>NC_063273.1:4375000-5000000 GCF_910591885.1 Bombus terrestris
TTCTTGAATCGTTTCGATGCTTTGTTTCTCGAGGCTCAAATTAATTTGGAACGATCCGGAGATGTACCCTATCTACGTGGTCAGTTTGTAAACTCAGCTGTAAAACTGAATTTGCCAAAGTTGTCTTAGTACACTATGTATATTAATCATAATAAATCGACTCGCAGATCTCAGAAACACGGATCTGAACAGCGAAATCTTCATGAAGAAGGTGCACAGAGCGCAGGAAGCTCTGTCCCAATCGGATGGAAGCGGGACAAACTCTATAAAGACGCTGAGCGCGAGTTTTGGCACGAAATGGCCCTACAAACGCACCATGTCAGCGCCGGCGTCGATGATTCCGCGACAGGACACTAAGCAAGGTACACGAATCTCACGGTTCATGAACAACATATCGTGATTCACTTCAAATTGATTACTATCGACGATGAATCATGAAAGTCTAAAGGATAAAGTAAAGAGTCGGACTCGAAGACATAGGAGTCCAAGTCCAAGTCAGAGAGAGTCCCTCTGATCTTGACTTGCAAAGTTGAGAGTCACGTCAGATTACAGACTTATCATATTCTTTCAGAATACCGTTAAAGTCGAATGAATCCTTAAAGAGAGCTGAGGATTCCGATATTAGTAAAACTATAGTCCTTACACAGAGTATGATCCACGTGATCGATCTATACTTTCGAGACATCCTGTATATTCCAAAATTCTATTACCAAAAGAGAATCCCTAACTCTCGAAGGACTTTACGACCGACAATTCGCGATCTCTATCGACTCTCTTGCTGGCTACTTAGCTTTAGAGTTACAGAAAGCTAGTCGATCGTCCATGTAAAAACCACGTCTAAAACCACTTCACGTCCTGACCTGTCACACGCGTTTTTCAATTGTGTTGCACTGTGTCGAACCGCGCAGAAAAGGAGAAGGTGTACAGCCGGCAATACTCGGCGCCTATCCTGAAGCGCAAGAGCTCCAGATTCGGACTGGGTCAGTTGCTGGGGTCCACCCCACCTAATAACAGTATACCAGGTAGAGTAGCGTTGCTGATGTTAGCCTTAGACGTGGCCGTTCTCCTCTGTGTTATCTATGTTCTCACGTATACACGTACACATATACACCCCCTTTGCCCCCTCTGTGTACGCGAAACGCGATAATGTTTGGGGATGTTCGATGTGGAACCTTTGTGGTAAGTTTGATGGTTCGTCAGCCTCCTTTTAAGGAGCTCGCTTTAGACATTTTCTTTTTATATATGAACTAACTAAACTAAAAGGGTTAAAGGTGTTTCCTTTGTCATGATGATCGATTTGATTATACGGGAATTTGGTTCTTGTATTGCGTAGGTTTTGTGCTATGAAGCTAATTGTAAGCGATGAGTTTCGTTCGAGGGAAATGACAATTTCAGAATTGAGAGTATTCTTTTGTTCCCCCGTTGTTTTGAGCATAGTTTGTCCGTAAGACCGACGATTTTGATTGAGATTTTTAGAAGTTGAAAGAGAATGTTTTCTGTGTAGTTGTAGCGAGTAGAAATTAGCGTGTAGTTCCTTTGGACAATTTATCTGTTGATCGATGGATTTCTTCTTCTTGCTAGTGGGTAGATCGCTTACCCTAATAACTGTGAATGTTCGTAGATAGTTTCCCGGTGTTGACCAACGTAAGGTAGATTTGTAACCTTAGAAATTCGTTGATGACATCGAGAGAGGCTTTGCTTGTGCATGATCGCAGATAACGAAAGTCTTAGAAAATTTTAAAATGCAAGCGATGGTGGTAAGATTTCTATGAACTTCAATCGTTTTATTTCACTCGGTTAACTTTGATTAAGGACCATATTTACTAGCGTTCGATATTACAGATGGTCACGTTCATTCTTTAAATATGGTGGACGAGGCTAGCGCATTACCAGGGTACACCCACAGAATTGTGGATTTGGAAGAAGCTGACAAAGAAACCATGCATTTGCTGGTCTTCTTATTGATGCAATTCCTTTCTAGACAAGACCAGGTAAATGAACAATTGAGTCATTCAAAATCCTCCGTTATTAATAGAATATATTGATAAATACAGGCTTATCCAACGGATGAGAAACCCCTGTCAAAAACGCAAGGAATCGTGCTACGCCATTTGTATCTTCTCCTAGGTTACAACCAAACTGAACGCACTTTTCATACTTCTCCACAACGATTAAGGTATTCAATAATAATATTAATAATAAAAAGGAGAATAGAAAGAAGAAACAACACCAATTACCAAAGTAACAATTCCGTGGTTCTCTTCAGAGTTTCCCCTGTATTCAACGTTTTCATCGCGAATCTTCCTCAACTACTAGACCAGAATCACGTGATGGGATGGGTGATGACACCTCCGGTTCTAGCTATCCTTCAACATTGTCCTTGTCCACCGCAAGGTGTGCCTCCATCTGATCATCAAACACCAACTTACAGTCTCTGGTACCTCGAACCCCATAACAGACGATCTTGGTTAATGTCTCTTCTCGTCATACTGTACAAGGTGAGATGAGCAGCCTTTTAAATATCTTTCTATCCTTTTCATCGAATTGTATTCATTTCTCATTGTGCCTAGTGTCAGTATGGCCAGCAACCGTGGTGTAGCCAGTTGCAAGTGTTGATCAAGATCGTATTAAACACCCTGGACACGCAGCATCATCAATGCAAAAGAATACCAGCTACCGTAGTGATGGGTGGTCCGCCATCCAGATCACGTGGTATACACAGATAATAGTTTTGAAATAAAAGGTACATCCCTACAAGAAAACTGGACTTCACAAAACGTTCTGTTGAATTTCAGATGTGTCACAACCGTCTCTAGGCGTAGACCATGAGTTAATGGGTATGGGAGATATGAACACCGAGAGTCCTCCAATGAGGACTCCCATGGTATCGGTTCATCAACGGAGTCCAGGACCGACGCATGGTCAGATGGAGACTCATTGGGAAGAAAGCACAACGACCTGCCGTTACACGAACAAACACTCCAGGTTATTTAATCTACACATTTCCTAGTTCTTAGCGATACTGCATCCTAGTCAATATCATAGATTCCCCATGGAAAGGTAGAGCATTAGGCTACTTCAGCTTGGAATGTTTCACGTTGACGTCTTTGCGAATTCTGCACTTCTCGACTTCTGTTTCAGATTTTTATCATCATCATCTCATCTAGAATGATCATGTTCTTTTAAGAATAGCTGAAGCAAGTTGTCAAAAGATTATTCAAAATTTATTTTTTACTTTATTTTATAGTGATCTTAGAATCATTTTCACGATACGACTCAAGACCAGGGGAACAAAGATATCGATACTTCCACCATTCTCTCGTATTTTACTATAGGCATGGAACGAAGTAGCAATAGCAAAAGCTAAGAGATACAACCTACGAGGTGACCTTTCTTACATCAAGTAGAATTTCCTTCCCTTCTTTTAATCGAATAGTGAATCTAGCAGATTCTAGGCTCTAGAGTTACCTAGAATATCTTGAGAATATACAGTCCAGGACCCAGAGAGAATTACATCATGATACATCTGTGCCTGTGCTTACACCAGTAGCTGCTTGTTACAATTTCCGCTATTGTGAATGCTCTGCAAAGCTACTCGATCAATGCGGATGATACGGAGTCCGAGCTGGCTGCAATACCCGAGAGCCCAAAATCTGACAGCACCTTGCATGGCAGCAGTGGTGGATCGCTCGGCGAACTGGAGGAAACCCCGACTGCTGTTACCAGAAGTGTTTCGCTCCATGGATCTAGAACCACCACCGACGTCTTGACGAAAATGGATTGGAATAATCAGAACGTCATCAGGAAATCTGAAGGGATCAGCCGACCCACTTGGTTTCTTGGTAGCGAGGAGGATTCTCATCAGGTATTTAGAAGATTCACCTTAAAATAATTCAGAATTTCATTTCTTTTGCCACCAATAAACGTTCTTTGACGCTAGTTAGCTTTCTATTATTTTTCTATAGAGTACAAAAACTGGTCCCCAAAAGAAGTGGAGCGTTCACGAGGGCGTAAAAATGATGGTGACGAGTACGTTGCTAAGTGGTCAACCAGATCTACAAAGGTACTCTCCCGTGTCGAGAATCGAGAAAATGTCAGAAAGGGCAGAAAAAGGGATTCTAGAGAAAGCGATTCCAGAGAAGCCAGCGCCAGAAAAAGCAGCCCAAGAAAGAAACATCACTGTACAGATAGCTTTCAACGGAGACACTGCTTCCTCGAAGCCTTTCGAGTTATACAGCGCTCTCGCAACCACCCTACCAGCTCAAGTTCAAAAGTAAAATTATCCATTTCGTTACTATAACACGTCACTGTATCATCTTCGTACTGACAAAGACGAATATGATTATGCTACAGATTCGAGTTCCAAAAAGAAAAGATACCCCCAACAGGCTCCGGTAATTCAGATTCGCCAAATACTAAACAACTGGGTCGTCAGAAGCGCATAGAGCAAAGTGTGACCATAGGTTCGCCTGTGTCTCCAAGTCAAGTGGTTACAGTCACGAGCAGTGATCATTCGAGCTCTCCAGCAGTCAGTTCGGTATCTTCGCAAGTCACGAGCACCGACAATGGCCAGCAGCCGAGTTGGCACGGGCCTCCCTATCCCTTAACCACGCCAACGGTTGAAAGACTTCTACCAATTGGAACTACCATTCGTCCAGTTGGTAAGTATCTTTGTTAACAAAAGACAAATGGAATTTTCATCGATTCGATAATTTTATAGTTCCACGACCAAGCGTAGGTCAACGAATTCTACGTTGCGAGGATACTTATGGCTCGCCTGAATCACCTTTGTCCAAGATGGATGTGTTAACAGTCAGTGAGTATTTGTAGATTTTCAAACGCCATACTATTTCACAATTCTAGCTACTATTTCGAAGATATAGAAAAAAAAAACACAATGTCGAATAAGAAAGAAATGAAATAACTTTTTCAGGCTCCTCGTTCGATCAGGATAGTGAAACGTGTATGTCCAGCGACGTAACGAGTCCTAGAAGCATATCACAGCTGGAATTTCCTATGCCTGAACGATTGTTACCTATCGGGCCTCACAGAGACTTCAGTGGCTTGGTCGAGCACGTTCGTCAAGCGCTTGGTGTCCAAGAAATCGGCGGTAAAATTGTATTATTCGATAGAAAAAGTCAGTATAATTTTTAAATTGACGATAATACCTTGTCAAATTTGTCAGATTCCAATAGATTTAGCAATAACAATGAAAATGGTAAAGGCGAAGCACAGCCACCGGTGAAACAAGATAGCACAACGTCTGAGAATATGGTAAAAAGTACTTTTCATTTCGCAAATCCTACTATCTATACAAAAAATAAAAAATGTCGATTTTTCAGTCGGCATCTCTAGTTCCAACGTCGAACGAGATACACTCAAGTAGATCAGCGAGTCCGAGAAGACTGACCAAGCAGGTAGCTCTAGAATCACCGCCTCCAGCGATGGAATCCTCAGATTACCCTTCTCGAGTGTTCGATCCTGATCGAAGAGGTAGAGTAAAGGATCACGTTCGTATTCAACGAGACAGGCCTCGAAAGGATAGTATCAGTGGACACGATGGCCCATTATCCAGACGTACAGACTCTTGGTAAACTTTAGAAGACACTCCTAACACTCTTATTCGAAATTTAAGATCGTACATTACGATCTTCTTTTATCGTTCATAGGTCCGGTGCTCAACTGCAACCTAACTTCGATGTCGCATCCCAACAAGCCTACCACGCTGATTTTAGCTTGAAGCAAAGTTTATTCCGCATCGGAGACGACTGCATTTACGAGAGGTAGCTTTTAGTTTGCTGTTAATAATAAATGTTTATTTTTGCATGATGCATAATTTGGTTTCTACATTTGTCGTAGGTGTTCGGAATGTGGGACGATAAAGGAGGAATATTCCGACGAGGAACTCGGTTTATGCATCATCAACCTAGGCACGTTCATCCATCGTGAACCATCCTTGGCAGCTCCGCTCTTGCCAGAAATCCTACGTGTCGTGACAAAGTCTGACTCGAATTTTATTTTATCGTTCTATTTCCAAATAACATGACACTGCAAAAACGTGTCTCGATGATATATCTTCGTTTGCAGGGTGGCCCTCAATGCGATGTACCCTTGGCAAAGTGAGACCAACATGCATTTGCCCGGTGGCGCAATCAGCGTTGCGCATCAGTTCCTCCGTTGTGTTCTACATCAACTGGCGCCTAATGGAGTTTTCTTGCAGATGTTCCAAACGCATTTAAATGGTGCGAAGATTTCGCACGACCTCTTATATGGAACCTATGACAATCCATTTTATTTTCCAGAATCTACAAGAATGCAGTTCTTCAAGAGTGTTACTCAGGCCTTGGTCGACTTCAACGAACTAAACCCGATAGCACCTCTGCAATTATTACTCGAGGTACTTTTATGCGTATTCCAAGTCTGCAAATTTGCTATAAACGTTATGACTAACATAATTTATGCAAGAAATTGCACCTTGGTCATAAAATTCACAAAAGAAGATTGAGACTAAAATCGATAAGACAATCTTTTACGAAACATATATCCAGATATGAGTGTTTGTCACGATCAATAAGAATCGCCACTGATCGCTATCAACCTATAATGATCACGAATAATCGTATCCTCATATTTCAGGCCCTAAACGCAAAGAAATCTCTGCCAATGGAGCGCCTGCCGACAATACTATACAACATAGCGTGCTACCTGGACTGTCTGCCGCTAGAAGCAGGTCTGGGTCCAGGTGCAGCAACCTGGAGCGGTCTTCTGACGCAGTTCGATGGCCTGTTCCGTAGGCTGGTGCTGATGCTCTCATCCATCGAAGACACCACTTCGTTATTAAGGATCATGATTTCTTTATTGAAGGTCCCGAGCATTCAACAGTCGAAGGTCAGCTGTTCGCCGCTCGTAAATAACCTGTCCGTGGATGTTCGCGATTATTATCGTTGCGGCGCGATCGTCGTCGCTATAGGAAAGACGTAAATGTGCCGGAGGATTTATTCCTTCTGGCTGGCCGATGCAATGATCGGGAATTTTCGATGACTAAGAGATCGTTTGATGCTCGTTCGAGACAGATTTATGATACGGTTTTACAGCGAGTTTCTGTTTTATGATCTTGGGTCTGGTTTAGCTAAATTATTTGGAAACTCGTGTTTTCATTCAAAAAATATCAATTTTTTCGCCTGACGAGGTCAAGGGTTAGACAGTGGCCCAGGAAGGAATTTTTTTAAATGCTTTATAGATCTTTGTTGCAAAAATATCTAGTTGGGATACGTTTACAGGGCATGCTGGATCCCTTTGCCAAGGTATTGAGCTACGCCATTCAGAATTCTACTATAAAGTATAGTTACCTGACGGATCTGTGCTACCTCTGTCACAGAGCCTTCACTAGAGACAGAGACAAACACTTCTTTGGAAGAACCATCGTGTTCGAGTTAATTCAAGCCATTAAATTCAAAACCACGTTACCGGATTCGAATTTTCTGTTGCTCCTGCACTTCGTGCTTCAGGTAAGGGGAAAGGTTGTTAAAAAATAATGATCGGATAATTTATGATTTAATATGGTTAGGACATTGGAGGCTCGTTACCTAACACGATCGCTTTGGAGAACGTCCAAACGGACGTATCGCCAATTTACAATACGAACGCCTCCGAGTCACTGAAGAATCAGCTGTCAGATGTGCTCGATTTCTTGGCAGACTTTCACACTTTGAGTAAAGTGAAGGTAGTCGAAATAACATGAAATAATAGTCATAGCCACGACAAATAACGAGACTAATAATTTTTAAATGAATTTTCCAATGATGTAGAGCTACAGCAAGGGAATGCAGGCTGGATTAAACGAGGATACATTGGGTGGTATATTGAAATGTGGTCTCGCGCAATATGTAGCGATAGAAATTACTAGAGGCAATAATATAGAGAACAGAGCTGTCGCTCGATATCTTCCATGGCTCTACAGCGCACCTTCGATGATACAACAAGGGTAATTAAAGATGAATTACTAAGATAAGTTCAAGAACGCTGAAGTTAATGTCATTTTCAGAGCTCGAGAGTACGTAGACTGTATAGGACACATCAGATTACTATCCTGGCTCTTATTAGGCTCTCTCACGCACACTGCAATGTATGCTGGCAATAATAATACGCACACCCACGGGCCATCGATTCCATCTGCGCAACCGATACCGCAGGAAGTATCTTGCCATGTTGCAGATCATGTGCAAGTCATATTCGCTGGGTTCCCAGAACAATCTAAAGCATCGGTCTTACACATGTCTTCATTGTTTCATGCTTTCATATTGTGTCAAGTACGTATCTGTGTATATTAATTAAAATCTATGGATACAATTTGACAGTATCGTTGTTGTTTGTATTTAGTTGTGGACAATGTATTTGGAAGAGTTGTCGAAAAACAATCCATCGAATAGCGAGGGTCATAATATTACGATGAATATTTTATTGGAGTTCTGGGGCAAAATAACGCCCTGTATATTGGAATTGATTCAATTCTCAAAAGTAGTAAGTGAACAGTTCATAAAAGTCCTCAGAAGTAGAACTCCTCTTTTCTCAAATAAAAAATTGCCTTTGTAGTTGGCTGAGATGGTGAATTTGCATTTCCTGAGTCTACTCGAGGCTCTTCTTGAGTGTGGGTCCATCCTGTTAAGTAAATTGTTACCCCTTTGGAGCCCCATACTACATTCGCATCATGTTCAGGTGAGACGAATTATTAAAACGGCTCGTTTTCAGTTCCAATAATTCCGTTTTTGAAAGATGATCTTTACATGAAAAATTTATATATAATTAGCTACCAGGACATTTACAAGTGCGTTTGCAAAATTGTCGAGACTTTCCACCCAACAAAATGTCCGAACACTTTGCCTCCTCTCGTCGAGAATCAAATGCCACGCTCTTACGATGGTTGCATCGATTACAGTTCAAGATGGGACAAATAGAAATGCAATCTTCTACGGCCACGCAATTTTATTCCATTTAAAAGAGATAAGTCGAAGAAAATAAACTATCTAGTTGATCGGAAAATGTTTTATAAAGTACGTTTTCGAAAACGTTGATTCCTATATTATTTTAGATGAATGTTGCATTCTGTATAACAATAATAATTTGTTAATTGTTACAAAATATATTTATTATATTAAAATTTCGTAGTCATTTGTTTATTCCATGTAGTGGAAATTTTGATTATTGCAAATAAGACACGTAGATAAGACGCAAAAACTTTACCAAGTGGAATTTTGCACGCGTCACGTTCCTCTTATCACGAGACTCGTAATTTTATTCGATCCAACGCGATAACAGGATTTGCAATAAAAGGCAAGCGATTAATTTTGATAAGACCATTAGTCATCGTGTACATATTACGTCCAAGGAATTTGAGTTACTTGCATAATGAGATGTTTAGGGAATTTTTTCGGTAACTAGACCTAGTGATATTTATTTCTAGTGAAGATCAGTAGAATTTTACTCTAGTGTATAAGTTTTCGATTTAATATATCGATTTATCCATAATGTAAACAACTTCCAACAATTTCAGCCCAAATTTGACTGACTTTCTAATAAAAAATATAACATCGATTGAGTTTTTCACTTAGATATCAAAAATATGACCAATCTAGTTGGAAAATATTTGGAGAACATATCACTTTCGATAAAACTACTTTTATTCGTAATCTATATGCTAATTTTATGCGTTTTACGCATTTGATGTATTTCTTATGAAGTTTCTAATGCTATCTTCAATTTGTTTTAAATGAGAAATCCATCGTTTTAATTTCTCGTGTCATAGTAGCTCGGTTTAGGAACTGTATATATACCACAGTTTTGTAACTAGCATTAATGACGTGAAAAACGAGGTTAGAAATGCTTTCGATTTATTAAACGTGAAAAATTATACATTTCTCATGCTCGACAGAGTGGAATGTATACAGTACGTGTATGCATATATATTTCAATTAAAAGTAAAAGTACCGTGGAATGTGAAGCATTTCGGTGTTTGGTCGTAGTTATACGGTACTTATTTTTCTCTCGCGGTCTTAATAAAAGCGCATCGTTGCTGCAGTCTTTTGTATTTTATTCGTTTCTCTTTCATTGTTAAACTATTATCTCCAGCATAAGTTTTTCATTGAAAAATACTTTCCAATATTCTATGCAGTGAATCGAACATAAAAAAATTCGATTTCTATAATTTTGTTTAATATTATACCAATGCTGTCTTTTTCCAGTTAAACGCGTTATTACAATGCCGTTTAAGTTTCATTTGAAGAAAAGTCGACAATATAATGTGGTCTCCAAAAATCAGTATGTGATATGCATAGAACTGTTGGATACCACCTCCATAGAATGCACACTGAGTATTGATAGCCTTGGTCAGGAGTGTTTGGACAATGTGACTCAACGTTTAGGATTAGGACAGCCTGAATTCTTTGGTCTACGTTATATTTCAAGGCATGATTCTCCATCTCCAAGATGGGTTGACATGGACAAACCATTGAAAAAACAATTGGAAAAAGAAGCCAAAAATTTTAGTCTATATTTGAGGGTCATGTACTATGTTACTGATGTGCAACTCATTCAAGATGAAATGACAAGGTATGTAATATCTTAAATATTTATATATCATTCAACTATTACCATTTATTTCTTTAATATCGTGTTTTTAGGTATCATTATTACCTTCAATTGAAAAGCGATGTTTTGGAAAGTAGATTTCAGTGTAATTCTAGGCAAGCAACTCTTTTAGCAAGTTACTTGATGCAAGCAGAATTTGGTAACTATGATGCAGAACGACATACAATGGAGTGCTTGCAACAATGTACATTATTTCCCAAGGTAATTAAAGAGAGCTACTAATAAAAGAATTATTAGATATGTCTTATTTGATTCTTACTTTATTTTATTATTCAGGATGTTATTCAAGCAGATCCTGGAGGACCAGATTCTCTTTTGCATACTGCTGTATGTCAATACAAGAATCTGGTTGGTGTTACTCAGCCTGCAGCAGAGGAATTATACATTTCTATTGTTATGCAGTTAGAGGGATATGGAAATGAAACATTTTCTACTAAGGTATTTACATTTATCCTATAATTTGCATAGTCTTTAACAACACAAGATTGAGAACTTTGACTTACAGGACAATGGAAATAATGAAGTGATACTAGGAATATCTGTCAATGGGATTATGGTCATCTATCCTAACACACAGACAACACAATTCTATAGGTATTTATTTCGTAAAAATATATTACATACTGAATTAGCAACTATAGTGGAGATTTATATATGCTTCAGATGGAAAGATATAAGCAATGTGATCAATCACAAAAAGACGTTTAGAATAGAATGTCAAGCCGAAGGCGAGGAGCCAAAGCAATTCATATTTACCGAATCGCGGAATGCAAAATATGTGTGGCGTTTATGTATAGCACAGCACACATTTTACATGCAACATCAAGAATCTCGGCCAATGGAGAGATCAACTAATGGTTATTTCGTAAGTATTATTTCATTCAAGCGCAACATTGCGCCAAGAGCAGGTCCAAGTAAAATCTCTGTATCATATTTTAGGACAGCGACACGAACGATTCGGGAGATCATGCGGTATCGGTAAATTTGGATAACAGAAATGCAGAGGGTCACACAAGATGGACTAGTTATAATGATCTCTCAACGTCACCGTATCCCGTTGTATCCGTGTCGTCTACAGACATCAATAACTTACGTGCCTTACTTCCGTCCTATAGACCAGCACCTGATTATGAAACTGCTGTCCAAATGAAATATAATAACGGGGGAAATCCACCCCAGCCTTATTACGCTAATCAATCCACGATTGTGGGAGCAGAAATTTCGTGCCTTCTTGGTAACGTAGTCAATCGAAGTAGATATTGAAATTACGAATTACGAGTTCTATCATCCAAGATCATACGAGATGAGAAACATAATCGTCCCGAGTATTATAAATGTTTTTAAGAAGCAGTATTTCCTAATAATTATTCATATACAGCCACACCTTCATGAGAAATAACAGAAAATCCTACATTCTGGATTAACACTTTACTGACAACTAGCGATTCAACAGTATACGTACGTTCGACTGGCGCAGATTCTCCCTGACGCCGGTTTCGATTTAAACTCTCCAATACCATTCTTTTTGTTCATCGCGAACGGTACGTTTTTCAAATTGGTATAAAACTGTGAGAGCTTACAAAGCAACACAACTGACTCAATTGCTGAAGGTACCTTAGTACTGTATAACAAATTACTGCTCAAATAATGAGAAAGATGGTCGACAACAAAAAAACCGATTAATCGGCTATCGGTCGGTAAAGTGTTAATGGTTAAGACTGACACGCACAATTTTACAAACTATTTGTTCTTTCACTCTATATATTAAAACATACTATTTTTAAATATTAATATTTTGCATAGCGCAGTTTCATTATGTTCACAAATAATTCCCTTTATCATAGATGGGAAAGTGATCTTTCTGATTATATCAGTTTTTTGACATAAATATTGTTATAATTTATAGTATATAGTAATGTATAGAGTGTCATATAAGACCTAGATAACATCATACTGTAAATAGATGGTAATCTTATTTTTTTTAATCAATATGTTAAATAAAATAAGATATATTTATTATTATAACCAAAATAAAGTTTACTGATATCTGTCAATCTATGAACTGATTGAATTTACTAAATAAATATTCCAACAAATATTCTATAGAAATAGATTATATATAGATTATATAAAGGTGACAAATACTAACAAAGACATATTTTAATTTATTGAGGCCACATTATTGTAATTCTGGACCATGGATAAAATGACTATTACCACTTTTTATCTTCTTAGTAGTATAATATCAACAAATTAAATACAATTTTCGATAGATTAATAACAATTATATACTTACATAGCAAAATAATAAACAATTTCTTCATTCAGTCTTTTCATCAAGTCCACTTTTCTCAGCATCACTAATGGCCTTCAATAGAGATATTGGATCAGGTTTGTTCGCAGTAGCAAATACTTTCAGACCAGCATGGACTAGTGCTTGCTCAGTCACAGGTCCAATAGCAACTGCTTTTATATTGTTCATATCATATAATTTCTTTTTCAATAGAGCTACTATATGTTCTACTATCGATGGACTAAAGAAAACAAATATTTTGGGCATATTGTCCATGAATTTTAATAAATCATGCTCCAAAGTTTCACTGGGCAGAGTTTTATAAACAACCATTCTATGGACTCTTATGTCATTTTCATTAAGGGTCTTTTCAATTGTTTCTCGCCCTATCTCGCTACAAGGATATAGTAAGGGCTTTGATTTGTTTGCAACAGAAGCCACTAACAATTCAGCTAATTCTTTGGCATTGCCAGCTTCTTTACCAATACAGTTGTCTGAACTTAAGTGAGTTTTAACAAAAGATTCAGTTGCTGGTCCTACACAATACACTGGCAAAATTCTCCAAGGGTGTAGAATGTTATCGTCTTCCTTTGCAGAAAGTTTAATTGCCTCTGCAGCACGTTGGCTTGTTAATATCAACCCTATGAATGCATAGAAGAAGATAATGAGATGAATGAAGATAAGCCACATATAAAAGGCACTAAAATCATATGCAATATTACTACCATAGTACGAAGACGATGACAGAAGGCATTCCTTGAGCTTCGATATATTTACGAATTCGAAACGTAAAGTAGGCAAACAGTCGCACGAATAACCTGCCGTTTTCAACGTTTTTACGTAAGCCTCTTGAGAATCATTCTTTTCAGACAAGCCACGACATAAAATTATTTTTTCGTAACGTGGTGCCATATTTGCGAATTTTCCCTTCGTCACACGCGCTAGAAAACGTAATTATCGCACACTGACAATTCATACGGAAACAAACGTTCATAATTATTTCGATGTATCAACGGAAACGGACGCAAGTAACTACGTGACGCGTTGACGGATATTCAAGGAAACTCATTTTCAAAAATGCGAGACAATCCGTTGGAATTATTTTGAAAAAATGACTAATAAATTACGCGCCAAAACAGCAATTCGTATCCCGGCACGAGAGCCATTTTGGTTAGTGTAGTACGATCGTCCGCCACCAGAGGCTAAATTTGCTTTTGATTATCGAAACTGCTGTTACTTTCGATAATCGAATTTTCAAATAAACGAGTAAGTTGAGTTGACAATAAACAAACGAGTTAAAAGTGATATCTTTGGCGAAGGAAAGACAGGATCGGAATTGATTTCATTGTCACTTTTATTGAAACACTCTTTAGGGTACACAAGCTATCCTAGATAAGCATTAAGGAAAGTATAAAAAAAACATTGAACAACTGCTTACGAAATCACAAAGTGGATGTCTGTTCTTACGATCGATAAACGTATCATTCGAACGCGTGCATTCGAAGGCACAACGATCCTCGACCCTTACGCATCGAGTATTTCGCCATGAAAACACGAATCGTATGATGAAAACCGACGTGCCGCCTTGTGATGCTGAAACATCGTTTTACGTCAATCAGGCGCAACATGAAGACGCGGACAATGATACACCCAATGCCCTGTAAAGAACTAGACTTAACAAAGAAAGGACACGAGGAAAGAAGGACAAAGTTATGTATAGGATAAAATATGAATATTATATCATATAAGATGGTCGAGTGGAAAAAGGAAAAAAGTAGGGAGTTTTACGCGCTAAACATTGGCAGCATTGCAATCTGTTCTCCTGGCAAAATCTCGGCGAACGTCGATATACGAAATATTCGTTTTCGGTTTACGAACGATTATAGCGCACAGAGTTCCATCGTAAAGGGGACCGAGTGCCTTCTTACTCGGATTCATTACGCAAAATAGAATGTTTATCATGAGAATCCAAAATCTTCTTAACATTACAACTAGTGAAACTTATGTTACAGAGAACTGTGACAACTATTATGACAGATTAAAACGTATTCTTATTATGAAACTATTTTTCAAATCAGCATTTGAATCGAATTCTCTTCCGGTTCTATCTTGCCTTTCCTCCGGAATCGAGAGGAAAATGGTCACTCTTAGCGGGATATTCGAATCGTATAAATGCACAACTCTTATCTCGCTTACGATTCTTTGAATATTTACGAGCTCTATCGTCGTTATTATTTGTTCAAATATTTATAACTACGCTCGTCTCGTCGACATGGTTCGTTGATTACTTCCGCTCGTAAAATTTCATCGATGAAAAAAAGAATAAGAGTAAAAGGAAAATTTTTTAAAGAAACATTGTAAAAAGCCTAACCTAACCTAGAGTACGCTTAAAATTTACTTAAATAATAATCACAAATGTGAGACCAAGGTCCAGAGCGCGCAGTCTGGCCAGGACCATTAACCGACAGGCGGTCTCGATACCTGATTTCCGATAAAGAATTTGTTAAACAGTTCCTTTGCGCAATCTCGGGTGTCACAGGCCTTCATCGACATTGTTCGAAACGCTGGACGCAGAAATGAATGTAAATTGAAGAAAAAAATTGTAAAACCAATCGATTACCCGTCCGAATTTTTACTCAATAATTATCCGAGACTAAAAAAATGAGAGTCGGAAGGGTACTTCGTTAATATTTCACTGTTCTGTGAGTAACAGGTAGAATATTCGTCGAACCTCGAACCGGAGCTGTGACAAATGACTGGTGATTTGTCAAACTCTCGTTCGTTCGAAAGGTGAACAACGTCTGTCAGAAAGAAGTTTCCTTTTAATGAGAAAGAAAGGAGGAAAAAAAAAATTAGAATTCATTAAGCCTCTGTCCAGTGAGTCGACGACTATCGTCACGGAATCTTCCGGTACCGGGAACCATCGAAATAAAAAAAAAAAAAAAAAAAAAAAAAAACAAAAGAAGATGTAGAAATAAATGCCTAGCAATTAACTTGAAGACACTCCGATAGTGAAATATTATGCAACTTACATACTTAATTGGCCTTAAACGTAAACAGTAAAGTGTAAAGTTATGACTTAAGTACAACCACAAGAAGTTAGTCATTATTATGGCATTCATAATCCTTAACTACGCTCCCTATTAGATTAACTAACGGCGCGTGTTAACGTAAATCTCTCTGCTAATCGTGTGCCTGATGATTTTTCGCAATCTCCGCATCGCGAGAAGCGCTTCCGTAATCGACCACCTCATTCTCTACCGCCTACTACATTCGCTATTTTTTGTTCCCTTCTTTTAGAGGCGATCTCGTAATTTCATAAAACCATCCTCGGATACTGTTTTCATTGATCGTTCTGGACCCAATCGATTATTCTTCTCGTTTCAAAGACGACGCAGCTCTATTTTTCCGCGACTTATCTCTCAGTAATCTCTCGAGATCTCTGTAATTACAAAAGTCGCTCAAACTTTGGTAGAGCGAGTTTCCTAAATCGTACTCCGAGTCCCTTGACGTTTACATAAAAACAGGACTCGAAAGATCAATCAGATTTTCATCTATCTTATTCCTCTAGGTTACAATTTGTCCTTTTTTTTTCCTTTTTTTATAAAATCGTTCCCTGAGTCTCCTCGATCTTTAACCTTGTTTCTTATTGTTACTTAATTAAGTATGTCAGATATTCAGATTTATTCTACTCTAAAGCTACAGAGATCTTGCTGCTAGATCGCGAGTCGTGAGCGCCGTCTTTCGAGTACCATTTCCGGTTCCTTCAGGTCATCCAGTTAGCGTCGTCACAGCCTCGTCTTCGAGATGAAAGTTGAATGCAAATCTTCGATTGATAATCGCAGAAAGCACGCGGTATTCTGTTGCGATTCTTGCTCTTTTCTCGTTCTAACCGTCTCTCGCGGTCCGATGCGAGAATGATTCAAAAGGTTAGGTTTTCGAATGGCTGTCGCGGCTGCGAGGAATTAAAAAAGAAAAAAAAGAAAAAGGGACAAATGGTGGGATCATCGACGGACTCTGGATCCGTCCCTCCATCGTTGCTTGAGCTCTGGCTACGAGTTTTGATTAATCGAAGACATCGGAGATCCTTGACGCCCCATCCGGACCGCTCTTTGCCTTCTTCAGCCCTTCGTCGGTTCGAATCTGAAATCAAAAGCTGATACGTTAATTGAGTCGTATTGATTTATCGATTATTCGTATAGAAAGCAAGCTTAGAGTAGGATAAAATTGGAAAGATGTTCTTTCTAGGAAATGATGTAGAGATAATAACCTACTTTAATATGAAAATATTATTATTTATTACTGCCCTCGAGAAAATGAACTTTCTTACATCTAATCTCGCTCTCGTTTGTCCCTTTCTCTTTCTGTCTTAACAGGAATGGTGTCAGGATAGACCGATAGACGGATGGTAGATCGGCAAAGAGCCGTGTCCAAGAGCATGAAGATCTCAGCTACCACCACGTGCTGGTTTCCCGTGGTAATCGGGGAAAAGGAGAACGATCCCTGGCGGTTGAACGAGCAGCCCCGATAATCGACCCTTCGAGCGTACCAATAATTTGACGTAATTTAATAAACGCGACCCTGGCGTTCGTCGTACGTGCGCCGGGTCGCGCGACTATCATTACCGACAGTTTGATCGTATCTGGTCAGTGCGTAATGACGATGCACCTAGTCCACCGTCTGTGCACCAGTGCTCGATCATCGGTCATGCAAATTGCCGATGCAGAATGCAGGCCTGCCCTCCGCGATACTGACCATCTTCTCTCTTTTACGTGGGAAACAATATATCGTGGTGCATACAGCAGAATCCAAGGCATTTCTCGATTCGTCGATGATTCGTGTCTTGGAAACGGAGCTAAGATCACAGATAGATATTCCTTCAGAACAGTGTCTAATCTGTCGAAAATGTCCGAAAGCTGGAACGCGTTGTAAAAAAGGGGTAGTCTCAGAGAAACATCACGATATTTTGCACGAAGTTATATTTTCTTTAAATTCAGACGTTTGCTATATTTTCATTTAGTCAGAGGAGACACGAAGGCACTCGAGCTGATCCGAGTTTTCGAGGCTGGCGTTCATTTCCTGCCGCCACTCGTATATTCCCGCGCACCACTCGGCTACCGCCACGGCCACAGGCTGCGCGTTCGTAATTTCCTTCGGTGCCATAATAAACGGCCAGACGAATACACCAGCCATCCTGTGCTCGCGTTCTCTTATACATATACACGCATCTTGAAGATGGTTAGCGGCGCTTTACGCTCCGTTTGAAATTCAATTGAAACATCAAGAATTTCAGTGGCGGTTTGCAGTGTTAAAACGACCGCTTTATTATTCGCGAAGGACGTGCGACGACCCGTGCGGGATAGGTCATGATCGAATAAGTAATGAAATACGTCGATTCCATCGTACAAGTGGATCGTTATCAAGATGATTCATGAGAAGGATGACAGGGGGAAGGCAAAGAGGGCAGAAAATGCATTCGTTTACAGCTGTTTCAGATGTTTACCTAACGACTAATAATATCTAAGAATATCCGAGCGTTTTATACAATTGATAATTAAAATTTCACGACGATTTATTATCGCCGCAAAATAACACCGGTGGCGCAATAACGTGCCTCTAAAAATGGTAAATGGCGCCCACAGGCTTCCACTCGTTCGACTACCTGAATATTTTTAATCTCTGTCTATATTTATTTTTTTTTTTTAAATCAATTTCTTATTATCGAAGTAAGAAAAGAGAAAATTAAATGCATAAAATATATTTTGAAACGCAGCTTTCTTCTTGGCTTTACTTCGGTTGGGCGAATGCTTCAGCACGCCCTCACGATGGCGTTCCATCTAGCTTGTTGCGTTCAACGTCCCCCCAGACGGAGGATTCACGGCGAAGAGTTACGAGCCTTCAGACTGATTATTATTAAGCCCCGAAGATTTAAAGCACCGCTTTGTATACCTGGCTAGCGCGGCGAACGAAATTCATTTAGCGATCGAACAACTGCGACGCGCTCGACGTTTTAATCAATCAAACGGGTCAATAGCTTCTCTCCTCCTTCTTCTCTCCTCGCATGGTCCTCGCCTCAGTTCTCCGTTATCTTTCCAACCCAGTCTTTTCATTCAACGAAGTATCAAACGATTCGAAAAGCAACTTGTTAGAAAAGATTTGTTCCTTAGAAATCACATTATCTTTCGACTCGGATTTTTCATGTCTCCATCAACAGACATGTTTCATCCATCTGAGGTTTGAGCACGAAGCTTAAACAACGATTATCGTCGACAAACTGAAGCGATAAATCTTATCAGCGAAAGCACATCGGTGATTGTCTACCATCGATAGAAGAAGATGGAACAACTAATAGAGCGGTGTATGGACGTACGCGCGGAAAAAAGGAGCAAGACAAAGGATGCAAGGGATTCAAGGTCGCGTTTGTGAAACGGCAATCGAACGAATCGATAAATCTCGTGGCGACTATCGATACCGCGAGCCCGCCCCTATGTACAATGTTGTCATTGCGCGGCGCGGCATATTTGCAAATTATTTATCACTCGACGGTACGTAGCAATTACTACGAGAGCCTCAGCTGAGGTATTTCATTCGACGATAATCGTGCGAAATTCGCGTTCGACGACGGTCGAGGCTTTCGCGTCGCTATTAATAATCGTAAACGATCATTAATTTTGCGTCTGATGTTAAATCGAAAACGTGATTTTTCCTTTTTCTTTCTCTTTTCCCCCCTCCTTTTATTTGCATTGAAAGCAGGCAAGAGGCAAATTGAAACGCGAGAGGAATCTCCGCGTAAGATCGATTCTAAATATAGACCGCACATCTTATTTTCTATTCGAGTTAAACGCAAACCGTGTTGGATCGTTACCGTACCGTAACCATACGCTAAAGAATAGGGTGAACAACGATAAACTGGAAGATGTAACGTTTGCGAAGTGTGACGAATGATACGTGAAACAGTTTGAAGAATTTCAAAGGGTTAAGGAAAGTTTCAGCTACTCTTCCAAGAATCCTTTTCAACAGGATATTTTCGTCGAGAGCGAAAAGAAGTTGGCTTTCGCAGCTTTTGCAGTCATTTTCGTGGCGTCGTATCACGTCGAGTGAATGACACGACACGAGTCGCCGCGCATGGTACGCCATACGTTGGAACAAAAACCCTTCTGCCGTTGTTCCATCGTGCGTGGCCGCACAATGACCGTGCATGTATTTATTTTTCGGCGACTATGTGTGACCACCGTGTCCAACCAACTTGCAAGTTCGAAAAAAGGAAATATTACAAACTGGTACGAGTTTCAGAATAATCTAATCTCTCGCTTTGATCGTTCTATCGTTTCCAGAGCCATAAATATTAGCATAGTCGATAAAATAGTAATATTTTCATAGCTTGCTAACACATGGTATTATGAATTGTTGAAGAACGATTTTTAAGCTTCGACGAAAATTCTTCGTGTTAGAAGCGACGTTTGCTCGGTGCACGTGTACTTTTCGCAAAGGCCGGTGCCGCGGTCCGGCCGTCGGTGTGCAGAGGTCACCGACCCGGACCCCTTCGCCGGCCCAGGATTCGCTAAGGGGGCCCAAGCTGGTCCAAACTTTCGGTAATGAACCCATTGTTGTACCTGCCACCGTTTATCATGTTGAAGTCGCGTGAAACTTCTTTCGCTGAAAGAACTTTGTCGAACCAAGCCACTATATTCGATCCAAACACGATATGCAGTTATCTCATGAAAAAAGCATGGAAAATGAAAAATTTGTAAGCTGTTGCAACCGAGACGGTAGGATTCTTAAGCCTTCGTCTTTGGGACGCGACGTCCTCGAAACATTTTACGATAATTTTTTAAGCTACAGTAGAATGGTCGTTCGAGAGGGGAAACGTTTGAAAGGTTGGAAAACAAAGAATGGTTACAGTGGCCCGTTTCCGTGCGGACAGCTGCGACCAGGTACTTACAGCAGGCTTCATAAAGGAGGACCTTTATTGGCAGTCGACGTCGCTTCGTCGCGTGGCTACAAAAAAGCCACGCTGCAATCCAGCCGCGAAAAAATTCGCTCTCGCTATTGTCCCAGTGCTGAAATGCCCTTACACTCGCGTATGAATATGACTATGATGATACCCGTAGCAGCGTGGGTCGCTTTGTTCCTCCTCCTCGCTCTTTCTTACCCCGCAGTGGCGTAGGATTCGCCAGGATCCGTATGCCACACGAAAATCGAACGCAGCTGACGCTTTTCCCTTTTATCGAATTTTAATTACTTCCTTTCTGCTATTATATGCCGACTGCCGTACCACGAAGCAATCGGAAGGTTTAACGTTTAACGATAATAATCGTAGTGACGGCTGTAAAATTTTATGGTAATCGTGAATGCTATTGTTCACAATTTTCTTACGAAGAAATATCCTCCTTTAATGCCATATTCAAGAATGGTCGAGCAATGCGAGAACTTGGAACTTTAAATGATTACTCGTCGATGAGAAATTTCATAACTTCGAGGAATATCGTATTTTACAAACAGCGATATCAAACTTATCCAAATATAAAGTTCCAAATAAAAAACCCAAGAGCTTGGCACTCAAAATTTCTTTGATAGAGACAAATTTCAGAACGTGCTACAGGCTCGAAATAGCCCGAAGCGGAGGATGCTCAAATTCCAGACAGGCAAATGTCGGCCAGTGAAATTTGCACGTCCCATCGTTGGGGAGTAACGCTTCAAGAACGATTCGCGGTTCAACGACCGATCGTTTGCGAAGCCCTTCAAAGCCTGGCAGCCAGTCGGACGTCATATCTCAGCCGCGATCGTCTCGAAGGAAACACTTCGCTTTGGGATTCGCTTTGCTGCTAACACACAGCTTTCGTCTCTCTTTTCCAGCAACTCTGCGTTCCTCTTACTTTCTTTCTTTTCCTCTTTTTCTCCGTTCGCCAATAACGTCGAAACCCGAGGATATTTTCCACGAGACGTTGTCGGCCCTCGTAAAGATGGGTCTTAACATAATATCGCTTGTGTAAACTGGCGTAAACTAGCGTAAACGAGCGTGACGCGATTGCCAAGCAAAGTGGGTTCCCCCCTACTCGATGGTACGCCGCTTCCTCTTCGACGATTTTGGTGAACTGTCGCGCGTGCCACTTCTGGCGAACAGTTTTCTTCTGGTGTTCGTAATTAAATAAATAAATAAATAAAAATCAGTCAATTGACAAATTTGTCGAACGGTATTTCACAGTTCTAAGTCTCAGCTTTCTGGAAAAGCTCCAGCGATAAAATTATTCCAAGTTCGCCGAGAAAACGATGATCGAGCCGGTTAAGTAAATTCTCTTATCGGCAATCGGGAATTTTTCACAAAGTTTTTGCATCGTGACCAAGTAGAACGAAGGATGGAGCAACACGGTGAGAATATTCCGCACTTGCGGCGTCTAGCTGGTGGAACGAGTCAGCTCGTGGCCACGGCCTTGTTTCCCGATCAGAGGTCATACAGGAAGTCCTTTTGCAGAGTTCATACCCATAAGTTACTTGAGCGGCCTTTGTCGCCGTCTCATGTACCGTTCTCAACCATGTTATGCTACTCAGCCGTACTAATACGAGAATCTTAGTTAAATCTTGGCCGCTTATCGAGAATGAAATTCGTGGGAAGAGCGTAGCCTGGCGAGACTCGGAAGGGAAGGGAAAAATCGAGCTGTAAAACCTTTCTTTCCCGTTCGATTGTTTGATACCTATGGGGTTAACGTACGTGTACTTGGCGAAAGAATTCTAAAGGTGGCGACGTTTTAAAATTTTATTAATTTTACTCTTCCACGACTGCATCTATTTGCTACTTGGAAATTTTTATTCGAGAAAATTCCAATATTTGTCATGTACGCAAAATAGACGTATCGCCATAGCTCACTGCGATAAGACTAATAAATTCAAATGATAAGGGTAGCGAATACGACACGAAGCCGCCTAACGGTAACGTAAGGCGCGAGTCCAGAGGTGTTTCAAAGGGACATTCAAACTAGATTCAGTTTGTCGAAGGGAGAAAATGTAACAACAAATAGCAGGGAACGAATGAGCCAACTGCATGACACGTGCACGTAGGCGAGCAGCCAGCTATTTTCCGATGCACACGTAGATCGTACCTTCCTTCCTTCGCTGCACGCGCTGCACAAAGCGCATTGTTAGCAATCGGCCGACCCAGATCGCTTCGCTCCATTCGGCTTGACCGTGGACGACCGGAAAAGAACTCCGAATTCTACGAACTGCGATCTAACCTCTAAATCTTGTAAGGCTAGTTTTATCGCGTTGGCAAAACCGAGAGGAGACCCTGACACACTCGTTTAAAATACAAATTTGTCAATTTAATTTCCTTCCTGTTCGATAAAATTTTGGAGAATTTATATAGGAAAGATGGACGAGGTTTAGATCAGCGGTTGAACGTGCAGCTTTGAAACACCCTGTATGCAGATACATCACACTTATCACGCGCAAGCAGGCATCATTCCTCTTCGTCTCCTTTTTAGGATACCGCAATTTTATCCTGTCATCGTCTTATTGGATAGATTCTTCCTTTTTTTCCTTTTTTGCACAATCAAGAAACCCTATGTCATAATCTTTTTCCTTTCGTGACAGACGCTGACAAAATACAAATCTCGAATCAGCCTCGAGTCGAAACAAATGACGATCGAGCGCAAAACAAATCTCTACGATAATCCAAAATACGATCAAGTATAACCCGACAGTTTCCTAAATTACATCTGCCTACATGGTACAGTTTGTTTCTCGCGTAGCTTCCTTCATGAATATCCATTCTCTTGGAACGATGGTTTATCAGGAGAAGCATGACGAGCCAGAAGGTGAACGTTGCCAACGATGAAAATCGTTACGTACAGGTTGCACAGCTTGGCAATTGCATAGACGGGATTTTCGCGCGTACTTGATGCGGTGGGTAATTATTATCGGAGCGGATCGCGCTCCGTATCGATCGGTATTAATTGGCCGCGCACTTTCACTCGGTGACCTTTATAATCGGCCGGCCGCAATAGACGCCCGGCACAATTTATCATTGTCGCCCGGAGAAAACTTAATTGGTGCCGATGCAACGTATACCCCTAATTGATTTCCAGCCATCACGCCTCGTTCTCTAGCCCTCTGGTTGCGCAACCAGCTTCGTGATCTTCCGCGATTTCCGCAGGTGTTGCGGTCAACGTCTGTTTCGTAGCAACAGGTAACGAGCAGCGTACGTCGAATGTTCGACGGAGATATCGTGGCTACAGAAAGCACTTGCCTATCGTCCGAAAGCATCCTGATCGCAATGTAAAAAGTCGGTATCGGCAAGACGATATTCATGAACGTTAATTTTTTTTTAGAGATCTTTTAATGCAGACGTAAAAGCTCACGTGGAAAAGATAAAGTTGTTCTTTTCTCTGAGAAGGTTAATTTCGGAAAATTATATCCGATTATTGCTTTTTTTTTTTAAACAAAAAATTAACGTGACGAATTTCAAGAAGGGAAAATTAGAGAAACAAGTCCATCTGTTTTGGTAATCGATAGTTAGTTTCTCAAATCAGTTGTTTGTTTCTTTATCTATGTTTATCTATGTTGTTCGAAGCTCAAGCAGTCAAAGGTCTTGACGCGATTTGCATTGCCACGCATGCAAGGGACTCGCCTATTTGCAAATATAATTGCACCCTTTCCTTCCAAGTGCAGGATACGCAAGCTTTTCCACCCAACGTCGACCTCGATCGCGCACATGATTATTATGGTGATTCCTTAATCGAGGCAATTAATCGAGGCGTCCATTGGAAACGCCTGGAAAATGGTCTCGATGGCCGACGTTTTCTCCCAGTGAATATTTTGACGCAACTTAAAGATCAGTTTCGAGTTACGGTTATGGGAAGAGATTGCCGGTATCGTTACGAGATATCGATTTTAAGTTTCTCACGATTATGTTACGCAAACGAAAGTAAATGGAAGAAGGTAAATGAAATAGGTGGAAAGAAAGTTCGATTATGAAGGAAATCGATTTTAAGACTGTGAGAAAATATCTTTTCGCTTGTTCTACTATTTCGTATTATCTTTTTTCCTCATATTACAAATAGAAAAGATCAAAGAACGTCTATGGACGTGACAAAGTTACAAAGAGCAGAGTGACTACCGACGCTGTTCGAAGCAGGGGAAGCGACCTTGACAATCTATTTCGCGCGGACTACAGGACCAACATTAGGACTGACGTATGGAACCAATGTTTTGCATCGATCACAGCGTTCAACTATCAACTATAAGCAAGTACACGTTGGCCATTATCGTGAACACGATTCGAACACGAGTTACACGATCGTACAAATTTCAAACAGCAGTCAGCATCGAGGTAGTCGGACCACCCTGTACATAAATAGAAGGAGGTTATGTTCGCGTACGAGTGTTCGTCCGAGTTTCTACGTTCGCCAGAGCGGCGAAGGTCATAGTTAATCGACCGAGAGATACATAGTCACTCTGGTTACAGCGGGAAAAGTAACGACTGCTATAATTGTGGCCCTTCGTTTCCGTTTCACCAACGTACACCAGCAACGCACAATTTCCAACGGTGAAACGATCGAGCCTCGAACGATCGTTCCTCCTAGTACGGAAAGAAGAAAAGAATAGACGAAAGAAGAAAAGAAGCAACTAAGGGCTCCAACTGGCGCGTTCCAGTAGCGAACGCGATTTTCTCACGCGGAGAACACGATTTTCCATGTAGAATGAATCGAAAGTGGAAATCCGTGAGATCGAGCAGTCTATTTCTAAGCTGAAGAAGAGGATGTTCCATGATGGAAGAAAACGCGCAGAGAAAAGCAGGCGGAGATTGAGATATGGGAAGGAGAGCAGGAGGAGGAGACAAGGGAAACGGCACCGTTATCGACACTCGTTTCTTTGTCTCGTCACGTAAAAATGCTCGTCCGCTCTGATAGCAGAGGACGAATGTGCGAACCGTCCGATAGAGCCACGGTAAAACTAGTTTTTGATTCTCGGTACGGGGGACCTTTTAAACAGGGAGTTGTATCTTTCTAAGAAGCTTCGCTTGCCACGATGCGACGTTGCAATGTTTTAACGTTTATCGCGTTTCGTCGCAAAAGTGCCAAGTGCTTCCTATTTCAATCCTTAAATGAACATTGCTGAAATCTTCTTCCATCATTATCATAATATTAATCTTCGCTTCGTATCGTTTGATCATAGGCCTTTTATTAGAATTAGGTCTTTTAGCTGAAGATCGATTTCGAGTAGATCAATGGAAAATAGAAGAACCCGTGGGTCAACCATACCGACGTTTACAAGAATAGTATCGTTCCCGTGGTCGGAAAATCGATCACCGTTAGCAGCACCGTGAACGGGCGCGGGTTTCGCGCGGTCGTGAGGCTGAATCGGGCGGCGCGCGGCATCGATTCGTACGTGAGAGAGGATAACGATAACGGGAGTGCAACACACAGGCACACGCCTGGGAAAACGATCCGCGCGTTCCTTCGTCTTCCGTGAGATGCGGAGATCGGCGACGGTGTGTAATACAATGTTATTTATTTAGCAGCCGAGAGGGTTACCGATTAAAGCGATCTCATGGCCTGCAGGCGAGTGCCTCTCGATGACGAGTTTCTCTTTCTCCTCGGATCGCGTCGTAATCGGCCCCCACCCCCTGCTTTCTTCATCGCTGCTTGCTCGCTTTTTACTTCGCTCGGTATCGGAACGGAAGCTCGATGAGCCTATTAATTCGCGTCTATAACATATGACCGCGGGAACGCTGAGATTCTATTCAATTTCTTTGGTTTTTTCGTTCAGAGATAGCTCGATTATTTGTTTATCGAATTATCTTCGGATTTAACGACGCTTTGGTTTGATTTTCGGTCTCGCGCTTTAAACCGCTTGGAGAATCTTAAAATCCTAAATCGCTCATTTTTTAAGAAGTTCAGAGTTAATCATTTAGAGGGACAAGCGTCAGGAACAAAAATCAATCGGTAGATTCGATGAATTTTCTTTGTAAAGTTTGTAGGCGCGTTACGAATGCCGAATGATCGGTTGCAAGTGGAAAACACGGAGGTTTTGAATTTCGCGGGCAATTAACCGCGCGTAATGCTCTGTATATCAGAGCGAGCAGGCGCGTTGCTAATGTTCCGTTCGATTTTTATGGTCACGCAAATAGTTTACGAGGCTCTCGTGCCCGTGCTCCGCTATCGAGGCACGTTCGAGCGAATCGCGTTGCCGCAATGCAACTCGCTCGGATTCGCTCTCACGCGGCGCGCTTACTCGCCTGGAAAATTATCCACTAACCCAGTGACACTGTGAGAAGCGGCGGAATCTTTCGTCAATCGCTACACCTCGATACGTGATAGCCGGTAGCCTGTCTAAACCTTCTCAAGCTTTCGAGCCTTTCAGCTGCAAGATAAGTTCGTTTTTTCCTTTAGCTTTCAGAATTTTTGCAACTTTCCACGCGTTCGAATAAAACGTGCCTCGTTGTCAAAGAAGTCTGCTTTATTTTTGACTCGTATCACTTTTCGACAAAGATTTCTGCATTTTGTTCTTTCACCTTTTAATTTTTCTTTCGTGTTTTCCTTTTGGACAGTCTTAGGACAAAGATCGCGCGAGTTTCAGTTCGAGATTGCATTCGCGACTGAATTTAAAATAGGGGAAACACGTGCTCGATACGCTGGCGACTCAATTAACGAAGATAAAGGTTCGATCGTGAATGGAATGTCGGCGAGTAGCCGCGGCTGCTGTCGCGATTGCTGGTCTGGAAAATTTTCCAGTAACCCAGTGACACCGTGCTCGAGACCTTCGTGGAGTTGTTCCCATCCGCGTAACGCTCGTTTGCGAACGATACGATCTCGAGGGTATTAACTTAATCTGCTGGCGTGACCGGCGACACGCGTAGTGTGTCAATTTTTTCCTCGCGATTCCGCGAAACCTTCCTCTACGTGTATTTTAATTATTCAGGAAATAGCAGGTATCTAGACGTCTTCTACTCTAAAAAAAGGTTGTAGCTTTCTTCGTCTTTTTTCGTAATACTCGATGAAATCTATTTGTACCTGCATCTGTGGATTCCTCTAACTGTACAGGAGATTGTATCTTGCATTCTGGAACGAAAATGCAGCTTTGTTAAATGCCAATCATTTGGTAGCGAACATCGATACCTATGTATTCAGCAAATGGTATCCTCCATTGTGAAACGAGCTTTATTAGAAGCAGAATCTTTTCGTAATGCTTTTACGAAACTTATCTGTGCGTCCAACGAGTTCGTCTGAATCCCCAGAGATGAAATATCTAACCGTAATCTTCAAAATTCGATCATTTCGCCTGAATTCCCAGCGAAAGTCATTTTTCTTTGATAAAACGTTTGAAAATTGCCTGTATTCGTCGATGCTTGTTGGCAGTGTTCCTCGAGAAGGCAAACGCATCGGAATATCTCGAATCAGAGCGTGAAAGGCCAGAGCGTGAAGAGCATCGAGAGTTGTTGGAAGAGTCGCGTGTTCGCGAGTGCTCGAGCGTCAGAGGGATCACGTGAATCGCGGATCGCCGGTGCTAGAGGTGAAAGAGGACGAGGGGGCGGAAAGGGGCGAGGGAGGCGAGGGGCACGGACCCGTCGATATA
This sequence comes from Bombus terrestris, assembly GCF_910591885.1. Lineage (NCBI taxonomy): Eukaryota > Metazoa > Arthropoda > Insecta > Hymenoptera > Apidae > Bombus > Bombus terrestris. The sequence continues at coordinate 4,403,508 of NC_063273.1, forward strand.
TTAGTTATGCTCGAGGCGAGGTGAGGCGAAGAAGCGGAGGCGAACTCTCCACTGCCAAGGCGGCGCAAGGCGTGGTCTGTCCCTTTACTTTGCCTTCGCCTGCTTTCTTCTTCTCCTCTGCTCTCTTCTGGCGCTGTGCTCGCCTTCCACTCGGCACAAGCACAGGGTGTTCCTCTCGGAACGATTTTCATCAAATTCTTCTACTTTTCGGGCATTTCTTCCTCGTCCGGAAGAATTTCTTTGACTCTCCGTGCGGAAATCGAAGCCATCTTTCGTTTTTCCATCAGGACATATCAGCGTTCTCGGAGTACAAAGTTCACTCAGAGTTGTGTTAAAACGATAGAATACTTTGCAGAAGGTAGATAATGTAAGTAACAGATAGCTTTGGAAGCGGAGGTCGCATATTTATTGCGAAATTTGTTAGCATCCTAAGTACAGTCTTCGGTATTTCTCAATTCTTATTTGATATCTTCAGGTATCCACAGAAGGCAAGGAAAGGAAATAAAAATAGTACAAGCGTCGTTTTCATAATACACAGTAGGCAGTTTTTCGTAATAAACTTTTCCAACGTACAGAGATCGTTCTATCAGAGCTTAGCATTAACAATGGATTTCTGAAAAGAGTACGGAATACGATATAGCTACGTAGAGCCTGAAGAGAGTAACGTTTCTACTAACTTTTCAAATGCACTTCTGACAAAAACCTTTGGGACAGTGGCGATAATCGGTTCGAAGGGAAACACCCAGTATAAGAGTAGGTTCGACTGGTTCACCTCCGCGGCTGGCAACAACTAACGAGCAGCTGTCGGTAAGGGTCCCGGCGACAATAACCCGTGCATTTTATATGTTCCCTGGTCGTGGCTGTATGCACCGATGCATCGATCTCGGTCGAGGCTTTTCTCGCGAGCCGCAGATAAGCGGTCAACGTCGTCTAACTGTTCGTCATTAACGTTATCGATGTTCGCCGATTCGCACGATCGTCTATGTTTCAACGCTCACACGTGGATCTTTTTTCAATTTCGAAATAGCAACGCAAACTCTTCAACATGAAAGCTGGAAAAGTACTTTAAAAATCGAATTCTTTGAACGTGAGATCTCTAACAAGAGAAGAGATACTTTACATCTTCGTAAAAATGAATCGTGTAAAGAAGATCTGTTACTCAAGAAAACGCGTGGTTGTCACAACAATTCAAAGCTTCGGCAAGCAGGAATAATTGGCGCCGACAGCCCCGAGGCAGCCGTCACGGTCAAAGTCGGCGCCGAAACCTTGAGGCCTCGACATCCGGTCGAAGCGGAGGAGATCCTCGATTTGAGATAATGCGTTCTTTCCTCGCTGGCTGCCGCGCTGAATTTCGCCTCGATTGTTCTCGCGTGAGTTGCTGTCGAAGGGAAGAAGGTCGCCGCGAGGTCGTCGCCGTCAGCAGCATCGTAAAACCCCCGTGAATCCGTCGCGTAATTCCGGATTATGCAACGTCGACGATTATGCTTCCGCTGACACGTTAACTTTGCAAGAAGCTCGAGTCTCTCGACTCGAAGCTCGAAGCTGTAAGTTCGAGGCTTCGTTTTCTGAAAGTTTAACGACTTTGGTAGAAGAATAATCTCTCTTCCTCCTCTACTCGTCAAACATCGACTCATAGAAAGCACGCATCGACACAGTCCGCGTAGAAGCCAGTATCCACAGAAGAAGCGATCCTCTGGGTTCTCGAAGTTTCCCGAAGCGTGAAATGATAAAAGGCGTTGGAAAAAGAAAGGAGACAGCCGGATAATTCCAAGTGGCCGGCATTCAAATGCAAAACGCATCGTACTTCCCTAAGAGAGCTGCTCGGAGAGAGAATCCGATGGATTCCGAGGCTGGGAGGAGCAGAGATTCGAAACGCAGCCACGGTGAACTTAACCGGCCGGCAAAAGCGCGGATTCGCAGGGGCCGCGGCGAAACCCTGAATAATTCATGATCGTCTGGCAAGGGTGTGACGAAAGTGGCGAAAGGGCGCAAATGATCTGCAGTCGGTAAAGCGCGGATTCCGCGAACGAACAGCCGCGAAGCGTCGGTAAAATTCAAATAACGCGTTCGTGCGTTTCTCCCGTGTTGTAGCTGTGCCGCGCCAATCCTCCGGATGAATTCCTTCGAGGCCATCCGATATGAAGTGACCTCGAGACTCTGTGTACATTATATCACCTATCAACTTCTCTCTTACGTTTTTGTTACGAGTGATAAACATTTTCCTTTCTATCTTTTTAAATGATAAGTTGAAAAGTTGGAACTACCGTACTGGCGACTGTCAGACGTATTAAGAATGAAATTAAAGTCGAGTTCTCCGTGCATATTATAATTGTAACGATCTATTACAGGATCTCTCTGCTTCGAAATGTCGTACTAATTCTAAAGCTGTGAAATATATAGCCGTTCCTGTTTCAAATACACGCGTTAATGCTCTTCTGACATGTATACACCTACTGGCTGTCTTCCAGTTCCTTTATCGTAACGCGCATAAGTCGTTGAAGAGCTTCTGTAGCAACTTCTTTTAAAATTCTGTTCTGAAAGAGCGCAAATAGTCCCAGAGAATGATCTTTGTCAGCTAATTTGTCTTGAAAGCGTCTAAAGAATTCTTCCATTTCAGAAACAACTCGAAAGATACCGCTCGCTGTGAGAATCGAGCTTCAACCGAGAATCAATTCCCACACGAAACCATCGCTGTATTGAAATCAATATTCAGAGAAGGAAAAAAAGCGATGGAACTGAGTACGGTCGTTGTTGGATCGGACAGTTAGTTTCCTCGTGGCCTCGACGACGCGTTCAGGCCTCGTCGATGATTATCATCGGCCAGGAAGAAGCACAAGTGGCCCGTTATGAGCGGATATTACGTTCAAAGAGGCCCGCGGCATCGATTAACCGATTAGAATATCGATTAATATCGGCACCGCGACGTTATCATCGTTCGATCGACCGCACCTGGCCTCGTATGGGAGGCCATTCGAAGACCCTGCAGATGCAACCATCCCGAACAACACGGTAGGAGGAAGTGCAACGCTATGATTGTATGCTAAACGATATGCCATATACGAAGTTCTAGAAAGAAAAGTCAGACGAAAGAACACGTACGAGCTTTTCTACGTTTCGCTGGCTTCTTTCCAAGCGCGAACCATCCTGAAGAATCGATGGTCGATCGATATTCAAATGGGATTTAAAAGACCGAGAAGGAAGTGGGCGTCGGACGATATCGAACACCAAGAAGATCGATCAGTGTTAGGTAAGTCATAACGAATATGTCTGATCGTGAAAATACGAAAGTTCGAGCTTCGAAAAATACGCGGTTCGAAATGTGCCGTTACTGAAATTAAAAGAATTTCTAAATCGCGTGCTCCTGTCTGGGAAACGTTGAACCTAAGCTTCGATATGTGCGAGATTCAAGCACATAATAATCGCTATGGAACGAAACATAAAGTGTGCAAACTAGGGTTAAAAAGTAACTGGAATTTAAAAGTTCAGCTTTCAATAAATACACGTTACAAGTCTACAATTATAGCGGCCGTATATGCTCGTTTGTTAATTTATACCCCTTTGTAATATCATTCTACTACTGTAATTACGTCAGCTCAGTATCTTGTTTCATTCCATAACATTACACTTCCTTAGTACCACTATCATAACGCTATTAGCCTGTAACATCGCGATCCTCCATGCTACCGCTATTCTCTTTTCAAACGCTTAAATATTTTTTCCCTTGTACGATCGACACCGTACAAGTATCTGAAAAACTGGCCGATTTCCCATAAGGAAGCGGCGAGAGCGTGGACGCGCGATGCTGTTGGGGTTGTACATAAGAGGAAGCATTTAAATTAATTGGATGAGGTGGTGAAAACGCGGAAAAATCTATGTTTTTTTGCGGTCACGGGGGAGGATGGTTATCATGAAACGAAGGCAGAAGAGGAGAGCTACGGCAGCAGGAAATTAAGGGGAAGGCGTATAAACCGACGGAAAAAACTGGTTGTGCCTGGTGCACGAGGATATAGAAGCGAACCGATAAGAGTTAATTGAATAAAAGGACGTAGATGACGTGGCTACGTTTCCCAACAACTTTGGAAACGCAGCTCCGAACATCTGTGTAAATATCCATTTCAAACATCTAAATGCCTTTACGATCTTTTATATTTTATCCTTTACCAGCAAACAAATTTTCTCCCGTCAAAGCTCCCGGCAATTTCAACTCCTCTTTAAATCCAATTCGACGTATCGTTGTTATTGCTAGCCACTTAACGATTCTACGGACAGGATGATACTTTTTTATTTAATTATCAAGCAGTCGAATCATTTGTAACATCTGCGTAAATGCATGTTATCGAAGTCTATCGAATTGACTGGCAATGAGAAAGGATTCAGGCTGGTTTCAATGTAGCGATACCTTGAAAGGTTCGATCACAGGACTACGCCGAGAAGGAAAAAGCGAAAAGGGACAACGGATCCAGTATAGGAGAAAAAAGCGTTGCGCAAACGTCATAAATCACGGACAGAGTTAGAGCCGCATAGGTGAAAGTAGTCCAAACGGTTAATACATCATTCGAAAGCGGACAGGGCTCGCGTTGTTCGATCGAAATCCGTCGACGGTACTGGAAATCTAACGATGATAATTACGATATGAAAATTTCGCTATTGAAACCGAGCGAGATACGGATCATCGGAATTAACGATATTTCTTTTGCGCGATTGCCTGTGTCGCCCCTTTAATTTGAAAGGTTAAAACGCTGCCTAACGAGATCGATGAATCGTTCTTGTCGTTCCATTCGAAACGTTGCCAGTTTGTTCTCGTTTCGAAAGGGATCAGAATCCGTGATGCTCCACCTTTGATCTTAATTGAAAACGGATTATCTATATTATAGCATTACATTCTTAACTTCGTAGCCGCATTCTGCGCTGGTTTTAATTAATCCTATCAGGAAGTCGAACGCGTTACGATATCTAAGAATGAGATGCTTGAAACGTTCGCGTTTCATTAGGTAACCAAGTATTTCAAGTCGGCGAAGGCTGGATTTAATTATTTATTTATTTATTTCAGACGAATATAAGAACCATCGTACGTCGAAGAAGGAAATAAAAATTTATACGTACACCGATATGAGATTAAAAATAGAATGTTTCGAGCAGAGGTGTATCTCATTTTGGATCAATTGAACGTTGTATATAGTGATCGGAGGATGAGATAGCAATAGGAAGAACTATGATACAAGATAGGATCTTCTTGCGTGGCAAATCAAATTCTCATCTTCCAAAAATAGCATTGCCAACGGTATCGGCGGCTTTTCGTGATGAAAAAACGTGTACGATACGATCGCAAGATTAATCTCGATGTGTCATGTCACTCACATCAGCGATAACTGATAGAACGTGCATGACACAATGTAAACAATGTCTATATAACACCGGACGAGATTCGAAAGAACAAGTAACGACGAAACAAACGAGCTACCATCCTTTATTCCTGGTGCTGGAAGTTGCTGAAAGTGGTTGAGCACAGAAGCTGCTTCGTTGTACGCGTTTGCTCTAGGGCACGGAACGATCTCGGCCTAGAGTCTAGAGAACGGCTCCTAGAGCGCACGCGCTTTCACTTACGGCGGGAATCTACTTTGAGGCCAGGTGGACACGTGGCTTGATGAACGAGGTGATCGCGATTTCTGACCACGCCTCGGAAGCTTTTCTCCGCGTTGTTAGGATTGCGCAACCAAAGGACTGTAGCCTGCGATGCGTTCGTTTCCACGTATACCAGCCACAGTATTGCTTCAAATCGAATCTACGAAAGCTTTGAGCTTCGTCCATTAGAATCTTATTTAATCTACTCCAGGTTAATTCAAATGCCAACTTTATCTTCCACACATAGCATCCGATTCGTATTACTTCAAACTTATGAACTACGGAATCTTCAGGTTCGTACAATGCAGTCTTGTTGGATAGGGAAAACTTCTACGACATCCGATTCCAAGAAAGAACGAAAAGTGGTTGTACAACCAATATATCGAATCTAGAGACGAGAAAGAAAGCTCGAGGTCGGCGAGTTTGATCGTTGGTCGATAGAGAAGCTGAGGCTGCTGGACGAAGCTGACGAACCTAGGTCTTCGACCCTGCGGGCGCCACGAAGGAGTATGGCTCTCTCGCTATGGCGTACAGCCACTTTGCCACGACACAGCCATAAACATCTCTGAATGGAGACCACCCACCGGCCTGCACACTTCTCGGAACCGCACTCGCGCATTTCACAAGAACACCGAACGCCGCTCGCAACGCCGAGCACCTCCACTCCGCTTCCACTTTTGCGTGGCTCTCTGCCGTTCCTGCTCGAAAAACCGCGCTGGCTATTGCACGTCGAATAGCGCACGCCAGACCTCACAGGGTCATCGATCTTTTTTCCCCCCTCGTATCGATACTATGCGCAGGGAAACGGAGTTTATTCGAAGATTCTACTCGACCAGAGTCTTCTCAGAGAAGTTTCTATGGATTCAGGAGTTTCGAGGGGGATTTTTAGGTTCTTTGCTCTCGAATTTGTACTTCGTATCGGAGTGCTGAGCCGCGAATTTATCAATGCCAAGGGTGTAAGTTTCAACAAACGTTTGAAGATGTTTGTGAAAGTTTGCGAATGTATTCGCAAATATTCGTACCTTCTCTTCTTTTACGAACTAAATTAGTGGATTTGTCTATGTTTCCTCGAGTTGTTAATGCGACTCTTTCATGCGATTTTTCGATGCAATACAATTTCGTTCCGCGGAATGTTCTTTCTTTCTTCTCTTCTATTTTCTCCTTTTTCAAAGAAAAGCTCCATTGTGCGGCGAGCGACGAGGAGCAATCGCGAAGCAGGGCTCGCGGAAGCGAAGCAAAGGAAAAAAAGAAGAAAGAAGAAACCAGCAGGAAGGAAACAATATGCGGAGAGGCGGTCGCAAGCGGCGTGCAAACACCGGCCAGTCCGATTTCACGGTTAGTCGTAAAACACTGGGCTCTCGGCCGATTCCGCGGAGCTGCTCGGCTATGCAGGTGCTTTCGGTCCCGCAGAGGTGCACGCCTGCGTGCATTTTATACGCGGTTGCGCGCGTACGATGAAAAAGGGGATCACCTCTTCTGTTCTATCGAAACTACGAGCAACCGACAGCAGGAAAGAGAGATCGGATCGTAAAGCAGCCTCGCCCTCGTCCCTCTGTAACAACGTTACGATCGTCCTGGTCGATGCTTACGGGGAACACGGCTACCACATCACGAACATCGAGGGATCGTTAGCGAAGCTATCGATGGAAAAGCGAATTTCTCTGTCGTCTTTCGAATTTTCTTGTCCATCTGCCATTGTGAGAAGAAACGGAAAGCTTCCTGAACTGACGGAACTTGCGCCAGTAAACCCCATCAAGGACGTTACGAATTATAAATTGAGATTTAACTGTGAATCTGCATAGTTTGCTGCGCGTCGTTTCGTCGAAGGTACAGCTATCCCACGATGCCATGTAGAAGCTTGTACGTTTGAAAACGGCCCGAACGGCTCATCGATATATACCTTGGCGTGAAGCCGGTTGAATTTTTGTACGAGGCAGCGAGCAATGATCGCGGCGCGATTAGAAACGAAGAAACTGCGTGGTGCGGCCCGTGAAACGGTGTAATCTAGCCAACGAGTATTACGTAACAGAAGATATACGAGCATCATGTGTATTATGCGATGACCAAGGCGGTCTTCAGCCGCGAATGTTGCAAGTCCGGTTAGGTGGCCGCCGCTGGTTAACACGAGGTAGATTCGTAACGGAACTCGCGCGCGCGCACAATTTCAGCGTTGTAGGATTATAAATTCGCCCGGCTGAGAGCCGCAATCTACAATGTGCACACTGTGTCCACCGTGTCTCGGCCGTAAATTTATTATTTGCTGCCCGTCCACCTGTGATAAGTGCCCACGAACCTCGAAACTCTACCATTTCTCTTCTTCCACCGGTCGGTCCATCGTACTCTCTCCCTCCCTCCCTCGCTCTCTCTCTCTTCGACTCGTTATCCATGCTTACGTCTATTTTTGTCGGTCAATTGTTGCATACTTCACAGCCCGTGACTTTAATTGAATTTATATCCGACCTGTGTCATATTTACCGTTTTATACCGGGATTAGAGTTTATTCAGTCTCAAGGGACGTTAAGTAGTATCGCTGAAGGGTGGCGAGAAAGTTGATGAAGTTCAAGATGTGTTTTAATGGCGTTGTTCGATGGCTATTCAGCGGTGATTCGAGAACGAGATTTAGAATGTCGATCGAAGGTGATACGAATCACTTTCGCTTGTGCTACGTTACGGAACAGAGGCTCAGGGGGTGTGGACGTGGTCTTATACTTGGATCGAAGAGTTACTGGAGCTACAGTCGAAGCGTGAGCTATCGACTGTGCAAGGCTACCGTCCCCACCACGAGTCACGCGCTACGAGCGTTCCCCGCTCTTGCGTCTCAGCCACGTGGTTTCCGGTCTATCGTACAGTCGATATAGATGGAATTCTACGAATCGTCTTTTACTTCCTGTACCCTAGGCTGTGCGTTATTTTATCGTTTAACAGCAGGGCGGATGTTACTTATTTTGGGCGGAGGATCTTGCACTTTGATCTTCGTCCTTTACATTGTTCAGAGATCAGATACACGGTGTAGGAATGCCGATGAAACTCTGTTCGCGCGTAGCAGAAGAAACGGTAGAAGAAAACGTCCTTCAACCTGAGGCACCTCCGATGCAACAATTTCCTCTTACGATCTTCGCTACTACTGCGAACTAGACTGCTTCTCTGAAACGCGCTCGATCCTCGAACGAAGTGCAACGATGTTGTAGAAACCTCCCTTGCCAGTCGTCCTTCCGCCAGCCAGTTGAAGAAGAATCGCACAGGGAAGACGGCCGACATATCCGCATTGCTGGTCGAGCGCGTTTCTCCGCGTTCCCCGCGTTGATCTCCAAGACGAATGCGTAGCGTGGCGTACGCTTGATCGGGGCAAGTGTAATAAACCTTGGACCGGACACACGCGAGCGTTGTACGCTCGCAACAGCGTAGAGAACACGGGGCCAGGAGTAATGCGCGCCAGTGCATAGTAGTAATAATAAAGTGGTAGTGGTTGGCACGTCACGGTCCAACAGGCCGATCAACCGGCCGTGCGGCCAGCCGGCTACTGGTCTCCGCCCACGCACAAATATGCACGTAAGTACACGGAGCTACGAATCGTCGTTGCACGGAGGAGGGCCGACCAGGAGAAACACCGTGAATGCACGGCCAACATTGTGATAATGCGTATTGTAACGCGAAACTTGTCGACTAGAGAACCGCGATCAACGAAAAGGATCATCGTGAAACTGGCGTAACCGAAATGTTTCGAATACCGAAGCTCCAAACCGTAGACTCGAAATAGTTATTTAAACGCGGCGAATATTCAAATTGACAATACTCTGTTTGAAAACTTCGTCGTAAACTGGAGATGTGAAATTTTACTTTTAGATCTGCGATCCTCCGAACGCGGACAGTCTCACGGACTACATAGATCACTCTACGCGAGGTATTGGCCATTTTCCCTTTGACTGATCTTTCTATCAAACTGGATTGCTGAGCTCCATCTCATAATTCGCTGGCCACAATCGAGTCGCATTTCCTCGTAGAACCTGGTACTTCTACGAAAGAAGGAGAGATGACTCGTAGCGTAGAACAGAGAAAAAAGAGATAGGCTCCGATTAACCACGATTCCTGTGGAGGCCAATTACGTTCGCGGCGCGCAAGGATACCGGACAATTTCGCCACGAACCGAGAGTCGTCGTCTTATCCCCGTTGCGGTTACACGTTACACATACTACGTGTGCATTGGCGCCACACGCGTGGCCACACTCGCGTCCAATAATCCATAGGCGTGTTCGTGTTCGCCACGCTGCGATAGCCGATAGTAGCTACTTGAAAGACGTCCACCTTTTGCCAAGCTAACGCGTGCAATGAGAATATTGCGAGTGCGAACTTTGTAGTCGGAAGAAAAAAGGAGTTTCAGCAACTATCCGTCCGAAAGAAATTCGATCTCTTTCTGCGGGTTCGTCCATGTGCACGATGGAATGGAATTGCGAAACGTCACTGGAAACGATGATACTCATTTTACGACGAGTAGACTCGTCTCAAATAACACTATATGTACCTTATACCCGTTCCATTAGGCCTCTGTTTATCGCATTCCTTTATTTTTAACAAATTTCGTTTTAACAAATCAACAGAATCTATTTTTGCGTGATATTCTAATTCTAATTGATATTTGATAAAAATTTAATTAACAAACATTTGCGTTAGAAATAGTTCGCACATAATAAAAGTATTCCATCTATAAATTCATCTACGTAACAGATGCGAAATAAGTATAATAACATGTATCTTATTAACGAGACACTTTGACAGACGTCTCGTCGAAGCGACAATAAGATAGAAAGTTAGTAGTCACGCCCCCGTATTGAGTATCCCCACTCTGAGCTACGTCGATTACGCCACTGTCGTCGATGGCATAACGGCCTGACCATGCACTGGGATTTCTACTGGTCTTTCTTCTCTTATTTTCCGCGTGTCGGTGCCGCGTGACTGCCGTCGCGATATAAGAGGCAACAATAAGCAACCTCGACGCGTACAAGCTACACGCGTTGTTTTTGCAACCGTGTTTCTAGAACAGATTTATGCGAACGAGTTTGCACTTGATGCAATTTCTACTCGCAACTTGTCGCGTTATCGGTTGAAAAACTGGCGGATAAGCGTGTTAGGGCGTTATAAGTAGCATCAATCGGAATTTCCCCGCTGATAACTTGTAATCGCCGTGAAAACGGCGGAACGAACCGAAATTATCGAGCAATTAGCTCGAAACGATCGAATAAAATATTCGTTTATACGTTAACAAGCCACGACGTACGCGAATAAAGGCAGCCTTTTAACTCGATTTAAACACGTCGATGGCTGAGTTCGTTCATCAACGATCAAATAATTATTAACAGTAGCAATTTCAGAAAGACAGCCTATAGTCGATGCACAGCCTGAAGTTTGCTTAGAAACTAAAGTTCGCGTTTTTGTGACGTCTCGCGAGCACAGAGATTGTCCGACTATGCACGGATGGTTCTACTTGCCGATTTTTCGTACATTCGTTATCGGTTAAGGCCATCGTTCTGCATCGATCGAATTCGTTTACGAATTCGTAGAGGACGAGGTATGCATTTTTGAAGTATCTCGTGCACGCGATCGTTTGAGGCAAACTGACAATACGTGTGTGGGCGTGAAGTACGATACGCGTTACTATTACATATCTACATATATCAGACTCGACTTGTAGTCGATTGGTCTTGGAAAGCTGGAATGTCGATACTATTCCTCTTACGTAATTTCATTTCTATTTCTTCTTTATATCGATATAAAGTGAAAAAGAACGAGAAGATTTTCTAATTTTCATCTAATAAAACTTAGATAAACGTCTATCCTCCCATCTAATAATTAGTAGATGTTTCTTCTAATAATTACATAAGAAAGATATTATCTGCGGTAGGAACCACTGAAGCGTTACACGACTTCCAGAAGACACTCGATTACCTCGATCTCTACCATCGATACTCGCAACGGTACCCTCTTCCCAAACTCCTCTCTGTCGTGCACCCACGTTCGTACACGGAGAAAAGTTTGTCTAAATTCGTAGGTGGAATCTTCTCCATCTGCCTGTCGTCGTCTTCCTGTTATTCTATTCTTCTTCCTGCATCGAGACGGTCGAACGACCAGTGGCTTCGGTAAATGGGTGAAAAAGTCACATGACTCAAGGGGGAACCGGTGAACTATGCCACGATGGCATCCACTTCGGGGGAATGTGGGCAGACAATGGGACGGAGTGTGTGCCCACCGGGTAACGAGCTAGAGGACTCGTCCGTAATTTGCATGCAATGCAGCCGGTAATGCGATAAATATGCATGAATTCGGGCACAAGAGCGAAAACACAGCTGCGCAGATACTGCGACCAGCATTGCAACATGCTGTCGATCATTCTAACCCGCGTGCCTTTACGTTTAGAGAGGTATCTGTATCGGTAGGTGGTCCGCGCAGCGATTTCTCAGTATGGAAATCGATTCGGCTTGACGAGCATAGCGGTCGAACGAGGCGATAGAGGGATGGACGATGGTTGGGCGAATTTCAGCTTCAGGATGTTTCAGGCGAAAGAAGAACGTCTATGTTATTACACGACGAGAAGGGTATTTGATATTCTGTGTGAAATTTTTAGAATTACACTTCACCTGTACCAGCTATACGAGCGAAGATAAGTTGTACGATTCTCAAATTTTTTAAGAAAAATAGCAGATATTGTAGAATCTGTATCGGGTAGAATACGTTTCTAAGGAATTCAAAGTTAGCGCTAGCAGAACACACTGCTTCGTCGTCCCACTAACTGCAAACCTGAGTTGAGAGGCGTTGCTCGTAAAATCGTTTCATAGACACACGCGTTCTATCGATAGAACATTGGTCATTTACGAGGTAATTACTTAATCGAACGTTCCGAATGGTGTACGCTTACGGCTGTTAAGCAAAGGCGCGCAAGGAAACATCGTACTTTTAGCAATATCACGGTATCGCTGTGTTTATTTCGATTACAGGAACTCAGCATCTGCCAAGGAACTAGAAAAAACATTATCTCGGTTGATCGATGATTTAGTAATTAATGGGCTAACGCTACGCTGTTCTCTTGCTTTTGTAATTATTTTTCAAGAATCCGGTTCTTTAACTTTCTTGGGACAAATCACGTTCCGGTGGACGATAATCGAGCAATTTGTAAGATCGAAACGGCGCCACGCGTTTCCTCAATAAACGATCAGCGCCGTTGATCTTCGTGGTCAATACAGTTGCTTTCGATGATTGGATCGGCATCGTTTACCTCGATAAACCGACTACGAGCTCGCTATTAAGGATGTTGAGCGGAGATCCATGAAATCCGCAGCTCCGGTAAAGCTAGGAGAGACGCGGATGCAACGGAAGCAGGATCGCTCGAAAATATAGATCGCGGTCAATAATATCGAGCGTGGAGTCTGTCGGGATTCAGGATCAAGCAATTTCCATCGTAATGCCAGCGTTCAGAATTCCGGAAAGATCCTCGGGCATGGGTAATCGCAGGAACGTGTCGTAGAATTTGTTGATATTAATCAACGTCGGTGCACGGTTCCGCCCGCGGTCAATTCAGTCAACGATTTCCGAGATCGTGCTTCTGGCTTCGGTGGATGGTCCTTCGATATTGAACGAGATCGTTGTTTTTTTCTTTTTTTTTTTTTAATAGGAACGTGCCGTTCTTTGTTTAATTTTTGAAAAATTTTATGGATTTTATGGACCATGTTGCAAATCGTATTGGAAGATTTTAAATTTCCGCGTTCTGTCAGATAATTCAAACTGGATCAAGGATGCAACGGATTACATTTTTTAGCGAACCTTAATGTATCATTATAAAACAAAACGAATGTAACTCGTTCTTAAGACTTCGAAAGGCTATAATCACCGCTATTCACGGGTCGGAAAACTTCGCCTTAACCTTCACCTTCTAATGGAAGGACTATCCTGACTCCCGATCTCGGACAACAGCCCTTCAGCATCGAATAATCGTAGCTGATAAATGTTCATAAAAGGAGAACACAAGACGGGTCTCGTATTAGAAAGATGAACGGTTCCGTGTGTGTATCGCATTACGCAAGACCGTCTGTAATAATAAATCAGCTTCGTAAATGTCGGTAGTTAATCCGACATCAATCAAGGGACAGTGTGATTTCCGACCATGTCCATCGCCATTCGTTTCATCATTGTCCATTTTTTTTCTCGTTTCTTTTTTGGTTATTAATTTTCTGATGCGAGACCGAACCAGCTCCGAGCACGAGCTGGTTATTATCGGTCGGCACGCGAATTCGATATCATAATCCCGCGGAAACGTCCTTCTCGCGAGCGAGAAACGCTCGCAGTTCATCCACCGTTTAACTTCGAGCGAGCGTGGCTTACGTGACCACGTCTCCATTATGCTAATGACGAAATCGACTGTGAAAAACTCTGCCAGGCGAATCGATCATGCCTCTGGTTTATTATCATTAACGACGAGATCTGAAAATATTTCCTCTTTTTTATCTTGAAAATAAGATGAAAAAGGAAGCTTTTATTTATAGAGGGTGAAAGGATTGGAAAGTTTTTAGACTTTGAAATATTATTGCGTTTCCGATCTAGTAAATACCATCGACGAAAGGGAATCGAGAATACTTTCTTCAGAACCTAGAAATCCGCGAGGCAGAAAGAAGAGGAGTGTTTTACACTTTGAGACATGGAAATAGCTTTCGTTGTAATAATAGTTATAATCGAAACTGATGATTCCAAGAGTTTGCAGTTTCGCAATGAAGATATACGCGAGAGCGCAAGCCCAAACCTGACACGAACAAGGGAACGTGGTTACTTTCCTCCGACAGCAACCTACCACAGATCCATCTTGTTCACTCATCAATCATGAGACAGCACCACCCAGACTTCGCGTCGCGATACAGCAACTTTGGTTTACGCAAACGCTCCGCTACGTCTCACTTAGAGCATCCTATGCAAATTTGTTAATCTCGTAACGACTACCTGCGCATCCTGCGCGAATTTGAAAATTTCTTACGCGTTACAAATATCATACGCGTTAATAGCGATATTACAAGTAGATAAAGAATGTATTTTTTATTAATCTTCCACTGCATCTTATTTTTCGATGAACGAAGATACCAAAGTTAGAGGTCTTAAGGTGGTTGATTCCAGTGGTTTTAAGGAGCATTCAAACGCTATCCCAGTGTTTTATGCGAAATTACCGGACGTATGCTTGTCACTTGCGGCTAGCCGCAGGCGCTTCACGGCCTGGATGCGTGCACGCGCATAATCAAACCGCGACAGTTGAAAATTACCAAGTGTCCCTTGGTCGAAACGCAGGGGAGGCCAGGCGATGCTCTCCTGGTTAATTAATTAAGCAGGAAACGCTGACCTCGAGCATCCATCGCGAGCCTTGACTGCATTCGAGCGAGCAAAGGGATCGTTGAGACGAGGAAAAGTCGCGTGGTGCCTTTCCTTCTAAAACGAACGACTATCATTTACGCGTTCGTCTACAAATTGCGATACGCGCCGATAACAGACGATCATCTTTTACACGCAAAATTTTAAGAAAATTCCAACTCATCCGTTCGGATAAGCCAAAATGCAGTTCGCGAACAAAGAAGTCACCATTGCCAAGTTGAAGTTTATTGCGAGAGGGGTAAACGCGGACGCTCGACGAGGAACACCGACCGGAAGCCACGGTTTGTTCAGCCGTTGAACCTGCTCTCGTTTAATTCCGCTCACGGAGCGGCTTCGAGGCAAACCAGGGCTATTATATCGCCGCGGCGAGCGAGGATGACGTTACGTATCCCCGGGCTGTCCGCTTGCTCGATCCACCGACTATCTTCACCGTCCGTCTTTCTCTCGTTTCCCGATTCCCTCATTATCTCCTCACCGTCTCCGTTCCACCTGCGACGTCCTCCTCATCTTCGTCCGCAGCTCCCTTTCCCGCCCCCTTTAGCCTGGCGTTTTCTTTCGCTCGTTCGAACGGAACTAGCCGAGAGGAGGGTTAGGACACGCCAGATTAACCCGCCTAGACCTTGCTAATTTCCACAAATTTCTACAGGATACGCCGGAAGCGTTCTTGCCCTCGCCCCCCAACGCCTCAAGAAAGGGATCATACACGCGTCCAGGACTTCCTCGTTTTTTTAGCAGTTCTTATTCCCATAGAATAGGAAGAACTGCAGTGTCGATATCTTGCAGTTCTTACGAGATATATCGAGATACCATTGGTTAAGTTTACGGCTGATTTTCAACGATTATAAGGCTCTTGATATTTACACGTTCATGGAAAAATTTGTAAGTGCAAAAGCATAGTGGCACGCAAGTGCAGAAATTCGTTTGAATATAATAAACCCCTATGTAGATTAAGTTAAATGGAGATGAGATCTGCATTCCGGTTGAATAACATGGTTGTCGCGTAGGCTGCATAATAATACTCAAGTATGATTAAACGTTGCACGCTCACAGTTAAATTCAGGAATGACTGAAACGTATTTTTGCATCGTATACTCACCGCACGACTTTACCCGAATAGACTTTGAAGTTTCGATAAAAATAATTGGATATGTAGTTACGCTCAACGAACTTTGTTCCCGATTAGAAATAAAAAAGAAATACTCAAGGAACATGCATTGAGTGCACCTTGCGTTAGTCGGAGAATCAGAACGAAAGGAGGCTCGAGGCTGCGGCGTGAATTCGTTACGTTCCCGTTAATTGGTAAAAAGGGCAAAGTAGGAAAAGTTACCATTTCAACGCGGTGCAGGCACGTCAGGATAACAACAATAATTCGCAATAGGATCTGGCTGCTGCTTCCTGGATGGCGCAGGTGCGTTTCCGAGACGCGAGATTATGACGAGAGCGCAGGGGACGATTAAACGTATAAGGAGTCGTGGTCAATAGGGAAACATTTGCCCACCTCTTATAACGGCCAGTAAAGCGCTTCGTTAATGCCTCGACCCGGCCTACGATCTTGTAAATTTAACGATTCCCGGACAAATTACGTTCTAACTGCGCTGTAACCGGTGCACGTCTGTTCCTGCCAGTCTTTTCTATCCCAGTCGTCATCGACGGTACGTGAATGGATATAGTAGAAATGGAAGACGCAGATGGAAGTATTTATACGTTTGAACAGATGTTTTGTTAGAATGTTCTTTCAGCAAGTTCGATCAGGAGCTGACAATTTGGCTTTCAACGCTAGGGGCGATTCATCGAATTAAATTGGCGACCGTTCGGTGGAGATTTAAGCCGACAACATTGTTCCTAAGTGCTAAAGCCTGTTAATTATTTATTGGATGGGTCTATGGCGAGGACGAGAAGTTGTTAAGAAGAAACGGTACTCACGAGTTAGAGGTAGAGCGTGCCAACACGCCGGGGTGCCACAACGGTGACAGCCAAACGTGGTCCACATTTAGTCGGCGGCAACGGTGCTGCTGTGGCTGGTGGCGGGGTTTCTGGTCTCGCGCAGCCAAGGCCACTTCCGCCGCGGAGCTCCCACACTAAATTCGTGAGCGAGCGTGGTCTACTCAAACGCCGCGATCTGAGCGAACGATAAGACAATTTCTGATTACTCCGTTGCGAATCCTCGATACAATTCTCGATTCTTACTTTTACCCTACCTTCGTTTACCTCGTTAACAAGCTATTGGAAAAATTGCTCGTACCTCTTTTCCGGTAGCTTAGCACCAGCACCAGAGTCCCCCGATGTTCTTCCCCCGGAATGGCTCGAATCCAACGTACCATCCAGCTCCATGGCTTGCTGCAGGTTCGTCAAACTCTTGTATCTGATGTTAAAAAGCGGAGATCCACCCTTGTATCCGGGTGGCGTTTCTTTCAACGGCGACGCGCTCTTCTGCCTCATCAAAGGACGTCCCCTCTGAGTTCCGCTGTTCTTCACGTAGAGCTTCGCCAGCGGCGGCTTCTCGACTCTCGGCTGTGGAGCCTCCTTGACGGCGCGTCTGGTCCTCTTCTCTGCCTGGATCTTCTTGGTCGGTATGGTCTCTATGGGAGGTGGTTCTGGTCTGTCGTCGAGCAGAGGGGCGATCGTTACCGTGACCGGCGTCAGAGGTGGGCTGGACCCCTGTGCCCCCGGCAACGGGCTCTCGTAAGGGGACCTGACGCTCTTCGGTAGCGGCGCGAACCCGCGGACATAGTCGTAAATCTGATCGATCTCGTCGTACTCCTCCGTGCAAGCGGACGGTGGCACACGATTCTCGTCCCGGTAGCCCGCGTGTCCAGAGGACGCCTGGTGTCCATTGCTGTGATAGTGATGATGATGATGGTGATGGCTGGCGTTGTTCCGGTGGTGGCTCGGCGGCCCGTTATCCGAATTGGTCGACGATCGCCTGAGGAAACCGGATCCGCTTCTAGTCTGCCTGGATGGCTTGCTCTCCCCCAGTCGGCCGTCCAGCACGTGCGCGCGATCGGCCACGTCGGCAACGAGACGCGACGCGCGCTCTACCAGCCTCGTGAACTCCTGCATCGATCTGAGAGCTTCCTCGTTTCGCGCTTTGACCAGCTTCAACGGAGCGGCCAAAGGTAACGCCACGGCAGCCCCTTCTCTCTGTAACGGCAAGGCGAACACGTGTTCTTCCTCGAAGGTCGATAACAGCCTCAGCTCTGGAACGAATTGCGACGATGACTTCAATCCCCTCGGTGGTTGACCGTGCACCAGTCTGACCGTCAACGGCAAACGCTTGCTCAGCAACGCTCGAGCCGTGTGCACGCCGCTGATATTGTCCTCGCGCGCCAGGGCGCTGAAACGTCCGCGCAGCTCCATACCCAGGAGGACGCTCTCTCCTCGACAGTCGACGCAGCGCAGAAATCTACCACGACCGGGCAGACTAACCTCGCCAGCTGTTACAATCGTCTCTCCGGCAGCCAGAGTTCTCGTCCCTTCCGGAACAACTATACCGGAGTCGTCGTCCACTCTGCAAGCTATTCCACGCACGGTCTCCCGGACCAGAGCTCCTTCCTCTGGACATCTTCGACACAGCTCGTTCACGGACTCTATCCCGCGAACAGCTCTACCTTCCTCGCTCAGTATCTCGAAGTAGCCGGCATAAGAGTCTGGGATGGCCAGCCTGGGCCCTACGCCCACTACTCTGCGTCCCTCCTTGATCTTCACCGCTTGCGCGACGATCTTTCGTCGACGTCCAGCGGATACCAGGAGGGCCGTACTCTGGAGGCTGGGCGCTGGAAGCGTCGGGACACCCAGGCCACCGTACTGACCTTTCGTGATCTTGATCACCGCCGGAAGACGATATTTGGAAACGAATTCGCGCAAGTACGTCGCTTCCTCGGCCCAGCGTGCCGCCGCAACGACGATCTGACCGTCAGTCGCGGCCATCGCGGCGCTGCAACGCCGCCCAGCTTTCTCGCGAACACGGGCCCCGATGCCGACGTCCCCGGACTGAGGGCCCGCTCAGGGCCCCGACGATCGAGTATCGCTACTGATGCTCCTGCTGATCGGACACCGCGCCTCTATGCTCCATCTGTAACAGAAACCGACGTCGATACGTCAGAATTGGTTCCGTCATGGGTCTCCGAGTAGAGATCGCTCTTACGAAGTATCCAAATTCTCGTGTCGAAGTTCAATCGTAAACTTCGAATCGTAAAAGCCGTGTTCGGGATTTTGAGTGACCGTACGTTTATGGCTCAACCAGCACCTATCTTTTATTTGGGAAATTCCAAAGTACCTGTCCTCCCCGAGCTGATGACTCCGAGGTCATCGGAAAAAACCCAGCCGGGGAGGCACGATGGACGGACGAGACCCAACGGCTGCTGAGAATCAGCGATATGCTAAATCAGTCGTCATCGGAATATCGTACCGTGCGGGTGAAATACTTCACTCTCAACAAGATCTTACAACCGCCGTGTTCATAACATCCAACCTTACTTTTGTACAACAAGTGCAAATAAAGTGCTAAATTACACTAACACTCGATCTATTAAACCTCCCCCACCTTGAGCGTTAAGTCATTCAAGGTACGCGATATCGATCGATCGGTTTGACCTGACCGGTTGCTTTTTAGTTGATAATTCGCAAGAAGCCGCAAACTCGAACAAATCAGAACGTCGTCGAGAAACGTTTCCAGCTGGATGATTAAGAGCGACGCCTGCAGGGATAATACACGCGTCCGTGACCAATCGAAAGACGGCTTGGCCCGGAGAGTCGAACTGGAACAGCGAAACAGGCCGCGATCGTGGGCCCGTTTCCCGTTACTTCCTCGTAGGGCCGTATCATCGGTGTAACCGACGATTAACGCGGTCGAACGATAGGCACCGTATCTCAAAGCCAGGTTACCTAACGAGTGTACGTATATAGCTGGGCGGAGTCGTCGATTGTTTCGGATTTCACGAAAGTACGTAGAGATGGCGAGGAAGGGGCATACCGATCGTGACCGAGCGATCGAGCATCGCGTTAAAAGCGATTCCCTCGGACGAATTGCTTCACGGTTATGCCGCGCGATCGCCACGGAAATTCCGCGGTGTCGTAACGCTTGGGAACGGGCGTACTCCGACAGAAGTACCCTCGCGCCGATGCTTCCGTGTTACCTCTCGTTGCGACGTGTATATCGGATAACCCGAAGGATTATATAAATCACCGTTTGGTCCGGTTCGATTCGGGTCGACGGAACGCTTGGCGATGCCAATTATCTTTTTCGTTTAGGTAGATCGGTGTGGCGAAATTAGCCTTAGGAATGGAATAGTTGAGTTACATTCTGTTTCACGTTTAGGGGTTGCTTTTACCATGTTACTTTGTCCGAATTGGACGTTCTGTGTCACTGTTTTCCATGTATATTACACGCACCAAGTTTCTTTCTCCGTGGAACGACTCGTTGCCAAATCTTAATCTTCACCTATAAAAGATCCTTCATTCCTTAATCGAGAGAAGTTTCACAATTTCGCAAATTTCGCTGTTTACCCTTGGAAGCAAGGGCTGTATGGTGGACACACGGAAGCGACGCACTGGTTCCAGATGCCGGATCGTTGTAACACCGCGATCCTTGGTCGCAATTTATCGCCTGGCCGTGTGAAAGGCCCATTCAGAGTGGCGAGAAGCGTACGTGGCATGGATCGAGGGATAATGAAATCGCGCGGTGAAAATCGAGCCGTCTGAAAGGGGGCCTCCGAGATGGCCCGCAGCCAGCCGCAGATAAGCACCGGGTGACCAATGACCCGGGGCGTCGTGACAGGCGCGCCTCTAGGAAGTTATTCGACACACTCCTCCTGTCCTGCATTCTCTTACACGACCGCACCGCGCTTTCTCCGTCTCACTCTTTCACCCGTTTGTATTTCATTACTGTCTCTATTTCCCTGTTGGTCGAACGAGAATCTCCTTCCAGTGTACTACACACATAAGCTTTCACGGTGGATTTCTAGCGGGCGCGAGAGCGGCTCGATGCAAATTTGTATTGGAATTTTTTCCTCTTGGAACGGTGCTTGTGCTTTGATCGAACGCAGGAAACCGTTATGTTCGTTCGCCGGCGTGCGTGTTCCCGTGATAAGGCGATTACGCGATACGGGAACAGACGGATCGCATTGTATCTGATACACACCGAGGCCAGCCGCGATTCTCTTCTCTTTCGAGTCGATGGGAGTGTACGTGCACGGTTCTGAAGGAATCTGCCCGTTTAGAACCGTAGAAGAGACATCTTTCTCAGGGATGTTATGTACGCGAGAGTAGCGCTGTTTTACGTACCTGTCTATACGTATACGGCTACTGGTTGTACTGTAGTTCGAGTAAATCGTGGCACGATTTTTTGATATTTTCCAATTTCTAATCGAATCATACTCTTCGCTGTCTCTACTTGTACCTCAAATCCTCTTTATCCGAAGCAACGGAGAAAAATCCTATTCGCAATAATACGCTAATTTTAATCGGTTTTTATCACGAGGTATTTGTCATTTGCCATGCGGAATTTAAATCGAAGAATGGAAAGAACATTATCGACAGAGTATCTCGTAAAAATAACGAAGAATATCAAGTATTCTCTATTTTCTAATCGAAGCAATGTTTCACGACACAATACTTAGGAATTATCTTGGAAAATTCGAACAATAGAGCGATCGAAAGGAGTTGTGGCGGATCAATGGAAGGGCAAGATTCATCGAGCAGATACCAATCGTTTCTTGAAATACGATTAAAGATTCCAAGGTGGACTTTGTGTTCGGAGGGACCGGGAGGTTCACGATAGTCCGCTACGATACTTATCAGGCTCGATGACGATATACAGCACGGGTGACGCCTACGAGCGGGCAAACGGTCGCAAACTCGGAAACACGGCGTCTAATCGTAATGTTTTATTGTTACACGGCCTTCGGTGCGTGGCGAGGAATTAGTACGCGAGTTTGTAGTCGGCGAACGGCATTCCGTGTATTATGGAGGTCGACGGACCGCGTTAAAACGATAACCACGCATTCGCATACCTCGAATTTTCTCCAGGATTCGCTCGAATAAATTTGAAAATTTTTATCGACGATTGTTACCTAAAAATTGGTATTCTCGTATAAAAAATCTATATGCTTTCAAATATTAATTTCAAAGCTCGAAACTTCCATATCGAGAAACTTAAGCTGCCACGCCTTGTACTCTACAAAAAGAAAAAGAAAGAAGCAAAAGATTGCAAAAGTGAAAAAACGCTTTCGAAACCATCGCACAGCCCCAAAGGCAGCGCCCTCGAATATCGTGGCGAGTCGCGATCGACGCGGTACTCGATCACTCGTGATACATGCAGGACGCCCACGAATAGACGAGCGTGTGTCGTAACGCATGGCGCGCCGCGGCGTCTCTCCGCGTTCTTCGTCGATCTCGCTCCCCTACGATCGATCCTCTCGTTCTAGTGTACGCGAACACGAGCTGATTTATCGACATGCCCTCGAATTATACGCCACGGCCCGAGCCAGCTTTCACCGTGCTCGAGTCTGTCTTAGCTACCACCGCGTCCCTCTGCGATCCTTTTGTTTCCTCCGTGAGATTTCAACACCAGCCATCGCAACGCGACGATTGTCCCCGCGACAACCGACGACGCACCAGACTCTTTGACCCTTTGCTCCAGCCCTAGACCACGTCGACCTCATCGGGAACAGGACGTCCGTAAAAGGCAGGGTGGTTTAATGTTGCGTACGTTGGTTCGCGGGGATCGTGATATCGTTGTACGTTGGCCAGAGATAAGATCTTTAAGGAAAATAAATGTTTCAAAGAGGATTAAGCGGCTGTGGCTGCAGCGAATTCACGTTTCAATGAATTATCCGAATACCGCGATGCACGTAAAAATGTATGTAGCTGTGGACTTGATCGCTGCGACGTATCGTAGTTTTCAAAATTGACACCGAATTTTCTCCTTCGATTCACGACGTAATTGGTCCGGTTCGAATTTCTGATCGAAATTAAACGGTCAAAGGGGTATTCGCGTACCGAAGAAACGATGTCGAGACTCGTCAAGATTCGCTTGATAACACGCTGAAAATTCCCAAGGCCGATACGCATTAGTCTTCGTTCCAGTAATCACATTTCGAGCCACGCCTGTAGGGTATTACCATAATCGTATCTTCCCTCGGTCTCTCTTTCTATTCCCAGCCTCTTTTTCGACTCTCACGCGAGTAACGCGCGCACGTATCCATTTTCGAAATGATTTACACGCTGGCTCGTCCCGTGAGCGGACGGTCAGAGAGATTCGCAGAAGGCTTTGGGTCAATGCGAGGGTACAAGAAGAGGAGAACGTGGAGAGAAGCGAAGTTAACAGAAAAAAAAGAAGAAAAAGAAGGCAAATTTTATTCTTAATGACGAAATTAATGAGAAATTACGCGAGAAAGAAGAGGGTAGCGAGGAATTAAAAAAGATGAAATATGTCGATGGATGTTTACCGATCTCTAAATATATTATTGTACTGTAAGAGAAATACTAATTTTCTAAGCAAACGAATTAACGGTACGGATAAATAGTATTAAATCGCGAACTCGTTAATTCGAAGGAGCGGACTGTGACGACGATCGGCCGTGTTGGATCGTCTTCGACAACAAAGAACGAAAATGGCGATCGAAAGAAGAAGAGAGCCGGGCTAGAGGAGGCAACGAGGGAGCAACAAGAGGGTATAGAAAGAGAAAGAGAGAGAAAGAGAAAGGATAAGAGGGAGAAAGATAGGCTGCTCGTACGTGACAAGTCGTTCGCACCCGGCCTGTCGGGCCTTAATTAACCCTCGTGGCGTTCTCACGAAAAAGTTGTCGTATCCGCGGCGCTGGCTGCCGCCGCCTCGCTTTCTTAATCCAATTTCGCGGCGTATTAATCTAATTACGGCCGGGCACGTATGCCGCGAGTCTGACGTGAAATTATGCCAGCTGGTGGCTTTCGCAATCGCGAGAAACACCGATCGAGACGAAACTCTCCTCTCCGAGAGCTTCTGGGTTCGTACGTTGTAGGATGGATGCGCTGCTTGATAATTCCGATTATGGAAAGCGTCGTCAAAGAAAATCAGTGGTTTCGATGCAAGTGGAAATGACAGAAAAAACATTTAACGACGTTGGACAATCAGAATTAGAGTCGGCGAAGATGGCTAGAAATAAGATAGAAATAAAATTGGGAGTTTCAACAGGATGATCGCAGTGTCGAACTAGGATTAGCCTTTATAACGCGGAAACTGCACGCAAGTGTCGACTTGAAGGATATCGCATACCCGTTGATAGAATAAAGTTGAATTAAAGTTGACAATCTCTTTTTCTAGAATATCATCGACTGGTAATTACGAACCGAAATTACGAACTATTTACGATAACGTGAAATTTGATAGCTCACGATGTCTATAATAATCGCGGCTCCACCTCGCGAATAAAATCCTATGACCGGTGTCGGACGAGAAAAAGACACGGCGGTAGCATCGTGGGTAAAACGATGAAAGAGGTGCTTTGAACCGCGAGTCACGGATATTCAAATCGCGCGGCACGCCATCAAGAATCAGGATTTATATCGATGAGGTGTCAGCAGTCAGCGGACATTCTCAAGGTCTTGATCGTCGCCTATGAACGACCTATTTATAAATCATCACGAACGACGCGAAATTCCAGTTTCGCGCGGTCGAGCAACGGGAACGGCGCTCGTTAATTCAACCAGTTATCGCGACAAAATGCTGACCAGGCTACATTGTAAACGACGCTCGCTGGAAATCATACAGTTTTCGTCTATCCCGCTTCCGCCAGCGTGCAATTAGAAGCTGCTTCGCACGACTTTGCCTCGTTCGATAACCTATGATTAAATTCTAGTCTTTTTGCGATCGATCGGTTCTTTTCATTTCATCGAGAAGCGAGTGATTTTCGTTTAGTCGTTTTTTCCAACGCCAGTCCTGAGAAAATGAACGCTACTTGCAAGAAGTTCGATCATAAAGAACGTCGATTAGCGAGATTAAGAATTGCCGAAAGCTCCGGAATACCAACAAATCTCCGTCACTTTCGCTTTGATCTCTCGAATCGTCTGTTCTCCTTTAAATAAAATTAAATCACGGAAGATCAATTCCATCCGGCAGGATAGGATAAGAAACTCCATTCAATGAGACGTAAGAAAAAGGGGTTCGTCGATCGGACGCGAGATTGCCGGGGCTCGTTAACCAATTACACGAAGCGCAGTAAGAGGGAGCAGAGGTGGTTTTCGAGGGAGTTTCAGGGGCCCTGCATGCTCGACATTCTGCGTTTTTTCACGGGACATGACTAGCCTCGGCTCGCGCGAACCAGTAATAACTTCCTCACGAACCGAGCAAGAACAGACAGTCATCCATCATACTTGGACCAGAGTTCTGAAAGTTCGCTGATGGCTCTTGTTCCTGGTTCCGCGATGATTGTGATGCATTAACCGAGAACACGGCAGAAGACGGGCAGTGCCGTTCGAAGAAGACGCGCCGTGACACGTGGAACCGTCTCACGCGTCTGCCCGCTTCGTAATCTTCTCTCCTACCTGCTCTTACATATACGTACCAGGCGAACGTTCACGGTCAGCATTCGTGATCTATGTTGCTCACGTGATTCTTGAAACCTTTCAATGAACGATTCGATCCTCGCTCTTAAGGTGAATTTAATGTTTAGTGGCTCGGACGAGCTTGGACGAGAGGAACGTAAATCGAGGTAAATTGTTCTTTAAATCGATATTTTCTCCATCAGAGTTTCTCGGCAACCCAGGCTGAAGAACCTTTGCACATCGAGTTTAACTATTTCCATGTTGAACTGTTCAGAATATTCTCTTTATCGCTACGATGGCCAATTTCGTTCGAACGTTCGGTTCGGGCGCAATTAAAGGCAGTCAGCGTCGACGAAGTTTTTCACGCGACAAGTTTCGAGATAGCGACGATCCGCCCGCGGACGTGTCCTTCTTAAGATTCCGTGGCGATCGTCGAAACGTCTCAATAATTGCTAATTGGAAGGTGGCACGAGTTTAAAAAGTGGTCGCACGTCGTCCATCTCGAATCAGTCTTTTCGCGGCAATTGCCTCCTTTTCTCTCTCCGCTCTTCGCCACCACCAATCTCTGCCTTTATACCTCGTCCTCGTCCTTTTCTTTCCTTCCAACAATATCCACGTTTACCTTTCTATGTCCCTCGAAGATTAGAAATACTTGAACTGACACGAATGCAAATACTTTCGGACAATTTGTAAAACTTGCAAGTACGTATTATCGAGAAGGAAAGTTTCCAGGAAATTGTTCCAGCTTTTAACTGTCGCGTTCTCGTCGCGACCTAATCCAAAAGCTAAAGAAGCCCGTACACGAACCTCTCGACGAAGCCAGAAAACCAGACTCCGACTAGAGATTCTTCTTTCTCCCCGAGGATCTCCTTTCTCCCAATTCATTCCATCACGTAGGCGGTGGCTAGGGCGAAAGAGACAGAGAAAAACGATGCATCTCGACGGTGCAGCGGTTGTGGCTGGGTGTATCGTTCGCGAGATGCGCCGCCGGTAAAAGGTTTCTCTCTTCTTCTTCTCGTTCCACTCTGTTTCTCTTCTTCCCTCCTGTTCTGCGGATCTCCTTTTCACCAAGACGCGAGGCTCGCGCGTTCTCCATCTACCTGACCACCTCCCCCTTTCCCTTTCGTGCCTCGCCGTCACTGTCAATAAGTTATGTAGCGGCGCACGTGCGCGCTCGCTAATAGAAGCACAAAGCCCGGCTGGAAAGCCTAGTAGGAAAGCAGCTACCGTGGCAGCGGCGAGGCCTCGACGAGTGACCGCAGAATCATCGTTCCCCGGTACACGGACGCTGACAGCCTTTCCAATTGTGCAAGCCAGCCAGATGCAACCGAGGGATCGATCGACCGACCGGCGGAATTTAATGCCGCGGATTGTTAACGTCTGGTTAACACTGCTGCTCCCCGGACCGTCTCGACGGCCGACTGTTTGCTTTCAATTTATTGCCACACAGCTTCTTTTTTTTTCTTTTTCACTTTTCCTTTTCATTCCGTTTTAGAGGCTTCCAGTGAGATTTTTTTTTTCTTGAGCGAGATTGAAAATTTAGGGGGAAAAATGTAGAAACGTTAATGCGAAACTTCACATACAAATGTATAGGTTTACGAGTTGGTGTACTTTGTATCTTGGCAAAGGTATCGAGTAAATGCAAGTGGCTTACTAAACGATCGAAATATTCGCTGCAACACACTGGCAGAGGCACAGTGTTGCGAGTGTAACGTGGTCGCTAGTAAATTAAATGTTCACGCGTACTTTTACTAAACCTTGTCGATCTTTGATGATTCAATAAGGTGGATAATTCGAAAGAGCGATCAATGTTCGTGGGATAGCCGTTCCAAAGTACAAATTTGAAGGCTTAATTTCCTGCTCGAATTACCAACCACCATCTGTGTAATCTCGTCCGATTGCAAACATGCCATTAGAAAAGAACAAAAGGTGTCATTAACTTCCATATAAATCTCAAGCCGATCGTTTGAAACGTCACGTAAGAAAACTGGCTATTAACAAGCTATTGCTCGGCCAAACGAATAAACAACGAAATTACTCCGCAAACCGGTGCGCAGAGATTCTCGAATGCCTGGTTTATCGACCGAGTCTCAACCAGACACCTCATCACCATGAATAATTAAGCAGCCCTCGGGGGATTAATCTACCGTCCCGAACGAGAGCACCGGTTCACCTTGATCCCGAAATTTATTAATGACCAGGCACAATGGTCTGCGGCACGTCCGGCCGATATCTCGGCCCTGTAGCGGTTCCGCAGATAGCGTGGCTACGGTTTTATCGGCGTCGTGGGTGCATTAAGGACGCGTTACGAGATACACCGTCTAACCTCATGGCTGCTGTCACGCGTCAGGACCTTGTTAAGAGAGCATAGATTTATCCAACCGCTTATTTCGAACGACGCTGCATTAATATTCGATGTTATTCCAGCCGGTAATTACGTCGGCCAATTTCCACTCAATAAATGGCTAATCTTTGTCGCTTGGACAGCGTGTATTTTACTCTTCGGGGCGGTAACCACTCGATATCTAACAACGAAGTATCCGAGTCGATCGGGCTTTCCTCCTTTCTGTCGTTTGCTGTCGCTTCTACCAAAGGAAACTCGAATTTTATTTGCTGATAGAAGCGGTTTTAGAATATTCGCTGGATTATCCGATTTCGTTTGCTCGATGACTCAGAAATTTCAAATACATAAAACGCTGCGTTCACAAATTTCGAACGTGTAATACAGAGATCGTCCGCGAGACGGTCGCTTGGAAAAACACGAAGGGAGAAAATCGAGTTCTCGTTCCATTACGTTGGTCTGCGGTTCGGCAAGCGTGCACACGTATCGAGGAGATCGATCGATCGTCGCATTATCGAGCCCACTGTTCCGTGCAACATTGTCTCCGGAGCAGAGCAACGTCGGCACCAAGAAGAAACGGGGCCAGAACTCGGGCGAAGCAGTGCACGGGCATTTCGCTTTCAAGCCTATTTCATAACAAAGCCGCAGTTTCGCCGGGGTCTGCGGTCTCGACGAAAGCAGAAGAAAAAGACGAAACGAAAGGGAAGAAATAAAAAAGAAGTGGAAGAGAACGCGGTTCCGTGCACGAGGTTACCTGCAGTCCGCGACCTCGCGCCTTTTGCCGACTTTTCAACGCTGTCTGTCGCTTACGTAAGGATTTTCTCCCTTTTACGATTCGTCTCTCCTTTTACGAATCGTCTCTCCTTTTACGATCGTGTCAGGAAGTTCGCAGCGTGGTTTTTACGTCCGTGCGAGCCACAGCTGTAACTTCTCCGATTGTAAATCGTAAACGTGGGATGGAAAAATTTATTGCCGAATTCTGTAATCTAAAGTTTGGTAAACATCGACTGGCTGGATTATGGTTGGGTTATACGTTGGATCACCGACAATATCCTATAATATCTTGATATTATACCACAGTTCCAGCTACGTTACTTCGTTTTAAGACGTTAGAAGAGCCGAAAGTATGGTTACGTGCAAAACGACGTGTTTCAATGTTATAGATCGAAGATGATAATAATATTGAAGGAAATAATAATTTTATAAACGTACAAACGTTTATTTTTTTTTAAGTATAAATCATGCGTTCTTCTCGAATATAAAGTGCTTTGTATTCTTATCGTAAAGCTACGAACGGCAGGTTTATAATGCAACGAAGTCTCGACGTGTTCTAAGAATCCAATAACGAGACGAGCAGCGTTCCGTGGAGGGTATAGAAAGCCGGGATTCGATCGCGGATCGACAAGAAGGCGTTACCGTTCCTGTCCAGTTGAGATCTAAACGGTGCAACGACGGCGACCAGCGTCCAACTGTCTCGGTCGAATGATCGAAAGTAAACACGATTACCTTCCGCGAATACGAAGCATTTACCGATTGTCGCTTAACGAGTACGCCTACTGCCAAGAAATCTGATCGTGGGAAATCGTTCGTCAGAAAAAGAAGAAAACGCGCTCCTCGTCGTTACACGAATCGTTGAAAGAACAGGATTTATGTGAAAGGAATTGATCTTCGTCCTCTAGAAGCTTCGAACGTGTAGCTTCCGAGATTAGAGCTTTCTGACGGTAGGCTCGCCAGGCTAGAAATTTTGTGCCATCGAATTTTCAAGTTTAGAGAATCTTGAGAAAGTTTCTTTCCGATCCAGCTTGTTCACATTTTGCTATCGAGCTTTCAAGATCCAAGCTTCTCGCTGTATCTATTTTCGAGATTTATCGTCGCATTATATGTTCTTCCGCGTCGAATCTTCGTTGCGTCGGGTTTCCGAGATCGAAACCCTTTTCGTTGCGAAGATATCGAGATCGACGCGTCTCAGAGCCAGGCGTTGCTCGTCTTCGAGTTTCTAGAATTCTGATTGCTTCCATAATTAGCAGCGAGAAAGCGGTCGAAAGAAGGTAGAGTTAAAACCGAGCAGAACAAAAGAAACAGCGATTATACCTTGGCTAAGAGTTAACGTCGCTCGCCAGCAACGTTTTACGATTTTTCACGTTCTAAGCTCTATCCTCGACCAACTCCTCGGACGAACTACTCGTTTAACACGCTCAGTGTCTCCACTTATCTGCGCCATGTGCTCGTAACAATGTCTTCTCGAAAAACCTTCGTCCACGTGCGTAGGAATCGGATTCGAAGCGACAAGGTTTCACCGATCCGCGCGTTATTTTCACTCTCGATAGCCGCAACACCCGCGGCACGAGGAGAACTAGCTAATCTGATGCGGACGATTTGAATGAAATTGTATCGTACGTGACGGGGCTACGCATTACGGTGCAACGTTCTTGGAAAACGCACGATCAGCGTCTGTCATTTGCCGGTGCTTTCTCATTCCGCCGGCATTAACATTAATAAGTCGTTAGATCGGTCGCCCGTCACGTCACGGCTATCGCGATTCTACCCTGTGATCGTGGTATACGTCCTTTTTCTTCGAGGGTCATTAGAGAATAACAGAAAACGTGACTTTCAAGCGAACACTGTTCGATGATGATTCGCAATTTAAATGCAGTTTAATCGCTTTCTTTTTGCTCCAACAGACGGAGTTACGCGACACACGCGATTTCGATTAGCCACCAATCTTGTAGGATTTTCATCCGTCTTCCATTTACAGAGTTTGCAGATTGAAAGGGAGATTGTCGTACGATAATTCAACGACGTTCAAATATCCAGGCGAGTCTCTCGAATCGTCCTCGTAATTATATATTCTAATCGTAACTTTGAGCAGATAGAAGCGAGATGGTGGAAATGCGAAGAATTCGACGACCGCGAGTCGATCAATCTCTCCGACACGAGTTCGAGGCGCGTCTCGATACGTAGAGCACGAAAAAGGAATCGCGGTTTCCCGCTACCGGACGACTCGTTTCTGCTTCCTTTTACCGGCGATCGCGTCTATATTAAGAACCCTGTATGAAGGGGATCTGCAACTAAGTGGATTGCATCTACATTGCAGATGTTTTCTTGTACCGTCCCGCCTCTTAATTGCGGACACTCATCGACTTCTTTCCTGCGCGGAATAAGCACCGTGAACACCGGCTCAAGTGCACTGTCGTGTTGCGTTGCGTTGCGGTTCTTCCATTTCATTCTGCGATTCTGTTAGCCTTATGGCGTAACCAGCGTTAATTGAAACCAAGCAACTTCGACAGCAACCCTCGTGGAACCATTTTCGAGAAAAGTCGGAAATTCTACGTAATTTCCAAGCATTCGAGGTGAATAATATGGCAGTTTCAACTTTGATTTCAAGGCTGTTAACTTGGTCTCCGGTTTTATAGCTTTTTCCGCGCTTTTTTCTTCCCACGTAACGCTCGAATCCCCAACTTTGGCGCGGCACATGCGGCAAGTTTTTTCCGCTTCGTAAATTGCTACTATACGGGTGCAGATTGCCGCGATACAGGTGTGCCACATCGGTGAAGAGTTTTCAGCTATTTACTCGAACGAAATATTCAGGAAATTTCAGGCAAAATTTACAGCAAATTCATAGTTCATATCAATTTTTTATTTCTTATTAGATTTTCGGAGATTCGAGCGATTTTTGTAAACTGTTTGGATAAAATATTTTATATCTTGTCAGGTATCCATCGCTTCGATTTCTTCGACGCTTTTACGCTCTGACGGTCGGTAGGTCTAACGTTAAACGAATTTGGTACGTGTTTAGAAGTTTGTTCGAGCCACGCGATCTAAGAAAGGAGTAGAGCAACGAGAATAGAACGGTAGATCGCGGTCGTTCGGACGACCGAACGTCTCGTCCGAAGCCGATATCATCGCCGGTTCGACTACATCCGATTCGCGGAGG
This sequence comes from Bombus terrestris, assembly GCF_910591885.1. Classification (NCBI taxonomy): domain Eukaryota; kingdom Metazoa; phylum Arthropoda; class Insecta; order Hymenoptera; family Apidae; genus Bombus; species Bombus terrestris. The sequence continues at coordinate 4,435,322 of NC_063273.1, forward strand.
TGGATTCTTCGACGGGTTTCCCACGAGCAGAAAAGAAGGAAGAGTACGACGGTCGACTTGGTTTCGCTCGACATTGTTACCGGGACGCTGCATGCAAAGTACGATCGTCATTGTGCCGTCCCATTAGTAAGAAATTAACAGTACTTCCTGGCTGATGGAGATCCAAGCGATTCCAGCGATGCTATCGTGACATTTAGAATTCGTTCCGCCGGTCGCGATCAGGGAAACTGTCCTGGTGAACATGTTCCGGTGCTTGCTTGCCATTTTGATACTTGAGAAATACACACGGACGAGTGGATTCCAAAGAATCATCAGCGCTTTTAACGTCGATTAATTTTCTTACATCTATCTTCGAATATTTCGATGATCTGGTTAAGCAGCCAGAGTACTCGAGACTTGTAAAAATATTGATCACCGTATTATAAAACATTGTTCGAAGATACAGGTAATGGAATATCGAGAATGAGGATGTAACGGTATTAATTGGAACGGTAGTAATTGGCCGACAGTGGATATCGATAGTATCGGAGATTCTTAAGGCAACAGAAATGGTCGAAAATTCGTCGAAAATTCGTCGAAGATGCCGACGAAATTGCGAGAAGAGACCGCGTCGCGTATGTTTCAGCTACTTATCTCCGATCGGTCGATTCCCGTCTCCATTAAGAAGGTCCAATTGAATAAGATCGGCCGATCGCGGAGAATTCACGAGGGAGCCCGGCAAAAAACGACCAACTTCCTTGATGCCTTGATCAGCTAATTAAGAGCCAAACTGCTCGGCCCTCGAGAGGTGCGTGACTGTTTCGTTCTTGTCCACCGACGAATAAAACGCTTTAGCGAGACCGCTTTGCATTTCGGCCTTCCGTATCCGATCGTGTCTCTAGCTTTGTCTCTTCTTTGCGTAGAAAAACAGTATCCGCATTCTGCCATTGAAAACCGTAGACGAATCTTTGGAACTCGTTATCGCTCTCGACATCGCGACTCCCGATCGATAGAATTTTAACGAAATACCGTCGAACAGATCGAAAGAGAATCACCGCACAGAGAGAAACACTGTATCGACGAAGCAACCGAATCTCGACCGAGTACTTTGAAAAGCTCTGTGAAATAAAGGACGAGAGCAGCCGCGTCCTCGCGTTTACGACGTCGGAGGATCGTATCGGGACGAGATGTTCGGTGCTCTAAACGGGCCTCGATCTCCCGCAGGATCTCTCCCGCTGTGGAATCGCGCGAGGTGAGCCGGGGAGGGTGGGAACGGGTGTGATGCCCGACTAAATGTAAAACAAGAAGCACGAAGCCGGTCAGCGCGAATCTAAATATAACTACGACGCGGAGGCGCCCACTGCTCCCTCCCGTGTCCAAGAGAGAGAAAGAGAGAGGGATGCAGCGCCTGCCGGCGATCTTCCGCTGGCGCATAGCCGCGATTCCGTGCACTCGAGCCACCTCTGCCCTCTGCTGAACGAGCAACAACGAGAAAAGACGAGGCACAGGCCGATCAGAATCCGACCATAGGCAAAGGGACGCTGGAGATGGCCGGATCGATGAACCAAAGAGATTAGCAGATTCGAAAAATATTATGGGTATTCGCGCCTGATGGCGAGCAACTTATCTCTAGACAGCGGGCATTTGTTTCCTCACGCGTTTGTTAAAAACGAATTACACGCGTAACTCGAACGAGTCTACCGAGCCAAACGACCAACATCCATCAAACGTAAGGACGTACAATTTCGACATCGCGTCTTCCAGCGCAACCCAACAAACCTAACTTTCAACTTCCTGCTTTCTCCATTCACGCTTCATCAGTCACCTTCACGCTTCAGAAACTCAACGTTAAGAAACGGATGTTCCCGCGTGCCGTTCGGTCGAAAATCGCGCTGATCGTAGCCAGGAAACTCGTACGCGGGTTACCGTCAGGCCACCGGTAGCCATCTTTTCCAACGAGATAAATAATCGGACGCAGCTAGGCGAATTTTTCACGATTGACCGCGTGCACGCGGCACGAACGCAATCGACCGGCCGCGTTATTACCTTCGATTAGAGGCTATTAATTTTGCCGGTGCGATAATCGTTTTCAACCGCTGGACAGGCGTTCGCGCGCGATACACCGCCGGATCGAATTAACGTTTCACGCGTGCTTCTGCCTGTCGAAACTAAATCGCGAAACGCACGGAAACCAAAAGACTAAAAGAGGATTGCCTCTTGCGCAACGTCCCTCCAACTAGATTGATGATGGCCCTCGGGTCCGTTGGGTTCCGAACGAGTGATCGATCGTGTTTAGAAGAGAGAAACCAGAGGATCTACAATTAGACGTCAGCTCGGATTACCGTGCGTAAAATTAAGTAAAAGCAACGCTTTCCATGCTGTGGCAACGAGCATCCCGGTGGGTAACCGACTCGTGAACTGATTCTAATCTCGTTTCCTCGCTGTAATCTTTATCAGATACCACTGATTAGCTACTGTTCCTGGTCCTTACGCCGGGGCTGGTCTCAAGAGGCGGACTACCGGTTATCTCGCGGCACCAGTCTTTCCACTTTAATTCTCCGTTATCTATGGGCTCCTAGTAACGCGTCGGCATGTATCGTATCAGCGAACTGCGAGGTCTTCTTTCGTGCTGGATCTACTTACGCGATGCTCGAGCAGAAACGGAATGACAGTAGCCCGCGTCGATACGGAAAGCAAATGGAAAATTACTCTCTCGATCGTCGAGTCACAGCCGAGTGCGAGCTCTTGCGCGACTTTGTACTCTGCAACGTCACATCGAACATTAGCGACCGAAGCGACGGAAGAAGGACGAAGACCCCGACAATCCGCGCCAAATTCATCAGCGACACGGTAAAAACGCCTCGCTATCAGCGCGTAGAACGTAGAGGAAGAGGCGAGCGAGATCGAGAGTGGTAGAAGACGAAGACGAGAGTCAGCCAGGCGGACGAGGCAGCCAGGCAGCCTAAGGAGCGTATTTTACGATCGAATCGATTATCCACGGCTCTGCACGTGGGTAAGTTCGCCGACGAACGTGTGTCGGACACGAGCAGTGTCAAGGTCTCCTCTCCACGGGCTCTCTGAAACTGCTCGCGGATTTAGTTACGGCCCGTTTCTGTATCCTCGCTTCCTCTGCTGCGTGTTGGCCGTTCGAAGAACGGGAGGAGGATGCAGAAGCAACCTTAATCCCTCTTCGACCGTGCACCGTGAATTCTCCAACATTTGTCGGACGTGGAATCGCCGCTCGGAACTGGATGCTGACAAGTGGCTGATATTTCTTTCGCGTCGTTACACCCCGCCCGTCGCGAACCTCGATTTCGAGCTGCCTTTCATGGGCTGGGCTGTTGATGGGACAAACACCACGCAATGGGAATGATGTTCGGTTGCCAGCAACAGCGTTTTGTTCTAATAAATCTTCCACGGTGTTGAATTCGCGCGAGCTTCCCTTATGGCGTTGAATATTTTAGATAAATTACTAAAAATTCGTTCTTGCGTGTTAGGAAAAGCGTGGAAAATATATTCCGACTCTTGAATTCGACGCGTGTATCTCGCCAGATTATCGTCTGTCGCTCTTCGTATTTCTTCCACGGTACTCGGAAAGTTTGCTTTCCTCCTCGAAACGAATTCAATTTGGTTCCATCTTCGTGACCCTTCGGAGCAAAGCAGAGTTTTCAACTCTGTAACGCTTTTTCGTAGAATTAATTCCGTAAAACATCGGATTTTATCGATTATTCACGATCCTGAATACGCTTAGGGGAAAAGTTCGAGTGCCCGGAGCGTGTGTCAGGAGAACGCACGCGTACACTTCAAGGTCGAGGCATCGTCGCGACGGTGGATTTAGTTACAACCCGTTGTCGTCGTTGTTGTTGCCTGCAATGCGGCTATAGTCTCGTTGTGCAACATTGAACGCGGCTATTGAGCAGCGAGCGAACCCTTCGGGGGCTGAAACAAAGAGCCATGGACCCGATCCAGGAGAGTTCACTGACACGAATAAACAACAAGCTCCAGCCTCGTCCAGGATAACCGGAAACCGGCGTTCGTTTGCCAGCGACGCGCTATACCAACGTTCTTCGTCGTGGAAAATTGATCGTTAGTCGGAAAGTTTATTCTGAACATTTGACGCTAAACGTTTGGGAATTGCTGATATTTAGAGACGAAGCGTCTTGTATTCTGGAAACGTGACGCTTTAAACGCTTAGATGGTATTGTTACAATTACTTTACTCCTTCAATTTAAAGAAAACCAACAAGTAAGTTCAACTGCGATCGTTTGCCAAAATTCTTCGCAACTTTCCTCCTGCATCAACCTTTTCAACGAAGATATCCAAATGTAAAATTATCGAGCTGCCCAAAAAGAGATACGACGCGAGCCAGGATACGGAGCAATGGCGAAGAATCGTCGATTATCGATCGTCTTCGAAACGGTCGTCGTTGTTGGAGATCGACTCCGCTACCTAGAGAACTTATTACAGCAGGTAATTTACAATCGGCTGGCAACGAGTATAGCCGGTAATCCTTCTTTAACAGTTAGATCGTAATTTACATAAACACACGCGTAACAGACGAGCGTTCTCGCCAGAGACAGACTCGCCGTTCACCCCGAGAGTTATCCTGTATTAGAAATTCGCGTCGGGAAACAAATTACCACGAACAGAGTGCGCGCGCCTTTCTCTTCAAGGGAGAGACGTCCATTTTGCCAACTCTTTGACAATTTACAGTGCAATATAACCGGTAACCACTGGCTGTCCGAACGAAGCTTTCTTCTCTTCGAGAATCGATCGCATTGCGAAATTCGAAGACCTCGAGGTATAACTCGCCAGCTTAACGCTACAGCTACCGAAAGTAAACTTATCGAAATTTCTGTGTCTCTTCTACGATTACCGCGGACCAATCTTTCTCGTCGAGATGATTGAAAATGATCTGATTTTTCTAAATATCGTTGCCTTGGAAATGGAAAAAAATATGCTTGTATTTTGTTCAGATGTTCCGTATTTGATTCGTTGATAATTACGCTGGATGTTCGTGTACCACGAGCGAAGGAAGGCGACACAAAGGGTAATCAGCAGATCAGAAAAGAGCGTGTAATTATCCAGAGCAGCGGGTCGACGCCATAAACCATTAAGAAGTCACTCAACGCGCGTTGTCGCATAAATTTTTTCGCTGCGATCCCTCGTCGATTCATCCCCAAGCTAATTTCACGCATCCTGTGCCGCACAGCCGGGAAAATATTTCCTGGCGTAGCAGGTGCGCGATTTCTTTTATGGCAACTCTCGCGAAATACGTTCCGACGAATGTAAATGGCGAACGAACGAGAACGCCGTAAAAGTCGAAAAAAGATGGGAATGGAACGGAGCGACGGAGAGGAAAAGTGTGCGGTTTATTGTTCAAGGGCGTCGACGAACCGTCTGAACGTTACACATGAACCGTATACTTAGCAGTCATATAAGAATGCAGAGAACACGGTGGTACCGTAACGAATGCATCACCGTTAAAGGAAAGAAGACTACGAACACTAGTAAAAATATCGTCTAACTGTACCGATCGCAGCATCTTCGCCGCTATCTTCCATCGAACATGGAAAAAGTATATCGAAGAAGGAACTGGAAATGAACCAAGTAGATTAGCATGGCGAATTAGGTGTAAACGTAGCACAAGGAAGCGTAGAGACGTAAGTAGATTGCGGTAAATGTTTATGCATTTAACGAGTGTAAATGATACGCTCCAGTTTTCCATAGAGCGATGATCGCCAATGTAGCGATGGCTCTGTTTGAATTGGCAATTGAGTTTTCCAGAATTTCCTAAATTGTACGCATGGTTATCGTTGCTGTATGAGACACGATAATTTTATGCGAGCGATAAATCTCGTTGCTTTTTCTTTTAATCGTCTCCAAGGTAAAATATATTTTTAGGCATTAAGCAGAAAGCGTAATCGCGAAGGTTATCAAAGATACCAAACGTTTGGAGCTGATCGAATAAAACCAGATCGGTTTAATCTCGAGGAACTACCAGAATCTTCGAGGTCCGCGAACGATCTTCAGGGGCGATATACGATTTCAATAATTCACCGAGGCCGCGAGTCGCAACGAAGCGTCCGATTCCAAGATATCGACGATTAACCCGGCGATTTTTCAGCTTTATAATTGACCGGCACGAGCGATGCAATTATCTCGCAGTTTTTCCACCGCGTTCGTTAAACTACGACGATTTATAACGGGTTATATTTATGAAGACAAGTTCCTCCGTGGCGCAGTTTACGCTGATGCTGTGATTTTAACTGGTTCCGTCGGCGATTCCTGCCTATTTCGCACGATATTTAACTCGTCTTCGCTCGACCAGGCTTTACCAAGACTTTGCAATTTGCCAGCGAAATAACGTTCCCGATCGATGCTCCCAGAATCGAAAGGGTGGGAAGACGAGTAAAGGGAAAGAGGGGAAGCGAGCGACACGTTTTTCCCTTTGATAAGTCGCTCGTAGGAAAGTGGAAAGTGAGCGGCTACGCCCACTCCTCCTAATTAATTCACGCGATCGTTCGAGGAAACCAAAGACGAGTCTTTTTTCCCTTCTATTCCATTCGCTTCTGAATGAAAATAATACGCGCGTACATTTATCGAGACGCGTTTGTAGAAGTTGGCAAAACAGATAATAAACGATAATAAGTAACGTTCGTTTGGATCAAGTAATTAACGAGCAAAATTGTCTGCGCTTGGTATCGAAAGAGATCTGAAAGGGAACGAGAAGAGAGGAAACGAAAGACCCAGAGAAAAAACGGCGCATCCGATTTTCACGTGTACGCGAAAGCTTCTCTTAATGAAGCACTAAAACCAACCAACCATCTTTAGAACGATTCGCTCGGCGCTTTCAAAAGAACTCGGAGAGAGAGAGAGAGAGAGGGAGCAGAGCTCGCGGAAGCAACGACGCTCGCAAATTAAACCAAAGACACAACAAGAGAGGCAAGAAGATGCTTTCCACGGTTTTTGCGATTTTTCAGCGGGCGCGCAGGAAAGAGCGCATGGTCCCCCGGACACGAAGGGTGCATCGACCTGGTCCCGGCCGCTTGACGATTTTAATTGCAGGCTTGCCGTCGTGGTTTTTCTAGCGCGCCGCTGAGGAAGCGAATTACAATCGCAAAAAGGCCTGCCGTGGGCCCGCCAGGACCGGCAATGAATTCATCGAGCGCGGGAAATATCAGGAAATCCCTGCGACGTGTGCCTGCCGCGCTTCCCCTCTCTCGCTAATTTCTACCTTAATTAACAGATGAAAGGAGAGTCATTTCTTCGCTTCTTATCGCGACCGAACGCCACGGTTCGATCCAATCAACGCGATTTCTCTCGGTTTCTCGGCTCGTTGGCGTTGCTGATCTTTGTGCCTGACCTCCAGGGAACCGAGCAACGGGAAGTGGAAAAGGCACGTCGTCCGAGCGGATCCGTCTATTGGCCAATGTCCACCGCGTTCACTTCCGACATTTTTATCAAGTTGCAAGCGGAAGAACAAGGAACATGTATTTATGAACAATTCTACACTCGTCTACGGATAGAAACTTGATTAATCTAACGTTCGAAATGGCTGCTTCGGACCTGTTGATCTAGCAATTGTTATAGACACGTCCATAATAGTGCTTTTTATGTCTTGTATTCTATGAAAAGGTTTTGAAACGAGAATGAGAGAAATCGAAGGCTACCAACGTTGAAAGGCACGTGACAATCGCGAGGCGCTCTGGTTAACTGTATCTGATCGGACCGCGTACGGTTCGAGGTCACGTTCACACGAAACCCACTTGCGAGTACTTATTAATTCGCTAATTCTAATCAATATTAATGGCAGACAGGTGTCGGAGGAGGCTCGCTGGCATCGTATCAAAACGAATATTCGTATGTTTGCGAGAGTGGAATATTAAATTTCGAGTAGAGGAGAGAACACTTTCCAAAGAGACTACTGTTGATCGACTGTTTCCGTTCATCAATCTTCTTCGTTTTCATCCATAAATTTCTTCCATTCCAAATGTTCTACTTTTCGTAATTTAAAAGATTCTTGCTTTTGCATTTCCGCTCAGATACCAAGTTTTATCATCGCTGGAACCGCGAACCAATTACCGAAGCAACGTTATCTGGCGTGGCCAGAGGACGAAATTAAAACGGTCACCGAAGGAACGATCTTCTTGCTGGGTCGGCACGATTCATCTTCCGATTACCATAATTGCCTTTTTACGGTTGTCGGCCGGAAAAAAAGCCAGGTAACCAGCGGTGGGCATCCACTCCCGCGATCACAAGGCCAACTTTATCGATACTGAACGTCGAAAACTCACGAGGGTTCAACGTGGTATCGACGTTTACGCCATGAAAAAAAAAGTCGGCCGGTGGCAGTTACTTTTCGGCTACCTTTACGACGTTCGTTTATTTCGCTCTTTATATCCCCGAAATGTTAACGGTGTTCCAGACGATCTGTTGATTTTGCCAGTTTCCCCGAGTAACGTACGAAAATATACGATATTTATCGAAAAACTGGCCGTAACGCATCTTCGTACAAACAAATTCAATCTTTTCGCTTTTGTCCGCAAAAATGCGATTCTCCATAAAACTCCAGCATCTACTTAGTGGCAGGCAGTGGTAACGTTTTATCTCTACCTGAAACTGTAATCAGATCCGTGATAAACCGTATCTTCGACCAAATTTACTTTGAATTTCTTACTTTACATGTGGCTAAGGCCTCGTAAAAGCTGAAAGTCCCGTTCGAATGTCCATGGCAAGGTCCTAACGACGCGCCTCGTTACCGGAACAAACGTTTCCATCCAGAACGATCAGAATGGAATATGAATCGGCGTTAGAGCTCGAACGAACTATGTTATCGATCTTGCAGCACCGGACGGAGACATGGGACGAACCTATTTGGCCAGCTGGCCCGTTATCTCGGACGACGTGACAGCGAGGCTCATCGGCAGGTCTGTCATCGTACGACGAGTCGCGTGTTCCGGCTTGCGATTCACTTTGCATTAATGACGCGATTTATCGATGCTTATCGGCCGATTGATCGAGAACGAGAGAGCACGCGAACCGGAAGAACGCGTCGCGTGAAAATCATCGATCGCGCGACGGACCCTCTCTATGTCCACGATCAATGGGCACCGATTTAACGGAACTCAAGCGCAACCACTGAATATCAAGTGTTGAGGACCTTTTACGGCGTCGAGTTGCAACGCGGACACACGGCGCTCGTATGGGAGCGTCGTTTGGTAACTTGAACGCCGTTTCACCGACTCGCTGACTATTCCGAGGGGTCGATTTACGGGGTTCGATTTACGGGGGTCGCTGTGTGAAAGTTTCTCATTTGCTTTGGGATATGTATCGCGCGTGGGAAAAATGAGTATCGCGAGGAGGAAAAAGAAAAATAGGAGTTTTATCGTAGCGTTGTAAAAAATGTAAAATAAATATTGTCATCTTCGTAGGAAAGCGTAAAAAGAAAACTAAGGTTGTCGATATTTTTTTCGCTTTTCCGAGACAAGAAACGAATGGATTTCCCGAATCCCACCCATACCATCCCACCCACGAAAAGTATTAATCGGCACCGTATGCCACGACTTGGCTCCTATCGATTCTCCTCTTCTTAAATAACCTTGAAATCCGATGTCCGTCTCTTCGTGGCTCGTTGCCACGGCCAGGCGAAACCTGTTACATCAGATGACCACGAGCACACCGGTACTAGAGAGGGAGATTGCTAAAATCGGTCGACCGTTCTGCCGTAATCCTTGGCCAAGGAAGGTCGTACCGCGAACGCCGGTTACGTTCAACAGAACGGGCCCAGAAATTGCAGGTTCCGTGGAACTTGCCTCTATAAATCCAGGAATTACCAAAAGATCCGATTCAACTACCCGAATCCAACCACTAAGCTTCCTGAGTTTAACTGTAAATCTCTTCGAGGACTATTCCACGGACAAAGAATTGATCGCGTTTCGCCTAACCGAATCAAACGGACGTAAAGTCTATGAAAGTTTTCATTGGTAGAATGGGCGTAGCTTTGATCGTCTCAACGCGCGCGATGAGCGAGTAGAATTAGATAGGAAGGGACAATCGTTGAATATAAAATTCGAACATTACGAGCGAGGATCGAGTGGAATTTCAGCGGAAGAATGGAAGACTGTCTAGGGACGAAGCCACCCAATTAGCCAGAAAATTGTCAACTCGAATCTTGCAACATCAGCGAGTCGCGTTCGAGAGTCTGTCCAAGTCATCGACCTTGTGTCGCGACGGAGAGAAACGTGTACCGATCGATCACGTCCCCGAGATTTCGTACGGCAGGGATCCATTTAATTCGTCCGTCAAGAGTCGCTGTTGGAAAGCTCGGTTCTCGGTAACGCTGGAATATCCCAGCGAGGACCGGCTGGAAAGACAACAAAACCTTGCCGTAAGATCGAAAAACGAACATCCGAACGGACGACCGGGCATCGAACGAAGAGGACGAGCTGAAAGGTAAGAAGAAGAGACAGAAGAAGCAGCGGCAGAGCAACGACCAAGAAGAGCCAGGAGGATGAGAAGAAGAGGGCGGAACCTAAAAAAAAGGGTGGCCAGCGAAGGGAAAAAATGAGAAGAAACGAAAACCGCGGGTGAAGGCGGGTGTCGTCCTAGTGTACACACAGAACGTGTATTAATGTGCGTTAAGACGCTGCGAAACGACGTGGCAGGCACACGGGTATAGGATGACACTTGGCTCGGGCCCTCGATCGGTCCGCCGCTCCCCATCACCGGGCCCCTGGCGTCCCCCACTCCACCAACGTTCAGCCAGTCGAAGAGAGGGACTCGAGCGCGGTCGGCCGTACTCGGTTCGGGCCCGTCGGTCGTCTTCGCGAGAGATCGGTTTCCCTCGGTTCGACCTTGAACGGGCCCTGTATGGTCTATGCCACTGACACGGACCAAGGACGGGGGGCCCCCACGTTGCTTGGGTACCGGCGTGCTGTTGTCCCGAAACGCGGTCGTGGAACTCCGCGCGCGGAGCGCTGGAAAGTGTTCGCCCGATGGCAAACTCTTTTTCGTGCTCCGTGCGCCTCTTCCCTTCGCGTCTGCCATTGGCGTAAGGCCCTTTGATTCGTGAGAAGCCCGTGCAATTTGACGGAACAGGGCTGGAACCGACACGACCGGACTTTGATTCGTAGGTATAGACACCTACCATCTGGTGAGAGGCCCTCGTTGGAGGATCGTGTTGCCGGCACTCGTGGAAATGGACGTTTCGCTCGATGAGCAACATGCAAAGGTAAAGGCGTTTCTCGCGGACATTGCACGGCCTCCCATCGGCGGATAGGACGACTCGTAGCGTCTATAATTTCGTAGCGAATGATTTTAAGATTTAGAAAAGTATTTTCCATGATTGAATTACGATTCACGGGGATGCGCGTCCCCATCCCGCTAAGGAATTCAATCGAGTTCGAGGAAAATTTCTATCCTGTTCACGATTATTAGACGGGATACACGAGATGCAGCGTGCAGCAGGCAGAAATGCCGCAATGGCTCTTGCGTGAGCCGCACCGACCTGGCCGACCAGGGTCAGGAATCGCGTCGATGGGGTCTAGAGAAGCGAGTAACCCTCGGTATACACTTTCGATGGAATTTTGTATGCAGATCGACTCGTACAACGTGGGAACTCTGCAAAGTACGCTCGCTACACTAGCTATGCTGATTGCTGCCGTTCGGATCCTTCTGTTTCCTGTTTGTTTGCTCGGAAACGGTGGCACGATGTATTCTTGGACACCTGACGACGTTGAGAACGGAAATACCTATAAAAGGCCTGTTCCAAAGACGGTTGCGTGATAATTTCTTCGGACCATCCCCAACTAGACAGCGTCGTAATCGCGTAATTCCCTTTTTCACGATTACGAGACAGATATCGATCGAAACGAATCGAGATCGTTGTTTCAAGTGGTCGCCTTGAATTTCTTGGTCACGCCTATGGCATCGTCCGGGCCTAAACCTGCGAACCTACTCAGCTGCCCTCTCGCCGGATTCCGTCCCGTGTCCACGTGTGTAAAAAAAGAGCAACAGGACCAGGATCAGGCTCTGGGCGTTGGCCCTAAATCTAACGAAATGCCCGTTCCCCGCAACCACACAGGCCATAATATATCTCGCGAGAGAGGCCGTTCTTCACCATCTCGTTCCAGCTATTTCTCGAATTCTATTCCCCGCCGGTGATAACTTCCACCGACACTCTTGTCAAAATCAATATTTACAGAGTGGTAACACCAATGGCGGACATATTCTACTTATCGTTCTTTCTCATTTTATACCGGCTGTTTCGAATGGTTGACCCTTGAAATCCCTTTGGGACATAACGTTGTAAATCACAGTTTTCGGATTTCTATAGGAGGAAAATAATCATTTTTCGTAGGATTTTAAAGTAAAAGAGATAGTAGAATGCCTTGAGCCGCCTTGTTAGCCTTCCTAAGACCACGCCAGTTATTCTAACCGGCTTCTTTCGGCGAGTGCATCGACCTGGAAGCCACCCTTTCTGTTCGTTTTGGCGGCAAGGCTGTAGGGGCGGTCTACGGTGAAATTTCACTGGCATAAACACAACTGACAGAGTCTCTTTCCTCTGGAATGGCACCGTGTACCTTTCATCCTTCGGCAACGCGGGACAAGCCGGCTTTCTTCGACGTGACGCTTGCTGAATAGTTGCCCCGATTACCGAGCATTAACTGGTAACATCGTAACGAGAGCAAATAGTTCGTTACGATGTAACTTTAACGGTGTACGTGATCGTCGATTAATTTTCGTATCACGCGTCGATTTTTCTCTTTTTCGTTCGAAATGAATCCGACGTGACGGCTATTTACTGGCCAACGGTGACAAGGGTTTGAGGATGGAACTCCGTCTGAATTTTATCCAAGGACAATCCGAGGCTCCGGTTAGCCACTGGTTTAACCGAGCCTTCATTTTCACTGACAGCATCGTGGCTCGATGAGGCCTCTGGTACTGACGAGCTACGACCTTGGGAAGGCTTTATTAAAACTACCTTCGAGAAGTATGAATATCTCACGAGCGGATGGTTACGATGCCGAGGCGTATTGCTCGAGGAAAGCCACGAAGAAGGCGCGGAAATAAGACGATTGTCCACGCCAGCAACGATACATTGTATAATTTGAATGATATACTTGAAATAATACACAGGTAAAAATAATATAAGTACCTTCTTTCCGTCCCTTCTCAGGGATGCAAGAAATCTCCATGATAAATAATTATCTTCTCAATTATTCGTTTTGTATTCCCATCGACGTAAACGTTGCATCTTCCAACTGTACTTTCGCTAGTATCGAGAAATTGTAAAATGCTGGGAATTTAGCATGCGAGAAATTTCACGAGTAAAAAGACGCCAAGCGAAAACGTCTGGTAGGAGAACTTGGCGAGAGAGACTTACAAGAACAGACTGCTCCCGAAAAAACCGTACAACCAGCCATGAACAACGTCCGGTACGCGATATGTAACTGCCATACGAGTACAAGAACATCAGGAGCGGGCCTCGAAGACGGTACAAATATGACACGAAGTCGGTAGTGCAACGCGACGCGATTCTAGCGTAACGCAAGAGCAACATAACGACGCGACACGAGTATAACCAGACGTGCCATTCGACGCAGCCTCGTTACAGCTGCCCATAGAGCAGAATCGCATTTTCATTCGACAAAACACGCTGATATCGTAATGACAGCTGTCTTAAATGAAACACGATGGTTCACCCACTCGCATTCCGTAACATCGCAATTCCGCTAATGGAATCAGCCTGAATTCACGCCCACGCTCCCATGAGATTCTACCAAACTTGCAATTAACGTTATTTCCATCTAGGACCGGTATCTCGCGTGAGTCGAATAATTCTATCATATACAGTCAGCCGGGTGTTACTGCGAATATCTTGCCGAAAAATACTCACAGTCACGCGAGATTCGTGGCGTGTCGCGATCGAAGATGGCCTGTTAACGTTAAAATTACCAGGATAACCGAAATGATCAATTTGTAATTTTTCACGGAAATTTCAATGATCCTTAGTGTATCATTTTTTAGCACAAAGACTTGTTCTTCTCCTTGCAATTCTAGTGCTACTACGATTCTACTGCTGGGGTTAATAATTCCGTGAATTTTCTGTTTTTTTCTTTTTCCAGATTAAAACGTACGATATTCCCATCGGTCTTTTTTATTCCTCTCTATACGTGTAACCTTCTTTCCAATTTCACGGAGGAATTCCTGTGGTTTGACGGTGAACCGCGGAGAAAAAACCTGGACAAGTAATACCGAGCTTGTACGACGATTCTTAACACTTTTCTTCGCCAAGAAGGCAAGAAACGTGCCTCTGGAAAAAATCGTGCCGCAAAGGCACGAGCGATGGATCGTATTTCGGATCAGGCGGCTTTTTGCCACCGAAATTTCGTAACTCCTATACGCAATCTATAGCGAAGAGGGGCCGAAAGCAAGAAGGATCCGATCGCGCGAAATGGCGCAAGATGCGCTTCGAATACATCTTATGACAGCAAAGATGTTACTTGCGACGTTACGATGGAACGCTTCAAATTTAAATTCTTGCAAGGAATTTAAAGCTCAATGTACAAATTTACAATTTACGGCTAATTCTAAGGTTTGGCAGATAAATAAAGGAAACAAGAGAGCTGGACGTCGATTCACCGAACGCAGAACGGTTTTCTTTCCACCGAAAGCTGATGCAATTTTCCACCAAGTTTAGCACGGGCCGTAGCCACTCGAGACGAAACAAACGAAGCTCTGTTCATCGAGAATATCAACGACCTCCGTACGGTCGCGTGACACCGTCTCGAACAGGGTGAGATCACTTCTCTGAAATCCAGCGTTTCAAAACTGGACGTGAATCATGCGACAAGCATGCGTTTTCATTCCAGTTACATAGAGAAGTTGAGCGGCGTGATTATCTGACGACTGGAACCTAGCGAAAGCGAAACAACTCACCCCATCGCTGATCGGATCCTCTCCAGAAGCGAATGTATAAAAAAAGGAAAGAAAGGTAGGCGATCGACAGTGGAAATACGTATATTAAACGTATAAGAATTAGTCAGGAACGATCTGGCGAAAATAATGATGGAGCGTGCGAGTGTACGCGTGAAACGCGGGAAATCTTTATTCTCCGGTTAATTGGAACTTTTTCGAGCCGCGCAGCATTTGAATTGCGTACGCGCAGTAATAAAACTAATTAAACGTAATTACAAAGTGCAACAAAGAGAATAAGTAATCGTTCGCGGCTACCATAGCATAGTGGGCCGACTGGGAAAACTAGGAAATACTAATTGGCACGCGGCAAACCACCACTTCTGCTGCCCTTTACAAAGAAAATTCAGTCATTTCTTGCCGCGCGACGACACGCTAAACCGTCGTATTTTACCTGGTGACTTGCAGAAATTTGCATCGAGACTGTACCTCAAAGCGTTCCTCTTCCAGTCTCTTTCAGTTCCGCGATTTTTATTTCATCGCTGGTACCGAGAATTACTTAACGTTGCCCTATGTTGATATGATTTTATAATCCATCCAAGATCCACGTTGCCCCGTTCCAACGCAACGTTCTATGGTTCACAGTCCATGAGAGATTCTTAATCTCTTGCGTCAAACTCACCCCGAAAACTACCGACCAAACCTCCGAAGACTCAGGCGTCGTCCGAGGAAGGTACCCGGGACGAAGTCGGGCGCGACGTTAATGCAACGAGCCATTACAGGAGCAGCACTCATTACCACGCGACGAACGCATAAAAACGGGACAGTCGATCGATCTTGCGCGGGAAACGAGCGGTTTCGGCTCTCTGATTGCTCGCTACGTTCGCGGAACACCTTCCTGGATCGCGTTAATGGATGCGCGACCGTTTCTCTTCATGGAAACGTATTAATTATTTTCGTTGAAACTCGCTTAAACCAGAACATGCCACCGACTTTTCTTCTGTTAGTGAAAACCCTTCGGCTCTCTGTCCTCGCATGCGAACTCGCCAAGAAATTCTATCCCATTCGTTAGAAACAATCTTTCCACGAGTTGTTCTGATTTATCACCGACGTTTCGCCACTTCTTCGTAGTCGGTGAATTATCTTCTTCCTTTAAAATTAATAAGAAGACTCGCACGATTCCAGTTTACCGGCAAACTTCGCCCTTTACCGATTATTCCCACATTCTTCGGATTAGTCACTCGAGGCTTACTGTCTTGTCACCGAAGAATGACGTCAAAAAGTACATCTTTTCTCGTAAAGTCGAAAGATCGACGAGAGATTCGTTTAATATATAAATACAAGGATGGTATAAAATTTCCAAGAAAGTCCACGCTTGGTCATCAATGCGATATCTCGTGGCTCGTGGTCGATCGATTATATCTCGCTCTAAGCATTCAGCTGGATAGAAATCCCAACGCGAGTCATTCTTTCGTGAAGCGGTGTCGGCGAAAACAATAAAAACCGACATTACTGTCAACGGAACGTGGTATTAAGTCGAACGTAATTCGTGCAAAAGGGTGCACAGCAGAACGAGAAGCGAAATGCATCTTTTCTGATTGCAAGCTGTACACACAGTGGCATTTTTCCTGGGAAAGAAGGCCGATTTGTACGGCAAAACCGTCCGGCGGTGCACGATCAACTGACTGCCGAGAGCCAGATCACCTGCTTTTCTTTGTATAAGTACAAAGTTGTCCCATGAACATAAGTTTTTTCGGTCGCTAGCAAGCAATGGCTCAAGAATAGCTTAATTTCCGAACGCATTATCGAATAGCATCGAAAATCAGCTATATGCGAAGAATCGCTACAGCTGAAAATTCGTTTTTCCATCGGTTTCCTCTGTAACTCTTACTGAGCTTCATCTTCACCTACCACCGGTATCAGTATCGAGAAGTATATCTAAGTATCACTATCGTTATCGCTACAATTAGACAAGTAATTAACGTAGAACGATGAATTGTTGGGAACTCGCGAGCGACTCGAACCCATCGCTACGAATTTGAGTTTCGAGGGCGATAGCGTAAACAGCGCACGTGGGGAGATGATTATACCGTAATTACTGTGTTTAGTTCAGTCAGTGGGCCGTCGATGACTCACGTTTCCACTTTTTTTTTCTCGCGACCCAGGCTAAACTTCCTAATTAAATCCTCCCGGCGTGTTTCAATGTTATTATCGAGATTTTTGCTTTTCTGGTTACAATGTTCGATGTAATTAATACTCGGCAGGTGATCGGTGAGCCACGGAGCCACAAGAAGCGATCGATCGATCTACGATCCGTGGCTAATCTCTTTCTCATAGCATCCCCACCTCTTCTCCATAAGAATAACATTCTGCACCGTTGCAGGGTATCACGGAGTTGCGAATAATTGCGATGCGCAGTTTGGTCGCTTCGTCGTGGATCGTCGATGATGTACGGCGCGATGCCTTTCGCCACGATCGGTTTCATTGTTCCAAACAACGTTATGTTTGTTACTGTTATCTTAACGCGGGTCATCGACTGGTGGCGGCAAAAGCCAAGTAACAATCTATTAATGAAACGTTGCGAAAGCTATTGTTCGAGCCTGGTAATTCTCGACGACGCGTATTTAAATTCTACAATACAACGCGAAAGTTATACGATATTTCCGTAACGCGAACGTTCCTTAAAATCTACATAGACCTCTCTACATTGAAACTTAATATTTTACATAAGCTCGTTCTAATACTCACTTGTTGTTTTTCGTCCTGTGTGTCCCGAATCTGCAACAAAAATGACAAAACACATATAGACTTGTCCGGTGTCTTTCTCTTTTAATCTAACGGTTTTGATTTATGCGATTTATACAAACGTTTGTCGCGAAGCGATCTCAACCGCTTAATACCTTAGCGCGGAATAACCAGCGACTTTCCTTTATATTCCGTGCTACACGTTTAATGTTTGACTTGCTTTTCGCATTAAGAAACCTCTCATTTCTCGCAAAGTGTACGAAAATCAGTAGGTACAGTATTGGTATGTAATCTGTCGCGCCTTCGGGCGATACTTCAAGTAAGACAGCAGACGTTGCCTGCGTCTGAGCGGCGCGGCGTGCCTCAAAATGCAAGAGGTTAAGAAACTAGTGGATCGTCGATAATTCGCGACAGCACGAATTCTGACAAACATATTCTCCCGTTCGATGCTCGAATAAAAAGCAAACACACTTCGTTTCTCGTTAAATGTCACGCGAATATACGAAGCGAAAGATCCGTCGCAACGTACCTTGATATTGCAATTTCGATTTCAAGACTAAAATATCGCGTTCCTTTTCCTCGTTACTAAGATATATGACCGCTATATCGTACGGAAAAGTTACGAGCACTTGTTGAACGCGCGAGAAACGCAAGAGGCCAAGGTTAGCTTCTGCAACGAACCGTCCGTCGTACGCACTGCAACGGCGAGCCGAAAATCACCGCGGGCAAGCGTGAACGAACATCGAAAAGCGAACGATCGCTCGCCTCCCTTCCGCTTTCTATCGCGCGCGCAGCTCACGCGTTTAGTCGCCGGCCCGCCACATTTCCTGTTTCCTTCCTCGCCGCCTGACCTGCCAACTCAAACCGGAAGATCCACGAAACCCGTGACCGCCTATCGTATATGATTTATTATTAACGTCCGCTACAACGAATCGCTCTGTTCCGGAACGTAAGAACGCGATTAAAGATAAACGAAGGTTCGAATCGATGTTAATTAGGTCGATTTTAATCCTTGAAAATACGAATATCATTTCCGAGCAAGCGAAATACGTAATGAGACGTCCGAAATATTTGAAACGCGAAATTTCCAAATATTAACATTTACAGCGTCCTCATTGTCTGGTATTTTTTAATCTTTTCCCTATGAAAGTTTAGCTTTTCTATTGTGTGCTTGGCGACGACTTTTAGCGGCCTTTTCGCGTTACGTTGCTAAGCTATGCGTTTTTAACTGGTATGTTCGCTATGAAATGGCCAAGGGTAATTCATCGAATGACGCATCAACGTAGCGTTGAATCAGCCGTCGCGTAGAAACACGACGAAACGTTGCACGGCAGAGTCGTAGGCGACGCGTCAACACCGGCGGAAAAGGAGTGACACTTTCCGAGTGTCTGGCAAGACAATAGACCACCAGAAGGATCGTGCTCCCCCTGCAAACTAGGAAATTATTCAAAACGTATTCCAAAGCCACTGGCTTGCAAGGAGGAATACTATTTGGTCGGTCGTTCGACGATATCTTCTTTTTTTATTTGTTGTTAACACCGTTGTAAAACCATCGTGTATGTAAACGAGTAAATCATCGTGCGTGTGAAAGCTAATGGTGACCCCCGCTTGTAAAGATCGTTTCAGACAGAATATACACGGTGTTTAAGAAGAATAGTCTTGGTGAATTTATGATAATGACCGACAGGAATAAAAGTGTTTAACATTTGATACTCTGTGAATTTTCTTTAAAGTTCCCTTTCCTTTGAGTCTCCTCGATCCTTGTTTCCTTTTTCTCTTGTTTTCTTCTTAATGCTCCTACTAATATTACGTATCAATTTCCATTATGGTAACATTTTTCTATGCAGCAACTTCGAAAACTCGAACTTGAAATTCCAGAGCAAAAGAAACTATCCCGGATATAAGAAACATCGCATGCGATCTTTCCATTTCACACTCTCCGCAAACGATTCTTCTCATTAAAAACCCGTAACAACCAGTACCTTGACTTTACCAGAATACCACCTATCCTTCGATCCCCGCGGAGACGCAACAGGAGCAATAAGTTTCAGCAAGAAAAATCGCTAACGTCCCATGACTGCGTGGAGGGAAAAAAAGGACGGCCGGGGCTGGAAGACGCGTTGTAACAGCGAGACGCGACGATGAAATATCGCGGGGCGTTGAAATTACGGGGCGTTCAGGAACGAATTCATCGTAACGCGGTTCGAGGCAGAGCCAAGTCTACGAGGCGACACGAGCCTCTTATGTTTACCCTGCAAACTAGAAAATTATTCCAAGCATAAGAACGACAGGGAAGTCTTTTGCCTCTGCTGGAAACCTGTTGTCGCGACTTGCGCGTAGCCACGATCAATTAGACGACGAATCGTATTTCGTTGAACGATCACGGCCTGGCGTGAAATATTTCCGCGATGGATGTAAACTGTTGGAAAAAATAAGAAAAGCAGGGAGAAAGAAAAGACGCGAAAGATGCTGGAAAAGTGCATGACCATAGAGGCGCGGAATCGCGAGTGATCATTATCTAGATGCCATAAAGGATCGCGGTGTAATGGCTCGCTCCGAAACGATTTATTGCGTGTAATTGCGAGGAGGTGGCACATTAAGCCGACTTTACAACGTCGAATACTAGTGACGCTTGCCTCGCTTCCTCTACGAACGTCAAACGACCGGGCGACAATAAAGCTAATAAACACTCTATCATAGAAGAGACAAGTAGCGAACTTGGATGCCAATGAGGCAACGATCGTTCCTCGAATCAGCCTCAAACGTGTCATCTTTTTAAATCCGTCTTAAGACCGACCAACAAAAAGACACGATTGCGAGACGGCGCGATGGTAGGAGAAATAAATGCAAACGACAGCGAATAAGAAGAAGACTATTCGCTAAACGATCGTTCTGAAGGAAACTCCAAGTCCGATCTTAAACCTGTTTTACATAAGTTATTTTTCTTTAGCTTTAATAAATTAGCGGCGAATAAAATTTTAAGTATTAGCCGGTGTCGTCCTGTCTGTGTCTATCCTTGTTCCATCGTTCTCGCGAGAAACGTTCGAAAATTCCGACCATTTGGCAAAGTGCAAGAGATGGGACAAAGGATTATTTCGCAGCGAGCCCAGGAAAGTTTCACCCGAAAGGCTGACTCAACGTGCTCGCGAACGTTTTAAGAATGTTGGCAGAGGCGCGACACTTTCTAACCAAAGGATCAAACTATCAACGCGTCGTGCCCGCCCTGTAAACTAGCGAATTATTCAACCGAGTCTAAGAACGTGACCGTTCGAACGATTCTCGCGACCATCTTCGCTTTTTTTCCACTCGAATTTTCACCGAGGCACGTCGAAAAACCGAGCACGCGCGAAAACTACGGCGAAACGCGCGATTTCCTGCTCGTAAACTCTTCACCGGTCGGCTGCTGCCTTTTCCTTTCTTTTTCCTCTTTCGTTTTCTTTCCTTCTGTTCCTCGAAACGGCAGAGAGCACGCGTTCGTACTGTGACGAGCATGCAGAATTGGCGATCGGTTTCGTGGAACCATCGTCGGCTTCTACGAAACTGTCGCCGCGCATTCGAAAGGGAAACGTTTGCTTAAGCGTGTTCGGGATTAATTACACGAGCCTTCATTCTAATTAGCCCTGGCTGTTTCGTGGAAATCTTTGCCTCGTATTTGCGTAGCCGCGACTCTTCTGTTCGATCCTTCAAGACCAAGTCAAATCGAGGTTTGTTTTGTAGAATGGCAGAGTGAAACGTGGAGCGCGATCATGCAGTGAAAGTCGACATCGGTCTACTAAATAAATTCAGAGGATATCGAACGACTTCTGACTCTAAAACTACCTTAATTGAAAGTCCAATAGTAACACAGTCATTAGATTTACTATGCTTCCTGCTAACATCCATCAGCCAACGAGGAAACCATCCACCGGTAAAACGATTAATTACAATTACGATTCCACGTTCTCGCGTTTATTTCAGTCGAAATAAAATAAAAAAAAAAAAAAAAAGAAAAAGAATAGACAACACAAACTTACCATCTAAACGTAATAAACGAATGAAACTGCCGAGTGTAATGTAACAATAAAAGTGGATAATGGTTGATGGAAATGGTAGAGCTGGCGTTCCAATGGAGGACGAGCGATCGAGGACTTTTAAATGGCGGCGCACACGTGAAAAAAGCTCGACCTACCGTTAGGTGGTTTCCATCCCATAGGAATAGGTCTGGATTGGAGCGGCGGCAGGCGGATACACCAGAAGGAAAAGCAAAGAGGAAGGGAACCGACCGGCGTCGTGCTCGGTAAGCTATGACGAAGGTTAGGTTATCTCGGGACGCGGATCTAAACGTTTTAGCGTGTACCAGCACGCTTCTAGCACCGAGTACATTGTCATTTTATGGACAGACGGGCCTTGCTGCACGACGGACGAGACGACGGCTACAATTTGCGCGTGTAATTGCACCGCTACCGATCTCCATTTCGCGAGACGGACGTCGACGCTTGTTCCGCCACTTTACTCGGGATTTCCTGTCGCCATTTCCTCACGGTCGTCGTAATTCGTCCGTCTCGATCTCGAGATTGTAATACAATTTTGTTCTACCTTTGTTAATTAAGTCCGATTATCAACGCTTCGCTGATACTCGCGAATATTCTTCGATGCTACGATTTTTAGATATACATGCATGCGTTTTTCATCGCCATGCAAAGTCAATCGGATCGTTTGAAGGATCAGCTGTGAAAGAAGAAAAGCGGCAAGCTCGCGAATGATATTCGCGGAATTTAATTACATCGTTGCGAGAAAGAACGATCGGTAGAACTAGCAGTGTCACGGCTTTTAATCCGCCGACATTTCGCGCTATTACCTCTCGCGGCTTTTCAACGTTGTCACCGCGCCGCGTAAATAATACGCCACTCTCCGTTAAGTCGGATTTATTGCGCGGCATCCAGGAGCCGTTGCGTTTATTATTTAATCGTTCGTTAACGATTCGTCACGCGTTCGCTATAAATCGTTCGCCGATCGTAGATACAGCCTTAGCTTTCTCGTCACGAGTTCCGTTCCTCGCGTTGGCAGCCCTGCACCACGTTGCATCGCGATTCTAAAACCGTAGATTCGCATTCCCCGCGAAACGAAGAGATTACTCTTGGAACGAAATCGATAGCGACGCTCCTATCGGTTCGTGTGCGCGGACCGCCATTGCCATCCTGGCCACCCGAAAACTATAGATTCACGAAAGAACGTGGGCTCGATACCGATCGCAGCAACTTTTTCTCCTGCGTCGAGTACGACCAAAAGGTCGGACCGAGTTGTACGTGGACACGAAGCGGGTAGCCTCGTTTCGTTCTGCTTCACGCACTCTCGCATGGAGGCAGAAAGGAAAACGGAGTCGGAGGAAGCAGCAAACAACGGCGAGCAAGGGCTGAAGTAACAACGCCAGTAGCTGCGACAGAGACCGCGTAGAACCACGAGGAACAACGACGACGACAACAACGACGACGACGACGAGGACGAGGACGACGACGAAGAAGAAGGGAAGAAGAAGCAAAGAAGAGAAAGAAGGGAAGTCGGAGGCGTAGAAGGACGAGGAAGGAGAAGGAGCAAAGTACTCGACCTCCACCTTGGTCGCTACGCATCGCGGAATTCGTTCGAGGAACGTAGAGCCCATCGCCTCGCCACGCTCTTGCTTCTTCTCCGCCGCTGTTTTGCATTTTACACCGGTGCCGAGATTTGGTCGTTAGATTCGCCGATCCGCCTCGACTCTCCCGCGGCGCGTGTTCCCTTAGCCCGGGGCAAGGATGCCGGAGCCCTAGAACCCCGTCGCGCTCTCATGTACTCGGTTGGCCCTTCCTTCCAAGCCTCGCTCGATAATAATGTTATCTAAACTCCGACTGCCGACTTTGTTTTCCGCGTCGCTTCGTGCTCGCCCCTCGGGGACGCGAATTTCCGCCACGTTCGACGACCGCGTTTCCGCCGTGCTTTCTTGTGTTTCACCAACGCGTTGGAACGAACGTTATCCTTGCAGGGAGCTTTCGCGAGATTCTCGAAGCGTGAACGTGTTCAACGGAATAAAATCATCGTTCAGATAAAAGAATATTTCCATAAAAAGATCATGGAAATTGTAAAGCGTTCTATAGAAATGGCGAAGTCTGAAAATCCGCTAAAGTAAGCGTACACTGTAGATAACTCGAAGCGTTCGGAAATATTTATTGATAAATCCGCGCTGTTTGTCGGCAACGCGAGATTCGATTTAGCAAAGGCCATGAGACCAGCGATCCCGCGACTTTTCCTGCGGTCGATATTACTCAAGTTTCGTCCGCGTTTTCTTTTTGCGCCACTAACGCGCGTACACCGACTAAGAGCTGATGGAGGACGACGACGACGACGACGAAGATGGTTTCAGATGACAACGCTCGTTTTCCCGTATCGCGAGATCGTATCCCGATGAGAATCGGACGCCGCCGAACATGCTCGCAACTTAAATTTAAAGCTTTCGCGACTTTTCATCCATACGAATAAATATAACAATTTTATTCGCGTAGACGCATCGTCGTTGGAAAATCGAACGATCGTCCGAGGAGGAAAGGAAAAAGGAGATGAAACGTTAGATAATTCCGATATTTCGCTTTTTACTCCCGTCTCGCTCTTTCTCATTTTCGCGTTGCCGCCTTTCACCTCCAACTTAAATACACCGGCTCGCCGAACATTGTTTGTTCGATCAAATTATGGGGTACCGTCGAGTCTTTATGTAACTTTCGCGCTCCAGCCACGAACTCCAGATAGACACGCTCGTAAAATCCCGGCTAGTGAGCGTAATTATGTTATCGGTGAAAAACGATCGTTCCTAGATGCTTCTACCGCGAGTAAAATTCGTCATTGTTCCGTTACTTTTTCCTATTTTTCTCCTTTCTTTTTCCATATTCTACGATCGATGTCTATTGCGTGCCCAATATCTCGATAGAAAATTTACCTCTGTTCTTATATGGCGATGCTTTTGATGCCAATTCTAAATCCTCAGTCGGCGCAACTACATTTTTATTAAATTGCCAACGTGAAGTATCGCGAATCTCGTTGCATAAAAGATAGCAAATCGTTGTATATAAATTGGTGTAACGGAAAAGATTTCTCGTGATCGTGAACCAAGAAATGGGAATAATCTCAATTCGAATAATTCTCCGTGGATTTTTCACCGCGATCTCGGTCTCTGGTATTTCCTGGTCGCGATCGATCAATTCGTAGTTGGATATCGATAAACTCCGTTCGCAGGAGAAACGATCCTTGTAAAGAGTAATCAGACGAGATCTCGGGATCGAGATCCCTCGCTTACATAAGCGTCCACCTCGTTCGCGACACGGACGAGAGAGATCTTTGTCGTTTGGTTAAACATCCCGCTCTAACGACCGATCGATAGATCCCCTCGCGCTTCTACTAACCTGCCTGGCCACGTTCGATTCGACGAATCGACGATTCCACAAACGATAGCTGATCGGTTGGCAAAGTTGTTCGCCGCTTTTGGACATTTAATTCGGTTGTTTTCCGCGATATGCATATCTTGAGACCGAAGGATGGTTTAATCCTTCGAAGTTACATTCGAGTTTCGTTATCTAAGCATTTGCTCGTCATCCATTCGCCGATACTAACGAACTATATTGACTGAATTAACAATTCCTTTTTCTCCATACTTTACACAATATCTTACGTTTACAAAAGAATTATATCTAAATATGGGATTGCTGAAAAGCCATCCAAGAAATATATATGTTTGGTAAGAACGCTTTCTCTCGGCGCAAACGTTTCAAAGAGACCAAGACGGTACGTATTGTCCAATAGGTCGCAGGAAGAATAACACGAGACACCAATTACGGCCGATTTAAAAAGGCTAGAACGCAACACGTTCGCACGAACGACATACAGAAAGCAGCGGAAGCTTGGTGAACAGGACGATTCGCGTTTCCACGGCCTTCGATTAGCGCGCGAGACAATGGGAACAAAACTTTCCTCGCTTTCAACGACGACAGTCAAGCACCGCTTGCCCGTTTTGTTTCACCGTTGTGACGCGAGCATTATCTAACTGGCTGCCACGGCGTGCGCCGCTGAAAATCCTCCTCTTTCTCTTCGCCTCTGTTCGCGTGTGCCTAAGTAACCCACTAAGCTACAACAACCGCGAGGAACGAGGACAATGGATCCACGAGAGTTGCGAACATCACGGATACAGACTCCGCTCGTGGAATCGCGCGTGCATCCAACTGCATTACGGAGAAAGCTCGCCCTCTCTGGCCTCGCCTCTTCTTCCTCCTCACTGCGAGCCCGCCAGACCGATCGTTCTTTCGTCTCTAGCTTGTTCTCTGTCTCGTTCTTCCTTCTCCGAACGAACGTTGCTGTTCCACGGAGAATCGCCGATCGTCTCAGGCATCGGCTCGCTATCTAAATACTTCGTCGAGTGCGCTTGGAAGAGCAATTTTTAGTTTTCGGTCGAAACATTTGCATTTCGATTTGGCGAGTTTTCGGCTCGTGTTTTGTTTTACATTCGAAATCAGTTTGCGAAAAAATACGCCGATTTCAATTAGAAATCGACGTTGTTTGGACGGTTGGCGAACGTGAAATTTCACCGATGTTAAATAACGCCGCGAGGAAACAGGTCCTTGATTGGCAAGAATGGAGAGTCCTTTCCGAGCGTCGATATTCACCTTTCCCCTTTCTCGAAGCGGGGAATCGAACAAGACAGAAATATGTCGTGTAAATGGCAAGCACGGCTCGTGTAAACAGTGCCACGAGGAAGGCGATATAGGAGATCGACCAGTCGCTGTTTAACCCTGTAGATCAGGAAGTCGTTTTCTATCTGGCTATCTACGAGGTCTGCGTGAAAGGGAATATCGAGAGTGAACGCAGATTGGGGTCGAAGGGAGAGTAACGGCCGTGCACGAGTAAAAACATTAATTGCGCGCGCGTCTACTTCGTCTGATCCTCGTCCTCCTCTCCCATCCGAACATCGTGTTTCAAGCCAAGGTATCGAGCGAAAATATCTTTTATCGAGATAGAGAAACGTAGAAAAAACGAAATGAAGGATTTTTCTATTATTCTATTCATAGTATTTTTATACATAAATGTAAACGAATTAAATATAAAATTTGTGTGGTAAATTACGTGGCAGACTAAAGAATACAAAAGGTGGCGTACTTTACGTCCAATAGAAATTGCAAAGCTCGCGCTGATAAGAATATATCGATGAAAAAGAGCCATTGTGCAGTGTGCAGCTGAGAAGGCGAGAAAACGAGCGTGACTAATGGCGTGAGAATTCGAGAAAAGAAAACAGACAGAATGTGTGACGAAGCGAGACGGCGACACCAACACCCTATTAGGCCGTAACAGAAATTCCAGGGAATCACGATGCGGCCCGTTTCGTTGCCTCTTCTCGTCGTGTTGCCAGCGGACGCGTAACCTTCGCGGATTACGTTTCATGTAAATGGCATTACACGAGATCAGTCAGTCGCGGCGAGCGCGATTCAATGCAAACGTTCGGGTTATTCGACTGCAGATGCTCGATCGAGAGATCGCACTGCATTCGTCCTGACGACGAGCTTGTCAACCTTACACCCTGTGCTTGGCTTCTCCCTGGCAAACATATAGACACGCGAGACAATTGCTGTCTGAGGCGATCAGTGCACGATCTTTCCTTCCCTTCCTTTCTTCTTTTCTCTCGCAATTCGTAGCACTGCTTCGCTGGAAAACCAAGCGAAATGAAGGAAACGACGAAACATTCGAACCTGACATGGCACTAAAGCGACTCTAAACGTCACGTTACACGGTTCCCTAAGAAACACGTCGTTCGAGCCTCTAATGAGAGAAAATTAGAGACCCAACGTCGCGGAGAATGATATTTATGCAGGCATAGTCGCAGCCCGCGTGGACCGACCGGCACTGCACAGGCTGTAATTTCTTTGTCGCTGGCGTAATAAAGTTTTCCTCGCTCCGTTGTCTCCCCCAGGTGTATTGTTTTTTTTTCCTCTTCTCTGCCCCTACGCTCGGCCTATCGCAATTATTACCGAGCACGGCGCAGACCACTATCTCGCTCGTTGCTTGGTTAAAGCCCTCGCGCAATTTGAATGTCTATGGCAGCGTGAAAATCACGTACGATAAAGAGCCTGCCGGGACAATAATTATCCGCGGGGGGCTTCTTTATTCTAGCCTGGACTATGTTTTTTTATTTTTTATTTTTCCTTTCTTTTATCTAATCTCTACTTGGTCTGCGAAGCCTCGACGATGTACGCGTGGAAACACGGGGGAATCGACCGCGAGCCTTTCGTGAGATAGACGGTTGCTTTACTTAATTCACTATGCGGAATGATTTCAAAAGATAGTTATTTTAGAATAGAAGTAGGTACTTTATTCTATTATTAGAGCCTCGTTAACTGTTATCGTAGGTCCGTGTTAATTAAACGCGGACTGAATTGCTCCACTGTGGAATTATTTAATCATCAAAGATAGATACATAAAAGAATTCTAGAAATAGGGAAAGAATAAATTCGATCGAGTCGTTCGAGCCAAACATCTTATCGCGTGGAATTCTTTTTATCGATTTTTATTTTACTTTATCAACTCGACAAACTTTAATTGTTCGTGTAAAATATCGATAGGCCAGGTACACGATTTTACCCGCCGCCAATATTCGATGGAATTTAATACGGTCCCACGATCCTGTCCCAAACAGCACACGTCCCACAGTCTAAAATATTCTATTCTAAATAATCGTAAAACGTTTTACATGACATCGACGATTCATGTCGATTATCCCCGAGTTTGCATAGGAAAGCGTGACGTTCGTCTTACGATCGCCGGATAGACGGAGCATGCGAATCGGACGCCCCATGGAAAGTAGGAATTCTCGCGACGGACGTGCGTAAATTTAACCGTGTCGTCAACTTGGTCGATTCCGGAGAATCGTAGAGAGGAGCGAGAGGATCGCTTCTAGGATATCTCGTTTCGCGGAAGTGCGTGCAACCAACGACACCTTCGTCACATCGGGCCCCCTGCTGTCGACGATCGTCGCGATCCACCGAGATGGTGGCTCGCAAATTTCCACCAAGCCTTCGTCAGGCTATTAGCAACCGCTCAGAACGTGAATCAGGCAACGCGTGTCCCCCTCGGAGAAGCTGGTAAACTTAAACGCGACGACGACAGTGTCGTGTACCACGGCCAGAAACACTTTCCAGCTGAGTTAACGTTCCTGCCGTGAAGAAATCACGCGACCAGTCTGTGCGAGTGTGCCATGGTGTGATTATGCTAGGTTCTATACACATACTTTCGTCATCTTCTTTGTCTTCGAGCTTTCCATTGTTTTCCTATATCGAATTCAAAGTGTGTTCGATCGAACTTACCGTGTAAAAAGCTGCAATAACGGAAAAGTCGCGAATTCGGGGCAGTTTTCTAGAGAAAACTTTCCAACTTGAAAACTTGACAATCTTGGATAGCGCCAGTATCGATCGATCGAATCCCAAGTGGAAAAGTTTCGAGTAAAAACGATTAAACAGGCAAAAATTGAAACGCCGAATACTTGGTGTTTTTTCAAAGGAAAAGGGCACCGATCGAGACAGCGTAGAGCGAATTTTTCACTGGCATCGACTGGCTTTGACCCAGTTCAGGCTTATCCGTGGAGACCAGTCAACCCGGCAGTCGATATTAGTCCGTGGATAGGTATGTGCACTATGCGCGTTACGCGCAGGAACGAGGCTGTTGTAACAGTATACGTTACGTCGTCTTGCCTTATGTGGAGCACTCTTACTACGCGACTTCAGTTTCTAGGGGACATGAAAGTCTGGCGGACGCAACGTATGACTGTGCACTCTCTCGCGATGTTATTGCACGACTTCGTCTCGGTTCCTCCGTCATCTCCACTCATTTCGCAATTGGCCACGCGTTTCTCTCGATCTATAGATCGTTTACGTTCGATTCGTTGTAGCGACGACGTGGATGGAAACCGCAACCTTGCGAAATTTCAAACGTTGTCAACCTTGCGATTACCAGAATCCTAGGTGCATCGTTCTGCCGAGAGATGCGACAGAGAATCTGGCGTTAGGATGGACAGTTTCGCGGCTTTGCCTTCTACAAAGATGATGATTAAAAAATGGAAAGAACATAGAGAAGATGATGGAGCGTTCACGCGTTCGCTGTTGCGCCCTAAAATTATTCAGCTGCGAGTCAAATTGGATCGCAGAAGGAAGTCTGTAATTCCTATTACGATCAGCGATAGGAAGAGCGAGGGAGGAGCGAAAAAATGGCGCGTGAGCCGCGTGAAATCGTTGTAGTGGCAAGAAACGGATGTTAATTCGACGATTTACCACTTAACGCGAGCCGGACTTGGCGTGCACCGTGGTCGGCCTTCGCCGCGGCTCGCTCGCCTCTCTGATTTCACGGCGCGTAATTTAATTAGTTAGAAAGATAGCGTTCGTTCCGGGAACGTAGAGCTCAGGTAGGGCGGCAATTAGTTCATTTTTTTCTTCTGTTTTTCCTATCGCGGGCCCGCCGTGGCGCCGTTGGCGTGAAGATCCTGCAGATAAAATGGCCGCCGATTCTTCGGGACCAAGGGCGAATCCTCGTCCATTCGTTTGCGACCGCATATTACTTTTTTTCTCCGTTCTTCGCTTACCACGAAGGAATTCCGAGTAGCGTGGTAATTAAATCAATTCGAATAATAAACTAAGGGTTGTTTGACAATCAAAGTGGAGGAGTTTCCATGATCGCGATATATTCCATTGTTCGCCGTTTCTCTAATTAATTGGCGGAATGTAAGCGAGATTTAATCTGACTCGACGTTAATCAGCGTAAAAAGTTAGTAGAAGGAGTAGTGCCAATATACGTAAGCGGCGTTCTAATCGAACGCAATAAGGAGCCATCAATTTCTTTTTTCTGCAGCGTGTTAGTCGTGAACTATATATAACGAGCTGAATCTCAATCTTGCACTTTCGTGACGAACTGGTCGTTGTATCACAATTCGATCGATTGCTATCTCTACGATAAAAGATATATAAGGAGCGAGGAAAGATAAACCGATAAAAGATATTCTATCCATCGAACGAAGCACAAACAAGGTCTCGTGATCGAAGAAAGCTGAAAAGAAGCGTATTACGGAGCAGATACGAGATAAAGTGTACAGAGGACGCGTCTTGTTTGCGTGTTCCGTTAGTCGCGGGTAATGAGTCTGCGGACTAACAATAATTAACAGAGCCAATCAAACGGTCATTAGACAGAATAAATAGGGGATGTAATTACGAGCGATACTGCGTGACGCCGCGCCACGCAGACGTAATCGTGCGTGTGGCTAATAAGCCGAGTTTATATAGTGGCAACGGTCTATAGGCGTCTATGGTGCCATTAGGGATATAGGACAAGCAGGAAAATCTCCGTGTTTCGTCTCGTATCGCGTTTACAATGAAATTTTCTATAGTTGTCGAATTTCAAACGATTCTGTAATACGTAATACGTTTATATTGAATCAAATTCCAATGAAATATTTAAGAAGATCAACTCTGGTCGATCAATTTCTTCCTAGAGTTTTTAGAATTTCTAAAGTAAAATCTATCAAACATCCTACGACTCCAAACAACCTAAATTAAGAACCCACAGAAGAAAAAACAACGATGAAGCCGATTCTGTTAAAAAGAAAACGTGGAAGAGGCAACGATCCCCGTAGCTATACCCGTGCAGACACAAGCTATGAACCTGCGCGCCTCGAGTCGCCGGAGAACCTTTTAAGGTGCCGAAGGGCAGCACCTTGGCCGTTTCGCTGCGTCGCGTCGGCCAGAGGCTCGCGATAAGAGGGAAGATTCTTCGTGGGTCGGTGGCGTAACAATGCCGGTAGGAACGTCGGCCGCCCTAATGGAAGGGACTCTGTTTCCTGCCGGGGCTACGGATCGCGCATACTAAAAACTTCATCCGCGACTACCGTTACCATCCGCGCGCTTCGTCCGTGATTTTCCTCGCGATGCGTCGCGATCTTGAGCACGCCAATTTTGTCATACTTGCGGCCGGAATTTCCTCGATCCGACGTCGTCTCCTCCCGATGCCATTCTTTTACCCGCAGGTTCAACAAGGTTATGGCAAAACTGTACGTTACGTGCTTGGACAGCTAGGTAGCGAGTGGACCGTGAAAAGGTTTAGGATTTTTGCGGCTACGTTGTTCCTTCCCTGCGAGCGTTGATTGAATTTTGATCGCGCGATTAATAATCCGCTTGACTTCCGCGTGCGGGTCTGCCGAGCTCGAGACCGTCGGGGAATGTTGGCTCTAGAGGACGGGACAGATGGGAGACGAGGGCAATGACAATTGTAAGTACATTGATTGCACGTTGGTGCAATCAATGATTGAGACTAATCCGTGCTCGGAGATGAGTTGGGTGCTTTCATTGATCCAAGAATTTTTGGTAACGGTTCTTCAAACTTCGAGATTCCATCTTTTTTATTTACAATTCGATTGTCCAATCGTTTCGTTTATGGGATTAGTGGTGAAAAGCAGCGGCATCGTGTTCGATTAACTCGGATGAATTCGAGATTCCAACGATGATTCTCAGGCTCGCCTAGGAATAATCATTCGTTAGCGAGATAAAATTTGACGCGCACAAGTCTCCGCATTCCCACGTAACACCAGAGACGATCCGAACGAATGACCATTTAATGGCCAATAATGGCCTACCAGCATCGAGGATCCTCGACTCGCTCGAATCCTCTGCATCGCCCCACGAATTCGTCCTTCGACCATCTTCTCGCCCGTGTAACTTCTCCAAGCCCAATTTCGATCGAAATCGAGTTACTTTCGCAGGTACTTAGCGACTTTATATCACCGGGGACTCGTCGAAGTTTCGACGTAAATTGCGTAGAAAAGTTGAACGGCGCGCCGTGATGCGCGAACAAAACGAAGAAAAACGAAGATAAAAAGGAAAGGAGCGAAAGAAGAAGATAAAGTACGGTCGAAAAGGTGTGGAGGAGGTCGAGAGAGTTTCACGCTACGTACCACATACGAGTAAAGTTCGCGGCGAGGAAGACGCACCTCGGTTCTTCGACGATTTCTTGTTTCCGATGCTCGCAACGCCGTTCTTCTTCGATGAAAGAAGATACCCTGTCCCTTACGATGAGATGAATTTTTTGCAGCGAAGTCGCGAGGCAAAGTTTCGAGATTTCAACGAACCTCTTACTCCGGACGAGATTCTTTCGCGCGTCAAATTACCTGCAATTGATCTATCTACCCGTTCGTCACCTTTTCAAAGCTTCTGGTATTTTTCACGGATTGTTTGTCAGAGACCAGAAAACGACCGATGAAAGAAGATACAGACGTATCGCGCGAGATTCCTGTGCTTTCACGCGACTGCGTGGCCAAGCCGCGAAAAGTGCATCTGCGTGCAGCGTGTACGCGGCCGTTCGAGCTGCTCATTGACATTTAACTTTCGAAATTGAACAGAGAACGGCGAGATGCGGCCTGAGACTGCAGCGAAATACCAGCGGCTAGATAGAGCTAACATTTAAATGCCATTGCTGCCCGGCGCAAGACGCATGGCTGCGCCGAGATGCGCCTGAAAGGGCTTCGTTCCGCCTCTTTTCTGTCCCTGTACCTCTCCTCTTTCTGTGCGATCCACTGAATCGGGAACACTGCGTTAAACAAGCCGTGGTCTTTCACGCTTTTCGCATTACTATCGAGAAAACTACCGTTCGTATAAGAATTTACAGGAAAGTTACAAAATCGCATTTTCCGCGCGATTCTATTTTCTTATTGATCGACGTACAAATATTGCGAAATCAGATTTTACGAGCTTCCGATAACTCGTGAGCGAATAAGAGTACGGGACTGGGAAGATTTATAGTTTCCGTGGAAATTTCCGATGGAAATTTTAAAGCGAAAATATTTATTCCGATATGAGAATGGTTCGTGCTATTTCGAATGATTTTTGTGGAAAATTCGAAACACTGTCTGGCACGGAGATAAAAAGCGAGGAAGCCAATACTGCATGGCTGAGTGGAGTGAAGTGTAGTCGATTTCCGATATCGGTTATTATGTAAATAAGGCAAGTTTTAGCGTGTAAGGCGAAGAACGCGCTTTCTAAGGTTCGCGTGATCGTGCAAACGATCGTCGAGCAGGAAGCGAGAACGGGTACGGCCAAAAAAGGCGAGAATCTTCGCCGATCGCTCGTTCGGATCTGTTTTGAAATCAAGGCAATTACTCTAGTTTCGTTTTTAAAACATATATCACTTTCTCGATACCGCTGACGCGTGTAATTCCAGAATAATTATTATCTAGCACTCTGATCGAGCACACCGATTATTAACTATGTGGCTGTCTACTTTTAGATAAGTAAATTGCTCCTTACAAAAACTGCAAGTAGCACGATTTATATTTAAATCTCATTAGTCGTCGTAAAACGTTTCGAGTGAATTAAGCAAGATAGAAAGTGTCTGAAACTCTCATTTAACTAAGTTAAATGCTTATACCTGTGTACGCGATTACTGCCGAGCAAAAATATCTATATCGCCGATAGGGTGTAGAATTTGTTGCGGCACTTTGCAACAATGTAAATATATCGCCGATGCGAAGTGCCTAATGAGCCATCAATATCCCAACGGTCCTTTCGCCGAATGTTCGAGAAGAAGGCGTGCGTGGTAACGGTCGCGGATGCCTAACAAACGCGTGGATAGTGGAGCGTGGATACTGAGGAGCGACAAAAAGAAAAGAGTCGAATCCGATCGACGCGAGACTGACTAGCGAAACCGAGGGCGATACGCGACGCGATCAAAAGAAGACACTTGTTAATAAATATATCGTTGACCTAAACACCGAGTGATTATTTAACGCACTATACCCAATATCGCCTCAAATTTCCCAAACAGAGTTATACTTGAACTCGTACAATTTTGCGCCAAACACGAAAAAGCAAGATCGATGGAAAAGTCGAGGGTGAATGGAGTGCGATCGAAAAGTTCTTCGCTGGATCCCGACTCCTTAATCCGTCGACACGTAATGGGACATAATACGAAATTAGCCGGTCACTATGTACAGTTACGCATTACGCTAACAACACTTACTTCCGATTATAGAGGCGAACAGCCCCATTGTTCGAGGAAGCCTAGGCAGTGTACACTTTAGTGGTACCAGGTCGGCTCTCTCTCCTCGCGATTCTTTCTTCGGCCTATTCCCGTACACGCCGACCATTTATCTATCTATTCAGTCGGTCCCGTGTATAATGCGCGATAGATTCCGTGTAATCCGGCCGGCACAATGCCTCCGAAAGCCACTTCCCGTTGCGGAATCTGACACCACGATCTTTTCCGATTTGCATTCGTGTCAGGCGCCTCTTTTCTTTCGGTCGCTGTAACGCCGCTTTTACAGGGTCCGTGATGCAGCTGGATTTCTGACTGAAACATCAATTCCCAGAGTTTGACGATTTCTATGCGTCGATTTTGTATCGTGTTGCGCATTCGCTTTCTACCTGGCTATGTATCAATTTTGCATTGTTTCGCGCAACGATCTTACGTCGAGCTGCGCACCGATTTTGTACGGTGAGGAAATTCTGCGTCGTGTCCAGCGTTAAATTTTAACGTGGTCTTTCAGAATAAAGGAGGGAAAAATTCGAGAGAAATATTTCAGAAAGCTTGGAGATGCGTTTGGAAAGAAAATGGTCTGTTTGAAAAATCGTGAGAATGCGAAACTTTCAGAGTGTTGGAATCGTTGATCGATCGTATCGTAGAAATTTCTGGAATGCAAAAGGTTAACATTCGCAATTAACATTGTTTCACGCCTCGTACGCCACGTGGAACGTATTTACGTCGGTTCTTTCGCGCCGTCGACGAGGAAGCGAATCGCGCTGCCGAGACTGAATTAAATATTTGTATTTACAGGAGGTGCATTGCGTCGTGTTGACGTCAATCTTATCGTGCGGATCGAAAGTTACGGCAGAGCCACGAGAGCGGATCTAATATATGTAATAGCGCGAGGAATCGTGACAGCGGCCGCGATTATAATATAATCGTGATTGAAGGTATACAGTTGTCAATCAATGTTCGCGATACCTATGCTAGCAAGTATTCTTGAAATTCAATGTAACAGTACGACTGCACGTATCGCGCGCCCCAATAACGATCTATTATCGTGAAATCGCGCGTCTTTTGGCTAAAAAGGAATTTTAAATGCCAACCGGACAACTTCTTCCATGTCTGACACGTATTTATCTTCCTCTTTCGCCGATACCTTTTATTGGCGAGACAAACGGAAAGATACGGATACTTGAAACGACAAGAGCCTGCCGAGAGAATTACGAACGATCTTTCGATGGACGAAACTTTTATTCGTCGTGTCTTATCTATTTCTTGTAAGAACAATTGCTAAGATTCCTTGTAAACTCGAGCCAAGTTTCAAGTTACTCGATTCGAGTCTCCGCGCGAGAAAGAGCAGCATCGACGACAGCTCTTCTTGCTCAAAAATCGTTCTGCACCGACGATAAGGCAAGAGACAAAATGCACTCTGCGTAGAGTCGACCTGTGGAAGGTCGATGCGGCTCGGCGCGGCTCGCAGCGTACGTCTGCATTTCCGCGTTCACGCTGCCAAGCGTCGCCGGGTCACAGGTCGAATATTCGATAGGCGAACGCCGGCTTAACGGTACACCACGTTCCTTGCCCAGGCTTTTGACAATTCGCCTCTCGCGACTAATCGCATACCGTGCGAACGGAAGTCCTGCGACTACGTACAGGCCCTGACGAACCGATCCTTCGATCATGGGAATCGATTGAACCGAGCTTCTGTACGTCTTACGGCAATAGGAAAATTGCCCTTCGTGTTGCGCGAATGAATTTTGCACTTCGAAAGCGTTTCTCTAAAATGTACACGGACCGGCGTATTCAATTCCTCGATAACGAAATACCGGATCGTTTGAATTTCGTAAGATCGAATTTCGATGAGTTTACGATGAATCGGCTAGCCGCGATACTAATTACAAAGGAACAGCGGACTAGAAGAATCGAATTTATCATCGCTGATGAATATGGCGAAGTAGTTACTTCGACACAATTCAAGCCATTCGAGTGCCTTTTAAATCTACCGACATTAACGTCAACTCGAAGCAGGTTAAATGATGAGCTGTCTGGTCGATTCGTAATCGCTACGTTCGAGAAATCTCCTAGGATCGTAACTGCATCCCGGATGGCGGTTTAATTGTTACGCAAAGTCGTTATTCCCGCGAACCGTTGGTCAACTCGATCTCCACTTGTAATCGATTCCGTTATGAATGTCCGATCGTTCGATTATCTCCTGGCGAATAATTCCTGGCCTTCTAATCCTTTTTCTTCTTCTCTTCCTCCGCTGCAGCGACTCGAAATAATTCGAATATTATCGCGACCGTTAACGAAAAGAATCGTCGAAATGCAACGATAGTTAGTTACGATCGGAAAATTATTCGAACCGTAGTAAATTCTTCTTGAAACGACGTTTTAACCGTTAGTTGATTCGCGGAGCGCAACGTTTCGGAATCCATTCGAATTACGAATGTCCCGAACGGTTGTTTAATCGTTGCATCGCGCGTTTATTCGCCTGAATTGTTCGTCGATACGTTTAACAGCGTGACTTGGAAAATTGTTCGAGTATCGTGTACAGTTACCTAGAATCCAAGATGTTCGCCCAGTGCCTCCTATATCACGATGAAATATTTCGTTATTATCGCAACGACGATTTACGCAATCGCACGGTACATAGAACCAAGTCGCGACATTTCTCAATTGCAGGGCAATTTTTCATAATCTGCGCAACGCTGTTCGAAACAGGCAGAGCGAAAGCCGATCCTTTACAAAATACCTTGGTGACTCGTTATCGTACTAATCACGCGCGCCGACCGATCGCTTATCCCTGAATTAAAACATTCCGATATCCTTTAACGGCGAATTTACCAAACTTCGATTCTGAAATTCCAATGGGACTTCCTTTTAAGAAAGATACGCGCAAGCTTCGCATGTCGGAGATACGTGGCAAAAACGTCCCTTTATGGCGTCGCCTCTTTCATCTCGCGTTCCTCGATAATCATCCTTCGTAAAATTTTCCCCCGAGTCCAGGAAGAAGGCTCGGGGCAAAGCTTGGAAGAAAGAGAAGCAACAGTCGGTCAACGTCGCCGTTTCACCGGCGCAATCGGGAATTCAAATAAATCGCTAATCGCGAGCATTTATCCTTTCGCGCCGGTGACGTACGGAGTGGCGAGTATGCGGTAAGCCGTTTTCTCTCTCGCTCCCTCTCGCATCGTGCAACGAGTCTATCTCGCTCGCTTCTCTCTTCGGAGTGCGTCTTCATCGGTTTTATACGCGGGCACCTTTGACCACTGGCGCCGTACGCAGCGAGCACGCGGCAAAAAGTGTTAGAAGAACAGTATTCATCGTGGAAGAAGCTGTTACCGTTATTTTTCGGGTCGATGTCGTGGGTAAGGCGATTAGAGGGTACGCGACGTTTCACAGCCATGTGTTTCTACACCGGCAAACTGCAACCTCGACAACGCGACTATCAGTGGGCGTTTACCATTACGTAACTACGATCATCGATTTTGAATCAACGAAGTGGCAAACGTCAACTTGCCAGTCTTTAACGATCGATTAGCTTTGGTCGATCGACGATTGTTGGTTTCTACAGTCTCGCGGGCAGCGCTACGAGTACATTTATTTTCAAGGACGCAAAGGTACAAGAAACGGTACGTTAATAGCCTCGGTTGTTAACTGTAAATCGTCAATTTTTGGTTTCTAAATTCCAGCATCAGGTTCCTAGGTTTTTTATCGTGTATTCGAGAAGACGCGTACGTAAGAATCTGATTGAAAGTAGACGCGCCCCTTTCGTGGTCAGACAGCTCGATACGACTTGTCGGACGTCAACCGCACTTGATAGCCTTGATTTTCATGAAACTACCAACGAAGATAGGCTACCGCAGTATCAAGTAATCCCGATACATTCCGATCGTTCGCCATCAACCAGAATTCCTCTTCCAGCGTAACAGTACATAAACTTTCATTCCATTCATTCTGTTAAACGCTCGAGCTACCCGCAAACAATTCCCTTCCAGCGAAAACTCAGCGAACCGTCCTTCCTATACCACTAAACCTCTCCCTCTCTGCCTCGTCCGCTTCTCAACTCGAAGACTAAAATGAAAAAACTTGAAAAACGATTTTTTTTTTTGAACGTCGAAAAAACCAAGAACTCCGGTCCATTCTTCCATTGGTCAGCAAGATGGCAGAACTCTCGAGGCGTCAGGGTCAAAAGAATCCACGCAAAAGGCTGCGCCTATGCATTCAACCACTCCTTTAAACGAGGCAGCGACGGAGGAGCAGTCAGGCCCCCGGCTATCGAGACGAGAGAGAGAGAGAGAGAGAGAGAGTATGAGAAGGTGGAGAGGGTGGGAGGAGAAAAATGAAAAAGTCACCGATGCCATGCGAGCGACGTGACCTCTCGTCGGTGACCCCGGACGAACCGGCCGACGACGACGAAGAAAGGGGGAATGCCAGACCTCAGGCTACGTTCACAGTTCGCCGAAAAAGGCATGCTACACAACCGGCACGCCGATTGTGTTGACCGGTCAACGTGCCTCCTTTGACAGTCGGCTTCTCTCTTTTCCTGGTAGCATTAATTTATGGCCGATACCGATGGAAATATTCTCCCGTACGACTTCTTCCAAGCGGAGAGGTTTATTGGTCGCGGCGTACTCAACGAACGAGAATTTAGTCGATTTGTTTGCCGCGGACGATTGATTGTGCGATAATCAGCGAAACGTTTGTTACGAATGTGTGAAGATAACGAACGTAATAGTAAGAGAGACATGGTGGAATCGTGAAATTCAATTTCTATGGGAATCAAAATGCGATAGGAATATTGCAAAAAACGAGAGTAGAAATATGCGAAAATAGAAAGGTGACAGTGACCGAGGAACGTAAAAATTCGCGAGAACCCGAGAAAATGTTAAACATTTCGTTGGTAGCAATCAATTTTTGTCAACCTGGAGCTCTGTTGCAGCGAGATATCTTGAGTCTTGTCACTCGAAATGAACGTCCATCGGACATTATGTCGAGCAATAGCGAGACGTACAAACTCACGCGGTGACGAACTCGTCGCGACCGAAAGAAAAGAGTCTCCAGAGACGACTGCCTATTTATCCATTCCTAGTACGACTCGTTAGTCTCCTTCGACTTTCTTCGCTTCCTGATTGCCTTCCTAGTCGTATCGTGTACCTGCCTCAACAGACAAATTCCGGTCGTTAAAGCTCAAGTGTCTCGCCACTTCCGCGCGGCACGCGTGAACCAACCAGAACCCTGTCTGCTTGATAGTCCAAGCTCCCAAAGGGACGAGACTACCTTCGCCACTTTCGCTCCTTGCTAAGGAGGGAAAGCTTTCGTTTCTATCTAAAGAAACTCGTTCGATACTTGTCCGTTCTCCGAACTGACGCTCTCTTGGTTGGAGAGAACATTTTTTTCATTAAATCGTTAGAAGAGAGCGATCCGCGTAAACCTTCGACCAAGACAATTATATGGGATCTGATGTATTTTGACACGACCTTCGAGATATCCTCGGTGAACCATCTTTTCCAGCTTCTACGCTTAGTATTTCGATACCTAATAATAATTCTAAATAGCAGAAAACCACTTACTTCTCTCTCTCTCTCTCTCTCTCTCTATCTATCTATCTATCTATCTATCTATCTATCTATCTATCTAACTATTTACCTATCTATCTCTGTCTATCGATAATTATCTACGCCTCCCTGTCGTTCGAACAAATTCCAGCGAAGAACCTCGGTCGCGTGGTTAGATCGGTCGAAGACTGCGTGGCCGCTTCGACCGAAGTATCGATGATACTCGATGAAGAACGGATTGACCCTTACGGTACCTCGAGGAACCGTCAATGGTTTAATTACGGCCAAGTAATTTTTCGCTATGAGCTGGCGTTCCACCCTTTGACCAAGGTCAAAGATACGGAGCCGAGAGTGGTACACGAGAGGAGGGACCGCCGGCAATCTCTGATCGGTTCGTTAACGATCCTGACACTAGGACCTGAATTAGATAAGGATATCTTTTCAAATTGTCGTAAATGGACGAGGAAGCGAAGCGGTGTCGAGGCGCGAGACCCTCTAAACGTTATCTAGCCAGGGATCGCTTGACAGTCCGTCATCGGTCCGTTTCTAGGAGGGACCATTAAAACGTGATCGACGTGGGAAGCGGCTGCAAATGGCTGACACGCGTCCACGATGAAACACGACGCCGCGTTTGAGAATTCAATTACGATTAGCTGACGAGAAATCGCGAGTGTTTCGGGCCGCTTCAGAGGGTTTGTTAAAAGCTTAGCAATCAGATGCTGCGATCAGATTCGGAAGATATTGAAGTACGATGAAGCAATCTTTGTCTACCGTTTTCTTCTCTTTACGATTTAAGCTTCTCAAGGTACGTTGAGTGGAACTAATACGAGGTAATCGTGCGATAGAATATTTGTAGTATTCAGAGAAGCAGTCCGGAAGGATAGGGCTTACGCGTCCTACTGGTCTTTCCAGGTAAGACCATATATTTCACGGCTAGTATAGGGAGCTAATATGGGATCTATGTCTCTCATTTATAATCTAAGGTTTAACGCCTCGCGTGAAACGTACGTTACACGACAAATCTGCGCGTCGTATTAAAAGACTTGTAATCCTGATTTGTTGCCGACTATTGTACTACTTCGTAACGCGTCTATATATCGTATACAAGCAATTATGCAAATTGCCCATTGTGTCGTATTTGCTAGAAATCGCATTGTGGAATTACGTTTTCATAACACAGGCGTTAAAAGGTTAATAATCTCGCAACGCGTCCCAATGTTCGTCTGCCGGAGCAAACGCGAGAAAAACGAGCTACTACCGAGCTGCGCAGCGTACCATTCCAGCAGCAGTTCCCCACGTTCCACATTCCCTCTCTAATCGACCTCCGCGAACCGACATCCGCCCATAAAACCTATCCTCTCTAATAAAAATGCTCGAATCTTGAAATTGTGCCACATAGCGGGGTAGAAGCAGGTTGGTGTTGGTAACCGCGTGACGTTACTGGTCGCGGTCTCCGCGTCTGATAGAAGAGCCGGTCGTCGTCGCCGATCCTCGCGGCGTGTCCATGGTTCGCCCGAGGGCAGCGCAACAGCCACGCTGAACCGACTGCCTGTCAGTGTACCTGCCGGCCAGACAAATTCCGGCCATTAAGCGTTCGAACGTCGTCGTGTGCTGGCTGTGAACCCGCTCTCTTCAGAGGCCCCCGTGCGGAATATAATGCTGCACCATGGATTGACCCTTGCGGTACTCCCACCAGGCCGAGCGCGCGCGCGAGAGCACCCATCACCTACACACACGGCATTCAGTCCTGGCCAACAGTCTACGTTCTACCGTGGCCTGGCCTCCGGAGACGCGCCACGACGCCTATACACTATACACGCTTCGAGAGACTCCGCGCGACCGAGTCGTACGTGCAGGGGTCATATTCTCATCGGCGATGCACGATGGCCTGGCCTGCTGCTGCTGCTGCTGCTGCTGCTGCTGCTGCCGTGTACACCGCACACTCCACCGAAACAGTTCGTCGTCGTTAGATCGTTGGTGGTTAGTTGCTTGATAGAAAAAAAAAAAAAAAAACAGGAGTAGAAGAGATGGAAAGAGAAAGAGAGAAAGAGAGAGGAAGGGGGAGACTGTTGCATCCTGATAGAAATCTGATCGCTCGTTACCTGTTCCCTCTCCCATGCACCGCGTCAGAGATATCGTGACCGTTTTTGCGCCGGGTCACGCTGGTTCAGATGCATCGGACCTCCTTCTTTCCCTTCTCCTTCTCTTTCTTCTTCTTCTTCTTCTTCTTCTGCTTCGTCCGCTGGTTCTTCCTCTTCTTTTCTCTTTGCTTCTTCGTCTTGTTCTCCTGCTCGCGTCTTTTATAAGGTCGCTGATACGCGGAACAAGTGGAGCGGACGTGATCACGGATTGACGGGCAATCGGGTGGTGTAGAGTCAAGAGGTGTAGAGGGAAATATTACTCCATGTTTTGCTGTGCGAGTTTTGATGCGCGATGGCAGATTAATCGGTTATTTTTCTTTCGTGGAATTACTTGGTATCGTGCAGGAGTCGCTTTCGTTAGCGGAAGAAGGTAAAACTGTTGTCGCTTCATCTACGACGAGTCGTTTTCGGGACTACGTTGAAAAAGATCGAAGCGACTCCTGATATTCGTCGGACTCGATGACATGAAAATTCGATGGGGCGCAATTAAGGGTCGAGACGGAAGCTCGACACCCGAGGATCGATGATTGGCGTGTAACCCAATCACGTCATTGCACCAAGCGATCTCTTTGGTACCAAGGGAAAGAAAGGCCAGAAGAGGAAGAAACGCCGATCGATTGAGTGCTTTTCACGATCCATTAACTCTGCGAGTAACAGAGCGTTCCTCTTAACGCGATAATACGTTCACGGTGTCGCGTTCTGAAACTACCGGATGTTAGCGAAACGCAAGCCGCAACTTTGGAAAGACGATACAAGATCGACAAGGAGAATGTGTCGACCGGTATACTGGCGTTAATTTTTCTTCCACTCGATAGCTTCGAATTATCCGCCCCTTCCCTCGCACGGACCTTCTATCGTTCTCTTTGATTCAAGGTTAATTCGATCGCTTAAAATTCCAAATTTTATGTAAATACCCATTAAGTGGAAGAATAAAGTATCATTAAGAAACG
This sequence comes from Bombus terrestris, assembly GCF_910591885.1. Classification (NCBI taxonomy): domain Eukaryota; kingdom Metazoa; phylum Arthropoda; class Insecta; order Hymenoptera; family Apidae; genus Bombus; species Bombus terrestris. The sequence continues at coordinate 4,478,648 of NC_063273.1, forward strand.
GAGATAAAAAAATTCGAAGCTCGCATGAAATCGTTCGAAAAACAAACTTCCTGTCGGCAGATTCTTACATAATCGAGGCCAAACAAGGAAGCCATCGATCCAGGAGACGGGAGGAAAAAAGAGCACGGATTAAAAACGCGTTAATTGAGAGCCGATGACTCGATGAAAAACGTGCTACAGATGTTTCGACTCACCGACAATGTTGGTCCTCTTTCTTTTCGTGCTCGATCCTTTCGATTTCCTATCGTTCCTGAAAAGCAAAAAAAGGGAACAGTATGAGTCGTTGATCGATAATCGCCATGAAATTAAAACGATAGAATTATAACAGAGGATACAGTCGTGCAAAAATTGGATACCATACTGGAAAAGGGCAAAAAAATCGATCCTGTCGAGCTTGTTTCAAGTTCAATGGTCTCTTGGATTTGAATAGACTCAAATTTCGGTTCAATCGGTGTCAATTAAAACTTAAGGTTTTTACGCGATTAACGGGATATCCCCAAACCATAAATCTTCGAAATGAAGATGACGCGACAGCCACTTTACAGATTTAATCTATAAATCTTAGTTTATAGTCAGTGGTATACGCAAGCTTATCCATCTCTTTCATAGCCTAGTTTCGTCCGAAGACTCTCGCTCGAAAGTATTAGATTTTATGTTACGGCGTAACAAAACGAAAGAGAAACGGTCATGAGTTAACGAGCCATTTACCCGTTACGCTTTAATTTGTGCAACTGTGCTTGCACTCTCTCTAAACGACGATCAATCGTCGGAATTAACTTTCCGCTTCGCTTAAGTCCTCGGAAGATCGTTAAACTAGCGAGAGTTAATGCGTCGTTCGCCCACCGTTCGATCGATTGTAAAATTTGAATGTCTCGTCCCTTCCGAGACCGGCTTTTAGCTTAGTTTTCCCATTAGAAACGTAATCGACGTTATACGTTGCTTGTTAGCCCCGTGCTCGTTTAAAGTCGATCGATTTCGCATTTTCCAGCGATTTTCTAGGAACTTCGATTATATTCGTACAGCGTAATTGCGCCGTTTCTATTAGTTCTAGTTTCTAGTTTATCTCTTCCTTTATAATCGTCTATTAGGATAGTTTATATCACACAGTAGCTACTCTTACTTTTAATTTTAATACTTTTAATCGCGAACTTTTAATCATCTACGATTTACATGCACATCATTCGTGTCCATTTCCAACACAAAATATCCCCACAGTTATTCCCTAGAACGTTCGAAGCAGTTTCACGGCATCTGCTGGGGAAAACTGGACTGATTCAGCCTGGAATCTGGAACGAGCCCATGCAATGCGTTATCTATTCGACGTGTTCACCTATCTGGCCCGGATTGCACGTGTGTCGTACACCCACACACGCCGCCAGGTCCGAGAACACGTCGATACGGTTCTCGGTTACCTAATCGCACCGGTGTTCCATCGTCCACGGCATTGTCTCTCTTTCTTTCCCGTCCCCTTCGCCCCACCGCCGTTCTCCACGGAGGCCCGGTCCTACGGTCGGGTTCAACGACGCGTGAACGCAAACTTTACTCGTTCCATTACATTTTCTACTTGGATAATCTGGTGCAGTTGGAGAGCTTGTTGCCGACACGCGGTGTCACGTTCCAAAAACTGGTACTATCGCTCCTATTCGCGTACACGAATTTCCACATCGAATTTAGAATATTTGGCGGATGCATCGTGGAAATTTTCCTCGATGCGTGGAACATTAGCTCGGTATATTTCTCGATCGCAGAATCGAACGAAAGCAGAAGGCGTTTCGATATTGTTCCGACAAAAGATCTAGCGAATTCGAAGAAAGTAACTAGCATCGCAACACATAGAAACTTCGCAATCACAAGTAACTATATCCGCGCAAACTGTGAATTTTAATTCCAACCATCTGAGCCAAAAATCAGCCTGCATCCTATCGCTATCGCAACCACGCGAAGAGAAACCAGAGATGTTGCAGAAGGAATGCCGCGGAGAAGCGTCGGATAGGCGAGCACGCGGGTCATTAAATTTGCTCTCGCGGTTGGGATTATCGACCGGGCTCTCGTTGCCTCGTTGCCTCGTTTCCCGTTTTATCTGTCGGCCGGATCCCGTGTTCTCCGGCGGCGACACGGTGCGAGCCGGTCGTTCGCGTTTCGCGGATCCGCCTGCTCGAGAGATCTTCGCCGATAGATACGCGCGATGGAAACGCGCGAAACGCGCGCTTAAACACCCGGACAAATTGAGGCCGGGCAGCGTGTCCGCGTTCGAATCGCACTGCACGCTCTGCCGCGTAAATATGCGACCGCGTGGGCCGTGTTCCTGCACGCGAGTGTCTACATTTTCCAACTTGGTCTACCGAATCTAGCCGTCATCTTTAAGCTTCTTACCTGTTAAGAGCATTTTTATTTGAGAATTTAGAAGGTCAGAATATTTCATTTTCTTGATCGTTGCGAAGGATACGAGTTTACTGTTTAGCTTGTAAAGATGTTGGTCTAATTATCGAACGAAAATGCTCGATATTATTTCAATCGTAGTTTCTCGAGATTGATTTGATCGAAGAACGAAAGTTTCAGAAACTGTGCATTTTCTCTTTTCGCTTTCTACGTCCTCTACGCTCCGTTCTATGTGATTCCGCGCGTGATATTTTGGAATTATTATCTTCAACGGATACTATAAAGTTAACTTAGCTAAGAATTGTGTTCTACGTTCAAGACGAAAGTACAGAGTTCACTTTTGACTGGCCGAAGGTGTCTGACCATGAAGCAAAGGCGGCAATAGTCGGAGCGAGAAAGGAACGAGCGGCAATAAACGTCGGTAGAAACGGTCGAAGATTGGCCGAGATAAAACTAATTGGCCGCGGTGAAATAACATAATAACTGGATAAATATCCATCAGGCGTCACCGAGTTACAGACCAATCAGTGATACGACGCTAAATATCCGAATATATCGATGACGTTAGAAAAACCGATTCTCTATGGAACAATTACAATTTCATTTATCTTTAAAATTCGATGCAATTAATTTAAATTATTCAATTCCACCATCGAAAGTTACTCTAGATTCCACTTCTAGATAAAAATTCTCACTTTCGGTTCAACGTATCAAATTCTACAATCACATAACTCCTTGGGAAGCTGCTTTTTCACTTTTAGACATCAGAACCATACTTTCTCCTGACTAGAAAACGAAGGAAATGATGCCAATATCTTGGCGTTCTCAGCTTAGAAAAAACAAACAAGTCCAATAAATTTCCCAAGCGAAACTGCGAGCGTGAAAGAAGATCGTGGATGGCGCGAAACGAAAAACGAGGTGCAGCTTGATATACTGGAGGGAAAGGTTAAGTCTCTCGGCGAACGATACGTTATACGTTGCATTCGTACGAAAACTAGTAGGGCAACGTAGCTCGTAGCTGCCCAGAGGGTTCTTATTATATGAGCCACGTATTCGAGTTATCCAAATGGAAGGATTAAACAACGTATCTCGAATGAAATTGGTACTACTTGCAACATTGAGCCACACAGTCCCGTCCGCTTCTTCCTTTCCCTCTCGTATTCCCTCACGGCATCTGTTTCTTTTCTCTCTGACTTGGCTGGCTGGCAGCAATAAATATGCTGATTAAGCGGCAACGTACCGCCGGTTAATTTGCAGTATATCAGTATCCAACAGTGCATTTTAATTGGTCGTGAAGCATTATTGCAACGTATAACCAATGACGCCACACATCAACCACCGTCCCTGTTGGCGCTTAGGGCGCGAATCCTACAATTCTGGAAAAATCGATCGAACCGTGTGGCCCGTTCAAATCGAACCGTCGTTCTCTGACTCTGACCGTGATTTAAAGGTAAACGCTTTAACATCGTGTAGATTCGAAGATCGTTGACCTCTCATAGAATAGAAATTTTAAGGAAATTAAAAGATTTTAAGATTTTAAGATTTCTAGATTAGGATTTGTCCCCGAATCCGGAATGGCAACCGTGTTTTCTAAATTTCTCACACTGAAAGGTAAATGATCCTAAATTTCTAGCGACAAAATCGTACAACTTTCATCCCCGTTAATTCTCTGATTTCACCGCGAACAACATAAATAGCAGACTCTCGTGCGAGGCCGCGAGCATCGATTTCACGCTGATAATTGCCGTCTCGTCCGCTAGCCGAACATCAGACGCGCGAAATATTCTTCAGCGATGCGACGAGAAACCTAAACGCTCACAATGAGCGAGATTGCGCAACTGTCGTTGCAGGTTTCATTGCAAAATCGCGAAAAGGTCTGCTCGCGACATCGATCCTGCGGCAACCTTGACGCGTCGAAGACTAGATGCAGCAGCGAGCGTGAGACCACGGCCTATTTAGCTGCATCGTTGCACTTTACCGCCAGGAGAATCGAGATCGCGATACTTTTTATCGTTTGCACGATTCGATCCGTCGTTTGTTCCCCCCTGCCCCACCTCCTTACGGAATTCCACTTGATTTGTCTTCACCAATATCGGTGCCAATCATCGAGCATCTTTTCTCATTTAGAATTATCGTCCATTCGCGCCTCCACACTCTACTTGTTCTTCCCTTGAATTCTCGGACTTGGCACGCTTTTGTTTCGCTCCTGGGAATTCTTTCGACTCAATCGGATCGTTCGCGATCGTAATCTACGTATGGCGAAGGAAGTAAACGGTGGGAATTAATTTTTCTATTAAGCGTGCAAATTAATTCGGCACCTTCGTTCAAGTTTACTCGTTTCTAACTGAAGTTCATTAACGACAGTTCATTTTTGCCTGTATCGTTTCTTGTTCCAACGAATTTATTTTCAACTTCGCCAGATCTAGATCCTTAAAGTATTTGCAAGTATTTGCTAATTGATACCGCAGGCGAATTTCAGACAATTTCAGTGGGCAATCGGCAGGATATCGAGGTAAGCGAATGATTTCTAGGACGAGGATGCGCGATGTTAGAGTGGTTCGAACTTGGCAGAAGAGCTAGAAGATACACCTAAGGGTCACTAGGGTAATCGTTCTCGAATCAGTTTCATTAGCCCCGCGTATCGGCGATGATCGTTTATCGGTAAAACTAATCTCGCGCGTTGGTGAAATTTCGCGGCAATAAGAAACCTCGGTGACCCTTTGCTCTCCGTGTCCGAAGACGATGCGGTTGTAGTTTCCACGAATCGTCCATTATACGGAGTGTCTTAGTTAAATATGCGTCTTAATCCGAGTTCGTCTCCTTTACTCAAAAAGAGTCTTGTACGGCCGATTATTTTCCTTCCAGACAAATATCCCACCATTGCCATCCGAGTGCTCCGCCACTTCCAGCGAATTCCAACAACAAAATTGACAATAATGCACAAAGACACCCGGTAGACGCGATCCGACTCGTTGCTCAACCCGTCTCGCAAGAGCATAACCTTTGCAGAGACGGACCAGCGACGCTACGGTTAGAAGGAGAAAGGCGGAGGGAAAAAGGCGAAGGGAAAACGGGCTACACGTACATAGCCAACGAACCGGCAATTATCGTCGCGCTGGATACGGGCCGGTGTTATTGCGACCGGCTGCCGGGGCCGCGTACTCTTCCTTCGATAATTCACCGCGTTCTACGGAGTTACGAGCCACTCCGCGTTTCGACTAATCGCGTCGATAACGCGCTCGCACTACTCGTCCACTATCGTCGCCAGAAATCTCGAGACGCTTCCGTTCGAATCAACCGAGTCTCCCCTAAGTACCTCTCTTGCTTTCCTTCTCTCGCTCTTTCGCGTGACCGCGAATATCTATTCGCCTTCGTGCGTGTTATCTGTTATTACCAGTCTATTTACTTAGGGGTATTAACGAACCTCCACCTAGTCGGGATATCTCACGAGCCTGCAATTGAATTATTAGACAATTGCTCGCTCGATGCTGAGAGCCATCCCCCGATCACAGAGATTCGCGTTTCGATCGTTCAGAGAAGCTAATTTTTATATCTGGTCGGTTCGAAGAAAGTTAGAGACTCGGTCGAAGAACTTGGTAAATTGTACGGCGATCGGTGTTGGGAATGCACGAGGTTAAAACCTTCGCCTATCGCTGCAACTAGTACGAAAGTCACGACTCCTCCGTGAGACTTCGGTTTTTAAAACCGACAGATAAGGCGGCCCGTTTAAAGCTTTATTCAATTAACGCGTTCTCCGCGCGAATGGCGTTCGTAATTTCACGAACGGTGGCTGCGATCGCGAGTTATGACGTCTCTCGCAGCCGCCCGTAAAGATTCTGCCGCCTTCTTCTTTATCTAGCCACGAAATCAGCCCCGCTATCCGCGTACGGCTATTCTACGCCCTGTTTACGAGTCGACCGGTCGACGTGCACGCTGATAGCTGCGTGGCAATTGCTCCTCGATCGCCGCCACCATCCCTACGGATAACAGGCAATTCGCCGACTCTATCTTAAGTGCGTCACGGCTGCTCTTAACGCTTAACGCCCACGATTCGTCCAGCTGACCTCTCTAACGAGGATGTTTCCATAACTCGCAAAATTCTGGGTTTATTGGTTTCAGGGTAAAACAGAAGGTGATTTATAGTAGGACGTATCTGTAGTTTACAAGTTTAAATTGCTTCCTCTTTATGCCGAGGAACTTGGAATTAGATAGATAACCTTGAAGTTTCGGCTTGATACGATACGAATATATTTATAGTATAATTCTTATCATTTCTACGTATCTTCTTATAGTAGTATACGTTTTTATGACGATGTAATAGTTATCTTTAGATTTCTCTGCGTATAATTTGAAAGAGACCTTGAGACAGCCGTACGACCAACGAAACTCTAAAATATCTAGCGGCAGATTCCACCATCTCTACCTACAAAATATAGCTCCTAACCGTCTATCTCCAAACCTTGCCATTTATCAACTATACGATCAGATACGGGTCCGTCGTTGAATATTCGCATCGAGATCGAAAAGGTCGATTCTTTGTAGAGGGAGGAGGCACGAATTCCAAGTGGACTAATCGCGATCTCGTGGCTGAAGAGGGCGGTTGAAATCGGAGAGGACGTTGGTTTTTCTGCTTGCTCCCTTTACCTCCATATTTTCTCGGTAAGGATAATCGTTCAGTGGAACGCGCCCGAAATAAAATTTCGCCGAAGCACGTACGAAGAAACTGGTTTCCGGCGAGCAGGCGCCCCTCTCGACGATCTTTCTCTCTTTCTCTCCCTTTCTTCCTCGTTACTTCCCCTAATAAACGAAATTAACTTTCCGCGGACGAGCGACCGAAAAAGCGGTCGCGATCGTCGGAATGCTCGTCCTCCGCGAGCGGATCTTCGCGAGTAGAATCCTTACAAGGATCGCACGCTTACGTGCGTGCCTCGACACTCGGCTGGCTCCAATGACGCCAGTTAAATAAACCGGCGAAGGACAGCTTTCATGATTGATCCTTCGTGATAAAGTTTTCTCGTATTTGTAGCTAAACACGAATGCAGGTTAATCCTTTTTACGTTACAGACGGAAAGGCAATTAACTTCCAGAACTATTCCTGGACAAATTCACAAACTTCCAAACGAGAACACCCTCTATATCTTTGTAAACGTTTCCAAGAATCTCAACGACGCTGGAAAATACGAAATAACGCAGTAATCGGGTAATGCGAATTCGTTATACGTCGTACTACTCGTTGGACGACGAACAAAGCGAACGATCGCAGCGGACTGTCGACGAATTTTCTCGGATGTCTGTTGCCATTGATCGGCGATCAGAAACGCTGAATCGGCACGCCACACGCTCGATTACACGCGTTTATTGCAACGACGTTCGATTAGCACGTTTAATTTATCGAGCAGTTTACACGGCTGAATATGGTCCAAGCCTTTACCGTACCGGAGATATGCTAATGCAACGCGATAGTTAGCCAATACTCCGCTGCTATCCGGCGACTATCACCGCGATCGCGACCGACTATTGCTAGCAATGGGACCGCTCTTTGCCTCGATTCGGACACTCTCACGCGTTATCGTTCCACCTCCTCTTCCCCTTTCTCGCGATTACCGTTTTCGAGTCAGGAACTGTGTTTTAGGAATTTTTGCTAAACTCCGCTGGATAATTTAATGGCATTATTTTAGTCGCGAAACTGGAATCGAATTTTACGGATAATAGTTGTACATTTTCGAAGAGAGAAAAGTTCGAACGGCTATTGTGGCCGTTTGTTCGAAATACGAGTTCTATCCGATCGTGTAAAAAGCGACGGAGAAAAAGGCAAAACGACCTCGACGCTACCGTGCATCGCACTTTCTTGCAAAAGGGAATTGATAAAACGAGTCTCCTTCACCTGGATAAACAGTCAGCTCGCTACGATCCTGTTCGATTTCCAGCACGCTTTCACGATTTCTTTTGGATTGCTCTGCAGACCTCGTCGTTTTCCAATCGCGTGTCATCAAGATTCAACGGAAATATTAACGAGACTTGAATTTTGTAGCAGTGAAAGTATCCTATTTTCGAAAGAAACCGCCAATCCTTTTCCTTTTCGATAAAACATCCCACGAAACGTCGAGAACACACGAAATCGCTCAACTCAGATACAGGCAAACTGTAACCGACTTCCGTTCACTTTAATCTTCTCGTTAAACGTACGCACACTTTTCTCGAGGAAATTATCGCCAAGACGATCGATGCTTCTTACTCGCACGCGATTATCGGTCATCCAGGCACGCGTATTCCATCGAAGCACATAAAAATCGGCGCGATCGAGAGATCCTTGTAACCGATCGACCGGTTGCATTGAGCAATAATAGAAGCCGTTGAAATCACGAGAGGGACGTGCGTCATCGCGCAATTTGCGCAAGCGATTCTAGTCGACGCTGAGCGTCTTTAATCGCTTAATTGTCGCGGCACGCGACCCTCGCGGACGCTAACCGAGTCTCCTTACCCACTTTTACCTCGACCGGTGACATCGACGTCCAGCGTTTCCCTCACCTTTCACCGCCTGTTACGCACGCTTTTAGCGCGAGTTACGAGTAGCGTGGGCCACTGGCCTAGATCAGTGCGTTTCGTGTTCTAACCAAATGCTACGAGCTGAAATTTCAATTGAAATTTGTCGATTCACGTTGGAGAATCGAACGGGATTCGTGGCCTTGCTCACAATGATTTATCGCGATTTCGTTGCTGAATCGGATGTGATGTAACGTTACACTTACGTAAATATTATTCCAATATTATTCTAGTTATAGAGTTCTGATAGAAATGAAGAGAATGGAAAATTCCATTGACTGTCGCATACCTTCGAGAAATTTACACTTTGAATTTTCCTTTTTACCCGCAATTTCTCTAACTTTATATCCGTCCGTGATGCGTACAAGGTTAACTGATCATCTAACGCAACTTCGGCCGAGCGAACGTTATTAAAAAGGATCTAATCCTATCAAGAAACAAACGCGTGGAATTTCAACGATTCGCGTACAAGACTCGATTGCAGTGGAATCGAACGATCGTTCAAGCATGTTGATCACCGGCATCTCGACAAGGATCACGAGAGTTGTATACGGAATATATCGAATGTTCGCCGTGATGTTATTCCTTTTTTTCCTTTGCTTTTAATGGAGTATCCACAAAGGCTAGACGAGTGGACGAGATGGAATCTCGTGGTAAATTCCTGGCGAGTCGAAGGTGGCCTGGTTCCACGTAAAATTTCCTGCCGCCACGGTCCGACTCACCGAACCGATGACCCAGTGACGCGCTCAACAAAGACCGCCTCATACTGTGGCCGGTTTTTCACGAAAGGCACGCGGTAAACCGAAATGACAACTTGACCGTCACGATCAGACCAAGCGAACTAAAGCCCAACGTTAAGAACGTATCTCTTTTTCACATTGTCCACGTTATTGGAAGAAATCCTACTTTCTAGGCAATATTTTTACACGAAAGGATGAATAAGCCACGCTTTGGTACTCTGAATGGTACTATTAAGGATGCTTAAAAATAAAAAGATTAATCTTCTCGCTGTGAGTAAGAGTATTTCTGCTCTTTCTCGTCCGTTTCCTTTTTTAGAAGTTATAACGAGCACGATATCGAGTTTTTCTCTTCGTTTCGACTTTCTAAAGGACCATTCAACGCGAACTGCCCTCGGTGGATCTCAATTGACGCCGCGTTAAGCATCGTTTATCAGGCTAGATTAATTATCTGTCATGAGAAGCGTTAACGCACAACGCTTTCACTTACTCTTCGACGACGTGAGGCCGGCCTTAGTAGCCCAAGACTTTTACAATTGCACCGTGACATTCTTTTTAAAGGATGCCGTATGTTATCTCGTTTAATGCCTTCGACCCGGTTACCACCAGATTACCTTGTCGTTCAAAGCTGCCTCGCTCGTTTATTTTTACGACGGAGGCCATCGTCAGCGTTATTTACAACGCTGCTAACCCCTAACTGGAAAATATACTACGCGCCCTACTCTTTGAAATTCTTACATGCAGCCGACGAGACTCGACAACTCGGCGCAATTAGCGCAAAGGGTTATATCCAACACGGTACGTTCAAACGTCGATCCCAAGTTCTATCCATTGCGAGAGACGCTTCAACGTTCTCATACGAATATCCAGGTTTCCATAACTTACGTGTAATTGTCTGTCGATTAATTCGAATCAAAAGTCACGAGAAAGAATATCGTGTCGATGAGCGAAAGTCGTAAGAAGATTTAAAATTGTTAAATTCTTTTAGAAATATCGGGTTCGTGCATCTGTAGGGTTTCGTAATCCTAAACGTCGCCAAAGTAATCACTTTGACCCATAATTACAAGGTTTGCTCTTCTTCCTAGAAAAAACCATTCCAATCCCTCGCTAATTAAATCAGCCGTCGGCGAACCACGCCTCCGATCGATACGGAACGCACGAAAATCGTGGAACGCGATTAAAATTGTCGCGTTTAATTACGCGAAGCAGCCAATCACTTCCGACGACGGTAGGGCGCGGCTGAAGGGTGTGCCAGACAGCGCCCTGACGCGTCCCGCAGTAACGCCAGGAAAAAAAAGGAAAAGAGAGAAAGAGAGAGAGAAAGAAAGAACGGAAAAAAAGTACATAGGAAAGAGGCTCGAAATCAGAAAGAGAAAAGAAGAGAATGGAGGGTTGGGCAGCCGTATTGGGAAATCCATTGGCGGAGGACAGATGGCTACGAGACGGATAGAACAAAGGAGAAAATGTGTCTGGAATGACAACGACTGTTGCAACGATTGCTCGGGCCCATTGTGTTTGCTTAATGCCTGCCGCGGCTTTAATTGTCGACTGTCGATCGCTGTTCGCTTAGGAATTTTACTTAACCTCCATTGACACGCTTCTGTTTGTTTCACGGAAGAAATGATCGCTGATGGATTCGAGCAATTATCGTTGCCGATGAGAAGGATGCGCGATTCGAGGTTTGTCGAAACGCGTTATCGTTCGTGAATCACCAAGTATCGAATACTTTTGGGGACAAGAATGAGTAAACCAAGTTGATGCTCGTTAATCGTTTAACGCCCACAAACATCTGACGATTTAACCGGATTACAGGTATTAAAGACAAAGAAAAGCTAAGGGTCGAAAGCGTAGGTACATGAAAGTAAGATTTTAATAACATAATACAAAGGTAGCGAATCGAAACTCGATACCCGATGAAACTCATCAGCTAATCACCTAGATATTATAATAGAATCTTGAAAAGGGGTTGGAAGCCTGCACTCTGACATTCAACCAAGCGAAACTATCGATCTTCTTGCAGCTTCTATCCAACCGTAACCGAACGATCGCTTTTAAGACGATAGAGTGTTAAATCTGTACGAAGTAATTCGCGATATATTAATAAATTCGAACAAAATCGGAAAGAAACTGGGGAAAGAGATCGTTGGAATGAAATTTTCCGAACGAACGAACTCACTGATCGCATCGAATCACCACTCTTACGCTTTTCTCCGAAAGTACCCACTTTACCGTTTCATCCATTGTACGTCATTATCGTCCTACGCAATGAAACAACAATTTTCCATGACGCACGAAGAAGTACGACTCGCACGCGCGCAGTGAAGCGTATTTCTCGGTCAGCGTCGCGAAATTTCTCTAAATCGACGCTGCAGACTTTCTAACATGCATCACGGCTGAAAGAGGTTATCCGCCGCGAATTCAACTAATTGCACGTGTTTGCGATCTGGTTAACGGGCCGATAAAAAACGTGGTCGCGCGTCGCTGATCTCGCGGCCCCTCGCTCCTTCCTTAGCCGTCTCGCTCGCGCGAGCCATCGAAAGTAACGCGGAAACTGACCTGTCTTTTCTTCTCTTCCTTCTTTTTTCTTCTAACTACATGTTGTCTGACAATTACGAAACGTGAAAACTTCAAGATCAAAGTTTAATCGATGAAAACGTAAATTTTGTATAATTCGATCTTAGACAGATATTTAATAGCTGACGCGAGGGATCGTAAAACCAGATACGAGATTAAGTTCGAGCGATAATGCGAGTATGGTGGATTCGAGGATCGCGGATGGTAAATTTTAAGCGGTGTAATTTACAGATACTTAGCAACGCGTTTCGAGGCTCTGCAGAACATGATGCAACAGAGTTTCACACCGTCGAATAATCATCCTCCAATTTGTTTCACATCTCAACAATTTCATGCCACCATGGGCGTGTATCATCTCCCTTTTTCTTCTAGTGTACACAAAAGTTTTTACCGCTATCAGTACACGCTCCATGTCCTCGAGAAATTGCATTAAATCTGTGATCTGTCTTAACAGTTGCCGCCTAAACATTTTTCCATTCTACGACCAATTTTTCTCACGCGCTCCGTACAACGAAATTAATTTAGTCGTTGCGAAAGTACGTCGAATCCTGCGGAAAATACTTCGATCGAACGCATGATATTGCAAAGGAACTACGAGCTATTACGATTTTGTTCGATATCAATCACAACGATAATGATAATAATCGAACATATCCGTTAGACCGTTAGGAAAGAGACTGGAATGACGTTGCGAAGAAAGTTCGTAGAACGACGATGATCGACGACGTTGATTGCCGAAAGTTGTCGCTCGTGCACGCTCGCCAGAAACTCTAGACTCATTTTGCGAAGAGGAAAGGCAATTGAACCTAGTCCCTTAAATCGTCTAGAACGAAGTGGTCGGGACGTTTCGTCGCGGATACTTACGAGCGTGGGTCACGAACACGCAACGCAAAGTCGCCGACTCCGTAGGAATTTCTCTCCCGTCTGTCACGCGAAACCCAAGAAAAACTCACGTAAATTTCGTTTCACGCTCTTTATCCACCGATCCCTGGCGTTCCATTAGCGCACTGGGTAAATAATAGCGAGTAGGTTCGCGATCGCTCGATCTCGTTTTTGCCACACTATTCGCCAGAGAGTTCTTCGTGCACGAGGCTACAGGATGAAATCCAATGAACCTTTCCGAGCGTTCGTGTTGCTCTTGCATCGGAACAGATAGGAATAGAAGTTTTTGTACGGTACGCTATACGTTGAGAGAAGTTTTAGAATTTCTACTCATAAAAGAATAGTTAGAAGCAGAGCGTGTTTTCAGACAGTGTGTCCGCCATTAACTAGGTACTGTAAAACAAAGATAACGTAAAGATAATGTAGAGACAGTGTACCTATTCTGTAGGATAAATGCAAGACGATGAGCAAGCAAATCGATCAGTTTCAGAATCTCGAAAGAAAGTTGTAGTAAAATCCCACAAGACCAACGTAGGTCGTTCAACATCGATCGTAGGTTGTTTGTTATAGACTCTCTAACAACGCTAGTTTACAGTTACGCTGAGCATAGTTCGATAGCGAGACAAAGCTGAAAGCGAAGACACGTTCGAATCAGTTTGCATAGCAACGTCCCGGCTCATCCTGGCTGCCTGTTTCCCATTTGCAGTGCCACGAATGCCAATCCCACACACGACAAGCCGGGATACACCGGCCAAGGATTCACTTTCTCGTCACGTATCAATAACGTCTATCGTTCGCTGCCACGGCTTCCTTGTACCCCGTGTTTAAAGGCGAAGCAGAAAAAAATCCGGGTTTCCTTTTGTCGTTCGTGGACAATGCAACAGAGACTTGTTGCGAAACCGAACATCTCGAGCTTTTTAATTCGCCTGGTTAGATGGCGATCGTTTGTATAAGACTGACACTTGAATGTCGGGGACCATGTTCGCTGACACTGGCCTCCATGGTTACCTCGATCATTGATTTCTTCCACGGCATACGCGCTGGGATTCGCCGGTGTCAGTGATCTTTCGTCCAGGACTACAGGCTTAGACGCGTCGAGTCGCCAACTTTAGAAAACCTACGAACGTTTCGATTCTTCAAATAAAACGCTCCCTTCGTAATTCAATTTTTAATACTTTCATAGACATAGAAGAAATCTATTACCTTCGTTGAACGCAGAAACTAGTATTATTCTAAGATTATTCGACAAAAGCAGCATCGTCATCATTGAAAAATTGCTAATATCTAAAATAAAGTTTATTGTATGGTTTCAAAGGTATGAAATTACGAAACTGGTCGTTGCCGAGTTACCGAGGAATTTCGACGTCCGAAGGAATGCAGGGAAATCAGAAATTCGCGCACGTTCGGCATTTTTAAAGAGAAAAGGGTTGCGAGGGGTGAATGAAAAGCTGCTCGATCTGAAGATTCGCGGGGCAATAGCACGAAAATCCGAGCGCCGCGGAGTGGCGTCCGTGCAGCGAATGGCAATCCCACGCGTGTACAGCGTAACAAAGGCTCGACTTTCTCGTCACGTATCGATAATACTTTGTCAAATCGTGTGTCGGTGCCGAGGCACTTCCTGTTCCTTCCTCGACCCGCTTGCACTCGCTCCTCGTTATTTATGCGTCACAGTCTCTATAGAAATATTATGTCGTTCGCCGGTCGTTCACCTCCTGCCTCGCCTCTCTCCTTCCACTCGCATTTTTTTTTCTTCTTTTTTCTTCGAATCATACGTTCCTTTCTCACGGATTTAATTTTACTCGATTTTACGGACATTCTTCCTCGTACGATGTTCTCTTATGATCTTTTAAGATCAACTAGTTTTAAACGGAATCGATAAGATCTACCACCACAGCACGATATTTGTACCAAGGAAATCGAAATTGGAGACACGCAGAAAAGAAGATTTTACCCGTACGTTTATAGGAGTTGTGTAAAAAAGAGGAAAAAAAGAAACCGTGAAAGTGAAATAAATATTCACGAAATGGAATCGAAGATACATTCGACATTTCGTTACTCATAAAAATTCCGTAGGCATTCCCGTTGTTAACCGAATATCGAATGATTCCTGACAACTTTGGTTACGAACGCTTGGTACGTAGTTGAAGTGGGATTCCAGTCCCATCGAAACCCAGCTATGCAAATTTCACACAACGTACGAAAATTCCTATCTTCGGGTCAACGGAATGGATCGAGGTCACGTCGGTTCCATTTTTTTCAACGAGACTACTCGATGTGGCACGATAAAAAATACGAGTAACGTGTCATTGAAGATTAT
Source organism: Bombus terrestris (assembly GCF_910591885.1). Lineage (NCBI taxonomy): Eukaryota > Metazoa > Arthropoda > Insecta > Hymenoptera > Apidae > Bombus > Bombus terrestris. The sequence continues at coordinate 4,494,080 of NC_063273.1, forward strand.
GTAATCTAACTCGAGTCTAACACCAACCGGTATTCTCACTTATGATTCAAGTATACCGGTCGAACATCGAACAGCCTTAAACCGTGAAGAACATGGTCGAGAAGAGAAGCCTATTTCTTATTAATCGATGAATAAGCGATTCCGCGTTACGCAGGTCGGAACCGAAGGAAACGAAGAAAGCGTAAGGCAAACGGCCTCGAGCTGTCGATCGAGACCGCTAAGAAGGTCTCGGCTGGCCGATACGCAGTTGCATGAAGACACGAACGTCGTCGTACAAGCTTTTGCGCAAGAGGCATAATTATGGTGGAAGAGGAAGCGAGCCGAGTGCGTTAGCACACGTAGGACGAGCGTTGAACGATGAACTTGACACTGTGTGCCAGGGGAACGGGAGAGATCGTATGTGCCTACTGTGGAGAAAGAAAGAACGTGTATTCACGCGTGTGCGCGTGTCGCGGAGCTCTGCTGACCGCCTACCCATTTTCCCCGCGATTTCTTTCCGTTCGTCGGATAAACGACGATGTCGCCTGAACCGAGAAATCCCTTTCTCGCTTATCTCCCGCCGCGAAAGTGACGAAATATTTAAGTGCATCGTATGGAACCGCTTTCTCGATGTTGCTAGATAAGTATTGGAAAGGAATCATAAATCGTCAATTTAGAAATTCTACTGGAAGGGCTAACTTTGCCTCTCTTTACGATGTCGCTCGTAAACCGGTGCCTACACGGTCTCGCGGACCCGTGAGAAGAACATAAGAGTCTTATCGAAATTTACGACTCAATAGGAAATTAATTTTGTAGTATAGAACTCTTTTTAACACACCTTTGAAAATCAAGCCGAGAAAGATTCCTTCCATGATACAATTTTCTTTTGCCGCAACGTAAAACACTCGCTACCGTCTGGCCGCCGAACGTATAATAGTAACGTCGAGTATCGAAAGAAATATAGTAACTGCGTTTTTTGATTAATAATTTAGAGATTTTATTTGGTAGTCGTGATAGCCGGAGGAATTGATGCGACGACGGAGATCCGCGACGTTTATGAACGTTAAATGGAACGGTGAGAACGCGAAGATGGAGATACGGGGCAAACTTTGGCTTCGAGCGAACACATCGTCCGCGTAACGCTGACGCGTCGGACGATCACCACGGCATGACGTATTAAGATCGCGAATTAAGATAGACGATGAATCCAAGGCGAGCGGTAAAAGATATCACACGCTGCTCGTTCGTGTCAGTTTAGCATGGAACACGCGGGAGAATCGGCCTTCTGTTTCTCCTTACTCGCTCGACAATTGCCCGTTAATGCGGTTTTATTCCCGTGATAAATTGCAGAGACAAAAATTTAATTGCATTTTAAAATCTACGTCAAACGCTTTCGTAAACCAACCGTTCCTCCGTGACATATATCGCTACTATAAAAATACAGACTATTAAGCTTAATAATTAAGCTTCATATATTTCAGTCGAAATATTCCGCTGCTAATGAAATCTCCATTAATTATCGACCATCGTATAGCCATCGTAATCGTAAAGATTATTATTGCGAGCCATTATTATCCAATATCAGCATCCTGTGAATTAAATAACAACCTGTTACGAGACTTGTAAAATCGTCAGATTACGAGACAAAGAAGGAAATGGGCGAATCTGGAACGAGCCTTGGCCTCGTCAATATTTCTTGTGTCTGCTGCAACGCGGTTAATAAACTCGAATAATAATCGATCGTGTCGCGAGCTAATCGGTCCATCGATCCTCGATACGGGATTAATTATTTTTTCAACGATTATCCAACCGTGAAATACGTGGAATTATAGCGGTGTCGCGTGTTGAAGAAGGAAAACGGATGCCTCGGTTTCTACAATATCTCCGACTTCGCTGAAAAATCCTCGAAACAGGATATCTCCTAAATAAATGGAGAGGAACGGGCGCCGTAAACGCGTTGAATGGAATCGACGAGACTCGAAGCGGTCGATCTCCGGCCGCGTCTCACGAGTCACGAAAATTACTGCTAATAATTGCTAATGATCGTGCACGAACAAAGACGGACCGTTAGGTTTCGGCTGTAACGACGGCGAGGAGCGGTAAAACGTTAGAGGCGGCCGCGTTTATATGCAAATTCGAACCTTCTCACGTCGAACGATCGACGACGCCGATTTCCTACGTACGCCGTGGAAAGGGAAAAGGAGGAGAGAGGGGGCAGGGCGAAAACGAGACACAACCGAGAGCCAAGGATTATTATTCAGATAGCGAGAGAACGTCGATCTATCGGCGTTCCTCGATCACCAAGCCACGATCCATTAGTTATGCAACGCGTAAGTCTACGTGCAACGTCCCGTCGTTTTTACTGCTTACCGGCTGACGAATAAATTAACCATGAGACCGTGCGGATAAACAATTCGCGTTTTTGTTTGAAGATGCAGGACAGCGAACTGTCCAATATAAAGCGTGATTTATGGGTATTATATAACGCGAGTTTGCGTACCGTGATTTATAAACATTACGATGTCGTTGGAAGTTCATTTTCACGGCAACGTGTTTCTTACGGGATTGTGATTACAAGGGATGAGCGTACAGCCTGCGATCAACTTAGTAGCTATTCTTTGACAAAGCTTCCGGACGACGCGATGAAATCTATCTTCTGCGTATATCAGAATATCTATATAATTACGCTGGTTTATGGTTCTGTATGATCGTAAATTTTTCTACCAAGATAAAGCACGGTTCTAAAGTATCCTATAGTCGAAGTCTATATACGTTAGTAGCTGTCTAAGCCAAGTTTCACAAACAACAATAAGAGAAATAGAAAGACAAGCTACGAGACAAACGATAAGAAACATGATAAACGTAAGAAAATCCTCCAATTCTTCCAATCTACTCGCACTAAACTCAGTCTGTAGGAGATTTCTCTCTTTCCTAAAATCGATCCTTTAAAATCGATCGTTTAACAGCACGTCGAAATTTTCTCTCTCGAGATAAAAAGAGAAAAAGTCGCGTACGAGGATATTTTTTCACGTGGGAAACCGTGAAAGTAGCGAGCAATAAAACTACCAATTGCTACAGGCCAGAAACGTCTGGCATAGACACCGCGTGGCGCTGCCTCAAGTCTGTCGAGGCGCGGTATCATTCTACTTGGAACGGACGGAGAATCGCGGCACTGTCAGTGGCAGCACGACTATCGTTCACCGAAATTGAAATCCGCTCGTCGGTCAGCATTAGTCGTGGCTCGTTACGCGGCTCGTCCGTACGAATCAATAAGCGCGCGAGGGCACGCTCCGCGCGATAATAAGCACGTGTCCGGGGTGATTAAGTGGCCCTAAGCGGGGCCGTTTCTCCGCGTCTGGCTGATAATTTTCGCTCGGGTCTGCCGCTCGTACGGGCAAAAACCCGCGCAAGTAAAGACCACGGTGGAAATCTCCGAGTGGCACTGACCAAGGGGAAACGCACCGGGAGAACGCACGCGTGACTGCGTGCCGCGCCGCCGCACCACGCCGGATGTGTTTCCTCCAGCGGCGACGAACAGGGGAACTTACAAAACCAGGGTCTCCCATGCTTTCTCGCATCGAAAATATACCCAGGATACGTCGCAGAAAAACTGTCGATAAAAGAAAATTGATAATGTCCTAGAAGAAAGAATCTTTTTATCGATATTTCGCGTTAGTCTTCTTTCCGCTTGGGAATAACTTTGGCGTTAAATGATATAGTGTGGCGGAACGCTCCAGTTATTTTATAACCGAACAGCGAGCGAAACGAAGGAACCTCGACGATCGTCCAGCGAGTTAGGCGTTGCTCGACTATTTGGAAATTTCGACTCGCCACCGAGAATTCTTTGTCGAGCAAATGTTTGCCGGCGACAGATCACCGGTGTGAATACCGTTTAAATAAAGTGCGAAAATATTTGACGTCGACAAACCGACGGTGTACGTCGATCGGTTGGCGGAAATACTTTCGCTGCCTGTGACTGCGCTCCAGGAGAATGGCCGCTGGATAACCGAGCTCGACATTGAACCAAATACTTTCGTCGAAACTTCTCCGTTCGTTATATTCATCCAATAATTCGATAACTCGAACGAGTTCGTAATAAGTGACTAGCGAATTAAGAATTCTCTGATGTAACGGAAAAATATGGAATTAATTTCCCAGAAATTAATAAAAAATAATAATATCCAATGAACGATAAGATCGCGCGTAATGAACGTTCATCCGGTTAAACACACGTCAACGAATAAGAACAATTTCCTTTGTACGAGATAATTTATTATATAATGGTATGCATTATTATTAGGATATTATTCACTTATACGAATCGATCGATCCTACCGTGGCCAATTATGCAGTCGCAGGAAGGATGTAGCGTGTAGTAACGCGTTGTGCTTCTAGAACGCTTCGTAAATTGGTTGGAAACGTCTTGCAACCATATAGATCCGATTGTTACCTTTCGAACGAATCCGCTGTTAAGATGCAACGCGAGCAAGATCTTTATCTGATGTTTTTCATTCGGCGAAGCCAAGGGAACCGTATTTGATAATTAAACACAACGATCATGAGTAAGGCAAACAACAGATTCCAATGGGAAAGTGAAGGGGAGGAAAGGGGAAACGATTCAAGGTAGGGGGAGAAAGGAAGATGATCTCACGCGTAGCAAAAAGCGAAGAGATCGCGAACGCGAAGAACACGAGAGCGCAATTACATGGCTGATAGAGTTTAACGACTGAATGCCAAATTGTGCGAGCCAACTGCAAGGGAAACAAATCGATTCGCGGAAACTGGTCGCGATTTTTCGAGCCCTCATCTCGAAACCGATCATGTCAATCTGCAGAATAAAATTCAATTAGCTGGCGGTTCTTCGAATGGAACGCTAATTGTAGAAGATCGAATTAATTGCCACTGAGCACCGATTGTGATCGTTAACCGGTGATTTATGGCTCGAGCGTAAGTCGATGTTTCCTTGCCAGTACAGTGATACGACGAGCTCCGAGGTTGAACAGTGTCTTAAACGTGTATGCTGTGGCATATGAATTCGCGAGGAAAAGTAATTAACCCATTAGGAATCGAGCAATGAAATAAGGCATAAAAGTAACAAATTAAAAATATAAGTGGAACGTTAACCCTTAATGTTTCTTATAGTTTCTAACCCGAATGAAATCCGAGATTTTCAAAAAATGGGAAAAGTGGGGCAACATAATAGAGCAGTTTCGCGGTCGATAAATTCTCTCTAATAACGCTGTAAGAAGGCAGTGAAAGTTTGCTTTTCCAATGGCGTACGTAAAAGGCTATTTACGCTTGGTTTAATGAAACCACAAGACAACACATGTTGGAAACAAAGATTTCAAAAGTGTTAAAAAACCAGTGAAAACACGAAGAAATGGCGATAAGTTGCGCAAGTCGAGCGGGATATCGTTTCCATCGTAAAAATTCTGTGTTCGACGATTGAAGGGAGTAGCATGTAATCCAAGAACGAGTGGCGGTCGAGTAAATGGACCACGAACTCGATGTAACGACCCAGTGATAATATCCAGTTACACGGATGCGCGAATTAGTAATTTGCAATTTACGCCAGCGACAAAGTAATTTCCAGAGAGTGTCTCGATGTTTGAGACTTTGATGGCGATCACGCGACACTGTCTCCTATCTTCTTACGCTTACGTTGAGAAACAACTTTCAAAGAAATAAAAACACTGAACATTACATGGCGGCTCAAGGCTGATCCCTTTTTAAGTACGTTGAGATTTCTTTTCATTTTCCATTTATAATTACTGTATATAGTATACTTACAGGAAAAACTAACAGATCCAAAGAAACCAAGCAATCCTTTGCGACACTTCTGAAGTCTCGTAATTTGAAGACTACTCACACATACGTATAATAGACTGGTATATATCTATAACTCATAAAGCAATCGACGATAAAAATAGACGTCTCGCCTTTAAGATCCGAAGGATTTGTAACATGCATGGCAGCCAGCCGCATACAAATTGCAACATAACACGAATTATAGAAACGATTCCACGTAAGTCAAGAATTTTTTCCAAAACGCGTACCGTCTCATACTACGAATATATGGAACTTGTGTCAACGTAAAAGATCCAATAAACACCCTTCTTTATCCGTTTCAATTTCCACCGGATTTAATTCTCAGATTTCGTTATCTTCCAGCTTTTTCCTTCTCTTTTCTTCGCACATCCTTTTCCTATAAACGAGAACGCGGTCAACTCTTTCGATTTAAAGTTATACACCGCAGCGATGGAGCTCGTCTACCAGCGCAGAGCAACGGAATCAAAGCGACCGTCGATAAAATTCTTGCAGCGAGGGAAAAAAAGGATCTCTCGGACATTTGCATAAAAAAGCTGTAACCGAGGATCTGTTGGTCGTGCCTTCGCGAAATCACGAGGATAGCTCGAAAGAAACGACTGAGAGAAAGAAGCGGAGACGCGGTTCGTCGAACTTTTTCACGATGTAACCGTCTAATTAGCGTCGGCGTACAAAGTGAAGTGGCGCGTATACGTGACGTCACGTATTTACAAATAATTGTCGTGTACGGGAAAGCGAGTATCGTCACGTTCGATGCCACTATAGCCTGTTCGTTCGCCGTCTTGTAATTTTATTCGCGCGTTGCAATGGTATTCCTGGTGACGCCAACGATCAGCTATTCTTCAGGGATACGCATCCTCCTTCATCTACGTTGCTTTCATCTACGATCTTCGTCTTGATTTTATCGTTTGTTTCAAGAACACGATTAGAATTATAGGATTAGACGTACGTATACCGTTAACTATTTACCGCTGAACGAAAATTAAGTAGCAATATTACGATAAACTGCGAGCTAGAGAAAACAGAATTTTTGTAATTTCAGTACCTTGATTGGGATTCTAGTCGGTTTGGTTCATCAACGATTGGAAAGAGCATCGATCCAAGCGTGTACTCGTTTATGGTACCGCGATACACGAGGCAACATATGCTAACCGTGTCCATTTTGCTTGCAAACGCGATCTCGATCACGCTAAAGTGCGTGTCGAGATAGGAGAAAAGAGAACGAGACGCAATTACGCAAACGTGGTTTTATCGTCGATTCATTCGATCGGCTATCTGCTACGCAATCTTGGTCGTTCGTTACGGTACTTTCTTTTGGACTTTCTCGTCCTAACGACGATCTACTAAAATATATTCATCGTAAGTAAAACCGTAGGAAACGAGCAGAGAAATTTACCGAAAATTCTTTCGTTCCTACAAAACCAGTTGGTGCATCCGTTGAATCGGATGTCAGGCAGTTTGGAGTTGAGGATAAAATCGCGGTGGATTTTATAAATGCTCGTACACTGATTCTCCATTAAGAAGAAGCAAAAAAAAAGTAAAGGATGCACTTGTAATTATCGAGAAACCAATTAAACACTCGAGCTTGTGCCCACGAACGCTGCACTTCCTGTCTACGCGTGTTTTGCATTAATTATTTCGTCGGTCTACGTTCTCGCCATTAAACGACACTTACAAACGTATACTCGTAGATCGTAGCAATCGCTAAGTACGATAAATATATAGCAAAGGCTGTACAATTCCTACTAGACCAATCGAATCGTCATTAATACCCAATACGACTTTGGTTAATTATCCTGCTACATTTTCCCCTATTATTTCAGCAATTTTTATCCAAAGACGAGTGCTAATAATCGATTAAACGTAGCTTATTATCGCTCGATAACGTATTAAAATTCAGTTTGCCTCTTGCTGGCTATTAATCGCTCGCGTTATAAACGAACGAGTAAGAATAAGTCGAACTGGAATAAAGAACGTCCTGGCAACGATTAAATTTGATAAATTAGCAATAAGAGACCAGGTTAGCTAGATTCGATCAAGGTAATACGTGCAATAGAAGGATCTGTCTGACAAGGAAGTATCTACGCGTCACCTTTCTCGTCGCTTTCGCGTCTCACCGACACTCTGAAATTAACACGATCGCGGAATGTATCTTCTTCGATGGACAAGGATTCGAAAGTTTCAATGCTACCCGGACGCGATTCAACGAGGTCGAAGCTAAGTTTATATCGTGAAAGATGGTTAAAGTAATTGATAAATAAAATATACGCGTATCTTTCAAGCATCGCATCCTTGAACGTTGCGTGATAGCTCTACATAACGAGCGAAGGGAGGATTCGATATCCGATGGTGTCGCGAATTACGAGCAAGGATTTTATACGCTTTTTTAATCCACCTGGAAAATCCATTAAGAGCTTGTCGATGCACGGATGAAGAGATCCGCCTCTAAAAATGTTAAACTTGTTAGGATGACTCTACTTTTAAGTATGCGATGATGTCAAGAATGGTAGAAGCGAAGACCACCTTGGTTAAAGTTTTAATCGAGATAATGACCGATCTTTGGAGAAACTTTGATTTCATTCGTTTCGTTCTTGTAGAAGATAGTAATCGAGATACCGCGAAATTCTAATTCGACAAATTTACGACGAATTCTCAATGCGTTGGCTATTTTTCACGACTGAAACTCGAATCAGAGTAACATACGTTAATTAACAATAAAAGCAAGATAATAGGAACCCTTTATCAGAAGGAATGAGTCGAGTGGCGCCGTTGAAGAGACGCAACACTCTACTAATTGCAGCTAATTACCACGCCGATAACAGCGATCGCGGATACCACTGGTGGTTCGGCTGGAAACGCGAGTATTACCAGCACGGTTATCAAACTCGCAGTCTATATAGCATCGGCGTGGCGTACATAAATCGAAGCGAAGAGCTGGCGGAGATGCGCTTCCACGTTGCGCGAGCTCGACGACTGAAATAGAGCCGCGTCGCGAAACTAGTTTTTACCGTAAATCCGCGGAGTAGAGGAGTCGGAAGAGTTGTCGCGCGACGACACCGAGGAAAAGAGAGAGACAGCCCGCAAACTCGATCACGAACACGACCTTCCGCGACAAAGGGACTGTCCTACCAACGCAAAAATATAACCAACCAGGTCGCCGAGCGCCGTTCTTCCCCTGTCTCTCGAAATAGTCTTGATAGATGTGGAATGGAGAATTTGAATCGTCTGCACGCGACGACTATATTCTTCGACGGGAACCGACGCTACGTAAATAACAAATATCCTCCAGGAAGTCGAAGTTGGAAGAAATATAACCTGGTAAAATTGTTTACCCTCGAGATTCTATTCAGATTGATCGACTTATTTGCGTTCGAGTAATTCGAGATTGCCTTAGCCATGTGAACTTGTTATTCGCTCGATTTTCAATGAAAATCTCAAGCGAGAAGCACGCTCGATCCTCAAAATCGCGAACGCACGTACATCAAATTCGACAACTACGATTTCCAGTCGAAATCTTCCAACGTCTCCTCCAGCAGATTCTCATTAAATTTAACCTGTCAAACTATCCGAGCGTGATAGCACGATTATAGTAAAAAGACTCGATCCTTCATCGTCGCGTCTTCCGAGTCGAATCATACGAGCCGATCGATTCCAGGTTCGAGATACGATGGCTCGCACCAGCCAGGCTCTGATCACGCTCTCCATGAGCGTAGCCGTAGTCGGCTCAAGGTCGCGGACCGCCAGTAGGGGCTGGATGCGCGGACTTGTCAGTGAAGACTAGCCTTCAGGCTGTAGACATTGGCGCATTTAAGTTAACCGAGCGACTATTTCGTTCGCGTATATAGACCGGGGCCACGCCACACGAGCAACTGTCTCATTTCAGTAATTAATTCGACGTAACGCACGGCGATTCGCGTTGCCCGGTACCACGAGCGAGAACGTGAAATCGATCCGGTTCATTGAACCTCGAAGGATGAAGGAGCTGCCGCGTCCCGACGTATTCCGGACGAAACGTTCGGGGCGAGACGATCCGATCGAACCAGATGCGACAACAAAGGGACGCTGGACGATCTTGAAAGTGAACCGAGCAGTTCGCAAAGGGATCTCCAAGTTGCTTTTCAAGTAATCGAAAAAGAGGGAACACAGAAAGGAGACGGAAAGCAGAAGCGGTGGAAGAAGAAGAAGAAGAAGAAGAAAAGAAGGAGGAGGGGAAGAAAGAAGAGGAGGAGGCGGAGGAGGAGGGAGGAAAAGAGAAGGCGACCACCGTTGTCCCAAGCCATTGATCTCGAGTCCGTCGCGAGAGGGATTGCTACTTTTTCACCGGCGTTTCCACTTCTCCGTGGTACGTCTGAGCGTCGACTGGAAGAAGCTGAGTCGATTAACCGAACATAAATACATCTGTTGGGGCTGGCGAGTGGTAAACGTGGTCGACGTCGAGAGCGCAGAGTGGCGAGCGCGGCAATCGCATCCTCTCGATATTCGCCCCGCATTTCCCGTGCATCGAGGATGCGCAACTCTTCGCGAGTCTGCGAAAACCAAGCAAAAAAAAGCACGCGCTTGATCCTGTTTCGTTTGCACGTCATTACACGTTGCAATGAGGAATTATTATTACCCTTGATTTTTACCGAGCTGCTTCCAGCCGCGACTCTCGTTATCCGCTTTCCATTCCTACGATCGTTGCTTTATGATAATTTCCAACGCATTCTGCCTCGTCTACTCCTTCGCGGTAAGCGACGAGAAGACCGCGCGTCTTTACGAACTTATTGGATAACATTCAAAGTGGAAAAATATGGAAGCGCATAACAGATAATATGCAAAATACATAAAATATACAGAATAAAATACTTCGGAAGAAACATATTTTTATACAGATTCAAGGTACTAGATTCCAGATCGTTTTTCCTTGTAAATAATGTTCGATCCACGATCCGTATCGAGTTACGATAGTAGTTGCATATTTTTTGATATCTCAGCCATCCACCAAGGTGGATCGTAAAATGCATCGAGAACGTCCGAATCGCGAAAGAAAGCGAAAGGGTAGGGTAATTTGGAATCGGGGTCCGGTTTTTCGCGGATAAAAACAAAAACGTAATAAGAGCGCCCGTGAAAAGAGCGACGCGCGTCCGCGAGCACGCGCGCCCGCGCAGCCGCAGGAAGCTGCGCCGTGCAAAAAGGCAGAAAGCAATCACGATCAGGCCCGAATATGGACGAGTAAGGTCAGGGTGCGAACGCAGCTGAGAACGAGGAATGCCATTACGCGCGTTTCGAAGTCGCCGCTGCAGCACACCGCTCCTCCTCTCTACCTTTCCCTCCTTACCCTTGTACTCTTTCTTTTTGGCAAAGGTGTTCTTCCAATCGCGACGCTTCTCTACGCGACTTGCCTTTCCCATCCAACACTTGGAACTCTATTTTCCAAAGATTTGGAATTCTATTCCGTAATATGGAAACTTGGAATTCCACTTCGTTAGTACGAAAGTGAGTTGAATCCAGATAAGATATAAATAGGAACTTGGTTATTGATATCGAAAAGGTCTAGGCTGAGTTCTGGTCGTATATAACGAGGCGAACCTCGAAGAATGCTCTTATGAAATGTCAAGGCTACTTCTTTCCTTACTCCAACGCGAGTTTCCAATTCATTCGCCAACTTCAAGGTTCGAGGAAGTTCGTAAGTATCGGTAGATTGGCGTTCCAAATTGAATCGAAGCTCGCGCAACCGAACGAAATTCTAATTATAGCGGATCAATGGTGAAAAAATTAAGTAGATCCTGTAAAACCTGCCAAGAACGACGACCAAGAAAACCAGCGTGCTCAACCTAACAACCACTTCCTGGCCAGTTTCTCGATCCCATTTCATCTTCGCCTCTATACACATCGTACGATTCAACCTAAATCCTGCAAAGAATTTTCCAATTCATCGAGACGACGGAAACGGACGGTACCTCGGCAAATCATCCTCGCCACCGTGTTACGTGCGGTCGCTTATTTAAGAGCGTGGCGAGCGCTATGCGCTGGATATATCTCGCGTGTTTCGAGCCGTGGTGCGCAACGCTCGGTTCGCTCGGAGCGCGCGCACGGCGCGGCGTGCATCGCAATGCAGCGCAGCCAGCATAAAACAAGCTGCCATACATGGGGCGACCGTCAGCCGACTCCGGGTTATAGCAGGACCAGCTCGCTTCGAGCTTCGGAGCAAGACAGAAGGGAAACGATCGAACAGAGACGGCGAGAGGCAGAGAAAGAAAGTAAAGTCGAAGGAGGAGCAGGAGGAGGAGGAGGCGGTGGAGGAATCGAAGATCGAAGGAGAGGAGAAACAGCGTTAGACTTAACAGAGAAAGAAAGGAAAGACGAGATGTTAGAGACAGAATGAGTATCCGAGGAGAAAGAAAGAGTAGACGCAAGGAATCGAAGATCGACAGAGAACCAGAGAGACTCGTGGGGCGAAGAAAAGGACTACGACGGAGCGAACGAGAGAACCAGCGAAACAAGAGGAAGAGGATAGGTAGAAGACAGAGGGGAAAGAAGAAGAATCGGAGAGAGGAAGGGCGGAAGGACAAGGAGAGAAGTCTAGAGAGTTGGTGCAGCAGCGTGTTATCCACGGCTACACGCGCACTCTGAGGCCGTATTCGTGAAACCGGGCCTCTCGAGATAAGCCAAGCTCGCTTCTTACGAACCAAGCACATGAAAAGGTCTCGAAGGTCCTCGACACCCTCCGCCGCCTGCAAGTCGATTTTCGTTGGACACGAACACACACCGAAGAGAACACCGGAAAGCGAGAAAGAGAGGAGTAAGAACACGAGGAAGAAAAAGAAGAAGAAGAAGAAGAAGAAGAAATGGAGGTGGAGGGGAGAATGAAAGAAGTCTTTCCTATACTACTCCTCGAGGATAATACGCGGTTGTACAGATATACATACGTACAAATACGAAGAGCAGTTATCCGGAATCGATCGCGAGTAATTATAAATCGAAGTGGATGTTTATTAGCATAAGAAGTGGTCGGTGAAACGACGAACGTGCGCTCGAGCCATCTCGGCCCACGGTACAATTTATTTATCCGCGTCCGACCCATTATAACGCTGGACTACTTGCACGCGCGAAACCGTCCGAAGGAATCTACCGATGATTCTAATCTTCTAATCGTCCAAGGTGATCGCGGCAACGAGCGTAATCCAATTCGAACGATTTACAGCGTTTTACTCGTTCCAGCGGTCGATAACGCTGCACCAGCTTCCGATACCATTACGTGACCGATAACATCGCCAGAGGTTGAATCAAGTATGATGTAAATTAAGCGTTCCTTCGCCGTAACCATGTTACGCGTTATAGCTAGCTAAGTGTTCGTTTCGTTACAAACGTAACCGGTTACTTCGCTATCGAGCGAGGAAATGACGAAATTAAAGGACATTGTCCAATCGGTGTTCGTCATTGTCCCTTTTGCATGACAAATTAGAAGCCCCACTGAGCGGGTCTATTAATCGTTCATAATGGATCTCGCTTTATCGACCAAAATCAAGCATCTCCTTCGAAACGTACGATATATCGTTCCATGTGTCGATCGTGTCGATATTAAACGAAATATGGTCGATCGCTCGAATCGGTGACAAGAAATCCTTGTACCCAATATGTAAGAACGGTCGAAGAGAAAAATGGAGTAGGTATATTATTAGTGACTCGACAACCATGGATCAATTTCCTTTCCTTCTAAACCTCTCTCCGAGATGACCCACTTTTTAATTCCTTTGACCATATATATATATATAGACCCTATATATCCTCACTAATAACGATCTACGACTTTTTTCACGGATCACCCTCTAAATTAAATGGTAGCGTGCCAGATTATTCTCGCCTATGTATCTCCTACGTCGACCTTTCTCCGTTCGATTAATCTGCCATTAATTCGATTACCGAGATCGTAGACAAAACGTAAACTGTTGGATTCGGTGATCGATTCACTAGGAAAATTGCGATTCGATACAAGACCGGCTCGTCTCGTGGATCGAATTGCCTGCAACCTTGTAAACCAGCGGTTACACGACGGCGTTACACATATCGCGGAAGGTGTCGAAGCAACACGCCCACGTGAACACCAACCAAGATGGATTAGACAGATACATACGCTTATTGGTTTGCTTTGCTGTCTTTCTTTTTATTTTCTACACGCTTCTGCGAAACAGGGTTTAATTTCAATGGCGAGTAGTACACGGCGTTTCGTCAAATTACATCTGGTAATAAAGCAATATTACGTAGGCGAAAAGTATGAATCTTGAAACTTGACAACCACTTAAATATAATAATTGCCATCGAATTAACTTCACGTAGAATAGATACGATATTAGCTCTACCGGCGAAAGACGTTCGTCGATGATAAATTTAAGAAGTTCTCTATTCGTACCTTGCGGTATGAAACACGCGAAGGAGAAGGTACGAGAATCTGGGAATTGTCCATGTTTTCTTCACGACGTCAATCTGACAAATCATCGACCACGTTATTACGAAAACTGTAAACCGGCCGGGAAACGACGTAAAAAGCTCGCCACTTATCGACGGTGGACTCGCGAGTTCCATTCAAAAACTCGACGTCAGGTCGAACACGAAGGGGGAGAAAATAACAGTATTAGTCATTTTGATTCCGCCTTAACGATTGAAGCTTAATGTCCAGGAAGAATCGGCGGCGAAGCGCATGGAAGATTGAACCATGGAGAATGTTCTTTCTCACCTATCACCGTGTTTACAGAGAAACGGCAATTTCAGCCACGGAACGATGACTCGTCGAATCGTTTCGGGGAAAAAAGCTGCGCCTCCGTGCTCCTCCGAAACGGTTCTGACACGGCGGAATCGTCCTGAAACGAATCTCGTGCTTTACTGCCTCGACCTACGTGTCCCCGTCTATTTTAATTAACGTCGAAACTCCGCGGTACGACTGCTATTTATATTTCGAGTTATTAAGGGAAACGTTACGTTACTGTCGCCTTGACATTTCTCGCCAGTCAACAGAGCCATAAAGAATACGTACCTACCAGCCTTGTATTCTTATAGAATTTTGAATTTCATCGAATAAAACGACGAAAGCGATAAATATCGTTTCCTCGTTAACATCCTCATAAACATTTTATGTTGCTCTCTGCGTGTGTTTCGTAACGGCAAAGCTAACCCGAACCGCGAAATTCCAAGATGTATCCGATCGTTTGGATTGTAAAAAAATCGAATCTTCGGCCTGCGGGATTCTTCGTGAATTTGCTGAACCAAACACTTGGATGCGAGCGTCCAGCTCTACGAAGAAACGAAAGCAAAAAGCGAGTTAACGGGAACAATCGATCGTTTTGCGCGGACCGTGTCTAAATCGACTCGATCCGGAGGAGAGCGTCGTCGTCGCGGTGAACCGGTGTATCTAGATCCGGCAGAGATCTAGATCCAGAATCGAGAGAAGGACGTCGTCCTCCGCTGTGCCGTGCACGTTCGCCGTGCACGTCCGCCGTGCACGTCCGCTGTATCACCGAGGGGGAAAAAAGATCCGGATCGACCTAAACGCGACAGATCTATTCCTCTATTCATCGCTCTCGCGCGCGTCCCTTTGGCCTCGATTCGATTTGTCACGCGCCAACCATCGCAGACGAATGCAACGCCGCGAGGCAGACCTCTAGCCGTCGACTGTCGATCGGAAATCGACCAACCCCGATCAATCTCCTGTCCAAAGACCATGTTTACGTGGCCAGTTCTCCTGACAGATTCCTGAATCTCGTTACGCAAAATACAGGGAATATTTAAAGAGTAGCCTTTAAAGATGGTTGAATCGAACGATTTAAACTACTGCTAGCTAACTAAGTTAAACTAAATCTTCCATTCTAAGCAAACGTCACTGCCAACTTCCTGATATTATTTATACTGCGAGCATAATTTGAGATAATTGGTTCGTGCGATGGTATTGTATACCAACTCGTTAAACGTGCATAAGTTTCTTGTAAAATTGTATATTGCACACTCTATCCTTAACATTAGGATAATCTACGCTTGAGATAAAATAGCTGAAAGGCCGACAACGACAAACGACAAAAGCTATCCTCCCACGCGAGAAACTTAATCGAAGGAAGATTCCCAACATGGAGTCGGAAAAGATGAAAATCTCGCGTCATGCTCACTGGGAACGGAAACGGGGCTTGGTATTCCAGCATAAGGAAAACTCGGCTCTTCCGTTCCAACCTCTGAATGCCAGCCTGTTGGCGCTTTTCAGGCGAATGGAAAAACGAGCGAGAAACTGGAGTTGGTGCAATCTGCCGTATCCGTGGCACGCATTCGCGTTTTCTTTGGCCGTGGAACAGGGCAGGACAGGAGGAAACGAAGAGGAAAAAGAGGATGATCGGTCGTAGCCTTGAAAGCTGTCCCCTCGGGCCTGGCAAGAGCACGCGGACCCGTCGATTTACACGGCGCCATAGACGGGGATCGGCGTGGAAATGCGTGCCATGCGGCGCCTTCTTTTTATTAATGAGCCATCCTCGCGCAACGAAGGTCGTGCCTCCTGATGATCCTGATTAAACGAGCATCGTGCGTCCGGGGCAGATGCTCCGACGGAAAGAAATTAATTATTTCTCCTGGAACTTAATCCGTTTCTTCTTAACGCGGCCGCTCCATTAATCAAACACCAGCCGCTTTGTTTGGAGCCTTCGAGTTCGATCCATTGTACGGAGGAAAAAAGAGGCGGTTGGTCGGTCGACTGCGTGTCGAATGTATCGCGTTCGAAACGCTTTTAGGTTAATAAATGCGTGACAGTTGCTGGAATATTAGGTCGAGGATAATGAGGTAATTGGTATAATAAGAAACAAGGGTTACGAGACTTCTGCTCTAATTTTTACGGTTTGTTATTGGATAATTAGTCTCGCTGTTCGGTGAAAGAACGCGATGAAAAAGATTCGCATGCTAAAGAAATAGGAATACCTAATGAGCTTAATGAACTTTTGAAATATCGTCGTGGGTTCTATCTTTCCTCTTTTTTACCCCATCGTTGGTATCGCAGCGGTATTATAGTTATTCCATCGTATTGCCATACAGGTTAGCACATTGACGAATCTTTCCGTATCGGTAGATCTTGTCGTCTCGTTAGCGAGCAAAAGGAAAATTATCTCGGTCCGCGAATATCGGAACACGAACCACCCTGAACGAGACGCAATCTTATCCGGCGAGATTGTCGGCAAAAGGACGAATCCGTCTGCTCGCGGGTAGAAAAAGGGGAACGCGTGTTGATCAGCGATCGCAATTTGTCTCTTCGACTTTCGTTCTCGTGCTCGCGAGCCGCGAGACTTTTTTCAGTTCCCGTGACTGCCCGCCTTAAACGTACGCAGGCACGACAAAAGTCGGCCGGTCCAGTTGAACAGGCGGCCTTTGTTATTTACGAGCACCGATACGAGTATTAAGTAACGTTGCTTTCACTGTCGCCTACACGCCCCTTTAAATTCCTCCTGGTTACTCCCAAATCCAATCGAGTCCGCGCGACAAACCTCGTATCGTTCACCTGACGGAGCATTGTTCCGTTGCTTCTACTCAATCCACGTTACAACCTTATCTCGAAGCACCAACTTTTATTCGATAGTTATTATCAACTTAGTAACAACAAAATATATATAATATAGAAGATATCCAGTTTTCCACATATTTAAAAAAAAATGAATCTACAAAGACGAGTAAATGAATATGATAACCGACGGATTCATAACTCTGTGCTCTCTTCCCTTATCGCCATCTCTATCTTCATCTCGATACAAGATCTCGAGTACCTGATAAACGACTTAACCAACCAACTCTATTCGCAAGTAAAACAAACTGCTCCAATGACAATACCACGAAACCCCTGTCAATCTTCAACCCACGCTTTCAGCGTCCAATCTATAAGCTACAAAAAGTTACGTACTTTGTCATCAAAGACTCGCTGGCGTAACCCTCTAACGATGATCCTTGGCAAGGTCGTAATATTTGCAGCTTATCACGCGTGCAGGATGGATAGGAGGCGAAGAACGCGGCAGAGAACGCGGAGAACAAGGCTTGGATGCTCTTGGATCCCGACAATGGGTAACCTTGAATTTAGCAGAGCGGAAACAGCGGCCGCATCTCACCTGGCGATCTCTCTTTCTCTCTAATTACTTTCTCCAAGCCGGTCTATCGGCAGAATCTGATCTAATATGAGCGCGAAACTATCCCTCGTGGCACGGTGCATACTGGGTGAGCGCGAACGCGCTCGTATGACGTAACAGTAACCTACTTCCGGCTGGGGCGCTGGCGTTCATTCACGTGCCACGAAAGAGACGGGACCGAGAGAGTAAACGAGAGAAATAGAACGCGGTTAAACAGAATTCTTCTCGTTTTATCGTTGCCGACGCCCGTTGCTTCTGCGTTTCTGCATTTGTGTGCGAATACAGGTGCACGCGTGTCGTGGTTATCGCGTCGCATCTGTAGCGCGATACCAGGCCGCGGATCGTTGCATTAGACCAAAAGCGGAGCTGAATGCGTGGAAACGGTTCTCTGTCCGCGACGATACA
Organism: Bombus terrestris; assembly: GCF_910591885.1. NCBI lineage: Eukaryota > Metazoa > Arthropoda > Insecta > Hymenoptera > Apidae > Bombus > Bombus terrestris. The sequence goes on from NC_063273.1 coordinate 4,512,406, forward strand.
CGACGCCATGCCACATCCTCCTTGTGATCGTAATTAGCTTTCGTATCGAGCAACTGGGTTAATGACGCGTCGAATCTGGTGCGATAAGCGCGCTACTGCGTTGGGTACGAGGCAAAGGAATAGTTTAAGAAACGGTGAAGATCAAACATAGGTCTGCAAACTTCTACGTATATTTGCTTTTCGTATCGTGAAAATTCTCTTTGTATTTGCGATTTATGCCGTGGTTGGCAAAGAGATATACAAATTACCGCACTTACACGTTCTGCAACACTGTTGCATTTGCATAACTTTTACGCTGCATTACAAAAGGACAACGCCGAAACGCGTACAGCATGAATACGTATATTACGCGATACACACACAAGGATATCTTAATTGATCATGCTTAAAGCAGACGGCCAAGTTTTACTATCCTATTTCCTTTTACTTATCTCCGATGTAAGGATACCTACAAACGTTACAGACGTAACTATTATCGATAGCCGGTGCGTGGACCACGACCAGAGATAGATCGAGAACGTCTTCTCGTGTTTCTCTTAAGGGTCGCGAGGATTCTTCGTCCGTAAACGACAGACGGCCGATCGTTCCAACTTCCCCCGATCGGTCTTCGTTTCCAGCAAAAGCGAGAGTTACTCCCACGCAACGAGACGCTTAATATTCTTTCCTCCTTCGCCATTAGCGTCGATCGTTAGCCAAGTGTTATTTCGCAGTACAGTACACGAACGATCGTGGCCCGTTGCATATACAACCGCGGTGCGGAGAGAGTGCGTGTCGGTCGTGTCTCGTTTTTACAAGAGGCGCGTATACTACATGGACGCGTTGCCGGTTTCGCCACGCACTCGTAATTTATATCGGCCCTCCCTCGAAATTGTCCGTGGCGAATATTCTTATGTGTATAATGATCCTTATTACCGGTACGTGGGTTTTTACGTAAACGTCTATCTTCTTTCGTTGGTATCGGTTCAGTTGGTATTTCGATGGGAATGATGCACGCGCTTCTGCGTCTTAACGTTCAGATTCTCGATATTGTAACACAAAACTATCCGTGCATTCTACGCTTCTATGTTGGCGAATTAGTGCTATACGCGTAGCCCTACTTTTCTTCGTGAAAAGTCACGGTATCGTATCGTACGGTCGAATAACGGAATAAAACACGAAATTGTCCAAATAAGGAAGATGTAACATGGAAGAAAGATTCTCGAGATCCGTATCTCGACGTGCAACATCTGGAAAGAAAAGTACAAAGTTCAGCGCGAACATATTACCATAAAGTACGCGAGATCACTTTCCCGCGTGGTCTCGGTGCCCCTCTTCCTTTTACAACTGGTACGTTCGATAGATAGAGGAGAGACAAGGAACGGGCATAGTCTAGGAGCGACAGGCACGGAGAGGGTTTCGCGGCTGGTAACCCGATCGAGCCAGAGGCATGAGCCGCGCGACTAAATATGCATATTCTCCACGCTCTCGGTGTCTCCGTGCACGTTTGCCGGTGAAACACGTTTCAGGATATCATCCGACGCGAACAATAGGGAATCAAAGGAGGAACGTAGGCGCGCAAGAAAACGTTAGCCGGCGAATGTTCTGACTGGCTGGTCGCCGTTGCAGAATGCGGTTGACATTTCTCGGCAAGTAGAGCGTTACCCCCGTCGAACCGATATTCACCAGCCACCGATTTCCTATCGTTCCGCTATCGATTTCTCTTACTTAAAGTTCTCCCTTTTCCATTTCACTGAAGCGAGAGAAACGGGGAAAAAAAAGACAAGAATTCGGTAAAATATGTAAAAATTTCATCAAAAGCTCATCAGCTTGCGCGAATGGCAATGTTTCCCCGATTTATAGCGTTCGATATTTTACAAGTATGCGCTAAAATGGGAATTGTAAATCGATGTATCGTATAGGATAAAGTGTCGGGAGGCTGGACGAGAGATCTCGTTGATTCGATCGAGATCACGGGATCGACGTCGATCGATCGATCGATCGACGGTGTCGCAACGAGGCGACAGTCATTTGTAGACAACGAAATCGGCCAGGACATATTTCTTCGAGTGTAACGCGGACTCTTGGCACTCGTGACATAATGAAGATAGTATGCAACAAGCGGCACCGAGCTTTTCAGGTCAGCTTCCTGCTATGTCGGCAACGTTGATGGATTGCCCGGTTGCATGTCTGACGTGTCGAAACATCTGTTCGATAAAGAATTATTAATCGAACACGCGCGAAACTGTCGTCTCTCCTCTCTGGTAGCTACACAGGTCGAACTTCGATACGGAGCGGAAATTTCGCCCGAGTTATCGACGAGAGAAAATGCTTGAGTCAACAAAATCGTTATTAATTCGTCGTTGTACGAGATGCGTTGTGATAAAATAAACCTCGGTGATTAATCGCTCTGATAATATTGGCAGATAATATTCAAGTTCTTAATCCGAACGATGACGATGCTTTATCGAAAACAACGACGAAAGTAAAGAGTCGGCTTATACAAACGACGATAATACGTAGCGTACGAGTAATTAACCCACTGCATCCAGACACTGTATTTTGTAACTGTTTGGAAACCCGTGCAAAAAAACGAGACGGATCCTTAGTTCTTATGGCAATGATTTATGAGCGAAGATCGCTAAACTCGCTGGCTAACAAGCTGACGCAAGGAAACAAGCATCGTATATATATTTTTACTAGCTTCTTGGAGATTTTTTCGATCTATAAAACCGACGAAGAATCAACGGACAAGATCGGAGTAAAAGGTTTCATGGAACGCGTTGATTCTTCTCGCGACACACTTTACTCCCTTCGCTGTAACTCTTACGTAAACTCTTCTTTAACCGACAAATTAAAAATTAGAAATTTAAAACTGTCGAGTAGATCGACCAGAAGAAGAACATCGGAAAGCTATCATTCTCGCGGGACGATCTCTTATCCCTCGTTAGAAGAGTGGATAGCATCGACATTAGCCGGCGCACGATCGATCAAAGGGTTCGATGGATAGTTGGACGAGAATTTCGACGTCGAGTGGTTCCCGTGCAGCCTTCAAAACGGTTTTTCCACGTTCTCGCGTACACGCGATAGGTCAACAACACGTTGCTCGGGATTCTATCGCGAGCGCAGGAAAGTGTGTCGCATTGGTTGGTAGTGTGTGGTGAGTTCGTATTATCCGTGTACGTATGTACGTGTGGGAGAGAGAGACACACCACACGACCGATTGCGCAAAACGCTTAAATCTTTGAAACGAGTATAACGGGTATCCGTTCAGTATGCCACGAAGAGGCATACAATGTGCAACAGGCTGTACTTGTAACACTTCCCGGCCACCGCTTGCCTCTTACGTCTCATTGTTAAATCGTTGTTACATATGTATGGTCGTGCGAGGGAAACGAGCGCGTGCGACATATCGAATCCGCTAACGACTGATCGAAAAACTTGCTGAGAGATCAAACCGTCTCGCACGCTCAACGTCACACTAAATCGCTAAAATATATCTCCAGTGTATCTAGATAGACTCTTCGAAATTGATCGCGCGCCACTTGGTTCACGCACGTTCCTTTAATCGCAATTCGTGATTTCGTTGGACGAGAGATTAAGACGAATGAAATTGCACGAGGTGTATAATTCTTCGCTTAATAACAGACATAATTTTCAAGCAGAAGGCCATAACGTTCTTACCGGATCTATCGAGTATTTTTTATTGCGGCCGAACAAAAGGCGCATTTGGACCTGGCCACCCAGCCTACCTCGTAGATCAAGCCGAGTGTGCTCGTCCTTCGTTGCGTTCTTCTTTTCTGCGCGCGTTTCACCGGGCTCGTGGTGCTCCTGTCAGGATCCTTTGTGTAGCCTTATAACTCTCCCCTGGGACCGCGTAGATATAATCGAACGAGCGGTTCCGAACAGACCGATCCGCGACGAACCGTTTAATTTAGCAGCTCGATACGCCAGCCCCTGATCCCTTCCGATCCTTTTTCGCCTTCTAGGAACCGGACAAGGCTTCGTTTTCTGCGTAGACGAATGGGCACGAGATCAGCGAACGTGTCAGACTCGTGATCCGTTCAACATGTGTGGGAATGGTATTCCAGGAGTTCTAGGCGATCTGGGTCAGTAATGAACTGTGGGTTAAGGTCGTCCGAGGTTAATCGAAGGTTAATCGCTACTTTTATGGTGGCGAGACGTGTGCGAATTCTGCGACCAATGATATTCTACTTAAGTTGACAATGGGCGGATGGTAATTAGATTTGGATAGATTATTCGAATTTTGCAGTAACCCAGTTTCGCTACTCATCGTGCTTGCAAATACCTAAATTCTATATTAATTTCTCTGTGGAATATCGAATGCTAAAATAAGCTAATTTACGCTATAAATAAGATAATTTACGCTAATACGAGTCACCTAGTTCCTAAAGTTATTATACCGTAAGAAACGTTCAAACTTCAAACTAGTTCCTCTATATGATATATTGCTCGAAACTTTCTGGAAACCTGCTGAGAAGCTCGCGCGATCGATCTAAGCTGACTCAACGGACTCGTCGCAGAGTTTCTAACAGGGAAATTAGCACGCGATACCGTTTTTTAACCTAGACACAAAAACTAGCGCGGAGTGGTGAACGCGCGTAGCCTGCATTCCCTCTCGAAATTGTCGATCGTATCCAATCGACCATAAGATTCCTTTGCAATGGCCATTAAACGGGAATTCCTGCCGGGACGAACAAGGAAGATTTTAATCCAACAGGCCTCGAACAACGAAGTTTAAGCTCGCAATACGGAATCGGACGCACAATCATCGCCGGTTATCGAGGCTAGTTTATGCCCATGAACCCATGGTAATACGCGTTTCTCGCGGCGAACGAGGCAATAAACGTTGTCCTAAACAGGCGAGGAATTCATCTGCTCGTTTTATTAACACGCGCACCACTCGCGCTCGTTTTTTTCCACTACGCCCTCTGTGTTTAATAACAATAATTTATAACAATTCCATCCTTGGAAGCACAACGAAATAAGAAACCAGCCCCATACCGTCGTTCCCTTTGAAATTGCGTGTAATCAGGTATACAGGGTGTTTAGGGATAGTTTGCTTTCTTACTGGCATTTCTACTACAAAATTCAATTCTTCGCAACGTTCGACACATTTCTCTATTTAAAACGACGAACATACGCGTGCTCAAGGTTCTGGTATGAAACTGCTGTTTCCTAAACAGGACGTGTAAAATCTATTCGACGGTCCTCCACTTTCGTACCTCGCTGTATATTTCTTCGACTTTCGTTCGAGGGAAGACAAAGAAGAGAAGTTTCAGCGAATTATCCCCATCGTGGATGTTTTACCATTGCGTTTGAAATTGGACGCGTAGATAGGAGCGAGCCGCAACAGCTATTATTCGCGAAGGTCGTTACACGAGCGAGAGCCGCGCCATTGTGTCAAACGGCTAGAATTGCCGCTGTGAACAACGTGAAAATGAAACGGGGGCAACGAGAGCCCCTAAGTCTTTCGCCTGCAGAGCTAAGAAACAAGCAACGAGCCTCCATTGTGCGCCGTGAAATCTCAGACAGCCTGAAACGAGTCCCCGAGCTCGTGGATTACGTCCGCGGCTAAATGACAGGGGTCACTCGGTGTACGCAACCATTCCTCGTCCGAGAGGATTATTGAAATGGTTAAGCGCGCGTACGCGAGTTTTACTCCACGCTTTGCTGCCAGGTAGTCTGGCATTGGTGGAAAAGTTGAACGAAGATTTGGTTCCTGGATGACAGTGGTTATTGGGTCGATTATGTGTCGATCAACATCGATCATATTGTGTTTCGCGCACAATCGTTTTGTCATTAGATCATCGATGACACATTTATCTACAATGCTTACAGCGAAATTGACAATTTAATAGAGCCTTTCTTTTAAAATCCAAGACTGTCGAATACCGTTTGACAATACGTTTCATTCTTCTCAGAATACGAAAATGAATATATTGATTGATAAATAACGATTGATAAATTTGATGAGATAATATAATTTATCGTAGATCGTAAATATCGCCTCGACAAATGTAGAAAAGCGGCGTTCGTACTCGCGACTCCATGAAATCGTAAGTGATTAATCGAAGTGAAATTTCTGTTTCTACACTGTCTATGTTAGGTTCGGCAGGTTACAAATACCAGACAAATGTTTCTGGCATATTTAGTAACTACATGATTAATCGATCGAATAAATTTCATAATGTAAGACCATTAAATCGATGAGGTAACGAAAATATCTTAATTACGAAGTTAAACTTTAATATACCGGTAATATCTAACGATCCAACCTCGACTTTTCTCAGCTGGCTAACTCGATTCCCGCGATCTTTCGCTGTCGACATGTAAATCGAAAACTCTGATAACATCTTTTAACGTGCTAATTATCCACTTTGGTGAAACAACTGGCTGCGAAAAGGTCAAGATCTGGGTGTGAAACGACCTGCACAAACTTTGCACCGGAGAAACTGTTCGATTCGTCCCGATCAACGACAGCCGAGTTTCGCACGGATAAAATAAATTTCAAACGATTCTTAACCTCGCTTATTAAGCCTCGTATCCTGCACGACGATTTCTCTCGTTAAGCCAACGATATCCTCGATGTTTCTCACGAGAAACCCGCCATTTCGCTATCGCTGCCCTTGCAAACATTTCACCTTGGTCTAGGGAATTCTTTCACGCGCGGCCGACGAGCAAACGATCCATCGTGAGATTTCGTCCTGGACGTACCCGGACACCCGATTTACCCGCGCCACAAAATTATTATTAATTCGCCCTATAATCGCGTGCGTCTATCAACGTGGTGTCGTAAAAAATATGCGCTCCCGTGCTTCCTGAGCTCGTTTCGCCGTTGCATGGGACGATAATTATCGTCTGCTCGGACTTAAGCCTTTCGTGAAGCGTTGCGTGGAACGATCGTCCAACTGTACAAGAATCGCGCTGCGAACGTGATCTATACCTTGTTTCGTGTATCCACCAATGGCGGTTGCACGATAAGGTACACGTTCACGACTTCTGCGAAAAAGAAACGAGAAGAAAAAGAGGAGTCTCCGATGGTAGGAACATGGTAAATGATCGAGTTTCAACGTGGAACCGAAGAAACGAGTTAACGAACTACGAGGAGAGGATACGGTAAAAGGATGGTGTTGGTTGGCGATGATGAAAGTGACGATGAGTGGAGAATATTGGCTAATGCTGGCTAATGTTCCGCGTTTCAACAACTCGAACCCTTTTTACGAAGGTGTCTAAGCATCCAAGAAACGGAAACCCATCGCATAACGTCTAATTAGTATCCGCTACACTGGCGTCTAGTGGTTTCAAGTATATTAGCATTCGTTTCTATCCTATCCGCGGCACTTTTTTGTCAAATCGAAAAAACCAAAGCAAGATTGATTCTACAATGTCCGTGCGAGACTAAATCAAACGTCTAACGACGAAATTGTCGGTATCAGGAAGAATCCCGTGGTTTTTTTCAACGCTAGAGTAGTTTTTACGAAATGCTCATTACCCGACCATTTTCTAACACCGCTACCTTTACTTCGTTGCATGATAACGATTGTCGCGTTGGCAAAAATTTTAAAGTCGTTACTATTCCGTTCTATACAACGATACTAAAGGACCGAAACGTTAATCGATGAACGAACTATCGTTATTTCGTAACGAGAAAGGGTTAAAGGGATAAACGACCTTAATGTTTCTTAAGTACCTCTCTAGCTCGTAGGGACGAGCATAGAGGACGCGTATAGAGGCGCCGCTCGTTAAAACAAACGCAAAGTGAACCGGTCACGCCCGATCGGCTAGTCGTTACCCTCGATACACCCCGGAATATTAATTAAGCGGCGTAATTAATAGAGAGTACGGGGCAGGTACGGGTAGTTGAGCGCGGACAGGAGTTAGCGACGAGCATTGCTCAGGCGCCACAGTTATCGTAATTATTGTAATTGGCGTTTACGAGGGCCATGAAGAGACACCGGCTGGTCCGCTTCTCTCAGGAGCATCCGAGCGGAGAAGACGACTCGATCTTCCGGTTCTTCGACGATCGAAGGTCGGTCAGAGCCTCGTGGATTACGCCACGGATGTGCCCTTTCGTGTATCCACTATGTTACTTTGTTCGATGAGGCTCAATGGCGGAGAAAATGGCTGGTGAACGACCAGATGAAATGACCACATTGTTTAAGGAGGTCACGAAGGCGAGGTGAAATCTTTTTCTCCGTCTTTCTTTTTTAGGAATGCCATATCTATATCTTGTTTACGTATCCATAGTATGTTAATGTCTTAACCGGTATAAATGCTGGCAATTATAACTGTTATAAAAATATAGATGGTGAAACACGAAACGTACTGGCCGCATCATACGAGATTCCACTGTATATGCAAATTTCATATTTCCTAATGAAAAAAGATCTTAAATACAGCTAATTTGTGAAATGTTCATTGGTTGTTGTAGTACGTTTCTGCTTAATCTGGACCGGTTCGATCGGTCTAGTGGACTCGATTTACTCGTAACTGGTCGACAAGTTGTCCTAAAAACGTGTCGTATCTAGCATCCCTATCGATACGACAAACGCGTCTATCTTTCAAAGAGTTACTTTCCCACAGGTGGAGTCTTTTACATTCCAGAAACGATCGACTCGAACGACCTGTGTTTTGCGCGATCGGTAATTGCTTCTGATAAAACGTTGTTTTATCGCGCTCGCTTCCTATAAGTAGCTTTTTGCCCCGGTTGCAGACTCGGTGTTTCCTCCAGCGTGAAAGAAGAAGATCGCGCCACGAGGACACGGGGCAAGGAGGCGGATAAAAAAGAAGGAAGAAGGACCACGTCTCGTTGCGCTCGCACAAGCGAGAATGCATTAAACCACTCTGTCGAAAAATCACGCCGAGCGTAACGTGTTTAGCACGATATAATCTGATGCGGTGATGCAACGCGCTTGGTAATATATTAGCAAGTCAAAGTTGCGCTGGAACCGGTTCATAAAGCGTTAACAAACTATTTCGAACGGGCAACATAAATTATCGTCGATCGGGAGGCTTTCCCCTGCTACGTCGCAATCGGCAGCAACGTCGAAAACAGCAACAATGTTAGCCGCTACGCGTCGTTCGATCTTCTTATCGAGACGAAGGTGAGAAAGCTTCGGAAGAGAGATAAAAGAGAAAGCGCGTAAAGATGCGATTATTGTTGGTAAGATCCTCGAAACGATGCCGACGTTCGGATAACTCCCTTGAAAACGAGAGTCCACTCGTTTTATTCGCGCATCGCGGGGATTACTCTAGCGTGGAAAGTCGGTAAGCATCGCAGTCGCTGGTCACAGTTCGATGAACCGAGGAATCTTTGAATTCTTCGAACGAAACATCGAATTAGAGCAGCAGCGTGACCGAAAAATCGTTTGGAAACGAAAGGTTGACTAATTGAAAGGAGAAATATTTCTCCATGCGAAATCCGCTTCTCCGTTTGGAATTAAAGACAGAGTTTATACGAGACACGTCGCGGCATGACAAATTTACGATTCGCATCTAATCGCGTGTGATTAAGGAAGCTCTCGTGAGCAGAGAAACCGTTTAGATTCCGAGGTATTCGTTGCCGCTAGCCAAATCGAATCTATGTCCCAATTAACGTGAAATTAGCATAATAATTAAATGTAAAATAATAAAATGGCGAAGATCGAAAGCTGGGGCCGCAAAATTCCAAGTTTTCGTCTTCGTCTTACCGAATAAGATTGTCGATTCGACGCAACGTTTTCGTCGGTACCAGTGGAGTGGGCGAAAACTCGGAATTTTTCACCTATCTCAAAATGACTGAGAGAGGCTAACTACCTTTTGGACGGCGATCATTCAGTCTCGTTAACCGTGAGAAGAACAGATCGGAGCAGGTACTTGGAAATAGACGCGCGTGTCTTTTTGGTCAAATGACGTCCGCGGTGTCTTCGCGGTCGTTGCATCCGCGATAGGCGCGGACAAAGAAGCTGTTCACCTTCGCGAAATCGATATCGGTAGCCTGCCGATTGATAAACGAGATGCTGGAATCGCGCTCCCTTGTCACGTACGGATCTCTGTTCGCGCCTTATCTTATCGCGGGGTAAATTAATTCAGTAAAATTTCTCTAGTCACGGCCTTCGAAAATCTAAAAGTCTGCAAGCAGAGATTTCCCCGAGACGTAAGTCTGGCGTGATCGAGTGACAGAGATCGATAAGAATCGTGTAAAATAAACGAGGCTAGCTGGCAGCCATTTCGAGTGGCGCGGCGACCGTGTCCTTGCGCGCATTCAAATCACCGGTATTAAGCAGCGGTACGCGACTATTGAGACGTGTATCGAAGACAGTCTGGTGAAAAATGTCAGCGACAATATATGCTTGGAGGAGGAAAAACGAAGATGGGGACGAAGATGGTCGAACAGAGTCAGATAAATCAAGGAAGAGAGAGCCGAGAGCTGTGAAACGTTCGATCGCAAAGTCTACCTGAACTTCACCACCGTATACTGGATTTCTTATCTGCCGACATATCGAGCCGCGGTAGAAACGTTTAATTATCGCATTCGTTTCTCGTTATCAAGGCAGTTAAAATAGGCCTCGATAATGCTCGACACTCCTGGACGGCCTGTTTTCCTTTTGTTCAAAGGCTACGCAACGAGTACCTACTTTAATACGACAGATATACTTACTACCATCGTGTGCATTGTGCATTACCCTATACAAATATCCTACCAATTTTCTTATCTAGCAGGCTGATGCTACTTGAAGGTACGAGATGCCCGCGGTAAAAGCAAGAGAAAGAGCGACGACGGAACAAACGATCGTCCTATTTGTATCTGGAATTAGAGATCCTCCGGGGTGAGACCGGTACGCGTGCCCTCTTCCACGCAGACCGAGCATTACAAGAACGATGGAGAGGCGCATCATCAAGGGCCGTTCGAAGAATCACCGAGTAGGACCACGGGCCCTTTTACGGTCAGGGAACCTAGCCGCACCGTCTACGCTAACAATGTTTGTTATAGCAAACGTACGACGCGGAATGTACGCATTATATCATTACGCATTATTACCCATTACATACCTCGTTACACCGTATGTATCGTATATTATGCCGGCTACGTCGGTAGAAAAACTGAGGGATTTCTCTCTGGCCCGTTCGCCGCTGATGGGACTCGCGGGACCATTACCATGCAAGATGCGTGGCGAGGGCCCAGCCGCGTGTACCTGCGCGCGTAATACGTGGCGCGGGGATATCTAATTGTATAGTAAATAACCTTCGTAAATTACGCATATAATGCTTAATGCCGACGTCGGGAGGCGCATTGTGCGGCACCTATCGCGCCATGACATTCAGTCCCCACGACTCGCTTCGAGCGATCACCGCTGGCTTACACCACCACTCCGCTCTTCTCTCTCTCTCTCTCTCTCTCTCTCTCTTTCTCTCTCTCTATTTCTCTCGGTATACTCTTTCTCTGGCGTCAATAGAAATCTCGAGTCGTTGTGCTATCGTTATTTCAAAACGTCCCCCATGGAACAGTCTGTGAAGAATCGCGGACAGTCTAGGTGGCACGCTGGCATTTACTAGCGCTATTTCAGAAGCATCTCAGATATCGAGTGACATTAACACGTTCGCAGAATTTCACACAGATTACACCCACGTGTCAAACGAAATGTACGCGTTTTTCGAAGAATTTGGTCCGGTTAAACAGTAACCTATATACGCGATAGTAATACGAAGAAGCAGATTTTTCTTCGCGATTATGAAATTCGATAGAAGTTGTACTGCGATAAGAATGTGCGAAAAAAATTACACGAAATTTTTACGTAGATAAGCGACGATAATGTCTGGGTAGAGATAATTAGATATTGTACTGATAATATCTTGCAAATACGTCGTTACGAAAGCTGCATAAAAGAAACCGCGAAAAAGTTTCTAGAAATCAAAGAAACAGCGACAAACGATAGGCTACGTTTGATAATGGCAAAAATAAACGCAATAATCTACTCGATATCTATATCTACGCTACCAAACCTTGACGAAAACGTTGCAAATAATTCTAATCTAAAGCTCGATCTAAATAGTTAATCCCTCTTCTTAATACTTAATCTTCTCGAAAACTAACTGGAAAATAAAATTCTCGAAAATGCCGATATTTATTTTTGATAAATTTGTATTCCATTTGGAGATTAGTCGCGTGACTCGTTCGATCCTCGCTATCTCATACATGTCTCGAACCAAGCGGTAATTACAGGTGCAGTACACCTCGGCGGCGAATACGATACGGCTCGGGTCTGCATCTGGTTCACAGGACCGCGAAAGCGGGTTACATTATACTCGGTAGTTCGGACGTAACCCGGAACACACGCGGTTGCGCAACCCGTACGAAACCTTCCAGCGTAACATTGACTTTTTCAAGTGTAATTGCCGTTCGCGCGCTCCGATTACTAATCGACGCGGCCGGTGAACGTGACACACATTCGATTTTAACCTCGACGGCAGTCACTCGTGCGCGCCGCGTTTACGGGCCATTGTCCGCTTCTGGATGCGAGAAAAACCCGTGGAAAAATGGTGATCGTCTATTAAGCAGTCGTTTGGAACTGAAAAAGAATTGCACTCCTGGAACGTATATTATTCGCGATTCTTCCTCGACCAAGATCGGAGCTCGTTGCGCGAAATTATACGCGAACGTAGCTGTAGAGGTTTCGAAATTACGAAGGATATATATTTATACGCGAATAGGAATATCGATATTACGTTAGCGTTTTGCGTACGTTACGTGATTCCATTGGTAGCGAACAGACTGTTCGTACGGTGCACCGCAAGCAAGGCAACGTTAGAGAATCCGGATTTGCAAAACCAGTTCGGCCCAAGCCGTGTATTAACAGTTAATAATAGTAAGGCGTAATTGCGATATTCTAATATTGGCAAGGATTGGGAAAAAGGGATAAGGTTAACGCAAGTTCGGCTAGAACAGCTGGCGAGACTTTACAACGTGCTCGCTACGCTACAGCTATGACAATTTGTTACTACTTCGTCAGTGGAATTGGGCATTCATTACTCAGACTAGTCACGTCGATTGACAAACGTCATCGTTAACGTGTCGAAAGGCATTTAGTATGCTCGAGAGAATAGACATTTAAGAATCGAAGTATCTCGTAAAAATGGATATACAAAGGTACTCGTAATATCAAATACTTGGTATCAAAATTATTCGATTACGGTAGCACTAAGCAGAATATGTATAAATTTATTAGGTTGTCCGAAAAGTTGTTTTCGTTTCATAAGGTGATAATAAATGAGCCACAATTTCTGTTTTATATTATTTTATTGAATCAGCTACGATCCATTTCGTTCTATCTCTATTATTATGTTCGTAAATAATTCAATAAACTAATATAAAACAAAAAACATTGTGCGCCTATTATTTCCTTACAAGACGAAAGAAACATTTCGGACAACCTAATAGAAGAACGTTTGTTGAAAGCTGCAAATATTCGAGGTCTCTTGGAAATGTTGGAGTATTCTAAAGCCGAGATTACTTCGGTGAACCGAGGTACTCTCGATAACACGGACGTTCGAGAATACAGGTACTGCAGAATGCAGCTATTCGAGAGTATAAATTTCGACGCCGATCGACACGCTCCTCGTCCTTAGGGCGAACCACTAACGGTAAGGGATCAGGGAAAAAAGGGGAAAAAAGACGAGAGACGAAGAAGAGGAGAACGATGGCTCGCCAGTCTCGGTTTACGATCACCTTGCGAGAGAAGTCCCTGCCCCTTTGACCGCCATTTTTTCAGACGATGCTAACAAATGGAGCGCGTAGAACGTTTCGGAGCACGTCAAGACAGAAGGGAACTTGGAGGTTCGTTTTTGCTTTGAAATGTATACGGGCAGCGGTGAAGGAACAGATCACCGCGCGTCTCGTTCATGAATGGTAAACATTATTACGATCGTCGAAATGTTTTTCTATAGCGGAGTAATAATTCGTCGTGGTAAACGGAAGAACGCGTGTTTTCTTTGAACGCGTATTTCACAATGAATGTAATCGTGAGACGTGTTGGGGTGTTGATCGTAATAACAACGGAAATTAACGCGCGTTGCTTATTTACAAGCTACTTTGCGAAAATTAGTTTCGATGCAAATGGGACGCCATTTGTCCGACCACGAAATAAACTTTAACCGTTTAATCGCCGCGACGTCGATTCGATTCTTTCGGCAAAATATTAATCCCCGATATCAATATCCGTGTAATTACGAATCTATCTACCGTACGACGACCTTTAACAGATCGAGTAATAAAAACACGATCGGTCTCCAGGACGTACAATCACTCAACCTCGAACAGAAATACGTACAGTTTTCTCGATAGAACACGGAAAGTTCCGTTACCCTATTAATCGCCAAAAGTTCCGAGAAAGCCGATGAAGTAAGCTGGCCCTGCGGGACATAAGGTCCAGTGGACACGTCGCGTCGCTACGAAAACGATATCCTACTAAAACTTTCCACTCACCTGCTGCCACTGCCTCCGATCCAGAACGTGGTGAACGACGGTCGCCGTGAGGCACGTCCGCTTGCAAACTAATTTTTGTTTTCCCCACTGGTAACTCCACTGTGGCACTGTATTACCGTATATCTACTGTACGTATGTATATCTATATATACATGTATCTAACTCTTCGGCTGTACGTACGTAGATACCGGGCGTATATGTGTTGGTTTCCAACCACGAAAAGGGGATGCGTCCGCGCGATTCAAGGCGACAAGTACGAGGGAATCACGTGAAATCACCGTTTCGTATTTCGACGTGAGCCGAACGAAAATACGTGGAAAAGAGACGGAGTAACCGGCAGGGAGAAAAGGAGAGTGACGACTGGCCCTGCTCTGACACAGATCACTGACCAATTCCGCTAGAGGACTGACGCGGTACTGACTCGACGTCGCATCTGGCGAGGAGCGCGACAACCGGCTTCCAGGCGTTCGGCCTGTTTCGACCGAGTTCGGCTTCGTTCGCCGCTCGAACCTGTGGCTGCGGACGTGTGCGCGTACCGAACGAACGCGCGTCCGTACGTTTCTATACGAACGTGTGCGTACAGGTACTGGGTATAGTACATCAAGGTAAGTAACGTGTACCAAGGTATAGGTACGCCCACGCAATTTAGACCCCTGACGATAATGAAGAACTCGGCTGTACCTTACGTGAGCGTGCATTATGGCCGCGTTCGCGCGTTGATACCGTCGAGTGGAGCGTTTCGACGCGCGTTTCGGTGGTGTGCACGCGCCTGCCGGAATTCGTTTCGTTTTGTTCGCCAGAGAGGAAACCGATAACCTCGACATTTTTGGCGGTAGATCGTACGACGGTTTCCTCGTTCGCGCCTGCTTCTGCGAAAACGGTAGGTTTAGATCGCTATTATCGATAGCATTTGCCGAACGGAGGTAAAGGGTCGTTCGAAGATGGTACTTGCGAGAATTTGCATCAACGCGTTCGAACGATCACCTTAATCGTAGCATTATTGCATTAACCGTGCTTTTTGTGGCTGATCTCGCATCGCGTTAAGTGTATTACCTTGTAGAAATATTGCCGCGTATCGGTATCAAGCCTTCCTACGGAGAGAAACTGGTTTCACGTTTTGCACGCGCATTCGCTAATAAAATCGCGACAGCCACGAACGATAATCGTAATCGATGTCGTGGTCGCGGTTATTGCCGTTTGTCTCTTCATCCTCGTCCAATTTTCAACAGGGATGAAAATACACGGCGAATTGATCGATGCTCGAGCCAACCTCCCCTATCGAACTTTCGGCGAATTGTGTCACGACAGCTATCGAAAGTACTCTGTTGGTGGAAAAATTACGATATAAAATACAACGTGCTGTGAAACACTCCTATGGTGGTCAACGAGTTAAGACTATGACGCGTTAGCTGACGTTGCACTAGGTCGCCAAGAAAGGAATCGTTGAAGATAGTCCGCTAATAGTGAAAAATCTCAGTTCTTACTAAATCTATCCGAGTAATGTGAAACGATCGCGATATTTATTCGCAGGCATCGATGGAGTTTCGGAGGAAACAAGAAGAAACTTCCCGAGTGGCCGATGTCCATCCGGCACGGCGTTGATCCTCCGTGTTAATTCGTCGTGGAAGGCGTAACGAGCACGCGCAGGAGTACAAGTTACGCGAGTACGTTACCGCATCTTACGCGTAACATACTGCAAACAACCAGTCCAACCGTGAGACTAAAAAAGAAGAAAAAAAGAGACGGCTGACGCTTTCGAGAAGCTTTAGACACGCATATACGAACGAGTCGACGAGAGACGCGCGAGCGCGTTGCTCGGGAGGTTTAATTATAAGTAATCTGGCGTCCTCGGTGAATTTAATGTGCATGGCCATGGATCGAAGAAGCGAGGATTTAAGACTGTGTTACACACCCGTTATGAAAAACCGACATTATGGCTGATGATACAGACTCTCGCCGTGCCACGTTCAGCTTCGGCCACGGTCGTTCCTACATACGCAGAGGAGTGGAAGAGCGCGATCGGTAGAAGGAAGAAAAAAACGAAAGAAAAAAAAATAAGAGAAAAGATTCACACTCGGTACGGCAACACGCTAAACAGTACATTTGCAATCATGAGGGTTTGCGGATATGTAAATGTACGTGGGACATTGATCACGCACACAAGGTGCACCATACCGCGCGGGTGTTCACGTAAATCCTCGCTGTTTTTCCGCCAAGCGAATAACGAATGAACACCGGGAGATTCCGGCGAGTTCGACTCTCTCTCGCTCTGTCTTTCTCTCCTTCTCTCACGCGTACAATTAAAACAAGAAACACGAGGAGACAAGGTGGAAAAGCGTTGCGATGTAAGACACGTTTCGCGAATATATCAGGCTACGTAGCGAAATTCTCCACAGTTCGTCGAAACCGGCTTCTTCAACGAGAAGCCTGTATTTTTTTCTTCTCCATTCGATACTTTAATTATCCCCTTCTTGCGTTCTACCCTTCTCGCTTGCTTTTAACACCGTTTGAAGTATTCGTTTCGTATCGATCCACGTTTTCCTAGATTCCCCTTACCGATCAATCGATCGAAGAATTTACAGCGCATAGGATATAGAGAAAGAGAAACAAAATTGTCGGCCGATGTTCGAAATACTCTGACATCGTCCGCCACGTAATTACGTAATAACGAATCCATTAAGAAATACCTGTCGACTTATTAACGAGCACGATAACGAGCCCGCAGACTCGTGGAATTTAACCTCGAACTTCCGTCCGCGGTTCGCACGAATAGGCATGTCTCCGGCTATGAATCAGGCCGAACGTTTCCCTACGGTGAACCACGGCGATCCGCGGTCGTGAGATAATTATGGAAATGAATTTCGATCGTTAGGGAGGCGTGGATGCTGACTTCTCTGTGACACGACCTGGCCTCGGCCGAACAGACCGCCTACCATCATCATTTTCCCCACAATTTTCGTGCCTGCGTGTAAACACACCGAACGGTATATTACCAGCCACTCTATGCCTTCCAGCCACCTCTCCTCGGGCGAGAACCAGCGAACGACCTTTTCCAAGACGATCTACACATCTCGCGGACTTCCTATTTAATACCAATTTTCAAATCGTGCAATTTGGAGAAATTTGAAAGGTGGTTGATAATCATCAAATCATTGAGCACTAGTTTAACGACGATTAAAATATGCAACCTGTACCGAACAGATCAAAATATCGACGGTCGTTGAATAATTGGAGTATCAGGTAGATGTTTCGTGGAAATGCTTATTTTCAGATCAACGTGAAATACAACGAGAGTCAATTTTTTATCGCTCGAATGAGAGGAGACAGCCAACCTCGGATTCCTAACGATCGATTTTCATTTTTACTGAGTACTCTCTTCGCTTAATTACGTATAAGCGTCGTTAAGATAGGTAGAATTAATACGCGATTGATGGAAAAATTGAAAGAAGGTCGGGCTATCCTAACCGTACGAGCAAAGGACGTTAAGCAATATCGTCGGTTGTTTGGTAAAATCACGGTTCATGCAAATGCGGAGACACCTCCGAACCATTACGCAAACTACTCGACGCTTTCCGGACGCATTAGTGCGGATTGGAGTCGTTAAAAGCATCGTGAATAAATTACGCGTGCAATATCCTATCTTTCCGAGCCGGAGTAATTACAATCTCCTTCCACGAATCTTGCAAATATGTCTCGCGAATGAGATAGGCGAAGAAGAAGGTACGCTCGTCAGCTGACGCTGAATATACTTCCGATTCGTGTAAAAATCGTACAAATGAATTGGAAGATGCTACATTCGTGTGAAAAATCTACCTGCTTTTACGGTTAACTCGTGTATCGAATAAAGTACTATGGGGCCATAAGCTGGTATTTTCACACGTTAATAAATCCTTCATTTTTTTAATCACCCGTTCTAACTGTAACAAAGCTTCCGACTGAGCAACGTATACTTCACCGACAATTTCACGATTTGTAAATCTTTTCTTCTAACACACCCTGCGCTAACATGTACGGCATACACGTACGTTCGAACGCAACGGTCGAAAAAAGAATTTAACAGCTAAAAGAAATTGGAGGGAGACGTGGTGGGACCACCGAGTCGAGCCAAAGTCGCGCTAGTCTCGAAGGAACCGTAATTTATCTAAAAGCTCGATGAAAAATAGCTTTGTCCCTGCGGGCTTTTGCCATCTGCATAGAAAGTGGATGCTCTGGCGTTACGTGCGAGGGTGACAGAGAATGGTCCGTTGCCACGATCCGCCGCTTTAAGTCGCTGTTAGGACCGTGGTCCATCGATTTTGATCCCGTTACGGTCACTGTGTTTTTCAACCACCGTGGTATATACGTACATGATACTTTTCAAGTAGGTGTGTGTCAGTTATTCTGGTTATATCCCATCCTTAGCGTCGTCATTACCGTAATCGCGGTTAATCGTGTTTGCAATTTTCTTTCGTACTCACGTGATCCTCGCCGCCTCCGCCTTCGACTTGTTCGCTGGCTGCTCGGCGGATGGTTATTCATGCTGCCAATTAGAATGGTAATTCCGTTTCACCCTCCACCGGGCCACGAATAATTCGATTTCTCTCTAGTGGTGCGATATGCCGTGGCCTTGACGTCGTGACCTACAAATCGAAGGAGATTAGAATAGAAAACGAACGATAGTTTCTGGGAAGAAGTCTTTTAGCTAAGCTAATTTTCAATTTTACCATTAATTAAGTAAAAGTTATTCCAAATCTAAAGGAATTCTAAGCTGACCTTTTCGTAGATTCTCGAGTTTTACGAAATAAGCAACGATTTCAAAATTTTTCTATCCATACGATACCAATTGCGTATCATCTAAAAGTTCTAGAAAACGACGTCGGAAAGGGATCGTCGAACGAGGACTAAATTCGCGATGGTTCGATAAAATCTTCGGTTTCGCGTTATCACCTGCCACAGAAACTTGGCACCGCTCGCTTCAATGGCTTCCTAACAGTGTACAACGCCACGAGGAGAAACCTGTTTGTCATGTAGCTCGTTCTCTGGATATATTAACAGCGTTCTGTTGCTCGAGAGCCACGGCTTAAAGGAAATCGTGTTTCTCGTCCGACACTCTCCGATATTACGCGTCTCACAATAAAACTTCCTGTTCCTATGAGTGACCCGTGATCCTTGACCCTTTCGAATTTACCAACAATTACGACCTCCGACTCTTCACTCCCATGTGAATTAATTACACAGACTTTCTCTGATTTCGAGCGTTGCTCGTTATTTTCGACGAATCGAGAACGCTTCGATAACCCCGTCATTGTCCATAATTGGACAGCGCAAGGACTCTCTTGTTCGAGTTTCGTCTTCCGTTCGAAGGAAATGTTTACCCAAGCGGCGTTTATTCAAGAACGGCTCATACAAATACCTTTCACTTCAGGATCTCGTACAAACAATTTCAGACGACTTGTCGATGCCGTCCATCGCGTCATCGCGTCTGACTTTTTCGCTTTAAATGCGATCGGACTATTTAATTGCTAGAAACATCGGACTATCGTTGCGCAAACTTCCTCACTGCAACGACAAGAAACACCTAGATCCCTACCTTTACAGAGATAAAGAATTTGGTTGTTTCGATGATCGATTGCCCTGATCTTTCGATATCGGTGTGTTCGCCTTAGTGATTGGGTTTTCATGGACTCTCTTCGCGTCGATTATACGATTACAAATGATACTTGCCACAACGGTCTGTTCTCAACTGCTACTTCGATCTAATCGCAAGTTTTGTGCGAAATCTGATCGAATCTTCGATACTCGGATAGCTTCTGCGACAAAGTGGGAATTGCGAGCGGATGATAAATTTCGCCGAACAGAGACTGAGAAATCGAACGAGAACTCGCTTTGCTTCATGCGACGACGACACCGTTGTTTAATTATCCGTAGCGCGATAGGAAGGAAAAATAAAACGATGGTTGAAAGCGATACTTCTGACCAGATTCGAACGAACGCGCGACCCGTGACGCGATGTCGTTTGTCACATCCTATATCTGCATCCCTGACTTTTATTTCTTAATTTTTCAAACGTCATCGGGAAGCCCGTTACCATCTGACACACTCGCTGCTGGTTCCCTACCAGCAGCTCCAGTCTCGCATAATTTTCATCGCGAGAGATGTATGAATGTTGGTTGGGAATGTTCGCCGGGTCAAAGTACGGGTCACCGTTCGTGTCAGGAGGGAAAGACTGAGGCAAGCGACGCGTTAACGAATGTATCTGATTGTACGATTTCAACCCTGGTAACCATCGTACAAGTCCCAGATGAATTGTTGGATCGTAAAAGTATATCTGATTCCGTAGGAGGTCCCGCTATTAACGTCCCGGTTTTAATAGTATTTCAACTCTACGAGTTTCCTCGTTTACTGTTTCTTCGTTTTGATAGTTTAGCGATTTTCCCTGTTATTCAACGCCGTGTTAGAAACGAAAACGTCGGTTTACCGGCCTTTCAAAGAGCAAACTACCTTGAAATTTCGTCCCAGATCGAGCAATTTAGGTTACTTCGACGAACGTTTAATTCATTGGCGACACGTGGAAACGGGGAACACCGATATCGAGCGTTCAACAGGTGGTTGCGCCACTAAGCGAAATTACTACGTCGATTCGCGGTTTCGCGCGCGGTCATACGCTGAAATGATAAATGACGATCTCCGGTGGTTCTGCGGACGCGTACCACGGACGGCTCTATTCGAAGCTGTCACTAACGAGCTGTCGCACGCTGAATTCCGCACGGTGGCCGTGACGCACGCGATCGCGTCGATCTGTATCGGATATTTATTTATGCGAATCTGCTCGCAAATTTTAAACGAACGCACAACGCGTGCCGTTCCATCGGCATCGATCGCACGTCTCCAGGAATATTTTCTGCCTTTTCCTTTTCCTCCGTTTCTTTCTTTCCTTTCGTTCCTTTCTTCTTTCTCTTGCCAGGAATTTATTTAACGATGACACGCGTCTCATCGTCAACCTCTAATCTCATCGAATCGCCATCGTAAGAGCGAGTTTACCATCGTTTTATTAGTGTATTTATTACTGCGAGTCGTTAAGAATCTTGATACGAGAGCGATCTACGAGAGATAACGTCCTTGAACGAGGTATCATCCTTGGAGATGCGATTTCCCTGGTGTTTTTTTTTAAGTTAATTTAATGTATCGATTCGAAGCAGACCCATCGAAGCTAATAACCGATCGACGGTATCGAGTTCCGTAAAAATCTGTATATTCATGCAAATATTAACAAAGAGTCGCCATCTGGCAGAAATAGCTACGAGAAAAATGTGCGACGTATGCTGGGTTAAAAGATGAAAAGGAAGATGAAGGAACGCTTCGACAACCACGATGTCCCTCGCATTACGCTGCAAAGAAACGAGTTGCCACGCTGTTGCAACCGAACGTACAACATTTCCTAGAAGATTAGTTCTTGTGACATAGCGAGAGTTTAGCGAGAGTAATCTAGATTCTAACCGGCCGAGTGATTTACTAATCTCTTCCATCGCTGACGGCAAAATGTCTATGCTCCCCGGAAGTTTAATATAAACATTAGGTCGGTCGTTTTGCGCTATTTGTACGCCCGGGGGGATGTAACCGGCAATCTCATCGACATCCTACACTTAATTAAAGAAAAAGAGCGTTTCGTGCGTTGCCGCGAAGCCGCACGAACGTTCTCAGCTACGATTCGATATCGTAAATACCGGCAGCGCGATCGCCGGTTTCTTTTTCTTCCGCTTCTTTCCTTCTTCTTTTCGTTTCGCTGCGTAAATGATAATGCCGCGACGCTGCAATCGCCATGAATTATACACCGTTTGCATCTCTTTTACTCGCCAGCCACGCAAAGGTAAGCGACGAGACGAACCGAGTATTTTCGTTACCCCCTACTTTCGTAATACGAAACGACGCTGCATGATCAACGATAAACCTATTTCAATCGAAGGAAGGCCACCGATAATCAAGCGCATTCCGGTAGGACCTCGACGCGAAGAAATCATTGATACGAACCAACCACCGTCATCCACCAAAGAATACGCTCCATCTTTCGAGCTTTCGATCCAACGATTTACGATTGCGAAGAAAATACACGTCCTATTATCCCTTAGAGGCTTTAAATCCACAGGCTCGTGGTTCCCGGTTTCCAATCCAGCCACTGCGATCTCCGTAATTGTAAAAGTCTAACTTCCTATACTTAATTACGGGTACTGTCGTTTTAATCGACCACCGTCCCAGCGCAATCAAGCCGCGCACAAGTCAATACGGCGCGCAAAGTTTAAAAAGCAATCCTACGAATCATTCCTTACGCAATAAGCCCGCGCAACACGCAAACGAGCTCAAGGCAAGAAACGTTCCCCTATGTATACGCACGGCGGCAACCGCTTTAAAAACCTCCTCCCGAGTGTTAATTTCGCAGACGGCGCATAATCTGCCGCGTAACCGCGCGTAACTACGCGATGTTCGCGCGATGCGCGTCCGGGCTGTTCCGATATCTGGCGAGCGCGTACGAATCGCTTGAAGGAAAAAAAATCACGCGGTTAGGTCATCGACGTCCCATCGATCTCTGCTCGCAGCATCCCTCCTCGTCGTGTAGACATCATATTGTTGCTGTTCCTGGTTCGCCTGTAATTACTAATTACAGAGGCCGACAGAAGTCACGGCTCCGGAAGCGTGCAGCTCGCCGCGACTCTCCTCGCCCTTTCTCTCACCCTCCCCCTCGCCACTGTTTCGCCGCCTCGTTGCAGCCAACATTTAATATCCTCGGCAGAATTGTCTAATACAGCCGACTCATTGATTGGCAGACGGTGGAAGCTAGTTACGTAGCCAGCCGTACGTTCCAACCTTAGGGACGAAGCTGCGACGAAGATTAAATTTCCTGTATGATACGGCCGGATTCGCGAGTTCCGTGTACGAGAAAAGAACCACCGATGAATATGCAGAAGGAAGCTGCATCTTGATTTCGCGGCATTTCAACATCGGCTTCCTGAGCTTCCTGGTGAAAAAGCAGCCCGAGGTGTGTTCGAATCGCGTACAACTCGAGACTTTCCACTTCTTCGCGAGATTTACCTACACGGATGGATGTATCGTGGAAAAATTCAAAGCCGAATAGCATTGTACCCTGAACGAATGGTATACAAATTGGAAAATTAGAGAAAATTGGAGAGAAGAACAAGAGGAGTACGTGACGCTTGGGAGTACGTAACAGGAAAGCGGTACGAATGGAAGAAGAAAGAGAAGATCCATTGAATCTATTGATCGCTTCTGCCGAATTCCGAGTAAAATCGTCGCGTTGTTTATCCCATCTATCCCTCGCCTCCTTTTGTCACTGGCAAGCGAAGTGGCTTCTACATTTTATCGATACAGAGCTTCGGCGCAAGAAGATCGATCGTTGAATAGCCGAGCTAAATGACTGAACGAATAACGGAGCAACGAGAACCGCGAAGAAGATAATTTAATGAGAAACGCAGATTTTTCTCGAGCCACGCTGATGTTGCGCGTCGATCGGGCCAGACGGAAGCAGCGGATCTCGTAGCTAACTTTTTCTTAGCTTTTTAGTTAATTAACGTGGACTTGCGCAACGCGCGATAGAATTCTACTAACAGTCCGAGCTTTCGCGACGCAACTTTCGAGACGTTTATGTAATATCGATGTTAGAGTACATAGAATAGCTTTGCTCTCGGTTTTATTCGTAGCTGGTTACGCGGCTCGCTGAAATCGTTTCAGAGACTACTTTCGCCGTCGATGGTTCGACAACGCGTATGGGAAGAACGCAGTTACAATCGAACGTGTTCTTATCGCGAAGGAATATCACGAGCTTCGGCATAAACTAGAATCTCGCTGATTTGTATTATTTTCGACCGCTTTCTTCGCTGGCTTCCTCGCTCCTTTTTGTCCTCGAAGTAATTTCAATTATCGATCAAAAGGATTAACAAACTAAAGATAACGACGACGATAAGAGCGTAACGCGATCTTCGATACCGAAGGATGTTCCTCGCCGAACGTGGCATCGATTCAGCAACTTGAATCCTCTGTCTTCGATTAAAATCTTCTATATCTAACACGTTCGAGGTTCCAAACGAATATTCAGCTTCCGAACGATGAAAAAAGAATAGGGATACGGCCCTATAAACGAAGGAAGACAGAATAGCCGAAGCGTTATCGACGTTTTGCACGGACGTGCACCGTGCAGCGTGACCGTGAAGCTAATGGTTTCTGTCATTACACGAACTACTAATTATCGAGGAGATTGATGGAACGCGCTGACTATTAAGTGGCGGGAAATGATACGCGGCGAGCCGGACCCTGCTAACGTACAAATTAGAAACGGATGAAATAAGGATCGTTAAACTTAGAATCGATAACTTAGACGCAGTACCGTTCCACGATACGCGGTTTCGTTTGCCAATACGAACGCGGCCTTTATTTAATTAAGTTGGCTTACGTGAGGCCGATTCGCGAGAACGAAACTCGCATTGCCATCCACCACGCAACACGCACGCGAGAACTCTTCCGTCGTCGCAATTAAACCTCCAACCGAGATCTAATCGTGCAAACTACGCGCACGCTTCCTATCATCCGCGATAAACGAGCTCTACGGGGCTATTTATCGATTTTCTCGACGTTAGATGGATTTTCCCTCGAAGGGAATCGGAAAACCGTTCGCTTCGGCATTCTTAGGCATCCTTGAAACGATAAGTCGATAGTACCGTTGTTTAAATTCAAGCAACTTGCCCGCCACTTCACGTACGTACGAGCCAGGTTACTTAACGTACGACAACTCCAAGTTGCGAACTTTACAACTTTTTTTTTTTTTTGTATCCAGATACCAGACTACCAGTTTGACCATTTTCGAAAGTGCACGATATCTGTAGACAAGCTGTACAAGGATACTTTTACCATAAGCAAAGTGTAGCCACGTTCGAGTACGTGCCAGCGTTAATCTGATGGTCCCTTAAGGCGAAACTGCCGACTAAGGATAGCACGCTCGTTATTGGAATTCGATTCTGCTAAAAATTTCTTCGAAGTGGCTGGTACGTCGGCATTTCTAGGAAGGAAGATGCAGCAGCCACGGTCGCGTTCGAAAGCCAGGTCAATGCCAAACTATCGGCCGAAATATTTGACGAGAGTCGTAGCCAGCGAGAATATTTATATAGCCTGCAGGCATACGCTCATCATCGTCGTTACGAAGTTTAGAAAACACTTGGCCGATACGTACGAACGTTACGATACAACGATGAAAAAAACTTGTTGGATGTAGGAAAAAGTTTATTATATAATATTTGCCTGCGTAATATTAACGACGAGCAAACTACTAATCGAAAGACACTCGAGGCTTCTTTCGATCGAACGATCGAGGTCGATGAATTCTAACAAGACAAACGAAAAATCATCTTTCTCCGACGATGCACGTCCCTGAAACAGCAAGCTGATTCGATTCCTTGCCCCGTTACCAATGATTTCGTGTCTTGCAAGAAAGTAACCACGAACCATTCGTTCGTAGAAAACAAGATTAACGCGGTTGTCGCGCAAGAAAAAGAAAAAGGGCAAGAATAAGAAAAGAAAGACGGCGAGGTTTTTTCATCGAACACGTTTCAAACGACTATCGACTAATTTCAAGGTTCGATAATTTGCCAACGCATGGCTCGGCTATGCCTTTCGAAAAGCCGTGTGCTTCGTCGGATAGATCGATCATCGTTCGATTGAATAGCAATGGTAAATAACGAGCGTACGTCGAAACACGCCGTCCTGTAATACGTCTGTTATATTCGTTAAGCGCGGAAGTTTCTAAGATTCTTCCGCTTAATAACACATTCTACGACTGTCTGGATGCGGGCCACGGTTCAAGGATAATCAATTTGTTAGCCGTACCATGAATATCCGTCACGTTCTATCTTCGATTAAGCACCTTCCAATCCTCCTCCGTGTTACGTAAAAGTTGGAGAAAAAGGTCGAATCGTTGAGCGTGATATCTTTTTTTAGACGCTGTTCTTTCTATATTTTCAGCTTGTACGAAGAAATTATCCGCGGATAGAATCGAAATGTCGTTGAAAACTCGCACTTGACGACGTCTCATCGTTGGTCTATGAACCTCGTGGGTCAACGAAAAAAGAAAACAGTATACAAAAGGGGATACAAAAAATCGTTAACGGCCCTTTGTTGCCGAACAAATGATCAAGGCGATTTGCATTCGGCCGAGGCAGAACTAATGAAAACGCTTCGGAGAATGTAGTCGCGCCTCGACTCCCTGTCGAGGAGAAAGCAACATGACGAGTTACGCGGAGGATAGTCGTTCAGGAAAATTGAAACGAACATGGCTAGATGCTTGGAGCGGAGAATGTAAGATTGCCAATTACACGCGGTCACACGTGTGTCGTAGGATGCAGGTTTTCGGTGTTGAGAAACCGGTATGGTAGAAATATTCGTACTGTTCGTTCGTCCGCGCTCTGTTTAGTGAACCAATTAGCTTATTAATAGGATCGTTCGTTGGCCGGAAACTTGTACGATCGCGGCATGTTAATAAAGATAAATCGATTTCAGTTAGGTGGATTTCAACCATTAGAAGTATAAATACGATACGATCTATTTGTAACAAGGATGAAACGATGCGTTGAAAAATATTACATCTTCTTTGTTGGATGTAAGTATTGGATAGTAAATGGCGAGGATAGGTAGTAAACTTGTGTTATAAAAAGCATTCGCTTATCAGAAATGTCCTGTCCTCCCACGTGTTCGAGTACGCGAGCTTCTATCGCAGATGCGAACAGAATTACGCCAGTTGTTTCGTTTGAAATTCGAATTTCAATCCGAAGCTCGCGAACGTTCGCAATACCTAGATTTGAATTTGAAATTTTAATCTGGAATTCGAGTTTCGAGTTGAATTTGAATTTAAGATACGACCGGTTTTCATGGTCTTTAAGAATCGACTCCGGATATACGATTCTAAGTAATAAATCTAAAGCGAAACCGTAATACGAGTCGTAGCAATCGAAACGGCTATTATTTTGTATTGTATAAGCATCGTTAAACGAGCTGCGGCAATTTGTATGAAATGCAACAATGAAATAGAAACGAGAATGGAAAATTAGTTGGATCGCGGTATGCCGTTCACCGTGCTGATCATAGAATGGTAACTAAGGTGTAGCCGTAGCCGATCAACGAAAGCGTGACAATATGCGGAGAGTTTAAGGAATGACATTGTGATTGTTTCGATCGATTCCCACAATGGCAATGACGTGTGACGTGATAATGGAAGCTCGCGGTTCCGATTTCCACTTACGAAACGACTACTTTTTCCGATCGTACTATTAAGAAAGTAATAGAAAACGTAATGTTTGGTATCTGTGTTATTCAAGCATGTCCTTGTATCCAACGATAAGTAAGACGATCGTTCGCTTTGGCCTAACAAAATATAAAGTTCGTGAGATTTTATTCGAGATCATTAAGGTGATTGATTTCAAGGTTATGGTTGATTTTTTATAGAATCGTATAAATTATTATTATGCTACAGAGCTCGAGGAATGTTGTATCGTTGGGTGGGGGTGGGGGAAACAAGTGATCGAAGAAATAGATTACCTCAGATTCGATAAATATGTATTCGTTAAACGAAAACGTTAATAAAATTGCAAATGTTCTTTTCGTTTGTGAAAAATTTTTTATTCGTTTTAAGGTTTTAACACGTAGTATCACGGCGTGATGCTGCCATCTGCCGGCAAAGAGTCTAAACAACACCGAGAAAACCGAATTTGGCGCGTAAAATATTTATGAAAGAGGAACCAACGAATGTAAGTGATATTTATGATTTAATAAATTGTACAGATTTAGAAAATTTGTGTTATGGAATGCCATGATTAATCTGCGGGCTTTTATCGAAATTCTATATCGAAATTGAATAAAGGCTGATTTCACCTACTTAATGTCATAACGTGTACTTTACTCTCGATATTCTGCATATTTTGGCATATTAAATACATTCTATACCTTGTTGCACATCCGCAGTGCAGCAGTAACGTTTACAGCTTACAAAGTATCAATCCGTTTCAATGCTGTACGAATAAACAAAAATGTTCACTCACCGCAATTGCGTTGCAAACACAGGAATGTGGTATAGAACATGTCTCTTTGCGCGTCAACTCGAACAAATTGAATTATCCACGACCTACGCACAACCGCAAAAAAAACGAAACCAATCTTCACGGTTGACCACTGTGATCTGCAACAAGTTGCAATTTGTAACGGTTTCGATTTCTATCTGTAGTTCGATCGATCGATTGATCGTCGTGTCCGAGCTATCAACTAAATTTAACTTCATGTACTAAAAATAATATTGTATTGATAGAAATTATGAAATATATTGAATATATTTGAATAATTGTAATTTGAAAAGAAATCTATCTAAATTTTCAAAATATTTGAACACTACATAGTAATTTTATAGTTACAGCAACGAATATAATGTTATACAGCTGTAATTGTTTCTCGTAAATATAGATTTTCAAAGCATTATACACACTAATTATAATAAATACATATTATTAAGTAATTAAGGTGACATAGTTGAAATTGATTAAAATAAAGAAATACATCGTACTACTTACATATAAAAACCAAAATTCAAGTCCGTAGGACCAAGTAGGACGTAGGTCGTTCAAATGACAAATTATTTCCCAATGTTGGTACAACTGGAAATTCAACGATAGAAAATGACGTTGGTCATCCTTCCGGATTCGATCGCTCTTTCAGTATAACAAGATGGCTGATCAGGTACGTGTGCGATATTAACAATAACAATATGTATCTTTTTTACATTCACCTTCATTATTTATTAACTATAATTGTTACACGATCAATTTTATCGTCGTGGTTAATAATCGGAGCAAAAAGTTGACTTCTTAAAAATATTACAAAAAAGTTGATAGAATAACCGCTGCACGTGGTTAGACCATTCGAATGCACCGAGAATTCAGAATACTTTGTTATGTGCATACGTGTGTAATAATGAATTGTGTTTTTGCTTTTAGAGTGAACGTGCGTTTCAGAAGCAACCCACGATCTTTCTTAACCGTAAGAAAGGTCTGGGCCCAAAAAGGAGGAAGCCAATGCGGTATAGCCGCAATGTAGGTCTTGGCTTCAAAACACCACGTGAAGTAACTATCCAATTTAACCGAAAAAATAATAGAAACTAATAATATTTAATGAATGCGTTATAATTTTTCTTTTAATATTATTTTTCAGGCTCTGGAAGGCACTTACATTGACAAAAAATGTCCATTTACTGGTAACATTTCTATTAGAGGACGCATTCTCACTGGTGTAGTACAAAAGATGAAAATGCAAAGGACTATTGTCATACGTAGGGATTACCTTCATTATATTCGAAAATATAACCGTTTTGAAAAACGTCATCGTAACATGAGTGTTCATCTGAGCCCTTGCTTCAGGTTAATTCCTATATATCTCTTCATTATTTTAAAGAAGTTGTTAAAAACATGTGATGATATAGACGACGGTCTTCTGAATTATAATTTGAAGCAGCTTATTCGTCTTCTGAAGAAAAATTGGATGTTGCATTTATCATATATAAAAACCCCTTTTATTTATATATGTATATAAATATATTGTCATTGTTTATTACAGAGATGTTGAAATTGGTGATGTCGTAACGATTGGAGAATGCAGACCTCTCAGTAAGACAGTCAGATTTAATGTTCTGAAGGTTTCTAAAGGAACAGGATCTAAGAAAAGTTTCAAGAAATTCTAAGATTATAAAATTCATAAGCTATGGTTAGTGATGGTGTTAAAAAATTTTTTATATGTTAATAGAAAAAGAATCGAAAATGTAGAATGATGAAACTAACGACGGTCTTCTGAATTTATTAAATTGAATGACATTATATCGTATTCTGAATATCTTTAAAATACAACTTCGACATACTTTTAAAACAAAGCTCGATATTTTACACTTATTTTATACCTTACAGGAGAGGTTGACATTGACAGGAACAGAAGAGGAAAGAGAAATTACCATCTTCGTTTGTATCTTATAATGTTACAAATTAATAAATAAAAACATTTCTATACAAGACTTCTTAATTTACGCAAAATATTATTTTAGTGTTATAAATTTGTAATTAACACGTTTGAAACGTTATAAAGTAAGACGTAAATACATGTTAAAAAATATATTTTTATAAATTTCAATCAGAAAGACATTTTATCAAAACAATTTTTACATAATTTCAAAACTGCTTAATAACATGCTTATTGTCGCAAGAGAACATAATTCTTTATATTATATACTTAATTATAATTATCACTATATAATATAAGAGTGCATCACAATTGTCTCATAATATCAACATCTGTTTTTTTTAACAGAGTTGATACAATATCAAATATTTTCATATTACATGAATCGTCAAAATATTAACAGAATTTAAAAAGGACATATATGATATTCATTAACACTTTTGTACAAGATCATTACAAATAGCTTTGGCGATTCGTATTTTTATACGCACAATGTTTAATACAATATCGGAAAAACTTCACGATTATTAGCACAATATTGTATTAAACAGATAATCACAAAGGCACTATATATTGTGCTACTTAATATTATTTCTTGATTTTTCTTATTTGTATATCATATAATTAAAAAATCTCATTTATACATTTTAAATATCATAAAATAATATCTTCTTACTATTTTCTTGTGAAGTATTTTTGCTAGCCATGTAATGACACAATTTACTTCTTAATGCAATCTCACTTATATAAAATAACATAGTTACCTATGATTGATTGTTATTTCAAGTTATAACTACAATTATTGCTGTAAATGTTGCTAGTACAATAAATTATACTTATTGTAATAGCCACTTGTCTAGTAGAAATCTAACTAATGATTAGTACCTGAATGAGTTTTGGATGAAAATTCAGCTATATAAAGTATGTATATAATAGGTCCTGCAAAACCTAACAGTAAAGAAAAACCAAGAAGTTGTGTCCAGGATAATCCACAATCATCACCAGAACATCTAAATGTTTCTGTTAAATGAGAGTTTTCTGTGTTACTCTCTGCTGAGGTAAGTAATTGGTCACATTCTGAATTGCTAATTTCTAAAGAGTTACCACTATTGAATGATGACAGAGGTTCACAAACTGAATTTAATATAATTGTATTAATTTCTGCCTTTGGCAATTCAATTACAACAGGATTTTTTATCACATTTAATAATGGACCTTTTGTTACTGCATTTTCTGTCTCTTGATCAGAACTGGACATACTTACTTTGCTTCTATCTGCCTGGCCACTCTGGTGTTCTAATGTCTCGGTCAATAAAGAAAATGGTTGTATAGGTACTTTTATGAAGCGTCTTGCATGTATTTCATTCTCTTTGTGAATCTTGTTGATTCTCTTCAATTCAGAGATCTAAAAATAGAACTTCCCATTTGAGTTCATTGCAATTTATTCTTGATTTTGATCTTTTTTTGTGTCTTTACCGTGCATCTATACCGTAATGCCAATGCTTGTAATGTATCTTCTGATTTAAGTGGAACATTTATAACTTCCACTTTACGTGGTAATGATGTAGGTTTGTTACGTTGTTGCAAAGGAATATTTTCTTCGTCTCCACTATTTTCATCATCCGAATACAAAAAAACATAATGTGGGGAACCATCCCTTTGATTTCCACGTTGATAAACCATTTGTCTGAAAGAAATTGTTTTGCCATATACACAAATGTGAATACATAAAAACAAAATGTAACAGAAAAAAATTTCCGAGGGAAATATTATTTGAGTTATCTTCCAATATATATCATATGTGGTCTGTCAAACGATCATCTACGATTACCAAAATTGTTTATTACCTCACAGCCTCACGCTTCTTTCTTTACCTCAAATTTTCTTTATTATTTTTTATTGTTCGTTAAACGTATCATTCAAATCTGAACGACATTTCAAAACAGAATTGCTATTTAAACCTTGTGTCGATCGTACACGAGATATAATTCCTTGCACGAGTCATGCATATGTCTATACATTATATGTACACGCACATACTATAAAGAGAGGTTAGGGTTTCTGTTATGAATTCTGTAGTAACATACAACGAATTCACATGAACTTACTCCGTGTTATGTGGCTTATAGGATGATTAAATACCTAGAAGAAGGTGAAACTTTAAAAGACAAATCAAAATGTGCTACCATACGTGCAAATTTGAAAATGTGTTTGTTGGAAACGGATTGTTGTAAAATTGTGAGTTATCAAATTGTGCAGTTACGGCTATATTAACCTTCATTTATGGTACAAAATAAAATGCAACTTTGTATATAATATGTTTATTTTATTATATTATAGCAAAGACGAACTCCCAAAGACTGTCTTGTAAGCAGAGATCCATCTGTCCCTGAAGAATGTTACTTATTGCGACAAACATTTTTCGAGTGCAAACATTCAATTGTAAGTATACCTTTTCACATTCGACGGAAATTATTTTTTTCATTAAGCAAAATTACGCGTGTTATATACCGTGTACTTTCTATTTATATATAACTGCGTATGTTAATTTAATAAAATATATCCAACATAATGTATCCCAATGTTGCTTCCACTAGTTGTACCTTATAAGGAATACATATTAGAATATGATACAAAGAAAAAATAGGCTTTTATAAAATGAACATATGTTCTCTATGTTCTTCTTTCAAAAAAATTTAAAATGCTCCCACAAAGGGTTAAATAAATGGAATAAACAAATAACTAGTTAACTTGTTTCTTTTTTTCCAGATTGATGGCAGACGAAGGTTCAGAGGACCTAGAGGCGTCTAATACTTAGTTATACAAATTTAAAACAAAGAGAAGAAACGAACGCGATGTCATATAGTCTGCAAGATGTAATATTAGAAGTGATTTATTAATATTCCATTATTATTCGTTGTACACGATATAATAAACCCTATCATAATCGCAAAGTATCAATGTATCGTACAATCTCACTTTTGTCTGACGAAACTGTCAGAATCTGGTGATCGGATCCGCGGATAGAACTCGGTTTTCTGATACGATCGGAAAGTTACCCTGAAGAGGCATTACTCCCACGTGGGAGCAAAAGTATTCTCATAAACAAACTTGTGCAGACAAAGAATCTTTATTTAACGGCGTTTCTCTTTAATGAGACAAAACCAATCACACCTCACATAATCGAGACACGCAGTCACACGCGGTCTTTCAGCCGGGTTCAATCGTACATGTATTTTTACGAGTGTATCGTTTCAGTCGCGATACACGTGGAGATCACAGTAAAATCGCGAGTTTTTTTATTTCTCGTTTGTTTGTTCGTTCGTCTTATATTTAAAGGGCATCTTGTTCCACATTTTTGTTTCAGCGAGTACGAAGAGACGTATTTTAATAAGTCATACGCCGTCGAATCCTTAAAAATCTACGTTAATAGATCGCGCCTGCGCAATCGTCCTAGCTATTGTCTGTATGCAACAAGCGTATATTGACTATACGTTTTTATCTTTTGTTTTCTCATCTTTTGTACTACAATGCCGAATCACGCTACTCGTCCTCATCCTAAAATTTCTACGGGCACCTAAGAAAGATCTGATATAAGCTTTTCCCGTGTCTTTCGATCGATCTACTTATTTCTCCCAACGAGAAAAAGACGCGGGAGATCTACCCTTTCATCGTTAATAAGACGAATGAAATACAAATTCAAAAGTTAAACGACGATCTTATCGATCGATTTCGGTGTTTCAGCTTCGAAGTCATAATTCATTCGTGAATCATGTCAGCTGCAATCAAAACCCGCGAGTATCGATAATCCAGGCAAGGATATGTAATATCAAAGGTGTGAATGCAATTAGTAAAAGATATATGGAGATTATGTTTACAAAATGCCCTCGACCAGAAGAGCTTCTACCACGTCAAGGTTTGATTCTTCTTCTCTAACTGACCTCGAAAAAGAGTGTGTAGCATTTTCAAAGAGTATCTTTTTTATCAAGAAGGATTCGCGACACTTCATTGCGTTCGTTGTGATATATGCGGTAATCGTTCGAATATCACAGTTTTTCGAGTATACATGTATATGATATGTAGTTAGCGATTTAATCGATAGTCGTCGATATAGTAATAAAAGTATCTCGCAAATCTCTATGTTATGTACATGCAAGTTGCGCTCGTTATCGAGCGTTGCGAACGCTCGCATAAAACGGTGGATGAAATATGTAAAGTCGAAAAATACAAACTGGCCAGAGGCGTAGCTAGACGGGTGTGCAGCCCGAAGCGTACAGATTTATCATCGAGATTTCTCTAAAGCGTATACGAACGTGCCTCCCTCTAACGATATTTTTTACCATTTCGTTGCAACCAGAGATCACGAGACAAATAGATCTCCGGTTCTCTCCCAGTTGGCTGGCCATTGAACTCTGGTAAAGGAAGGGCTCGTTTCGTGAAATTGCGAGATTCGTAATAACGTCGGCAGTACGGCTCCAGTAAAGTGGCGAGTAGCGCGTTATAATCACGCGGTACTCGTTACACCACGATGGTAGATGGTGCGATATAAGAAAATAAGTGACTTTATAAAACCGGGAAAATTCATGAAACGATCAAAGTGTATCGTACAGAAAGCGGACTACCAATATCGCAGAGGCTGCTATTACGACTGAACGAAACGAGCCCTGAAAAGCTCCCTCGTTATACGCATGGTTACCGTGTAACCATAAACCTTTACATTTCTATGTCTTTCGCAGATCAAATCAATCCTCTGGTCATACTCGAGATCAAGAAACCCTTATCGACTAAAGAATATTGCGTTTAGTGAGTCGACAATCATTACAAACCAGGTTACATCGCAAACTCTAGTCGTAGCGCGAATGCAACGTGAACGAATCGACACAGGCCAGCCTTTTATTTAATCCATCCTTTGAAAACGAACAACTTTACAGAGTAATCCTGTTCTGCTGTACTGTTGTGACTTTGTCGGCGCGTGGTCAGCGTTTCCTGAGGAATCAGAAGCACACCGAGGGTCTGTAGAGACCGGTGTAGCCGCATAAACGGGCGCGTAACGCTGGCAATAATATCGCCGCCGCGGAGAGATTGTCTTGCAGTTGTGAACATTCGCAGATCAGGAGGTACATCTTGTCACCCTGCGACATGGACTTGTGCAGTGTGATCCGTCTCAGACCCACCGATTTCGGCAAATATCGGTACATCATACGGGCACCTAGAATATAGATTCCATGAAAAACAACGTCATCAACTGACCATGACCGATCAAATGTAACTGTAAGAAATATGAACAGAGTACCGGTCCAGTAGAGCCAGTTCTGCTCAAACTTGAGACCGTCGTCGCCCTCGAACACCTTAAAAATCGAGACAATGTAGCCAGTGGACGGAATCGGTGGTCTGACACCAGGTGGTTCCAGGGGTGGTCTCGCTATGGTAGCTACCTCGTTAAACAGATCCAACGTGTGACTGGCTGCATATCGAAGATCTCGAGGATCGAACTTTCTCAATGCAGCGCATTGGACCTCGTTGTAGAAGTCTACTGGATCCGTATTCTGCTTATTTATCAAGTAGTAGGTGATGAATGGAAAATCCGCTGAAATCGGCCAAGAATTATACTTGACTATAATCACGAATTCCTCGAAATTTAACTGATCGATCGTCGTACGGTCAATTGTCAAGTTACGTACCATTTTTTTCCATATTCGTAAGCAGAATACTCTGGGAAGCTGAGGGTGCAATTTCAGCGACCAATTCGGCCGCGGTATCCCGTTGCAGGACCAAGGGCTGAGAAACTGGAGATTCGACCACAGGATCCAGTGGCTCCAGAGGTGTCATGAAATGAGCTAGAACACATTGCTTCGGGTCCTCGACTTCGAGAACCGACAGAGGGCTTCCTGGCTTTTTTTTGTCTGCGATTGGTGCGTGCTGAAACGAGTCAGAATAAATCTGTGATCGAGAAGAAGGGTTAATTATCTGCTCCGTTTAATTTCCTGGTTTTATTTGTTTTTACTGTTAACGTGCGATAATAGTAAAAAAGAAAAAGAAAAAAAGGAGGAGAAAAACAATGTCCGAAATTTAGTAAGCAAAGAGCAACGCATAAATCTGTATTTTTATTGCGTTACCCGCGTCATTTACGTTAAAGCGATGCGTCGTTCATCAGACATTTGTTGTACTCCGCCCCACCGGGTAAGTTTTTGTCTATTTTTACTCGTTTGAGACCGTGCCAGCAAGGTCGTAACTGCTCCCCGAGACACTAAGGCCAATAACTCGAGTATTCTGGTTTTAACGAGTGCATTCCCGATTAGTGTAGTTTCGTGCGCATCGTTCGAGTGACTTAAAAGTATTCACTCGACCTTGATACGATCGTTGATACCACGATAGGATTACTTCACGATCCAACTGCAGATTTTGTTTACCCAGGAACGAACGATCGATGTGGAAACATGTACTTTTTAGTAAGCTTCGGTCGGTCGGTTACTGCGTTGTTACAAGCTGTTGATGTTAAACAGACGCAGTGCGAGATGTTTGCATAGCTCCCTATTACGAAAGATGCTATTGTGAAACGCAAGTGCATGTTAAAACAGGTTTGGATAATCTCAAGGTAACAATGACATAAAAGAAACGACACAAGAGAATTATAGACGATTTAAGAAAATTCTGTTAGTGTCTTTGCAGGCAATAAAATAGTGCTACGCCGTCGTGGTATTAATAAACAAATCCCATACGGTCTTAAGCCTAAGCGAGTGAATCTACAGGCGCATTGCATAAAAAGTCAAACATTCGTGCGAAGGAATGTTGTCTGGTGCATTTATTAATTACGTAGAAATTAATATGACGTACCGGTACTCCCGCTGGTAAAAAACGTTCGAGAGAAGCGAGGGGAATGATGAAACAGTCGCGGTCCAAGGTGGCCAGGGAGATTGGTTCGCCACGCGGAGGACTGTTTCCGGAAACCACCAGGGGCGTGTACGCGCCGGAAGCTCGGTTACCGCTAAAGGAAACCTACAAACGCCATACAATTCGGGATAATTAACTCTGGTGACCAGACACAGACTCGTGCACGTACATCCCAACGAATTGGCCCGCCTCGTATCAAAAGTTACCTCCAACTATGTATACGAGTTCCCGCATTTAAAATACGGCTTCTTGTTTCAAAGCTTGAGCATTTTGTACATGCAGCCACTGGGTAAGCGAGTTATCGTTCGAGGAAAAGGCGCGTCTTCGTTGTTACTAACCGATAAAACAAAATTTACCCTTAAAACAGATCGGTGCTGAAAGGCTTGATATTCTTAACGTCGAACGGAGCAATAGCTCCATTCCGTCTTTTTCCACTTTCATCTTCTTCGACCTTTCTCACGATGAGATCAAACATCCAACGAAGCAAACGTAATAATCCTGTCGCTTTTCGAAATAGTTAATCGTGCTATTGCTGGTAATGCCGAGGCAGCATCACCGTTGTCATACTCGTTCTGTACCGATCGTAAATAGCAATAGTGAGCAACACGACCTCGTGTTTATTCGTGTTTCCACGTTAAGCTCGAGTCGATTGCATTTTTAACAGCACCCTCGAGTAACAAGCGAATGTTAAAGTTGCCGGTGTCGTCTCACGATGTAGGTTAACGCGATTTCTTCCCTTGTTGCCCCGTTTGCCAGCCATTCGTCTGATAACCTCTCCGTGATTTATGGCGACAAGCGAAACGCTAGTAACCAAACCCGACATTTTCGACAATGGCACGACATTTTCAACGGAGCGAACGCTTTTCGCCGATATTCAGGATAGTCGAGCAAGCTGAGTAAATAGGAACAAGTTGTGGGTTGCTACGCGTCTTATACTACGCAACTTTAACCATTATCGACTATCTTTGAATTTCAGAGAATTTAGCTTCTTACGACCATAAACTAATTTAATTCTTTGTATCTATAAAATGATCGCGAAGGCCGATATTTTATAGTCGTATAGCAATCTGCAATAATTCGTCCAGATCCTGCATCGTTAATTAACAATTAATCATTGATAATTCTCTTCTAAATAGCATCAAGTAATAACGTTGATGCAGCGAGGCTTGGTTGTATCGGGTCTCCTCGCAAATTGCAATGAGACCAATTGGCCACAACATTACCTGACGCACATGGCGCGTTGGTAATTGAAATTATTTCACGACAACGAGCCACGCAGTCGGAACGTAAAATGTATAATTAAAGTTCAAGATCGAGGCCAGGCTATCGATCGGGACACGCAGGGACTACAAATTTTCTTTTGCCCGAGCTGAGAAGCTACGAGGTGAGAAGGTGACTCGTGTTTTTTTTCGGGACTTCCACTGGTCCCATTGATTTTAGAGGATTTCAGTACGAGCATAGTTCACTTAGAAATTGATTCCAACATACTGGTAGCCGTTGCAGCTAAGAATCTTCATTAGAGGGATTTAACGACACAGCAAAATATCTTTGCCCCTCGGCAATTTCAAAATATTTCTTAAAACATAACGAAGAATGAAAGTAAAAAATGGATTATGCAAAAATATGAATGATCTCGTTAGATAAACTGTCCATTTGCCAGATAAATTTCTGCCGACACGTAAAAAGCATTTTGTCTCGTACAGTTTACGTATTTCACTTTTCGAAGGAAGACACTACCGTTGCGGGTGTACATTTACATTCACGGGATCGAAACCGAGCCGAGTTCGTATGCAACGTTATATTGCTGTCGTACGCGTACCGACTTCACGTCCCGTTCCGTCCAAGACGTTGTAAAAGTGTGTCTAAAAGATGCCAAGCCGCTTTACGTTCCACGGCGGTAAACTTTCAACTGAGAATTTCGAAATTTTCCCGAGCGCAGTCGTAAAACTTGCTGTCCTTCGGCCAAACGTCTATGAAAACCAACCGTAACGCGCCTTTAAGTGGACCGTGTTTTAATTTATTAAACTTTCCTTTTTTTATTTCAGTAGCTTAACGCGCGTCAGCGGCGTATCGCACGGCTTTTCTAAATCGAGTATATCTTACACACTGTTTAATGTTATTCATTCTCTAAATTACAGATAGGCCCGTTTCTGCTCCCAACCGCGTCGATCGAATCAACGCGTCGCAGGGATCTCCGTACATTTCTCTATCGCTCTTTCGGCTCTCTTAAAAAAAAGAAACATCGAATACAACGATAGACACAAACATCCAGTGCAGCGATCCATTGAGGAATTCGGGTGCGATGGAGAAGGGTTCGGACGGAACGAGCACAATGAGCACAGGATATC
Source organism: Bombus terrestris (assembly GCF_910591885.1). NCBI lineage: Eukaryota > Metazoa > Arthropoda > Insecta > Hymenoptera > Apidae > Bombus > Bombus terrestris. Next base: position 4,552,129 of record NC_063273.1, read on the forward strand.
GAACAGAGTTGGCTGCGGCTCGCAGGAAATTTATGGTACGTCGCGAGGATCCGCCTTGGCGTGCAATAAGATAGCGAGTTTGCGTGCCGGCCACGAGGATAGCGTAGGTGTAAGTTTATGCGGGTCGTTCCGTGCATGGCCCTCTCGTTTCCTCCGTAATTCCACCGGGTCGCGAAACTATCCCGCGTGTGCTTCAGTCCGGACTGCCCCGTACTCTCCGCGTGTCCGTGTGCATCCAGCTCGGGGCGTGTACTTTCCATTGAAATATCGTCACGAGTGTCCGGACTGGCCGTGTTTCAGGTAGCCACTCGTCGATAGGGATTCGCGGAGTCTCTGTATCGTTCGTGGAACGGGTTACAAGCGTGTAATTTGCAACGGAACAACACCGTCCAGCTCTCGACGATGCTCGTATCAGAGGAAAAAGAAGTCAGGCCGTAAAGCCGCTTCCGTGGCCGAGCGTTTTATGTCGAGTGTGTCCTCGAACGCGAGCAACAAGCTTTAATCGAGCGCGATAACGCTACGTATCGTGTCCCCGATTCGTCATCGAACTGCGCATCTATACGTCGACGAGACGAAACAAGATTTACGATTTCCATCGGCATTCGTTTTATAAGGATTCGGGATTCTTAGCGAGACGCGTCAACGTTCGATCCTCGCTCAGTTGGTCGATGTTTTCTCGTTGGGAATATCCACAGAGTTGATATACGCCGTCTGCAATACTCTGTTCCGCCGTGAAATCGTCGTCCGTGTAGTGGCCATTGATCGGAATTAGGTTTCTACGATTGCCACGGATCTTTGCTCGTTGCTGGTAGTAGTTTGCCGGCTTGAGAGGGCGGTTGATTAAATTTAACCTACATTGGTGACACCTGAACCGAAGTATTTGATTAGACACGAACGAACGATCACACGTCCGGCCAAGGTGCATCGATCTTTCGGATCGCATCGACGCGGCGACTGTGCGTTAAAATTCCGTCAAATCGGAGACCGACGAGATTAGAGGAATTCACATCCGGTCGCGTGTTTTACCTTTTAAATAATTGCCAAATCCTTAAATTTGGGTAAATGTAAAGCTAGCGATGTGCGAACGTGTCAATATATATGGAAAAGAAAATAAATCTCTGACCAAGAGCTGCACCTACCTGTCTAGAAGCGGTTGGCGTCGAGGGTTCCGAGGAATCCTTTTGCTGCGCGGTCTGAGTTTGTTTCCTTCTAGCCTGTCCCCCGGCTCCGGATCCCTGTCCCGATCCACCGCCCCCGCCTCCTCCCCCACCACCCCATTTGATCAGATGAGGACCGGAGTTCTTCCTAGGCGGTGGACCTAACCTCTCGGTGGGTTCCTCGGGGGGTGAACCGAGGGCACCGCCTGTCGGTGGCGTTAGAAACAGATGAGTCCGGTACCCGAAGCCCTGGTGCTCGTGATCGCCCATCGAGGGAAAGTAGCCGAACTCTTTACTGCGTCGGATCGGTGCGCGCGTGCCGACGGCCGATTGGCCGGCGCCGCGCACCACGCCGAATCGAGTCCCCGTGTACCCCAAATTCGTCGGCCCGCAAACGCTGCCGAGGGTCGTTCGACCCTCCAGGCCTCCTCCTCCTCCTCCACCACCACCGAATCCCTTCTCGCCGAAGTTCTTGCGGAACATAAGATTCATGACTGACAAGTGTGTGAAACAGACAGGTACAGTGTGACAAAGACAAGTAACGAACAGGGAGGAACGTCTGGTTCTCGCGCGTTTTCCCGCTACTTTGTTTTATTCTCTTTTCTTTACTTTGCTTTTAATTTTCTTATTCTTATCTATTTTTTGTTCACCGTAGCACGTGGTGGCCGAGCGATGTAATTGTTTCGAGATGTTTTCAAGTCCAAGGAGTAGTTGGTTTTTTGGAGCTTTACAGCGTATGGAAAGCAACGCCGGTGGTGGTGGTGACGGTGCTCGACGATCACGAAAGCGTCCCTAGGCAGCTTCCTTACGTTTAACCGTGTTTCTTCTCTTAGTACCCCGTACGCGATTCCGGTTTCTTCCGTCTTTACTTTCCGACGTTTCTTTTTATTCTTTCACTTTTCACGAGAGAACGAAACGAGTCCAGACCCGCGCGTTCTCATCGATACTCTTTCGATAAGCCAAAGAACCGTCGCCGTCGAGCTTCGGTCGCGAGAACAACGGTCCATCTGAACGATTACACTTGTTCGTTGAACCTTCGATCTCGAAAACTTGCCGCGAGGAAACGCGATTAATTAGGAAAGGACCGAATTTTGAAGGAATTCAACGCATCCTGATGCGTTCGAGTCATTTCGCTTTGCCGTCGCTTTCGTCCTTCTCCCAGCCAACTTCGAAAACGAGGATTTCTCGTGTCTAACGAATCGTCAGCAGAGCGTAAACTTTTATTCGTGCTACTTTACTCGTCCTTCGGAATTACCCACTAGCGTCATGCACAGCTTTTCTTCTACTTTTCTTTCGACACGGTAGCCACGCGACAATTTCGTCTCGAGTTCGGTTACTGAAAAAAACGCGATTACATCGACAGTTTATACGCGCCACGAATCTCGTTTAATCGAAAGCCCTACCGCCTTGCTTGGCGTGCTCCAAGATAACTAATTTCTCGAACTCTTTCTCCGTCCAGTTGGCGAGTTACCATCGTACGTCCACCTGAATCTAACATTTCCCGCCCTCGTCCAAGTATCGTCCGATCATAAGCGAAAAAAGCCCAAGATCATGCGGAATGAGATCACAAGAAGAACGCGACGATTTACAAAGTTGGTCGAGCCAACCTGTGCCGCGAAGACGATCTAACCACGCTCGATTTAGCTCACCAACAAACCTCAAGGTCTAGAATTATAATTACACCTCGGCAATAACGGTATCGCGTGTCACGCGAGAATCGCGGATCCTCGTTTACGTTCTAATAAAGACACGTTACCCATGTTGGATTCAACGGCGACCCTTCGATCCCCGTTTGCCTGTCGAAACTCGTCGGAAACTCTCACGATCCGTCTCGCGCGTCATTCGAAATTTCCGGTATCCCGAGACGCCGATTTCCAAGCGAATCGAGAGACCGTGATTGGATTTCCTGACACCGCGATGTATCCGCGACGCGAACACTACGTCGCGACACGTCGTGACCCGTGACGTCGAGGTACAGGCAACGCGGACGTGCCCTCCACGCTAGGGGAGGACTGTTTGGCCGACCCTGCGACGCTGACTTTAATACTCGAGCCTTTCGATTGATCTGCCGCAGCCGCAAGGAGGACTGTCTTGTCACGATAGCGTTCGCTGTTTACGGCGCAGTCGGTGAAACGGGAAACGGCAGAGGCGTTCGAGAGCTCGATACATGCGGCTCGACCTGCAACGTCGATCGTACTTGTGCGAACCTGGCTCCTACAATATTTGTTAACAGGTTCGATCCGTTGCAGGTGTTTGAATAATTTTCGTCGATCGTTTAAGACCGATTTATTCGAAAGGAGAAAACTCGGGATAAGAAATGGACAAACTGTAGTCGAAGATACCGTTTCACGTTTCCTGAAAACTGTGGCAGATAGGGACGAGGTCGTTGTGGAAGATTCAAAGTTTATTATTCGAGTTTAAACGTTGAATCCTCCGTAAGCAGAATTCTTTTCTCTCGTGGGAGAACATTTTTTACTTTGCCTCTGAATATGCTAATCGTAATAGATAAACGTTATTCAGTTTTTGCGAGAATGTACGTAGTTTGGGTTGCGCTCAGCCAACTACGCGTTTAAACGCTGTCGTACTGTCTTACAAACTGCACGCCACTGCTGTCATTGCAAATAGGTTAAAAGATATATGGCGAACAACTATCCGCGCAGCAACTTCTATTTTTTAATTAAAACATTTAAGAAGCAGCATTCGTCCCTTTCCCTTTGACTTTCGAAAAACGAAGTTACAGTCTCCCTAGCGAATCCTTCGTCGCGCGAAGAAGAGAATCGAGTCCCTTTCTTCGCGAAACGCGTATTCCTTATGCTCCATCGGACAAAATACCTTTGACATTGCGAGCTAGTTACCTTTTGCATATACAAAAGAGAAGCATTGAAACGCGCGATTACGCTCCATCTTACAATTCCGTTCGACTGGCACAGAAGTAACGAGCATCGCGAACGAAGGACCTTCTTCTTCCTAGAACTTGGCGCGGTGTTTTACGAACTAGTCTGCGGTCGATGGGTAACAGTTCGGTACGTCGCGTTACATCGTTAGGCTGGAGAAAGTTGCGAGGCAAAACGAACTGTGTTTTTCCGTACAAGTCGAGAGTTAAGAAGGGCCGCGTCTTATTTCGAGGTTGTTCGAGCTCGACGCTTCGCTATGAGTAAAAAAGTACACGACTGTACGATCGCGATCGTAACGAAGAGCCACCTTCGGTTGCTTTCGTTTGTCTGTCACAGAAAGACACCGTGCGCATACACGCCGGCTTTCTCAACATGGAAAGCGGACAGCAAGCAACAATCATCGGTTATCGGCTACGAAGAACGATCGTTAACACGTTCAGTGCCGTCATACATGGTCCACGCTGAACCTTCCAACAGCTACATTTAACGCATTCAAATAACGAACAGGATGAGTCACCAGGACCAGCTTACTGGCATTAATCTTACTACTATGATTTGGTTCTACGTCTACTCAAAAATACAGAGCGAAGCGTGTAAAAACAGCGAACCAGAAGGATAAGATTCCTGGCAATCGGTACTTTGTTAATATATTGTAGTAAACACGAAACAAGAATAGTCGAGTCGATGATCGTGAAACTCGATGATCAACGTACATATAGCTATATACTAGGATTTCGAGGTAAAGTAGGAACGGAGGCGTTGAATGGCTGTCCAGGTGTACACAGATCTACTTCACTGCGGTCTATAGGGATTGGAACACAGCGGAACAGATGCACGAGCACATTTACGAGCCGAGAATGGCACCGTTAATCGTTCGTTCGACCATAATAATTCCACGCCACAATTCACAAAACATGACGAGATACTTGGTTGGTGAACTTGTCCTGACGAGGTAGTACCTGCTGATTAGTCCGCTGCGTGGTTGACGGACAGGCGACACACGGGTAAACCGAGTTGCGGAGTTACAAATCAAACGGAAAAGTCATACAGAGAGACGCGATCGCGAGACACACGTGTGTCGACTATGCGCTAGATCGATGCGGTATTGAAATATTCACGGGTGGACGGGTGTGGTAGTGGTGTGTGTGTGTGTGTGTGTCGCGCAGCGTCAAGGCCTTTTGTCAGCCAACGCTCGTTATCTCCGACCCTGGTCACCGTGATTCTTCCTCGCCGTGCACGTATGTACACCGTGTTGCCTCAGCCTGTGTTTCCGTCGAAGCTCGATCACGGATATGATCGATCGATTTGACGCGCGACCCACGTGTCCTCGTCGATTAACTTGCCGGAGAGCGAGGGTAGCTTCGCCACGCGACCGACAGCCTCGCACTGAACGTGCACGAGGCGTCGCGACGCTGACCAGGCCCGATGACGTTGCGTTGCCTGCCAGCTCCACCGACTTCTCTTTTGCGCCACTTTCGTTAGCCGATGCTCGAGAAAATGCACCGAAATTTTCGATCAGCGTTGGATGCTCCGATCGGTTCCGACGTCCTTATGAAATACCACAAGTTGGATCGTGTCTTATTTCTTGAAAAATACTTCGCGTTGCCTGTAAACGCGAGACGATAGTTTGTTGGCATAGTTGACGCGTCGTTGACTGCGTGAACCAGGTCTGTCTACATCCTGGCTACTACGCGTTCTTCGCAAGCGACGTGGGAAAACGCTCTTAAATTTGAACACTTGCGACGCGTTAATATTATCGATCCTTTCAACGATAATCGCGTGTATAAAGTTATTCTCATGGGCTTTAAGACGTCTGTGAATATCGAGTTTACGTTCCTTGCGAGGAATCGCGGCTCGAACCGCTTTCGGTTGGCACTGGTTCTCGAGCACGAGGCGTCGCGACACACGCCAGGACTGCGAATAACCGAGGTTCTTGACGCGCCTGAGCAATGTTGCGAGCTCGTTGCGCGAATGCTTCTACGGTTCTTTTTCTCGATGGCAAAATGGGTGCGGGTTTTCAATCGAAAACTCGAACGCAGGCGAATCTTGAGAAAAATCGATAATACGCACCAAGGGAAACTCTTTGCGCTCGCTATTTTATCCTCTTGTAAAAAGGACGTCGAATGTTTAGACACGAAACAAAACAATTCTTTTGGACCTCTGCCACTTCGAAAAATTAACTAACCTCGTTACGTGAATATTATTAGAATCTACTTAGCGTCATCGGGGAAAAAGTCGAAGGATTTCGTCGAAGGTTTCTTTGTTACAAACTGCTAACTGCGAGAACTAACACGATCACGCGAAATGGTAATAATTTCTTTACATCAACGAACATGGCGAACTTTCTAACAATCGCGACTTCTCCTGAGACGCGATACCAATTTTAACCACGGAAAATGGTACGTGACATGGTTTCATTGAGAATGTAAAATGCTCTCTCGGTGCTCAACGTTTTTGATATCTGGTACATGCTCGAAATGCGCGATAATCGTTGGAAGAACGTGGCGATCGTAAACATCGAAATTTGTTTCGGGCGACAAACGGTGTCTCGTTGGAGCAAAACGACGTGAGAAATAACTGTTATTGCGGAGCTGCTGCGTCTCCAGCTGTACAAGGAGGAAGGAAAGGGAAAATAGCCGATACGTGTATCGAAGAAAAATGTTTATCAAAGTTATAACAGCAATTTTGCTCGCTTATGAGAGAAACTACGTTAACTCGAGAGAAACGTGGGTACGGAATTAAAAGATCAACAAGTGTTCCATATAAATTTAGTTGCGCGGAGAACGATATACAATAACAAAAAAAAGAGAAAATTGGCAGCTTAAAACACGACCAATTTCCCAACCCCAAACTTGCAATTAACGTACAAATATTTAACGTACAAATTTTACGAATGCGCGAAACTGCGTTAGAAGTAATCGAACTACCGACGAGACTGGTTCCCTTTCGCGAGATTTACGATGACAGAATGTCGCTATAATTCAGAATATTGAGCGTGACTGCAGCAGTCTGAATAAAAGAGCGGGACGAAAATCGCGCCCGTCGCATTTTTGGCAACATTCCTTTCATCCGTCTTGGAATCTCCATTTACGAGTCAGTGAACACGACGAAAACGACGTATACTGGTAAAATTTGGAATCGCTTCTTACTCGAACTTAAACCGAATTAAACCGAAATTATCTTTCTGATTAATAGCATAGTTTTTGTGAAAATTTACGAACTCCTCTCCAAATTGGCAACACTTTATGCGGTGATAAAGAATCACCATCAGATTTATCGGTATTTGAAGAACTGGCCGCGGATTACACCGACCATTATACCCTCGTTACCTAATTTCCAGCGCGACCCACCCCCAGGGAACAGTTTTACTATGGAAGATCGAATGGTAGATAGTAACTGATCGTCGATTACGAAGGCGTTTCCGTGAAACGGATTTTGTGTGTACAGAGAAGAGAATCGCTCGATCGAACCTGTGGACCTGGGTCCGAAGTCGGGAATCGACGTTCGATTTGCCGGATGGCTGCCACGCCATCGCCTTCGACTTATGCGGATTGTCGACAGACTTTCCTTTCGTCAAGATTATGGGTTTCGAAAGAAACGAACTATTTTGTGTTTCTACGTTGTACATTCTAAGATTCCGTACGATGTTTGAGGGATTTCTAGCGAAGCTTGAATCGATGATAAGCGATCGATAATTTATAAAAGGGATCTTTTTTCTTGCAAATAAACGTTAAGGCAAAACGAGAGTGGAATAAACAAAAACAATGTTGAAATTTCATAGTCGTTACCGTTTGATTAGTTCTATTCACGAACGATGGAGTATCACTTTTCTTGAGGAAGAAATGCCAGGCTGCGCTACTGGTCCGAGTACTGGCGTATTCTACTGCGAGGCACTAACGAACAACGCCCTTATTTGTAATTAACAGGACAGCCTTGGACGCATTTCGTGTTTCTTGCAATTCTCTCGTTCACCTGCCACGTTCTATTCTCACGATCGTTCGTTTCCTTTTCCACCACATTTCCTATGAAACAATTTCCGCCAACTACTCTCCGTACGATTTTTCTACTAATTAAAGAAAATACGGAAACGAAACGCAAGATGACACGGATATTCGATGACGGCAAAAGGCAAATAGTCAATCGGCTAGATATTATTTACATCGTGTCTTCGGCAAAGCTTATTCTTGGCATTCGTTGCGGGACTAACGTAAACGCATTAACACCGCGTTGGCGGTACGACAAAACTATGAATACTTCAAGGTGGCTAATTTAGAGGAACCGGCGTACTGTGCGCAAGAGATTGGCAAACGGAGAATCGATGGAATCAGCAGATCGTGCAATGTCACGGCGATCGACCCTCGACTTTGATATCTAAACGCTTATCGAAACTTCGTTGATCTTTGTAACGGTGATCGCTCCATATTTTTCAACGATCACGATTCTTTCGTAGAGATCCGATCGTATTCGAGGAATTGAAACGAGGAGTGTCTTCTTGACCAGTTTACACCCTCTGCTCGAGACTTATATTTCTGATGATAATAAAGTTTCTTTCCTCGCGACCATCCTTCTGAGCATTCGTCGTTGTTAGCAGGAAATAACTTCTCGCAGCTAATAATATCTGTAGCGTTTAAACGACCATTGGAAGAGAGATTCTTCGTCGTTAGCGTGTTCTTCTATTCAAAATCGATCCCTCCGAGGGTTCGTCAGTGCGTTTCTCGGTGGAATATTAGCCCGGCGGAAACGCGGCACTAAGTGCTCGACAGTGACGACTGCGAGGAGTTGGCAACTTCCCGTAACTTCGCGGCGCTCGACATTCTACTTAGGCGTTCAGGCGAAAGCAGAACGGGAGGAGCATTAAACTTGAACCTCGAGGTTCAAGCTCGCGGTTCAACGTTTATCGTTTGCTAATTTTACCGCGTAAGGTCATTTCAACGAGGTTGACGAACTTCTAATGCGATTTATCGTATTTTTATGCCTTTTCATTTCCGACAACTTTTAATTCGTTCCTACGATTTCCGCGACTATCTGCCGTTACCCTTTCGCAATCTTCTAAATGATCTACGTTTATCAAATTGCAGAAGGTGGTGATAGTTTTTTGCAAGTATTTCCGATCTTCCTGACTTTGTAATTGAAAGCGAAACACGAAACGATCGAGTTATTTTTACTCGGCGAATTGTTCGATAGAAAATGTAAAGCTCATCCTGTACGAGCAAAGGGCAGGCCATACGTGGTCATCGATAGTCACGAAACTGCCATGAAGTTCAAGTATTCATTGACTGCACATCCACTGTACACAAAATTCAGCGTTTTGCGTGCGCGTTGCCGTGTGTTGCAAATACGCGTTCCACGAGCGAGGCATAAAATGCTGGCGAACGGTTTGTTCGAACAAATTGCCCGACGAATTTCGAACGAGTTGGCGTTTACGAAAGCCACGTCTGCGCGTTAAACGACACGAAAAACGCTTTTTATAAAGCAGACATCGAAAAAGTATTCTGGAACGTAATAACCGAGCAAAAACGAAAATGAGATGAAAAGTAGCGACGGAAGAACGTAGAAGGAACAGCGAGCGACGTTTGCTCTGTCAAGAAAAGATGAGCACGGAGACATTAGGTTTTTACGTCAGCACGGATCCAGTCAACTTCGGATAGAAAATGCGAAATAACGTTCGAAGGGGATTCTAAGACGATGTCGAATTATTTTACGACATCCTAGAAATATCCGATCGTAGAAAATATTTGTAAACGTCTGACGAGAGGTACGCGATCGATGGAACGTTGGTTAAAATTTTAAAAAGTCGTAAGGCTGAATTCTTGAAGGAAAACGCAAAGAGTTTTGTAGAAATACGCGTGAGAAATATTCGACGCTCTGTTTATTTTGTATCGTAAAAGTATTCGAGATATTTTCTCTGACTTTTTAATTCCATTTAGTCCGCAGTTCGTATTGGATGTTTCTACAAGCCAATGCAATTACAATTCTACTTCCAAAGCTCGTATCGTGGTTCTTCGAATGAAAAACTTCGAGAAGTACCCTTTTTATATCGAGAATTTTACCGAACTCTTAGAGCAAAAGTTGGAAGATATTTTGGTTATTAATCACATTTCTTACACTCGTGCAACTATTAATCTTTCTTAGAAAAATCTACCAGTCACGAAAGACGTAAAATAGCGAAAAGATCATACATCAAATTTTGAGAATTTCTATCGAAAAAAAGGCAGAAGCAGGGAAACCACGTGGAACAGCATTATCGACATTCGAAGTACAAATTAACGAGGAAACTTTACGATAGAAGCGAAATATTCAAATATCACGAGCACGATTGATAAAAGCGATACTTTGACGAGAAATCAATCCATTAATTCCAATTCTCCAGGATCAATTAATTCCAGATCTCCAGATCTACGAATAACTTATTCATTTTTACGTGATCATTGGTTGACATTAGTTGCTTAATATCCATTTTATGTTCGTTCTGTATATTCAACAGCACGTTGTAATACGGCGTCCAACTAACGTCTAACTTATTTTCTCTTCTCCTCGAACTTCTCCACGAAACACGAAACGCCTTCGTCAAAGGAGCACTGTTCAAAAGGAAGTCGGAGCAGCTCGTACTTAAAATTCGATTTGTTTTCGCGAAACCAACGAGTACAGTTAGACAGTACACGGTGCAATAGCAACGAATCGATACCGCAACAGTTCGCGAAACCAACTCCGATCGATTCCGTTCTGGTTCGCTCCCCTACGCTTCAAAACGCTCGAGGAGGTAAAATTGCAACGCAAATACCTCACCTGCGTACTTTATCCGCATTCCGATAGCGCGCGTTCGACCTTCGCCGTCGTCAAGTTCACGTCGCGTTGCTTCCACGACCGCGTGCTATTTTTAGAGCCGAGTCCAACTCAATCGAGACGTACCCGCGCCACCTTTTGGAATTTTGCATTCAGCCCCGCCGTAGTTGCCATCGCGTCACGTGCAAGGCAAACCATCCACTTGTTTGTCGAACAACACCCCGAATCTATCTGTTTCCCGATCCGTTCGACCTGCCCTCGATCGTTCGTTCCTTCAAGCCTATTTTATTTGTTGAGCTTGCGGTTACATCGTTTCGTCTGATTTCCTTGCGATGAGAGCAACACGATGTTACGACAGATTCGTGTTTTCAACGTTTTTATCGTTACGAACTTGTAATAGAAAAATGTGAAATAACGGGAGGACCAAAGGACATAGGAAAAGTGCTAAACGAAACGGGAGAAGGTTTAGCAGAACTGAAAGCAATAATAGGGAAGAGAAGGGCAAACGACAGGAAGGATGCACAGCAAGGAGATTAAAGCCCAAAGTTGCAATAGTTTTTAGTTATTAGTGGTTAATTTGTAGTTCCTAGTTTTAGTTTTTGGAGAATAGAATAACTAAGGCAGTGCAATAGAATAGAGTGGAAAAGAGGGGAGGTAGATATATAAGGAAAGAAATAGACATAAGAGATGTAAAACCGAAAGTTCGTCCAAAGTCTAAAGGCACGGACTAAGCGACGATAAATAATAAATAAAATATTGTTACGAACTACTACATTAGTACAGGATATTTAATTTATTAGTAGAATATTTGATCGCACGTGGCGAGATCCTTAGGAAACTGTGAAAGAGTCGGTGTTTGGAAAAATTAGCAATAGATCAAGGTAAAGAGATTATAAGGAAAAATATAAGGAATTCTCCTTTCGTTTAAAGGAAACTCGTTTCGAAGAACGAGTAAAGTCGAGCTTCATCGTACGCCAGCGTGTACGTATAATTGTACGCCATCTACACTCGGTAAACACAATACGGTTCTGCTAGATAAACTTCCATCATAGCGAGGAACGTTCTCAATTTGCACCGTTGACAATGATTCCCGTCCGGCACACATAAAACGAGACACGAGTCAGGCATTGTCTGAGACGCTCGATAAAAAATCACGGTTATTGTTGAAAGGACGTACGTGGCAAATAACATGCCCGCAATAATTCACGATCTCTGGAAATTCAGGAATGTAGCACGAGCGCTTCCTCGTTATTGCTCTCGACTCCAAACGATGAGATAAAATCGCGAGATTCTTCGGAACGAAACAAGGATTTACCTTTGGGGAAAGTTGCGTCTGTTCGTTGTTCTAAATGGCGATCGTCCAGGAATGAATCTCGGATGAAGAGCTCCGTACAATATCGGAATTTTGGAAAATTCCTAGTTTCAAGCGCGTAAATTTGAATGTTGCGAGGACGCAGCCAAGAATGCAACACGGGAACGTAAACTTGGTGGAGAGAGGAAAACCATCGCCGACTGTTTCGATACGGTCGTTTGCTCGGTTCAACAAGTAGTCATAAAACAGACGAGAGCTTAACAAGGCCGGTACTCGGAATTACGATCCTGCATTTATCGTTTGCCAGAAATTTGGAGACCAGATGGTTTCCGGTTTTCTACCAGCCATCCGAACTTCGTTATTCTTCTCTTCTAGCTATCTAATTGAAAAAAAAATGAATGTTATCTAAATAAAATCGAGACCGAGTCTTCGCACCAAAGTCTCCGAGCTTTTTATTTGCACTTCTTTAGACTGTAAAATTTATCTTTGTAAAAAGCTTTTAAATTTTAAATGGAAATACGTTAATCCGAAATTTCATTCGCCTCTTTCCTTCGGTTACTTTCGAAACCTTCAAAATACCTAGCACTTCGCGTCGATCCACAGCTTCGACACTTCAAAGAGCGTAAAGAATTATGGCTCCCAGTTGAGTTTCTAATATATTCGATCGAGCGTGTCATTTTTTTTTCGCCAACGAACCATGAAGCGTCTGTGCATTGCGCGCGAACGATGACAAGAGCCAAAGCCGTTAACCTCGATATCAATCAACTTCGCATATCAGTCTGTTACGTTCACAATCGTATTTCACGTCGAGAGATATTGGATGGCCATAATTTTCATCTATTTTACGCGATGATGCTGTGAAGTGAAAATTCGCGCAAAAGTCCACTGTAAATGAATAAATAATCCTCGATGATGTTGCCTCCGTTCGTTCGTTTATCAGCGCTGATCTAACGACTACGAGATTCATTAAACAGGTACGATCGAACGGATTAAGTAGAATAAATCGTCGTCACGTACTGGTTCCCACGACCAGAACCGTGACCAGTTCTTTTATCCTCGATCGCTTATTTAACCAGTCGAGGAAAATCGAGGGCCAATGTCGCGCGATACCCAGTACCATTTTTTCTCCCTTTCACCGTTCAGAAAACTACGCAGCACACGAGCTGCGTGCTTGAGGAGAAGACAAATAGCAGTTGTTAAAAGGCGGACCAGATTTATCAATGCTTCTAAAGGTTGGCAGGATACAAATGAAAGAGATCTCTCGATAAATCGTACCACGTTGAAAGTTAAGACATTCTACATACGTGATTGAACCATCGTGCGCATGAAAATAAACTTTTGATGGCACCTGTCGCAAGAGAAACGCTTTTGATACGACGTATCTCCTGTTTCAGAGGCCAATTTCTGACTTCCAAATCTTATTTCGAAATCCATCGCGCTTAAAAGACACGTGGTCACGCCGTTTTAACTATCGATTAATTATAATTATCACCTCGTTCCACGCGGATGGGTCTATATACTTTGTTTAGATCTAATCGCAGTCCTACAACGTAGCACGCAAGCTTTGAAATCTCGCATCGAAGCAATCCGTTCCTAGAAATAAAGCGTCTATCGGGCTCTGTCACGAAAACATGGCCGTCAGACGAGCGTTTCGACGCTCGTCCACGGACGAGTTAGACAATCGATCGCACACCTTGATGCGCCCGTGCAAATTTCTTTTTCTCCCTACTGTGTATACGAGCCAACGTGTAATCCTCTTCGCGATAACCTTGACTTCCTTACGCCCCGAGCTCGCACTTAGTCTCTAAAGCTAATTCGCAGTTCCTTCAGGGGTTGGCCTCGCGTTCCTACCACCGGAATTATTTACATTGCTGCATTCTTGCTATTTTCGGGAAAGAGATCGCAAGACGACGATTTTTCTATCGACTCGAATTACTAGACGCTGTTACGATTGCGACTTTTAATTAATGGGTGATTGATCTTGAGAACGTTTTTCCGCTTTCAAGGATAGGATCGAGACGATTCATCCTTGTTTTTCGAATGTTCTTTTAACACACTTTTTACCTTTCTGCAGCAAAATAAGGTGGTGTTGAAATTGAGAGAGGAAGATATTGCGGCTGCTAATCGTGTACAAGTTTTTCGATTTTATCACGAGATTAGAAATCCTGCCATTTAAAAGCGAACCGCGCTTGCCGTTCGATCATTATACCACAGTATACCATCTATCATGAGGCATTTCAGAGTTACAAAATCCAATTTCCTGTGAAATTTACACGCGCCAGTCTACGCGTCGTAATACAAAGCCTTGTTGCGTACGAAACGCGGAAAGACAGATTTTCGTTTAACTTCGATCGACGTTCCACGAAGCTCTCGAAGAAGAAACAATAAAGAAAACGCGTAACATTTACGCCGAGTGCACGCGTGATAGATTTTCTAAATTGACTTTGCTGCGATTTGACTTTTGCAATTTCGGAAAACCAAAGCTCGACACGCACCGCGATCGCAGAATGTCGAATTTCTCGGTTCGATTCCTCGCCACGCATTGCAACATGATTTACGATAATCTGGTTTACAGCAGGCAAACGCGATTCAACAATTCTTTAATCCCCGTGTACATAGTTGCATGCACAATTAACCACGATCGATTAGCGATATTTTAGTTTCTACTTTATACCCTTGCCTTGATATCGAATTATCGAAACAGAGGAAAAAGTGAGTCATTGAAGCGGTTGCCGTTGTAAATAATCGTTCAGAAACACGCGAATCGCTGGTTGAACGAGCAACTCCGAACAATTCCATCGAGGCGTGGAGAACTTTACTTATCCTCGTTCGAGTTTGACGTTTGTTCGAGCTGTAACGCGGATTTGTTTAACTTGCGTCAAAAGTCATTTCCACGATTCGCTTTACTTCGAACGAGTTTTCGTTAGAATTAACGCCTACGAAATGGCATCTTAAATACATTGTATAAAATATTACGAAACGAGAGTTTAGAACTGTATGTTCGAAAGTATTTGATCTTTCGTTCCAAGTTTACTCGATGGCAAATATTTGGACACGACGACCAGTCGCTTTTATAGTCACTCTGTTCTCGGTTAAATAGTTTTATCTCGTTCGATAGTTGAGCGAAGCCAATCCGGCGCGGCGCGAAGAATAGTTGGCTTACTTGTCGAACGCGATATCTAATGGACTCTGTTTCTGAACCGATAGTTTCCTTAATTAGACTATTCTCGGACCATTTCTCCGATGTTCGTCGAGCCAACGACACACAGTGGCCTTTTATATCTGCCAAGTGAACGCGATGGCAATCTCACTGCAGCGCTTGTTCAAGTAACTTGCCTGACGATTAGCGTTTAACGACCCTCGATGCTGAAAGACGCTGGACATTGGAATCTTTGATTCCATGCGTGGGGTAAATCTCGCGGCTTAACGATCGTAGATTCCAAGATTATATCGCTTCAAACTGAAAGCTCGCTATAATTTTTTCTACTATAAAGTTTATTACGAGAGCCTTGCCATTATGAATGAAACCGATCCTTAAATCACAAGCAATTAGTAAAGTTTGAAAAATACATACTTCGAATGACGGTGGGTTTACAATTTCAAGCAACTTTAATTTATTTCATATTCGTCAAACTTTCTATCTTTGAACGCTATTAAGAAGATCCCATTTAGATCAACTTCTCTCCGAATATGTACTTTATTTCGGACACAAGAGTTAACTGTACTTCTAAAGTCTCGTAAAGGTCCAATCCCGCTACACTTAAACCCTGCTATAACCCTAAATCTACCTAGACTAACAGCTTTTCGATCCCCCTGTACGACATTCAAAGCAAAGCGATATATATTTACATGCTAAACATCTTTCTGCAGCGACAGGTAGGCAATTTCCATATCACACGATGACGCAGAGAATTAAGTAAACTGAACAGACTTAAATTCGCAGGTGCTCGGAATCGGGTTTTTGTTCGTGACGGTGTTAGTCACATCGTCTACGGGTGTGTCGCGAGGCGACGGAAATTGCAATTAATCCGGGAACACGTGGGCACGTGGCCTCGCTAACCACCGCGATGCATAATGAAACGGACGGTGAATGAAACATGAAGCGACGCGAATCGTTCTAAATCGCCAGCATCACGAAATAGTGAGTTCCCTTCGGAGGGAAACTTGTCGAGTAACAACTTGAAACTGCGCTACGTCTACCCTAAGCTTCGATATTATTCAACTTTAGCAACTTTGTACTCCGGATAGCACGTGGAAAATTCATGTCCTGCTAATATTTTCTAATATCACCTGCATTCTTGTAGACTGTTGTTCGTGAGGAAGAAAGATTGCCTCAACTCCTATGTATAGCGATGCGTTGATCGGTAATATACATCAGCCGAATAACGTTGAGTCGAATATTCTTTAAAACTAAAGAAATACGTTTTGATCTAGGAATGACAAGCGTTGATCAGTGATAATAGCGTTATGATTCGTTGGATATCCGTTTGATAACTAAAAGCAAGGCGTACAAAATCGAACGTTCTATGGAGCGAAGGGATCTGCCCGATTGAAACGAGACTGTGCGGTGGTCTCTTTGTGCGGCTGACCACCCATCGATCAAACGTGTATCTTTGGATCTGGTTTAAGTTTATCTTGCCGATCCTGTATGCAGAGTATGTTGACTTAACAGGTACCCTGGAATAGGCAACAATGAAATCCATTATTCCATGTATATAACCAAATTCGACGAACTATAGGTAATCATTCTTGAGCATGACATATCGCTTGAAAACTATACGTTTTAACCAACATTGAAAATTTATCAACCATAGGGAAAGAGTGAAATATCTCGTGTCATTGATCAAAAGATTCTCGATTAACTATCATTCAGCTAGCCTGTGAGTGTTGTTTTAACAACGCGTTGGTACTGGAAACACGTGGGTGGAATGTCATAAACGAAACGATAGGAAGATCTCGCCATCACTTTTCCTACCCTATCTCTTAGGCTCTGTTGTAAATTCGGCTTCGACACTAGGGGATCGTTCATCATACGTGGCGAACTTGGATACACTAGTTTCGACACAGAATGTCATCGCTGTTCTATGGCCAGGACGTGTCATTTATGTCCCGAGACTAAAGTTTTGGTCAAATTTGCAATTAGGCGGCGTGTTCATTGTCGCATGAGTCACGCTGATAGATCACGAGCACCCAGGGTTATTGTTCGTCGCTATAATTAATTTCCAGGCATAATTGACCGCATGCAAGTAGATTTGCCGCATGCAACAATTTTGTCTCTAAGAAGAAACATTTCAAGACAAAAAGAAAGAGGATGATGTTCACTAAAGGGGAGTTTCTACTATAGATCTTTGGACAAATTGATTGTTCTTTTATAGTTTCCTTAAGAAACTTGATACGTAAGTCTACGATATAACAAGGTTAGTAAGAAAAGTTTGTTCGAAACGCGAGGAATTTATTGGCAATCAACTCCTCGGAGTTTGCTGACACGTCGCATCGGTTGTTTTCGTATTTACGTAAATATGGTTGCATCTGAGTTTATTTTAATCGAAATAAAGCCCATGCAATGGTAATTGTATGACAAGTACTCTTATACCGTACGATCGGAAAATGAAAGGAAAACTGCAGTGAAAGATGCGTCCAAGTGGTTTCGCGCATTCGGCGCACTTAGCTAGGAAACTTCGTAGTTTTGTTATTCAAATGGCCATGTGTACGTACAAGGAGTTACATAAGCGCGCCTTAAAACGCAGTAAAATGATTTAATAAATATTGATGATGACAGTAATGCGCAAACTAATCGCTTAATTTATGTGTGGTCGTAAATTGTGCTACCGACGCGGCTTAGCGACGAGTAAAATATCATTCTTGAGCGAATAAATTTCGCGAGCCTAGTCTACACGATAATTCAAATGTTTTGAATATGAATTATCGAGTCGAGTGAAAGTTTTCTGCATTTCTGTCATAGTAAATATCGCTATGTTGCGATGAATAACATTTCACGCTCCGCAAATCTGCTTACATAGAAAGTGTATTGTTTAAACGTAAAATAATTTTTAACACAACATTGACATAACTCTGTAACGATCTGGCTAAGCGATAATGTTATGAGAATAGGAGAATACATAATTATTAACAGCTTACTCAGTGACATACGGAAATGACATCTCATAAAGAATGCGAAAACTTCCTGCCCAATTCAATAAATTCTTCCTTCTTAACTTCGTTCCTCTTTTTCCATTCTTCCTTTTTTTCTTAGACCTTATTCTTTTCCGCCTCCGCATTTTCCGTTTCTTTTGCTCATCCCTTCGATACGAAAAATCCAACGATCATTTTCGCCGCAGCGAACGCGAAAGAAACGACGATTTATTTAAAAGTTGGAGAAGAAGCTTATTTATTAGTCAGCCTTTGTTAACCGAACGACATTTAGATACAAAGTAACTGGAGGATCTCGCGGTAAGGCCACCAAGGCCGAAGTACTCGTTCCGATTCGACCGTCCGAAACTTTATTCGTTCGCTATAGAAATCCAATTTCCTTTATTACGAACTTCTGGCCGGCAACTTTCAGGAATCGACAGGGAAATCTCATAGAAACCGCGGTTTCTTACTCTGTTTGCATTCCAATGGCAAATAATAAGTAAGTGGAACAGCAGTCGTATGAAGCCTACGGGAACGATGATCCTTGTGCATTTCGCGGCTTTCTATCGTATTACGCATCCTGGCTGCGCAATTTTCTCTTGTTCGAACAAACGAGAGCCCGAACAAGTGCACTGGACATTGGTTATTTGAATTTCTCCACGAGAGAAATATAATATATTCAAACTACGAAGTTTCCTGATTAATTGTCCGAAACCATCCAAAGAAAATAAATGTATGCTTTCTAACACGTTAACTGCATAATGGTTTACATAATGGTTTAAATCCTCTAAAATTATTAAAATAAAATAAATTGCATCGATTATAATCTTGAACGGTATAGGTAATATCGTTATGTCGTTAAACGGAAAGTATTGGAAACAAAAGAAATGGTTAACTCACCGGTATCATAGAGCGGACAGGGCATGTACGCATACCGCTGTTCCGGATGCACTACAGACTTGTTCCTCTGTCCGCTGGTCATGGTCGCGAATTTGGTCACGTATTGCAGAAACTTGTCATAGAAAAGGAGGAAGGTTGTTCGAATTATCGTTAAGACGGTATGGTAGTCCTTGGTTCACCGGATCCGGCCCGATCAGAGGGAAGTAATATAAGAAAAGGGCAGGAAGATTATTCCGAGATGGCTATAGGTAACTGCATCCTGCAATAGTCGAGCGTGCCGTGACGCATGGGTTCCCGGGCCTCTTCGCAAATTAACCAATTAAGATGGCCGTGTTGTTTCCGTGCCAATTAGGCACCGCTCCTGATGACCATGTATTCGCGCGTCTATGTGAGGACGTCGTCACTTAATTAACACCGAAATAACTGACTTCTTCTCTTCGTGGACTTGGTTTTCCTTCTGGCTGCACCGCGGCTTCACCTTCGCAAGAGACATACAGGTAAGGAATGGTACTTAACGTTTCCCGATCATTTATTTCTAGTCACGCGAATGTCGCGATTCTGTTCACTTCGAAAGCGCGGGAAAATGGCGTGTCTCATCGATCGTTACATCGATAATGTAATACGTTTCGTGGTAAAGTTAAAATGGAAACACATGATTTGTCCACGTATTGTGAATAGAAAAGATATTATTACGGTCACGAAATCGATCACACGTTAAAGCTTACATGCTTCGAGAACTCCGACAGTGATTTGATACGCCTAGAGAAAGATAAGAAGTTCGGGACCTCTGTAACATACAATTTGGAAAGAGAATTCTAAAAGTACACAATCTGCTACTTTCACACCAGACACATATACATATCAGAAAGAAATTTGACGATTAATTCACAAGTAACTTTTCTAGTTTCAAGCTCCGAATGCGTCAATCGGTATCGCCGATTAATGCCGTAATTTAAGATTTCACTATATATTTTCCACCGTATATACAACATTTGTCGCCATAACGTATCTAAATCCTTACACGAGTGATACTTGTGTTTCTTCTTTTCGTTCGGTACCGCCAAGATCAGTGACAGCCTCCGACCACTGAGTTTGTTAATAGATTACAAACCTATTAGCGGGTCTAAAGTTTCCCCATACCACGCCCCCTTTCCTGTTTTCGTGAATTCTGAACTTCTTTCAATATACTAAAAGGGGGCGCCACCAGTTTAATATTGACATAAATAGCTAAAGATCGTTGATCAAGTGCATCACACGTTTCGCGGGAAATAAGGTGCGTGTCTTACGTGTTAAACGGTTGCGTTTTCGTATTAAATTCGTCGCGAAAGATACGAAACTAAGTGAATTGCCACATAGAATTATGTCCTTATCTATAGCGGTATATTTTTAATATGTAAATAACCGTGGATAATCGCCTGGTAATTCGCGGAGTGATAAAAGATGCACGGTCACCGAGAAAATCATCGCATCAACTCTGTTATCGAAAACGGAAGTATTGGAGCATCGCGATAAATTACCGGTGTTGTTTTTTATGCTGCCACGGTATATGTGATCGGTGCTTGAATCGAGTGCCTCTTCGTAGCAATACGCTCAAGCCGACTCGATGACTTTATCGACATTTATACGTGAAAATCACAGGAGAAATTGTTGTAGTCGCAAGATCGTGATAACTTTGCCGAGCGTTCTTCGTTCGACATCTCGTTACACCGCCATAACGAACCCAGCTGCGATATCGCCAACCAACAATGGAATTAAAAATATTAATAAAATCAAGAAGTGTATTAATTATGCTGTTACTAGTACAAAATACCTGATTCTCTAAAGATTTGGAAGAATTATTCGAGCGCTCTTGGGACACGCTTGGATGAACATTAATGCTGCATTTTACTTTCTACGAACTCGCAAACTGCACAATGGTCTCGTCGGTTAACACACCAGGTATGAATGATGAGTTTAAAGTGACAAACGATGCTGCGTTCTTTGTTTAGATCCTCTCTCTTCGCCATTTATTTGTTTGAATAAAGTTTGAAATAAAAAATTCGCGGATGCCATGCGAACATTAAAGAACGGATGCGAATTTCGCAGGAAATTCTGGCTTCTGACGCGTCGTTAATTATTTTCTAATTTAGAAGCGTTTATCGCGACATAAATAAAGCTGTAACGCGCACGCGTTAGTCGACTACGACAATATGACTGAACATGTAATTTACGAGATTGGTCACTGACTTTAACTGTAACAAATCGTTATCGCTGAAACACGTATTATACGGTATTGCGGTGTTTCTTACGTGACCAATCGAATTACCAAATATGCAAGACGAATGAAACAATTTCTTGAAATGTAACAAACGGATCATTAGATATGAAACATCTCGTATAATTTGTAGAAGAGATATAACGAGATCGTGAATTAAAACATTAATCGGTGACATACTCGAAGTCGTATGAATTTTAATGGCTTCCGGACCATTTATCAATTTATATATACAACTTCTTTACAAAATTGCAGATTATGTACTTGCAAAATCCGCTCCCAGTTTATACGGGATATCGGTATTTGGCTTACTGTCCGCCATACTTGTATCTAAAATTACTGTTTTGACTCTTAAAGCGTAAACATTAACACCTGACTGATTTTACAAGCCTAATATACTTCGTTCACTCACAGTACATTCACCATGGCATACATATACTACAACGTAAAATCGATAAATGTTAATCTTTCATGCGATATTAAATGAAGTCGTCCGCAAGGAAAAAAATAACAAAGAGTTGGAGGAGAAACGCTAAACGACGAAGCTTTGTACGGCTTAAAAACCATTCATCAATCGCGAGCGGGAATTTTAATTTGGTTAATGCTGGCGGAAAGGAAAGAGGTTAGGAACACTGGGCCGGTTATTGTCGAATGGCCGTTGAAAGGCTTATAATTGGATTCTTTTGTGCGAAGGGAATCAAGCCTAACGCGATTTAGTTTCATTCAGATCCGATGTCGGTCGATTAACCTCCATTGAATCGCGCACCTTCTAGATGGCGATAGCCATTAACTTCGATATTTATCGTTGCTGCCCAAACAAGCATGGATCGTCCGGTTCGATTTTGCTTCAGTTGTTGAAAAACCGAACACGAGGAAACGTTTTTCGCTCTGCTAGCCGTGAAACGCGATAAACATTCGATTCTTTGGCTCGTTCCATCCTCGCATTTCACCGGAAATGAAATTTGTGCGTCGCGGCTACGACGCGTTATATGACAAAAAGGATCCTCCGAAATTTTTCCGCGTAAATTATTTCACCTTTTGATGTATAATATTTAATCTTAGCTTACGCGTTATTTATATGATAAATATGAAAAATGAGCGTTCGAATAGGTCAATGTTGAATACGTAATGATAACTCGTGCGATCCACGAAAGTATTAGAAAAGTTTGGCCGTTGACTGATGACAGAAAAGTTTGTTTCTTCTTCTTGGTAAAGAGAATCCTTTAACACCAATAAACATCGCTTAAAATCTGTATCGTTCGAAAGAAACACGTTTAGGATTCAAAATGGCTGTAGAATCAAGTAGCCAGATGCTTGTTAGGATTTAGGATTCGCGGCACGTGGACCGGGATTGCCGATTTTCAATCAGAGTGCACGCAAGCGAATTTCGATCGCGTCTGATCAGAATACGAAGAATGCTAAGCGAACCAATGACGCGTGTTTCTAACGTGTCAAAGAGTTACGGAAGGGTCTGCTTCCGGTCCTCTTGAAAGCCCTCATTTTTAGACCAAATCGCGTGATACATGGCGCGTCTCTAAAAAGGAATAAAAGAAACGGGGAAAGGAATTTCATTGCAAGGAAGAAAATTCGCGAGAAATGTTTTCTCTCGACGCGATACAGCTTCTTTTTTTCCTCTTTTTTTCTTTTTTCGTATTTTGGGCGTTGCGGTGGAAAGGTTGAAGAGAGTGAAGCTTAATAAGCTGAGATGCTTCTCCTCTCGACTTGTTGAGAATAGCGTAAACTAGGTCTGCTTATTTGGCTGCTTTGAGGCAATAGCGTGTTCAAGTTGAAAAATTAGTTGGTATCAAGAAGAGAAAAGAAAGAAAATATTTTGCCCATTGCTCCATCCACTGGTCAAGAGCACTACAAACGGCAACAAACAAATATTTCATCTACATTTCAATTTTTCCAACGTGCTGCTTGAAACACGAATATCCAACATCTCGTTACGATCGTATATTTTACGCGAAACTTGAAAATCATTGTTTGAAAAAAAAGAGAAAGAGAGGCAAATTAAGCGAATCGCTATCGTAGCGATCTACAAACTCTTCAGGAATACCACGTCCAATATTTTCACACAAGCTACGAATATCGTCCCCTTGTTCAAACACGAAACATGTGACCGTATTAGTTAAACGACCAATAACAGTACACTTTCGAACCCTTTCCACCCTTCCCAGTGAGAGCACCCCTTCTACCTTTCACGTCAACACCACGTGGATTCCGGTTGCTGGCTTCTACACTGGTTCTCGCCACTCGCTGTCCAGCCGGCCGATAGAATCTCCTCTTATGCCCGACTCTTCTTAAATCCTGCCGTGATCTATGTAGGTGGTCTTTGCAAGGAAGCCGGTTGTCGAGTCGCGCGTGTTCCTACCAGCCGAATGGACAATTTGATCGTCACGCAGCCGTCGTGGGAACGAGCCACGAGGCGAACTGCACGGTTCACGGGCCGACACTCGACTGGACCGCGGTGGTTTGAGTCGGGGGGTGAAATGGAGAAAGGCAGAAACAGCGAGACAGAAAGAGAGGAGGATCGCAAGGGATGAAGGAGAGAGCGTAAGGCCGGGCGCGTGGAAATAGAAGACACGTTAAACGCGGAAGAGGAGGATCAGAGTGGAGAAGGGAAAAGACGAAATGAAAGTTAACCGGGTGGAAGAGAGAGAGAGAGAGAGAGGAAGGAATGATAGAGGGAAAGAAGGAGGAGGGTGAACGACGAGACGAAGGAGTAGGAAGGGGATACGAAGAAAGAAAACTAGATAGAGAAAGGGCTGAAGAAGGACAGAGAGGATAGAGAGGGAGGATGCTGCGGATGCGGAGCAGAAACTCAGTCCGTCTCCGTCTGGCTTCGCCGCAGCGCGTCGCGGCGCATTTCATCCCCCTTTCGAGCCCCGAGCAACCCACCACCCTCGTCGCCGGTCCCTTCGCCCCTCTCGCGCCACCACGAAACCCCCTACACTAACCCCCGGTTCCATGTCGCAATGTATCTGCAGTCGGAAGCAGAGACCCCGCTATGCCTTCGAGACACCACCGTGAAAAGCCGGTCCTCGTTTCTTCACGGTTAATACCCTACCTTTCTCGCGTTCACCAGCCACCATCGTCTTTTCTCTTCTCTCCTTCTTCCGACCCTCGTGCTTCCTCGCTTTCTGTCCTTCCCTCACGGGAGACGAGAACCCGCTCTGCTGTCTCCTTTTTTGCTGATCCACCCCCGAGAGCTGTTACTCCGTCTCCCCTTGTGAAGAGGATAGAAACGCGCGAGGACAAGTCTATAGGAGAAACGGGACCGTCTCGATGGACGGAAAGGAGTACTTGAGGGACGGTTTAAAGAGCGGTTTACTTTGTCTTAAGGGGGAAGGTAATTGCTGCACGTTGAAGAAGGGACTGTTGTTGCGTCGAGGATACTATTCCACAGATTCGACGACGCGGGGATACTTGACAAAGAAATCGGTCATTTCGGAATATCGATGATTCCGTTGGCAGACTGGTCTTCGAGTATTCCACTAATAATTCGATCTCCGAATCGTCCAAAGAATATTAATAAACAGATGGCGGGTTTAAATCAAAGTCCGCTGTAGAAGAGTATTATAAAAATATCCAATCAATACCGCCCCCAGATAAAACACAACCACGTGCTTCCATTCCTGCCAAAAGACAAATCATACGTCGCGCTGTATCCTCCATCATTGCCGATCCTTATCTGTCGTCGGAAAGTTATCAAGGGGCGAATATCGGGGCAAAACATCGTATCTCCGATTTTAAACCGCTCTACTCGACGCTTGAAAAAGAGGGCTAGCCCGAAGGCAGAAGAATTCCTAATCGACTTCCGTCCTGGATCGTTGCTTTCCCCTCGCGTTCAACGAACAGAAAAGATCAGTTCGATCGATCTTATCCAGGCCGCTTGTACAACCAACGGGAAACGCGTTTAAAAAATGTAAGCTCCGGATGATTAACCGGTTTTATTTGGAAAGTAACGCGAAGGATGTATGCGGCGATAGTAAGCAGATAACCAGAAACGACGTTGTAACCCCAATGACCGGGAAAGGAATTACTAGAGTTCGAAGGAAATGCGCGCGGATCTCGCGGTTTAGCGGCTGTGCCGCATTTTTTTCAATCATCCGTTCGGAGTGGAGTGTGGCAATAGCCAGTTCGAAAAAGAGCAATTCGGACGGACGCGAGCAGAGCCCTCCGAACGTAAAAGCGAATTGCCAGCCTTTTCCGCTATTTATGAGTTCGCTCACTGGCTGGCCTACTGGTCGAAGTCGAGGCGGGAAGACGAGCACAACGAGTTTTTTCCACGCGCGGCCATGCCCGGGCATAAATTATTGCCGTTCGTTAAACACGTTCCTCCTCTCCTCATCGCGCGACCTTCTTCTTTGAACTTATACCTCGACAGAAGCTTTGACCACGACTGCTGCGACACGGTGACCAAATTTCTAGACGAGAATCGTGAAGTTCGCTTTGGAAAAAAATCTGGAACGAACGAATGGAAGCTCGGGGAGTAATTTAATGGCCGATAGGAATTATCGGAGAAACGACGAAGATAAGATTTTCAATTTGGCCGATTCGTTAGAAGATTAGGAAATTCTCTGGTTGGTTTGGCCAGCGAGAATTATCTGTTTCTCCGGCAGATAGTTTGGGCGCGTTGTTTCGTATCACTGCCGCTTCGTTATGGATTCTAACACGCACTGATGAGGATAATATCGATCTCGTGCACGCGAAACTCTGCTCTGCCTTATAACGTGATAGTACTTCGCCGTGTTCCAGGTACATACGTATCTGCTAAAAAATATTTTTTAGAAACGAAGAAAATACAGGGCAGAAGAGAAAAAAGAGATTGAAGATTAAAAAATACCATTAAGGAAAGAGTCCTATTCTCCGATGATCTTTAACGCTTCTCGTATACGACGAAAAAGGTTACCTGTCCCCTTGAAACAGTTCATCGTCTTTTGGTCTGGATCGTAAAACCGAAGAACTCACGGAGAAGGCAACGTCGTCGAGAATCCTCGCTCTTGTTAAAACGAGAAGAAAGAGAGAATTCCAAGTTGCGTTAACGAATGGCTTCGCAAAACATATGGATCGAGCGCAATAAAGGTAACATGAAAAGTGATAAATTTTATCCCGGATTCGCAGCTCGTAATTGGCAATAAAGAACAGGAAAACCACGCATACGATCAAATACGACAAACGTACGTATTTCAACGATCGTACGTATACACGCTGATAAATAATTTATAACATTTACGAGCGATGTTGCGTCGTACGTTGGAGACAGTAGGAGTGGCAGAACAGAAGGAACGTACAAGGCAGGGCGGGCGAACCGCATGGAAAATTCAAGTTTCAGGCGTTCCTCGTCTTTTATCTCTTTTCTTTTCATAGTCTTGATATTTAATTACACATTTACATATTTGTGTAACAATATCGTTTCGCTGTCAATCAGCAAGTATGCGACGCGTATCACGCGGCGATCATCCTCGTGACACGCGATCAAGTATATGTCTGAAAACGAGTTCGTATAATTTATTTCCAGAGACTCGATTACCTATCGAAACAAACGTTACGCCGTCTAATGGAATATCGCATTTGGCACGTGTCGCTCTTTAATGCGACATGTCGAAGCTCGTGTAGAAAACGGTTTGGCAAAGAGAGAGGGTAGTTCAGAAAGTTGGGAAAATATCGCGATGGGAAAATACATGTTTTTTTTCTTCTCGGATATTTTCTTTTCTGATTGTTTCGTATCGTAGGTTGTATCGCGTATTCGATTCGGATCACTGGCATCGCGCGCGTCGTACGCACTCTGAACAATATCGACTTTTCGTTCGTACTTCGTAGATTGGAAACGGGGTGTGTATCGTAACAGGTAAGATGGTCTTTAGTTTAAAAGCGGATTATGCATTTTTCCACCGTGTTTCGAAATGCTAGCTGCGATTGAATTTTTTCACACGTTTCTTATCTGCTGCGATACACTTGGTACAATATTTTTGTACCTTTTTCCACGAACGTTATTTTTTGCGGCGCTGTTAAATAAATTCTTAAGTAATGAAATGATCAATCCTCCGCGGAACGATGCAACGCTACATCGTCACGAAGCACATCGAATAATTCTAAGGAAACAAAAACAAAAAAAGAAACACAAAGAAAAATGCTAGAGTAGATAATTAATTAGGAACAATAGGAACGGATTTCATTTTTGAGCAAATCCTTAAACACCTAGTGGTGGGCCGAACATCCGGAACCACGCTGCCGGATGTCGGTTTAGTGATTAATTAACTCTATAAATAGCATTGCACCAGAACGGATGCTCGATCTATCTAGATTACGTGTACTCGTTTATGCAAGTACATACGCCTTCGCGTGTAATAGTGTGTTGCTTATTCATTATAGAAACGCGTTTTATAAGATATTCGCGGAAGTGGAAGGCGTGATCGATCGATTTAACGAGAATATTCACTTCGCCTTCGCGCGCCAATCTTCCTAGAGATACAAACGTTCCATGCGCATTCCTCTCGAAACGATGCAAGATGTACAATAGATAAAGCAGCGTAATTATTCCCGTCTGCAGCATCGCAATAAGGAAATAGGTGTATACGATCGTATTTACGATATCGCGCTATAAATAAGATTTTTGACAGTATAGAATCGTATAGAAGCGAAGCTGGATCAAATAGAACGTACATAGGAGCAAAGCAATAATCTGTTCTTCCGGAGGCGTGTGTTGATATACAAACGTTTCCCTTGCATTCTAAAATCCTTGCAATCCCTGTAAATTAACAGGAGATCGGCGAATTATCAATTATAAAGCATCCCAATGAATAACGTGGGAACCTTCGAGTAAGATCTCTTTATGAAAACGCAAGGCACGTAACAACGAACACATATCTTCCGTCATCGAACGATCTAGGAAAATATCTCACGACTCCCAACCATCCGTTGTAAGATACGAGAAGGCACATCGGTGATTAGAAACAGCGTAAAAGCTGACAACGAGTTCGCTACTCGGAATACGAAAAGAACACTCCGACGTTTCATGGGAATGCAAAGCTCGACCTTAGATTTGGACAGAATCTTTATACTCTGGACGGTATTCCTCTCGGCATGGAATCGTCTGCTGCACTCGCCTGAACGTCTCGATAGACCGTTTTAGTTGCAAAGATCGACCGAGTTCGAAGCTGGAACACGAACGAGCCCCTTTGCCACGTGTTCTCATAGCTGCGATGATCATGCTGGTCCTGCTGCCACCACACGGATTAATTATCGATTCGAGCAGTCGTGTTATAAATTATTTACGCGTTAGTATGTACAAACACACACGGTGGCCGACAACGAGAATACGTGATAGACTTCAGTCTTCGGCGTTCTGTCTTGCGCTCGACGTCGACCAGGACTAGGATGGATCGTCGCTGCATTTGTCGCCGTTCTTTTTAGTCTCCCACACGTTGACTCTCTTCAAGGGGTAACAGATCACAGCCGATAGAAAGATCAAGCTACCAGACAGGTAAAACGAGGCGTCGTAGCTTCCGGTTGCATCCATAAAGATACCTAAACAAATGGAACAATACGTCTTTTTATTGTATGATACTAATTAACACGTTAAAACATACGAAATTGTTTACACTTGTAAAAATAGATTAGACGACTTTCAAGCGTTTACTTATCCATCGTCGTCTTATCTTATCTGTATTCTCAATTTATGAAAGTATCTCGTGAAATTTATTCCGCGATCTCTATCTTGTCTCGAGATCGATGCTAATTAATTACATGATCGAAACGGCATTAGTTACCGATGACTTTTGATTCAACATTCAAATGTATCACGATCGATCACTCTATCGTAAAGTGTAATAATATGGAATGTTCGTGATTTATATCGCTGTTGCACAACAACGTTCCGATATATTGTCGCGTAACATCCCCTCTGGGCATGAGAATCGATATTTTCTAATCACCTGCTAGAGGCGCGCCTACGGCAGCTGCCACGCCTTGAAACAAAAGAAGCAATCCGAAAGCGTTGGTCAGTTTCTCTAGTCCCAGGAGATCTACCACCAGGATCGATCGCAGCGAGGCGAAGACAGCTGCAACGACAGAAATTTTAACTCGACATCTACAGATTTGAAACACCGGAAACGATATCTTCAAGCTTAGTAACCACGATATACTTACATATGCTGAGGCCAAAACCGGCAGCGTAAAAGAACTGGTAGCCCTTGCTGAGGGATAATCCAGAGAAAATGGTGAAAAGGCCAGCGGCGCTGATGAATATATTGTTGACGACCAACGCGTTAACTCCTGGCAAGCTGCTAGCCAATCCACACACGACACGGCCAATGGTGTTGCCGATACCGATCACAGAGACAAGAAACATAGCTGTCGAGGCCTCGATGCCTGCCAATTGGGCTCGATCTGCAGAACAGAATCGACCACGCTGGTTTCTTTCATCTTTTTGGCGCACAGTCGATTTTTAAAATGGGACACTCGGTCGGATAAAATCGAACCGATATCCTTCGAATTTTCTTCTCTCTTCTTTGGCGAATTCAACATTTTCGAAATGCCGCGAAGATAACGGGGGGAAATGGGATATTTTTGTCGGCAGCTTTCGAAGCTTTTAAAGATGAGAAAGAAACGATTTGATGAAACGTGATACGATACCTGGGACGTACATAAAAGGTGTATAGAAGCCCATCATCGTAAGTCCACCGGATATAGCCAGGATCAAGAAAGATGGACTCTTGAGAAGACTCAAATCGAGCATTGTCGTCAAGATTCGACGTACGCTCTCTGGACAGATGTAACAGCTTCCACTCTCCTCTTCGGCGACGTCCGTCGCAGTAGGCAAACGCGTGACAGACATGTGATAGCCAACGGACGATTGCTGCGCAAATGGTGGTTAAAAAATGTATGAATCGATCATTTACTGCTACAATTTGGAGACATCGTAAACTCGCGTAATTCGTAAAAAAATTTACTGTTTTCAAGCCAACTCGAAGCATTCAACGGTATTTCGTAGCGTTCTTTACCTGCGATTTGTAATGCGGCAGTCTGTTCAGGGAACCGCCGTAAAAGATATCGTCCCTGTAGAACGGTCTCTGCGGATCCTTGCTGAATGGGTTTCGCCTGTTGCCCATCTTCAGCGATTTCTGGCTGCAGTCCGAGTCCGCGCGCAGTCGTCTGCCGCTGATCGTATGCCTGCGAATCTGCCAACAATTTCCTCTACTCACTTAACCAGGACGTACTGTTATCGCGGCTAAATGAATTCTGCTGGCACAGGAACTGCCATAAAAATGCCATAAAAGTTCAGTAGTGTCCGCAAACTACATGTATCGCTACGAATATCCTAGCATAACCAATTGTTGATCTTTCTACAATTTGCGTCTTTTTCTACGAATCGTAAGACATCGTTCATCTTTTGGAATTCTCGCGCAGCTTATGCAAGGCGGTAGCTTGGCTCTGCATCACGATAAATAATTATTTATTTGCCTCTATTTACTCGGCCCCCGGACAATCGATAACAACGTAGAACGTTAGAAACGTTCGCGCATTTTGGCCTCTTTAAAAGTTAGAATAACGCGAGATGAGTGTTTTACGCTCACCGTGGGCACTTTGCCATTCAGTCTCTCCACATCTCCACCGAGGAGATTGTTCTCCTCTTCGACCATCTTCTCGTCCATGTTCACGTCCAACTCTGGATAGATCGGCACGGACAGCCGCTTCTCCGAGCTACTCAGCTTCCTTTCCAGAGTTCGCAGCTCCGCGTGAATCTTATGAAGAGAATGCAACGACTTGGAGGCGCTGCAATAAGAAGTTTGTCAAATCAGCACCCACTGTCCGAAACTCAGTCCATTTCCTCTTTCTTCTTCGTAGCTTAACGTTTCTTCTATCTTTACAAGTTTGTCGACTTAAGACTTGTTCATCGTGTTGGTTCGACCGCGTTTAACTGCTACTTTCGTTCTAACCGTAGCGTGCAACTCGCAGCACGTTTTACGCCTTAAATAAGAGACTGTAATCTCTACGAACGAAACTTGTACGAAGTTGGCAATTTCTATTTCTCCGAGTATTCCCTTCGAATCTATCGCAATTCTTATTTCGAGTGAAAATTTCAAAGTACATAGATAAAGGAATTTTTCTAGCTTTAAGATCGTAGTACTTTTGAAAAGTTGAAAATAAATGGACATTTAATCATTACTTTACTATGTTGGGGTTGCTTCCAAGCAACTCAGCAGCCGTTGGGTAATCGGTATTGTTATTGGTTCCAAAGAAACCGCTTCTCTCTGGTTGCATACAATGCAACGACGCCGTAGACACTCCCCTTGCCATCAAGCTGCTTTTTACCTCTAAACCCGCGTTCTCCGGGCTGGATTTCACCTTAATCCGCGTTGACTTCAATGGACGGAACATGGCACCGAAAATGGCACAATTTAACAGCATTCCTATGACATTTCAAGCAATGTTGTAGAAATGTTCTAACGTAGAATACTTGTTTGTTATATATCTATATATAATTTTTTTTTAATCAGTTGACTACGTCGTTGACCACGTATACAAGTCATTGCTTGATTTTAACTACGCACCCCGTAAGGGATTTTTGTTTGCTCAGTTAACGGGTTAATATCGCGGAATAGGAACTTTCGATCAGTCCTGGATTGAAACTGGTGTTTCAACTTCTAATATAAAAAATAAAGAAACGTTAAAACGAGTGGAAAACTTCATCGATAACATTGGGCAAGCGTAAGTGTTTGAACAACGCTCTGTGGAAATACAAGGCTAAAGTTTCCACTGTTTGCTCGAAAAGAGAGTGTCGAATGACAAAACAATGGGACGCTTGTCAAACATGCCACAAAACGATAACATCGATAATATCTTATTGACAAATCACCGAATCGATGATATCGTTGTTAAGGAATTTTAGAAAAATTCTCCGCTATTCAATCGAAGACTGGTGTTACGATATCAAAGGTGGATCAACCGGATGTTTTATCGATTACCTGCTTGGAAGAGCAAGGCGCCCCTCCAACCGAATTGCTTCACCAGTATGTCTGAGATAGGCGCGAGCATGAAAGCGCCGATTCCGGATCCGCAGACCGCGATCCCGGTAGCCAGCGCTCGCCATCTTTCAAAATAAAATCCGGTAGTTATGACAGCCGGCACGTAAATCAGGCCTGCCCCGATACCTCCTAACAATGCAAGACACAAATACCACGTGAAACGGGAGAAATAGAGACGATGAATCACGGAATGGAATTTTTTTATTTAAATCGTCGCTGCTCTACTTGGGACTCGCGTTTCGACAATCGCGCGACAGCGATTTTTTTTCTCTTTCCTTTTACTTCAAAAGGTTCCGCTTCTTTGGATATGAAAATTAACGTTAGTCGAGTGCATCGTTTTATCGTACGAAAGGAATTTTCACGAATTCTCCAGTTGCGATAATTTCAGTATCAAAGTTAACGTTAGTTTTGAGTGCACCCGTTCCTCCCCGTTCCCTGTCTTTTTATTCAAGAAATTTCGATCGCGAGAACACGACGAATGGAAAGTGACGTCGTTCGCGTGCCTCGAAAGGGCAACGTTCTTTGCATGCAAAATGGAACACCAGGATAAAAGGGAAACTTTTCTGTCCAGGCGGTAGAAACTTGGTCCGGAACAAGCGTGTACAGGGTGGTATGTCCGAAAGAACGTACCCGAATGTTTGTGCAGTTTCCAAGGTGTTACGTAGGTGTTACCAAAGGCAAAAGTGCGTCGAAGAATATGCAAATGCCTCGAAATCGTGCAAATTTGTCCAACAATTGAAATTTGAACAACATTCGCAGCTTCCAAGAGCCAAAACGTAATATTTAAGTACACTGTTGGACGCTCTACCCTGTACATAGGATAAGAACTTACCGAGCACACCGTAAGAGATATAGAGGAACTCGATAGAAGTGCTGAAGTACGACAGGACAAAGGCGCTGCAACTTATCACGCTTCCAAGGATCGCTACCAGACGAAAACCGTACCTGTTGGCCAATGCTGACACGAATGGACCTGCGAATAAAACACAAGCGATCCAAAATTAATTTATCGTTAAAATCAACGATGCTGCGCGTTGAAAAGGGAAATGTCGTATTATAATGCGTTGTAATCGGAATTTTGCTATCAAGTTATACGACGTATGGAAAAAGCTAATTATACTTGGAGCTATTACGTTGACAGCTAATTAAGAAGATGCTTTAAAAATAAATGAGATAAGTCACGGAATAAAGCATAAAGAATCAAGAAGAAAAATTAATTCGACGTTCGATACAAAATGTATTTTTCAATTATCGCGCGGCCTATCGGATGATTTATATTTATACGCTCTTTTTTGTCACTGACCAGCCATAAGATAAAATCCAGACTGCAACGAACCAACCAGCGCCACTCTCGCCTTCGACACTGCGAAAGCTTCGGAAATATCGTTGAGAAAGACACCGAAGCTAAAAATGATGCCATCCACGAAGAGGTTGCACATGAAGGAGGCTGCGACGATCATCCAACCCCATCCACCATCCGGTGGCACCACCATCTCCACCTCGATGCTCTGTCAACACCAACGACAAAAAGTTTTCACGTGCATGAAAATGTATTTCTATCAGAAGTTTCGTGGTTTCCTTGAAACTTTCCTTCGATTACCATACTAATAGGCAAGCAAAGACGAGCTAAAACACGATGCAGGATCGGTTTCCCGTTTCTTGCGGCTCGATTTTCGTTAGGTCGTCGTTTCAAGTTTCCAAGGTACTTTCACGGGCCAACAAAGAACATCTGGCAATTTGTAAAAACAAGAAGGAGGTTCGGAAGTTGAAGGCAGGAAAGATCGTGTGGCTCGGTGGACGGCCAGCGACGAACGTTTCAACACCGTCATTCGTGGAAATTCACAAGGTGCTCGAGATCAAGGCTAAAGAACGTCTTAAACCGTCCAAGCCGGCGACTTTCGCGTTTTGCTAGACCGCGCGTGACCCAAAACTCTGACGTGTTATCGAACCGACGACCGCGACCGCGACCGCGCCATGTGACGCTGATACCGATTCACTTTAACAGAGAACTCGATTTATGAATTACTACGGCCAGTATTTTTAGTCTCGTGCAACGATATCGCCGACGATTGTTGCTAATCTCTTTACAGAGCATCGGAGCAGCTCCGCGTTTCGCAAGTTTCGCCACTGTTCCAGCATCGTTGGAACTTTTCTCTCGCGCACGCTGTACCGAAGCTGACCGCCCTTCTCGAGAAAACGAATACGTAAATCGTAGAATAACGTTGGCAAATTTTAAATATCATATTACGCGTAGCTTGCCTTTCAGAGCTCGTATCTTCTTCAAGCTTCTTCCCTGTTAGCTTTCTTACAGTGGAGAATTTATGAAAATAACCGGGCGTCACGCTAGTCATTGAAATCGTTCGAAAGAAATGTCAACGATTGGCCACGTGTGGTCCACGTCGGGAATATGATCATCGAGGTGTCGTATTCTACGATTAACAGCGGTAACGTCGCTCGTCCCGAATGAACAGACCCCTGTCGTTTCATTTGCACGGTCCGTACGACTCACCTCGTTATTGTTATCTTGAACGTCTTCCAGCTGCAGTTCCTCGTTCCTGCAATTGCCTCCATTCTGCTGCGGTACCTTGTTGACTTGTTCATCCACTTTATTCTCCAATGACGCCATCATCGTACACGGTTGACTGGAACAGAGGATGGACCGTTGCAAAGAGCGTGATAGATCGTGAAAATAAAAAGAAAGAGATGAATCGAAACGAAGGCGAACGCGACGAAGATAAGGTCGAAAAGCAAACGACTACGTTCGTACGTTTTGTAATTTGTATATCATTATGTATCAGCGTGTAACTTAATTAAGTATTTGTTCGCATCGTGCTCGATCCTCGCTGCGACTCGTCGTGCATGCTGCTACATAACGTAAATACGCGCGCATTATCATACCTATAAATTATCCACGTGCACGCGGAGCCGCGAGACGAGAGAGGAATCGACGACGAGACTTTCCTTCTTTCCGCGACCTTTCTCTCCTTTACGACGAACCAACCCTCTCCAACGAAGAGTCGTAATATCGAAGATGTCAATGAGATATAACGAGCACAAAGTTATAAAGCGCACATTCTAACAGGCGAACGTTGAGATCGACGAGATGGATCGCGAAAGAAATGGAAAAGCGTTTAGACACGGATTGGCTTCACTCGCGGACAACTGGAATCTTCAACTGGAAGTGTGCTACTGTTCAGCAGTCTGTGTGAATCATAGATGTTATAGCCAGTTTTATGTAGCGTACAATATGTCGTAAACGTGGCGATGGTAGCTAAGAGTGGCCGGTATCAGGAAGAAAGTGGCGTCTTGATAAACATCCGACGAGTGGGCAGAATTACGGACGGATATCGTCGAAGAAAACAAGCCTCGTGCGGTTCCAGACTTCTGTCTTTCATTGTTTCATCAGCAGCCATGTTTCGTAACGTTGGTCGAGTTTGATACGATTACGACTAGTATGAGGTAGGTCAAGGG
This sequence comes from Bombus terrestris, assembly GCF_910591885.1. NCBI lineage: Eukaryota > Metazoa > Arthropoda > Insecta > Hymenoptera > Apidae > Bombus > Bombus terrestris. The sequence continues at coordinate 4,588,065 of NC_063273.1, forward strand.
CGATGCGACTCGATAATGTTAACTTACCAACACGGAACGAGCACAAGCAATTATCGAAAAAAGAATCGTCATTTAAGTTCGTTCAACGAGCCACGGGACACTACACGAAATCGAAAGGAAGAGCTCGCTTGAAACGTGACGCCGAGCAAAAACAACGCGAATCGCACTAATTCTGATTTATTGGAACGAAGACACCCGTACTTCGATCATTGACCGTGATGTCCAACGTGCAACGAAGAACTCGATTAAGGACGAAGTTTCTGCTGAGAAAATTTCTCACAGCTGATACGGCCACATACACGAAGTACAATCCCACGGGCAAAAGAGCAATCAGCTCGTTAAATTGCCACACGAACAATCGGCCATGCCGATCCCAAACGGGTTGATAGTTCGTGTCACGTGCCGATTGTTCGGTATGTTCGGCCGGCCTTGACCTTTCTCAATGTTCTTGACCGACCTTCAGCCGAGAATGAACTTTAACGTTGGAAGCATGTGCTTCGTTAGAGTAACCTCGAGCTTTTTAATCGTTGCCGATGAAAATCACGATTGCATAAATAATCATATTCTTGAAATTAATTTTAATAAGATTTTGGAAAAACGGATCGACATAAATGTTTTATTAAAAAATAGAAGCTTTACGAAGATAAAAGTAATAAATGAAATGTCATTACATACCGTGGATCTAGGATTTAACCATGAAAAAATATAACTTTTCACACAAGGCTGAAGTATTTGAAAGGAGTCGATTAACTTGGAACGTTCCTACACAAGCTGTGAAGTTGACCAAGAAATGGTCCACCTAGAGACTGCCTGTTGTTCGCGAAACACCGAAGGATAGTCTGTCGTCGATGGTTCGACGTAGGACCATGGACAATTGATCGGCCGAGAACACCCCGCTGCTCTAATAAACGGGCGTGTTTGTATGCCGTATTCTGTGAATGATAAGATACGGCCTATGTTAGCCAATTTCGCGTCGTTTGCATATCAAACAAAACGCATCTCTGAAAACATGGCAAATCGTTTTAATCTGTGTTTACTATGTACTCTCTTACAACGCTCACAAATCTTTCAGAGCATCGTGATATCGTTGATGGAAGAACGAAAGGAAATAAATTCCGATATTTCGGACGAATAATATTTCTCTTGGAATTACTTCGTTCGCTACTGCTTTCTAAATTACAACGCGGTTATCTTCGCGTGATTGTCGGCTTCCTAAACACACGAAAGTCGAGCTATCATGGAAAAAGTTACGCATCACAGAATCACCGAGGCAATAATCGTAACGAATTAATATCGCAGTCCGCTTTCGAGTCGAAATTACCGCAGGAAATCGCCGGATAAGCTTATCAAAATTTTGATAAACGCAAGATTGCCTCTCGTATTAGCGTATTTGACTAAAAGATCTAAGCGACGATTATTCGATACTTTGGATTATCTCTCGATTCGATCGATCTTGTTTGCCAGCTCGTCGATAGGATTGCAATCATCGTTAATTCGGATAACAATACGATGGTAATAAACGTACACATACGTATAGGAGCAAAGACTCGATCGAATCCAAAACAAAAAATACAAAAATTTCCAAATAAAAAAATCCAAAATAAAAATATTTCTCGTACGAGCGTCGACATTACTTCAATCGGAAAATCCCCGAAAACGGTTTGGATCAACGTCCCCTGAGTGTCCCTGTCGCCCGTTATTCCTTCTGGTCGTCGTTGGACACAAGGTCGTAGCAGATATAAATACGAATAACCACGGATAATCTGCTACGATCTAGCCCAGAAGACAGAAGGAAAGAAAACGAAGAAGAGGACGCAGCAGAGATTTCGACACTGGCTGGTTAACGCCAAATGAAACGGTCCAGGGTCCCGTTGGTCCACGTGTAACAACGACGTTCTCTGACGAAGCCGTATCGTTGCACGGTTTGACGAGTATTGTGCAAATAGGATTGTGTAAACTCAGCCTGCTGATAAGGGGAGAGCTTATTTTTAGTAAGTCGCGGCTAACTCTCTCTCTACAGCTTCCTACGAACGTTTAAATCACCCGAACGCGCCAGATATCGCAACGTTGTCCAACGGTCGTCGAAATTTTGTTAGAAAGGCAACGAAATCGTAGCCAAATCGAACGCTTATCGACTCTCGGTCCTGCAACAACTGGGGTGTGCTCAGGGTTTCGAACGGTTAGGCTGCCATTGAAACGGTGATAATTGATGCTCTAATTAATTGATAACTACGAGCTAGAATGGCACTCGTTGTAGGGTTAATTACCTACTACGAAGAAATTAAGAATAGGCATTTTCTGTCGATGATAACCACGTTCTCAGAACGTATTACGAAAATTCAAATAGCCAACGTCGGAGAGCAACTTTTTGCGCTATGATACCTGGAATTTGCAACGTCTGAGCTGTACAGGCTGATCGAGACACGTAATCGACATACTCCAACGATTACAGTCTAATCGATAGCTGTGGACCAGAGAAACATTCGAAGTTATGTTAAGTATCTACTGCGGCGAGCAAACTGGGAACATGAACATTCTCATTTGGAGACCGTGTTATAGAAATTAAAGCGAACAAAGTGGAGATCAGTTTTCTTATTTGCACAACGTGCAGAGCTGTTGCTTGCTAGTCGTAGATGCTTTTATCGTCCTTAAGGCCGAGTTGCACAAAATTTGAATTTAACGAGCACCTGTAAGCTGCGACAAGACTATTTAACTTTCTAAACAGCTAATATTACAATTTACACAGTACCTGAGAGTAAATTTACTTTGTTGCTTGCTTACGTTACACCAGTTTCAGCGGACACTCTAAACACAGTTGAGATACGCCGATAAGATTCTGCGGATAATCAGAGGATCGTTTGAGAGATTCAACTTCCGAATCTTGAGACTCGGCAACGATATCGATTTACTTTTAATAATAACAAAATTGTAAATCCAAACACATAGGAAAAGTGCCGACATCTGGAAAAACGATCATCGCCGTCTGCGTTTCAACACTCTGCTACGTATAAACTACGCGGCTGGAAATATTTATCCCTGGGGAAGTTAACTAAGGATGAGAATTTATAAATGCGAGGGACCGCAATTTCGAAAGCTCCGAGGGACCGGAGAAGAAACATCCAGTTTCTTCTTTTGTAGTGAAAAAGTCTTCCAGTAGCGTCTCCAACATCGAGAAAATAGCCGGATACACGGAAGCGAGCAACGGTATATCGAAGCGACACCGGCGAAGATATTTTCTCGAAATAATCCCCCGGTTGCATGGCGCGTGCTCTGAGAATAGAGGCAGGCTCGCCTAATAATAGCGATATAAAAAGAAGGCCCATTGGAGCAGTTGTGTCGGAAGAGCGAGACGCGGAAAAGGAAATCGAAAGGATACCGATCGGCGAGCAATCGATGCTTCAAAAACAAGAAGAAGCAATTATCGATGGAAAGCGGATAGATAGCCATTATCGTGTTGCACTGGACACAATGCACTGGCCCGTTTATTCGAGAATTCGTTCCTGGCTCGATATCAAACGCATCGGATTCTGTCTTTTTCTTTTCTCCGCGTTGTTCATTCTTCGCCGTCGTAGACAACGTACGCCACGGCGAAACGAAGCGAATACCTACGACAAGCTGGTGAATCGTCTGGCCGAATCCTCTTTCATCGCTTTGTTCCATAAACAAATTGCCTTATCGCGCGCAGTAATTGTCAGTTTTCTAAATTTTGATTTCCATCTGTTTAAAGCAAAGAGCGAGACGAAGAGCGGGATCCCTTGAAAGATGTAATTTAAAAATCATAAACGACGTTACTAGCCACGATTGTTTCAGACAGTCTGACCGATTGTAAAAGTTCCGTTAGGGTAGTTATATTTCTTGGAATGCGTCTATTCTGGCGCGAAACTTTTCCAATCAGCGTTTGAAAAGTTTTGTTGCTTTCACTGGCCTCTTGCTCGAGATATAGATAAAATATATATAGTCGGAGAATTCGATCGTTTTATTATTCGAAACTGTCCGAAATACGATTACCCTTCTGCCAACTTGCAAAATAATTTTTCAAGAGTATCTAGTTGGCGTTAGAAATTCTTTTATTTGGAATTTTGACCACGAAACCATCGACCGCGATACAAATAAACGTGGTTCCCGTCAGGAAATGCAAATATTCCAGGAGGAACCGAAGAAATAATCTATTTATTCGTTGCAAACGAATAAGATCTAACGAAGTAGATTTGACGATAGCTGCGACTGTATTCAACGCGTCTTCCTGGAAACGCCGCGGAAACACACTATTCGTTTTGATGGCGGGAAAGAAGCCCTCGTTAGGGGCTCGTTCAATTCTATTTAAGCGGCATATTGTGCCTAATTGGAAAATTGTCAGGTTTTCAATTGAATTTTCATGCAACGTTCGCTTTAATTATCACCGACCGGTAACAGGATGCTCTTTTTAACGAAGACGCGGTCGATCGAGCAACAACTCGTAGAATCCAAGTTGCGAATGCCGTTATCGTTCTCGTACAGAATTCGTTTCGATATCGAACACCGCGGTATTACATCATTTCGTTGCCTCGTACTTTTCAATATACTTTTCCGTTATTATTGTCTCGAGAAAACTTTTATTCGACTCTCTGATGTCGAGGAATCGTCGATAGCCGAGCAAAGAGGAAACTCTTTTGCAGCCTTATCTCGTGCAACTTCGACACTTGGAATAATAGTCGAATGGAAAATTATATGCGCGGTGCGAGTCGATATCGTGTATAAATATTGAAACAAACCGCAGTATGTACTTCGGGGTATACACCGGAATGGAGGACGTCCGTGCATCGCTTTCTGGCCCGATAAATCAAACGACGATCGTACCAATATTTGCATGTTTCCGTGTAATCATCGGTGATATAAAAGTTAATGCATTATCGTAACGAATAAATCTGAACGTGCGTTGTCAAGACGTTTTTATCTGCGACTAGGAATTTCGTAAATACTCGACAATACTAAATTATCTGTGTTTCTGGAGTATCGACATGGAAAATAAAACGAGCTCTGTGTTCACGGACATCGTATCTCTAAGAAACTTTCGACTTTACATCTTCGATAGGCCGTAAAACTCTGATATCTGAAATTCAACCGATCGGTAAATTATCTATTTTTCCAGAATATCGAAGGATCGAACGAACGATCGCCACTTGTTCAAGATTTCCGTGTTTACGAAACTTTTTAATTTCCCGTCTATCGAGATCGATCGCCGATTAGATAAATCGACGAGATGTTAACGCAATAACCGATAACTAATCGACAAAACATTTTCTCGTGTTACAGGTATTTTAAACTGCGTGAGAGTGTCGTTTATCTCGAGCACACGACTCGTTGTGAGTCAAAATGTAAAGTTGATTATCGTACAAGTAAATCTGTTCCTATCTCGTTTAGATAATGTAATTAGCGCGATTACTATTTGTTTTTCTCCGCGTCGTGATTGTTCTAAGGAAATCGATATCAAAGGTGCCGTGTAATTTGGTACTCGTTGCAATCGGCGCGATATCGGTGCTTTGATATTCGACTTATCCGAATTTTTCGCTGGTCCAATCGAAAAGCGTACCGCGTAAACAATAACAATAAAACAGCTACCGGAGTAGCTGGCAGAGATTCGTTTCGATGATTCGTCGATGTTTTTAAAAATCAAGATCGAAATTCTATCTCGAGAAATTAAAAAAAAAACGGAAGCCAGTTATCAGATGATTTTTCGAAGCTCCGTTGATTCAACGAAGGGAAATCTTCGAATTTGTACGAGGCAAAGTGGCGAGCTTCGCTTGGAAGCCAATGTAGATCAAAAGTTCGATGAAAAACTCGCGAAAGAAGAAGTCTTTTGAACACTAGCACTGCGAATCCCTTATTTAGTTCCGCTGCGGGCCTCGTTGCCCCTCTCGAGAAATTGATTAGGGCGAAACTCGTGGGCCAGCTCCCATTCACTCGGACCGTCAACGTGAATGACTCGACCGCTGAAAAGGCACCGGTAATACAATGAACGATTCTACACGTAGTATGTACCTACGAATCGTGTGGCCGAGTAAGCGATCTTCTTCTCGAGGCCACGTGCTGAGGCCAAAGTTCAACGGGACTTATCTTTCAGATTCTTCGCACACGTTTATTTACCAACATTATTCGCGATACAACGCTAAATCGACGATGGACTGTGTTTCAGGAATAGACCTAAAACGGGCTAATAAATCCGACATTCCTTTTGCAGGCCACTCGACCCACCCTACGCGTCTTTGTCTCTCCGCGTTTCTCGCTATGCATTTTTCTCTCTCATCATGAAAAGCTTACCCAGGTCAGGGAAAAGACAGAAACGTAGAATCGTGTTTGCTTACCATTAAGCGTTAACACGTGATTAACAGGCGCTTCTCTCCTATAGTTTTACATGTCTTACCGAACGAGCCGAAGCGGAAATCGAATAGAACGACGATCGATGAAATATTCGAGACATTTGTGAAACAGAAAAAACACCGGCCACTAAATAATAATAAAGCGATCGTCGATGATCATAGGCTTGTTTGCGCGACACCGCAATGATTTCATTCTGCTCGTTGTAATTGCTGGTTATTCGCGAACGAGGACGCGAAAGATAATTATTATACGGGTTTTTCAACGCGATCGTGGAAAGAAAAAGACTGATCGAGGAACAACGATCCGATTGACTTTTTGTTTCGTAGGAGAAATAAAAATGGTGTTTTTATACATGCACTGAGGGGCACGTATCTGTTTCCGAGTTGGGAAGCGGATCGAAAGATAAGCCGGAAAGGGAATGGAAAAAGAAATTAACGCAGGCGACTTTCATACGCGAGACAAGGTCGATTCGTTGAACGGCTCTCATTACGGATTCGGAATTAATATTCCGATCTGGTCGGTCGAGCAGCGCGCATGCGCCTGTTACGCGCACACGATTCTTACCGTATGGAAATTTCGGAAACGACGCTATTTCGTCTGACCGAACGTCATCGGTATCGAAGATAAGTTATGTTTTCATTATCGAACGAGACAGAAAAAAGCAAACGTCTTGGTTCAGTCTCCCGTCGATAGCTACAGTCTCGTAGACTCGATCGACGATAAGCGAGAAAATGTATGCACGCGTGAAACGAGATACGCGTGTCGGAAAAGAGAGAAGAACGTAGAAGGATGCGTGTCCAACTTATCGTTCCATCTTTCGTGATTAATAATTTCGTAATAACAATAAGGAACACGTAAAACAAGCTTACGTGTGTGCACGACCACGTGCAAAGGGACGCTGCGGAGCGCGCATGCGCGAACCTCGAGGCGGGAAGTGCGCCTAAGCGTCGATGGAATACAAAACACAACAGAACACCTATACATAGACGCGACTGCGCGCGTGTACTCCTACATGTGCACTACACACGCGTTTACACTATCGTAAACTCAAAGAAACAGAAGACATGAATGAGAAGTTTTTCGTATGCCCGTAAGTTTTTATCGTACACACGCGCACACATGTACACGATTACTATGCACACCGTGACGAGAGATACATCTGGTTAAACCTGAAACGGTTAAGGCCGGTTGATTACCTTTCCTCGTCAAGCCACTGTCACCGACTGCCGAAATTCCAGGGAGCGGGTGCGAAGGAAAGAGGCCAGAGAGGAACGCGCGCGTGTTCGTAGCCGCGTCGTACGCGTGTACTAAGACGGTACGCGCGATGTGCCCGAGAGTAAGCGCGATCTGTGTATCCCGTCGGGTATGCACGGCTTCCATCGGTCACCGATAACAACCGAATGCCAGATTGGTCCGTTTCGAGCTCACAGGATCGTCTCGTTGGACACATGCTCCGACTCACACCGCCAGATGATCTGCTGCCGGAACGAAGCGTGACGTAACGAGCGTAGAAAGTTACGATTATATTAAATACGAAGGTTTCTTCGAAGTTTGCCAGTAATCGAATCGCCGTTTCCCTCGATCTTCGTCTTCTTTGCGTTTGTCCGCGAATCGAGCTTCTTCTACGGAGATTCGAGGTTATCTCGATCGAGATGACGGAACCTGACTCGCAAAGAGTAAAGCGAAATTCTCACGACCGTTGATCGATCGCCGATCAATCGTAATCGATCGTTAACTACGATATGCGTGCACGCGTTAAATCTTAAGTCGAAACTGACGATCGACGTTCGTTCGATGCGAGACGAATCGAGACGGCTACGATTCGCGCTCCGTTCGATCGACAATCGAAATCGAAACACGCCACCCTCTTGGTTACGAGATCGAACGGCTGCACTTAGAAGCGCTAACGAGCCGCGGTTAAAACGGTCGATACGCGGCGCCGCGAGTTCCGTTGATCGTCGATAAGGACCCCGGAGGCGACTGTCCGATAACCCGAATCAGCGGAGATTGTGTGACCACCGAACCATTCGGCAACCCGTTTCGACGTTTCCAACCACGAGACGCGGTGATAGTGAATTCGATGACGTAATTAATGGCGAAAAGGTTTATTATGGAAGTGGCTAGGCGCACGCGTCCTTGCCTCCCGTTCGTTTCGCGGTAATACTCGTATATTAACGAAACGCATAGAACATTATGTTTGCATATCGGAAAAAATGTTGGTTAAACGTATTTCAAGTACGGCCCGCTTTTTATATTCGATTAGTTTATCGTAATACCGATTGCCTTTTAGTGGTCGCTTTTGTTCAGTTGCGTCGTTATCAGTTGTAATTTGACAATTCCATAATTCAAACGCCGATAAAAATTCGGAAAAATTTTACACAGCGACGATGCGTTGTCCGATATCTGTGAACAATTTAAAAGCAGCCATTTGCCAACAAAATCTGCCCGTCCCATAGAAAAACACGATACTTTTCTATAATACCGATGCGCTTGTGCAGTTTGAGTATAACCAACGTGATCCATGACTCGTCAATTGATAAATCGGATGATTAAAACTGGTTCGTGTACAAGTTTCGCTAGTTCCCGCGTGAAAAAGGGCGGCGTGCAGTGCCGATGCACGACTACACGTGCCACGAATACGCAGTATCGCGTCGTGTGGCGCGAACTCGCATGGCGCAGAAATACACACCAGCTCTCTTTTTGCTTGATCGTGCGTTCGACAGGTCTAAGAATACGTATATTTAGTTCTCTGGACTGTACGCGCAGATAAATCGTCGTTTTCGATCTTCTTTAAAAGCGTCGCGAACGCGATCTTAATTACCGTGTACGTGAACAGCTCGCGAGATAATTTTCTTTTACAGAAATTTATTTACGTTGCTCGTTGCATTCTTCTTGTTATCGAGCATTAGAGTTATTCCTACGAATCGACCGCTATTCATCCTCGTTCCTTCCCACGATGTATGTGCATATATATATATATATATATATATATTCACCACCGAGATAAACTTCACAAAAACGAACGGCAATCCACGTGTACCGAACCCCGTGAATGCCGCGTATATCATCGAGCATGTACCGAAATGCACTCACGTATGCGTCATGATTGTCGTCAACGAAGCACGAACTTCGGATGTCACACTCGCGCTAGTCGTATCCTGGTGCCGACTGCTTCGCTCGAAGAAGAAGTGAGAACAGACCGAGGGGACGAGTGCCATAAAAATCGGCAGTGATGTTGAAGTTCGAGACCGTATGCGAGAAAGATAGAAGATAGAGCGAGAATGAGAGAGAAAGAGAGATAGAAAGAGAGAGAGAGAGAGAGAGAGAGAGAGAGAGAGAAAGAGAGAGAAAGGGAGAAAGGAAAGAAGAAGGAAAAGAGACGAAGGAGAAGAACGGGAAAGAGGCGAAAGGCACGCGGTGAACTGGTGGAAAAAGTACGAGGAAGTCGCGATAAACGACGACGAGCCACTTGCAATTCTCGCGCGACAGAACGGAGGCGGTGTTTCGCCAAACCTCCGCTCGTTTCCTTGCGTTTCGCCCCTCCTGTTGCACGGTGGCGCTTAAACGAAAGTGTAAGTTTACTTAAGGTAGGTCGCGCCAAGAATATACGCCTATTGCACGACGAACTCTCGTACCGTTCCTTCGGGACGGAGGGAGGGAGGGAGATAGAAAAGAGATCACTCCAAAGTGATGACGTTCTACGATTCACCAGAGCATTTGCATGCTCCTCTTCTTTTTTATATATGTATGTCTTATAAAAGAACAGAGAAACCATCGGCCGAGTGCGAAAACGTTTCTACAATTTCGTGTTTGCCAGATACGAGCCTTCGAACTTTTTGACTTGGCCTTTCACTACACGCTGATTTGATCCTTGATATTCAAACGTCCCGCCTTTATAAACGTTACAAACATATATATATATATATATAGTGTAATTTTGAGCACTTCTTTGAAAATATATATGTATGTATGTATGTATGTATATTATATTAACTTATTCCTTAGAAGCTCTCAAAATTACACTCCGACAGATTTAATATTAAGGAGAAATAACTGGGAAATGTTGGTTCAATGTTTGCAATAACGTAGACGTATTTATTCCTTTTGTTTTCATATGGACGGTAAATCGCAAAGTTTCAATGGCAACGTTTTGTTGCAAATACGTAATATTTACGATATGCAGCAGATTGGGAAGAAGAGTCGAATCGTTAAGGGTTCGATACCGACGAACCATCGTTACGATCGCTGACAATAATGCAACCTGGTTGACGTATTACAATATTTTATTGCTAATAATTTACTGCGTATTCGTGATTTACATGCGGCAAGAAAAATAACGTGAAAACGCACGGAGAATAATCTGCGAACCAAAACAACGTACGATTTAAAAAAGCGAGCGGGGATACGCGGATACTCGTACTTGAGCGCGAGTATCGTTCGTGGGAACTATGGGAAAATATGTACGTATTATTAATAAATAAACAAGTCAACGCAATATTTCAGTAATAAAAATTCATAATTCCTCTTCAATTTCAATAAACGTCGCCTAATACATTTGTCCTTCTTTGTACCATAGCATATATACTTCACTTTTTTTTTTCTTTTATTGTTTTCCTTTTTTAACATATGCACAGGATTAAGTCGTGCGCATGTGTGTTGAAACGTTCGTTTATATATGTATATATATACATGTATACACGCGTATATGTATATGTATATATATATATATGCATCTATTATGCACACACGACACACACATACTTTGCGTATCTCTACTAGAATCTCGCCTGTTCTTACTAACATACATACATACGAAACATGCGCATGCGAAATGTCACATGAACACGCGCGTCGATATTATATATACTCTATATGTGTGTAAGTGTAACTGGTAGCACTTTTGCCGCAGCGACACGCGTGCACACATATACCTTTTCGACTGAATAACATGTATACATTATATTCCAATTCAAATCACAAAAACACGGTCTCCTGTACGACAATCGTGAGAATAAAAATAAGTGTCGCGATAGTTGTACTAATTAATATAGTATAATAGTAGTAGTAATAGTAGTAGTAATAGTAATGGTAATAGTGATAGCAGTAGCAGTGATAATAATAGCACTGTTGGTATATTTTCTCTTCCTTTTACTTTTTATCCATAATAACGGTTCTTTCCTCCTATTTTTTTTTTTTTAAATCTTCCGAGTCTTATGCATACGTATCGATAATTAATCACCATAGCCGCTTACCAATAATCACCGTATATACAATGTACATACAAGTATAACATTTGTTGTATGCCGTTTAACAAGATTTACAATTATCTTCTTTTGTCGTTCATTATGTGTATATAAATATATAAATTTATATGGTCATACATAAATTTATATATTTATACTAATCATAGGCGTGTATGCGTTTATGAATAAAAAGTATTATACTTATGTAATTGAATAACGTTCTCTCTACTCTCGATAATTAATATTTAATTAGTTACATGTGTAAACGACAGGACAAACTACAGCTGCCGAGACTCACCGAGACGAGAATCGAACAGCACGTGTATTAGTCGAGAATTAGTTTGTGTTAATTAATATGTAACTATCGTTTCACATTTCTTCCCGACAGTAGATTCTCGGTCAATTAAAAAAAAACTATTAATTTACACAAACTAGATGCATCAGACGAGTTGTGTCCTTTTATACATTAAGTAAAATAAACATTCTAGCTGAATATCATTAATATATTTAATTAATCTCTACCTAACGTGTTATTTGTTCATATAATCAATATATTAATACAGGGACATACGGTAATGAGGTCCCGAAACAGAAATCATTTTCTATTTGCCTAGTTTCGAAATTCGTTATACACTATTTTACAATTGCCTATATAATTATTTACAATTCTTTCCGCAATAGCGAATCTATCTGTATGTCGCCTAATCCACATTTTCTTCACTTATAATAAGTATATACATTTGTTGTGTATGCAAGAAAAATATTTCTCTGAATGTAATTTAATTGGAATTATACATATCTTTGGATCGTGACCAAAAATAGATTTAAGTAACAACTTGTAGGTGGGGTATTCTCGATTAAGAATGGTCAATCATTGCGTGAATTGTCCACGTGTGCAACCTTAAAAGTCAAATGCGATACGCGCTAACGTAAATAACACGATAAGTCGACATAGTATAACAAACGTTTCTTTCGTTGTGTTCGACAAGTAAAACGTAGCTCAAAAAGTAGAACGCGGCTAAGTATCCTTAAAAAGTACTATAATGAAGATAAACAAGCCTAAAGGAGAGAGCCAGTCGCAAAATATTGAGATTGACCATTCTTATTCTAAATCATAATATTTATCACTTACGACGAAGATTAATATTCTTTCAACATTACTTCGATATGCAAGTGCAAAAGCATTTTTTTCACTTTTTCGTTATTTTTTATACTGATCATTCTATACTGATTAAGTTAATAAATTCTTCTATCTATTATCTACTATTGACATAGGCAAATGAAGTTTTCCACCTGATGGCATTTTTTACATTGTTACACGTGTTTGTTTGTTTGTGTGTGTTTGCATGCAAACCCACGTGTATGTGTGTAAGATTTATATTTATATTTAAATATTAGTTTCATAAAAAAAATTAGGTATATAATTGCAAAAATTGTAAGTACGTCAAAAATACCATCAGGTTGTACTCATTAATTTGTGCTTTATCCATTAGAATGTATAACGAAGAAGTACCTTTTTCAGACCTTTTAGAAGCAACAGCCCTATCACAGTGTGGCTCGGAGATGAAGGCTATTTCTTTCTCCTTATGCGGACCAGACTTTATAAAACAGACTCTATTTGTTTAATTTCCTTCTCGGGTGGTTCTTGTGGAGATGGTGCAGTTTCTATGATTTCAGGAATATCTTCTTCGTTCTCTTCTTCGATATCTTCATCGATTGGAGTCAATGTATCTAATATCACAGGCTGGGTCTGTAATAGAATTATTCTTACTCGTTAATTTCCATTACTCTAAATAATGTTTATTACTTGTTACTATATATCTACCTGCGGCGTTGTGCACCGTTTCATAGCTGGCGCCATGAAACTAGTAACCGTGCTTATAAGGAAGAAAAATCCTGCCATAAAGAATGGGATACTGTAGCTTTGTGTTGCGTCATAAACGGCACCCGCCAAAGGTGAACCAATAATAGCTGCAGCTCCTCTAAATAAGATTAAAAGACCAAATGCATTGGTCAATTTGTCTAGCCCTAAGAGATCCACCAAAATAATCGACGTCAAAGAAATGTATCCAGCTGAAATATTACACAAACATATAATATTGACGCACATAATGAGATCCATAATAACATTTATTAATTTCAATACTTACATATAGCTATACCGAAAAGAATGCTCATAATGATATAAGCAGGATAAGAATGGCAGAACGGTATCGCAGCTACAGCAACTGTCGATATAATTAAGCAGATGTTGTTCAATAATAGTGAATCTACTTGTGGAAAATCCGCGATATATCCACAAGCTACACGGCCCAGAGTATTAGTAATTCCAATTATAGATACTAAATATGATGCAAGAGTCTTGTCAATATTCTAAAAACAATTAACATTGAAAAACTGATCATACAACAAACAATATGTAGTAAAAAGAATATCCTATAATCTTTAACTTACATCTAAGACCGCAGCGTCTAATAAATATACAAACGGCACGTATAATCCAGCCATTCCAAATACATTACTGATACCAATTAAAAGAAACACTGGATCCTTTAGTAAAGATAGATCCATCATCGTTGACAAAGCTTCTTTAAACGATTCAGGTAATACCAAACAGGGACATAGAGGTTCTGTAACATTTACTATGTTTTAATAAATGTTTATGAATAGTTATATTTGTAATTTTTTGAATTACTCACGTTGAGGCGCCTTTTCAATATCGGTATCTTTAACATCTCCACGTACGGATTTTGATAATGAAATAACACTTTGACGATAATTTGCAAGTGATTTTTGACTCTGATATTCTGGTAAATTAACCACACTGCCGCTGTAAAATATATCCTTTCGCGATAGTGGTCGAATAATTTGTGGTTTCTCTTTTGGTATACTAGATTTGCTGGTAGTAAAAGTAATACTTTCGCCATCCTGTAAAACGTATCATTTATGGTATAACTTAATAGTCTTTTTTTTTTAATTAAGTATATTTTTAAAAACTCATGCTAAAACACGTACTATATCTATTTCTGCATTATTATTCCGAGAACCCATAACGCTGCCTGTCGAAAGTCTTAAGTGCAAACTCTTTCTAATATCGCCATTAGAATTTAACGTTGTTCTAGAGTTCTTAATCGCACTAAGACTTGGTTTATATCTCTCGCTAGTGCTAGTTTTACGAATTCGATCGAAAAAGGGTACAGAGCCATTTTTAGGTAAACCTTGTACGTGAGTTGTAAAAGCAGGTTGAGAAGCATTTCTAGGTATTATTGGTTTGAATTCGCTTTCAGACTTTTCTGACATATCTTTTGTATCTTTGGTATCATCGATATTTTTTCTGCTTTTCGATTTAGTGGAAATACTCTTTAAGTCCATACTGCCACTATTACTAGTTGCTCCACTGGAAGAGTGTTCTTGTACTTTCACCTCCGATATAGTGGGCAGAGTTGGCACCGTTGGAACTGGTGTTAAAGGAGTTCCTTTAATATTACAAATAAATGAAGTACATCGTAAAATACGGTGGTGTTCGATCGTCAATATAGTTAATTTTAAGACAGATTTTCTTACCAGGCACTAATTGGTCTAAATTGAAACTGGAATGAACACCAGGATCAATGTTAATAGGCATTTTCATTCTTTTCTCCATAGATCCATCAGGCAGTTGTACCATAAAATAAGAACCTCCGATACTTCCACGTTCCATTTGAAATCTTTTCTCTTCCGCCATTCTTTGTAATAATGGTTTAACAGAAGAAGGCTTTGGATATTCTAATGGCCTCATCATTGCACCAAAAACCTATAATTTTTCTGTTGTTGTTATCAAATATACGATCTATGTTCCAGAATGTCTTAGAAAGCTAATAGCTACACTTACAGCACAATTTAAAATAAGACCAGCCAGAATTAAATTTGCTCCTTTCCAATTATATGCTTCTAGTAACATTGTTACAAGAGGTGGAAATGCAAATGTGCCAAATCCTGAACCACATACAGCAATGCCTGTAGCTAGAGATCGTTTAGTTTCAAAATAATAACCTACACAAACTACTGCTGGTAAATATATTAGACCAAATCCAACTCCTGAAACAGCATAATTATTATAGCATAATCAAAATGTAAATAAGTAAATCAGATTATAATCCAAAATATTATACACACCTCCCATAACACCATAAGTCATCATAAGCATATTTACACTGGTTGAAAATGTTGAAAGTACAAATGCTGCTGCACCTAAAAAACTTCCTGCCATACATACTGCCCTACATCCATACTTATTTGTTAAAGCACTGACAACAGGTCCTAAAAATAGATTGAATCTTTTTAACCAAGACATTATTACGCTTGAGAGAAAGATGATATTTATAATAAAGAAATTTACCAGCACTGAGGTACATGCCAGATAACAACGAGCCAACCCATGCAGTTTTTCCTTTTCCTTCTCCAAAATATGTAACAAATTCTCCCAGAAAAACGCCAAATGTATAAGCAATACCATCTACTATCATGTTACACATGAATGATGCAAATACCACCACCCATCCGTATCCACCATCAGGTGGAGGTGGTATATCGTGGTATTCGCACAGTGAACCCCCTTCATCTTCTGGAGATGCTTCATCACTAGCTCCATCAGTGGCAGTTAATCTTGCATGCTCTTCTACAGAATATTCACTGTCCGTCTGTAAAATGGTACAACAACATTCATAAATTTGTAACTGATATACATAAAGTATTAACATTTTCTTATTTTTCTACATTTTCTCGAACATTATTCCAACAAAGTAATTCACCCTTCTTAGAAAATTTGAATGAATATTTGTTTTTAAATCTTGTTACATTGTAACATTGATATTTGTGTTTGCCTTGAGTAAAGTAGTGGCAGTTCACCTTGAATACTGCAAGAAAAGCTTCATTTCATACCAATGCATAAATACATAGGCAAATTATAGATATTTCTATACATGCCTGATTAACAAATTGTTAAATTAGAATACTTATAGATTTCGGAAAATCATGCAGATTCAACTACGATTTTATGACATCATTTTTACGAATGTAAATTACTTTCCTCCGTTGAAAATAAAATGAAATTATGAGAATGAAATGAAATAAATCGAAAAGCACGCTACTGCGGAAGATATCTTTTGGAGCGTAATGTGAGAACGCGCGGCCGTATTATAAGATGATCTCATAACGCAAACGTAAGCATAGATATGGCTACTGTGACTTAACCATTCCCTAAGGCTACGTTTATCCAAGGTAAAATAGCATTTCCTTTGAATCTAATAAAGAGGAAGCGATATTGATCACGCGATAAAACGATCGTGTTTAACGAAAATTCCTTAAGATAAGGAAATTTTAAGAATACTAGAGAAGAAGATAATACAGATCATATAAATGAATCTAATTTCGTGCTTCCTTAATTCTGCTGTATTCTTCGAGTCATTTTCGACTCAATCGTGTCCTTCTATCGTTTCTTCACCTCGAGGAAAATATAAAAAAGTCGTCAATGGTATTTTTAAAACACCTTCTTCAAGATATTTTAAGTCCTTCAACATGAGTGAGATTGGATAAAAATTCGAGAATCGCAGCAACGTTATAAGAAGAAATATTTGTAAGGAATTTTTTTATAGAAATGTCGAAGGATCGAAGTAGTTCCGTACAATGACCTCGAGTATGTTAAAATTATTAAACGAATTTAAATACAGCGCTAGAGCATAGGACACGCATATCGATAGGCTTAATAGTGACTTAGCTTAGCGGAATGGAAGGTCAACCCAATCAGCTGATCCACTGTCATTAGAATTGGCAAAGCGTGCGCCACCTAACGTCAAGGCAAACGAAGCTCGACGAGATCATTGTTTTCGACCTTGTTTTCGTGGCGGTCGGTGTCACATTCGCAACGGGTGCAAATTGTGCACACAGCCATGCAGTAGGTACATGGCTGTGCTGACAACGTATACATATGCGTGTATGGTGTGCCAGCCGTACTCGGTTCGTGTTCGTCAGAACCTTCTGTGCGAAAGTGTAATTTATGTTGATTGTCAAGGCTAAGTCACGTGTCGTCCCCGAACCAAACTGGACAAACAAACGAAGCAATTACGACGAGAAACGATGTAAAACGGAACGAAACGAAACGAAACGAGAGTGCCTCGAAACTCGAGGCAAATCAGATCACCCAAGAATGAAGAGATCGAATCACGCAAGAGGCGCGTAAACGTGGTAGCACGCGCTTTACCAAATAGAGACAAATCTTCGAAACGTACCGTACTGATCTTTCGCACGCGACGCGAGCCGTATTGGCTGTACTGCGACTTGTTGAGCGACACGCGCGACATTCTACGATCGCTTTAATGTCACACTTCACTCGTTTCGCCGTTGGCCTCCGCACACTTATGCAAAGTTCTATTTTCGTAGAAGTGCGCGCAGCTGCGCGTTGTATGTTCTTTCTTTCCCGTGACTTTATCCCGTGGCAAGGTTTTACCACGCTGCGTCTCTTACGCGCGACTTTAACACACTCCCCCTGTTAGCGAATAACAGGAGTAGTAGTATCAGTATCACTCGTCAAAATCCGCTGCCATGTCTTTCACACTCACGCGCTCCCGTGTCAACTCTCTATTGTACTGCCATATCGCACGCCTTTGACCAATTAACGGATTGACGGTTATTCAACGGAAAGAAGAGTGTGCAACGGCCCCTTAAAAAAAGTACACTTTTTGCAAAGATTGAGAGTTCACGTTCTATCTTGTCCCTCGTTGCAGCGCACGACAACTATACACAACATATATACGCGCGAGGTGACGCGTCTCAACCAAGCTCAGATCATCAACAAGGTCTAGCCACGAGACATCGGATGCACGCGAATCAAATGACACTGTATACCTCGTAAATACGGCACGCGTAAATTGTCATGACAATTTTGCCGGCAGAAACGACTGGTTTCTACTATTGGACGTATAACTATGCGTATCACTACGCACTACGATGAATCTATTTATATATAAACACCGTAGTTATAGCCTTTCTTCCTCCAACGTCCACGAACAAAGTAACTTTGTTCTCTACGCGTACAACGTTCTTTTCTCTGTCATCGTGAATGGCTTTGACAAATGATCTTTGGTGTAGTGTAAAAATATGTAATGCTGAATGCGACGGAACAGCATGCAATGGTGTGTCAATAATACGACCACTCGATCGTCGATTTGGCGATTACGAACACGCGTGCAGTGCAAATGCAAATGCACTGTTCTGTTTACCACTGTTCTGTTCTAGGCGAAGTCGCGATGCACCAATGACTAAACAGCACAAGTCTCCGTTGAAAATTTAAGTACCCGCCGGACAAAAGAGCTGCTTACGACAACGAAAGAACACGGACCTCCCGTTGAAGCGGTAAGCGGTACTGATCGGTTGTGCGCGAAAAGTTAACCTATAAATGCGAAGCGTCTCACACGCGTCCCCTCCCTATCTCACAATTACGTGGCGCGACAACCAGACGACACTCGAATTTGCATCGTTCATGATTCTAAAAGAAGCCTTGAATTTTCACACGTACGCAGTTTTCGCCTATCGCGATTTGTTTTAATTAAAGCAAAATGCCTAATTTACATATTCTGCACTATAGGAAATACGCTTTGTACAGGGCGCAACGGTTCGATACAAAATCCGCTTAAAGAAGAAAAAATCAATACGAGAACGGTTATAGTATTTAAAACGACCAAATTACATACTAAATTATAACTTTCTCCTTGTTTTTCTCCATGTTGCAAATAACCGTACGAGCAGTTGATGCAATCGTAAACGATATAGAATTAAGGAAAGATGTTATATTTGAAGAGGACAAAGAAAAAACAGACAATAAAATGGCGGAGAATCCGTTTAAAAATTTCAACGGCTGTTTCCATATAGCTATAGCATGGACAAATGTATTTGATATGAAATGATTTATATCTTCACGAAAGTGTTACATAAATGAAAGCTACAAAGCATTAAGAAGCTGTGATCATGGTGTAAACAGTACGAATCTATTGTTTCATTTATTTTTATGCCTATAACAGTTTTTCGTAGAAATGTCGTAAAAAAAGGACACTCAAAATATTTATAGTATAAAACATTTCAAATTGAACTGAAACAAATTTTAAATTTTTTCTAGCTAAGAAATTGCTCTAACCACGCATCTTTGTAATCGACAAAAAAACTCATCAAGTATTGCATTCCATTCACAAAGTCGAGATATGCTTGGTCGACAAAGGAGCACAAAAATAAGCAGCTCTGTGACACTGCGCTCCACGCGAGGCCAAAAACCTTTTCGTTGTTCATATCCGTCCAACGAGGCAATGTTTGTATCAAGGGTTACTTGGTGCATTATTGGAGGAATTGCAACTCCGACTAACCAACACGTCGCAGCTCAATGTCACCCAGCTCTGCGCGGATGATTCACATTTGGCATAATAATGGAGAGATCGACATGTTATTTCCTCTAACGTGCAACTACAGGAGCAACTTTTGAACTTACGTTTAATGTTTCGACATATTGTTCCACGCTAGCCATTAGTCCGTACTTAATCTTGTAAGCCACGCGCTGTAGTAGCTTTTTTCAATATCAGGGGTAGAGGGACAAGCCTACCTTGTCACTCGAGGTTTATGCAATTTTTAGAGTTAGTTGTTTCGAGACGTTACCTCACTAAACAAATATTTGCTGGCAACGATCTCGTACTTTAGGAAGAAAGTGACAGTTCCCGATGCGGTGTTATTATCTGGTGGCTTCGAGAAATCATGTTCATAGTCGAGCAGCTGAATACAGTAGTGTCGCGTTAACTGGTCAGAATTTTGCTGGCCATTGTTATCCCTGACCAATTCTTCGAACTGATTTCGTAGTGGAACTCTCTGGACTCTCTTGCACAATAATTTACAAACTAATAATATTAATTAGTAATATTAATGAATCGACAATTTTCAAATTGTAAATTTTGTGTATGTATGTATGTGTGCGCGCGCACCACTCGCATGCGCGCGTGTGTGTGTATACACTCCTTATTTATATTATTAAACTAAATGTGTAAGAGTTTATTTGGTTTACAAGGAAGTATTACCAAGGTCTTTGGAATTTTATTTAAAATAGTACACTATGTGAAAAATTACTTAAACAGTCTGATTCTCTCGAATTCTATCTTTTCTTTGTTCCAAACATTTGTTCGAAAATATCTCGCACTCAACAAGGAAGAGAGATACTCAAGATTTCGTAAAAATATACCTCCCTCAATAACTGGACAGATAAGATCCCAACCCGTGGCCAGTTAGCGAAGCACTACTGTAGCCATGCGGGAAACATCGTACATCGTAAAGTGACCATCATATTGTAGCGTGACGCGCGCACTAATAATCTAAGTTGATGCTTACACTGACATGAAATTAATCTTGCACGCAAAGGAGGTTACCAATATATATATATCATATGTCGTGTTATCAAGATTATCAACAATGTACATGAAATCTCGATTAATCGATTGCCTTTTAACGATGGCCGTCTCCACAAAAATCACCAAACAATCGAATTACAGCGAACACAAATGAGAGAGCTGGCGAAAGGAGGCGGGGCGATGAGGCAGGAGGGCACTAAGTAAACATTCTGAAGATGATCTCGAGTCGATGTATAACAGTGGTGGAAACACTCGAAGAATCAGCACCGATAAAAGGGATAGGTAGATGGGAGGAGAATGGTACCACTGGTATATAACGTCGATCACGCGAGTTACTGCTGCAACATGCTGCATTCCACTGGGTGTTCTCTGTGCTCGTCTCTACGCACGAGTACATTTATGAATTAATTAGATAATAACCAACGACAATTAGTGTTGAAGGCACGATACATGAAAACACCATCTGCTTCTGATCTCCGCGGAAAAATTAGCAGGCAGAAGCAACGGCACGATACCGTTTTATAAAATACAATCAATTCGTAGTATTTGACGAAATAATAGCGACGGAAGAATTCTATTTACTGAAACAATCGTAATTTCTTTGTCTCGACCTAAAATAAGGTTGAGCTCGAAATAATTATGAATCAATCGATTTGAACAACAACGATCGCGCATCTTTCTTTCGAACTTCCAATTATAAAGCTTTCGAAAGCGTCACGAAACGTGCAGAAACGCAGATAACATCAATAATTTAAAATAATCGCGAGAACATCTGGTCCTCGTCTTCTCGGAAATGTTAACGGCAGCAGTAGCTTAAAATGACTCAGAAACCATAAATGAGAGCTACATCATGATATTTTCTCGATTTGCAACAGGCCATTGTTTACGACGATAGCCTAGCCCCTTCTTCGTTGTCTCAGTTTGCTTAGGACCGCGAGATACCAGGATCCCCGATAAACACATGAACATAATAATCGAGAAAGGAAGAGCATGTTCCCTTTGCTGAATGAATCACATCGTCTGACAAGAGTATACGCTTTAAATTATCATAACCTCACCGGATTGATATTTTTTCTCCTTTTATCCGCGCGTATTTATTAAGTCGCGATAAGCTGTTCGGAAAATTTATTGAAAAGATTAGAGCGCTGTAGAACTGCTGAACAGCAGTTCTTACGAATTCGAAGAGACGTCGATATCATTGATATTACAAACGATGCAATCCAACCTAATCGTACTTACTTAATCGACTCAAGGGAAATAGGGAAATTAGCTACTGTTTGTAATCGGAATTGTTAATCGCCTGTTTCTTCCGTCTATGGTTATAAAGATTAACTGTTGCGATCATGTTCATCGATCTATTTAATCACTCTTAGCAAATTAATAATAAAGTCTAAGTGTGAGAAATTCGTTTATCAATTATTGAGAGCAATTTATTCGCATCGATTATAGTGACTCACGAAAGTATTTGCTCGCTTATCATAGAAAACTTTTATGAATATATTATACGTGTTATACAAAAGGTTTTGAAACTTCATCGACAATGAGATGAGACATAGCGTACGATAAGACATTGGTACAATATGAATACTGTTGAAAATGACTGCATTAGATAATCAACTATTCAAATATTTTTGTAACCTTTGTGATGTGTACGTTTAGAATAAATATCTTATATCTTGTATATATGCATATTTAGTCATGACTTATGATAATGCTAGTACAGTTTCAAAATTTTTTGTGATATATTAATATAC
Organism: Bombus terrestris; assembly: GCF_910591885.1. Classification (NCBI taxonomy): domain Eukaryota; kingdom Metazoa; phylum Arthropoda; class Insecta; order Hymenoptera; family Apidae; genus Bombus; species Bombus terrestris. The sequence goes on from NC_063273.1 coordinate 4,610,835, forward strand.
GTAACATATTCCTAAAAGATTTTAGTAGTACGTGTTGAAATATATTCGTGAGTCGGACTATATTCATTTAAACAAGAGAGCCTTCGATAGAAGCAATCAGATTCATGGACACGTTTTCCTACTTACGATCTAACGCTCTTGGGCCGAATAGCCCAAGGATAAGGGAAATACTCGACATCGATACAGTACGATAACGAATTCAACAAACACTCAAAAGATAAGATGTTCGCACGTAATAAAATACATCTTAATCCATGGCTCGACACCAATCCATTGTAAACTGGCACGTGATATGGTCTATGTCTGCAAAAAAAGTAATAACATCCACAGACTACACCCAAACGTAGAATCTCGTACGCGAAATCTGTCTCTGTAATGTTACCGGCAATATATCGATGGGCCATTCGTAAATGTGTATTACCGATGTCTCAGGTAGGTAGAAGAGATCACTTTCACTTGTGCGTATCATGATTAACTCGATCGCGTCGTGCTTTTCGTCACTTGAATCTAAATCCTCCATAATCCGTGGTAATCACGATCAACGATATTTACCGAAAATGTGACACCCCGTGAGACTTGCCAATTAACGATTTGTATACACGCGAAGAAGAGAACACATTCACCGCCGTCTGTCGCCGCTGTTCCGCTATTTATTTAAATTGAATTTCGCGTTAAACCGACAAAACAATCGATTAGTATTGCTTCGACCTTCCCTAAGTTAGGCCACGTGCTGGTACATCATAGTATACCGTTTACATTGAAATTCTATAGTTTGGCTTCAAGGACGAGAAAGTTACGATTACCGTTTACACCGAACGCCATCGATGCATCGCAAGCATAATTGAACTTCGATTAGATATATCTGTTTATCTCGATGTGAAATTTTAACGACAACAAGGCGACGTCTACAATTACGATTAACTAAATACGATACAAATAACGAAGACGATAAAATGAACATTTTTGCAGACAATCGTTTCATTAAAAGACGAATCAATCTTACATACCTTATTCTTAGGCGACATCGCGAGATGCTGGCAGCAATGTCCTATTTAAATGAAGATGAATACACCCCCGTCGTGAATGAGAAAGCGAGTGAGAAAAAGAAAGGGAAAGAGAGATGGCAGGTCTTGCGCCACCTGAGTGGACAGCGTCCAGCTGCGGTATGGGAAACAAGCGATATGAAAATGCGCGCTGCTCAACCACCGGCTGACTTATCGCATCGCAGTCGTCAAGTCTGTCCGATTCCCCACTCTATGAAATATCTATCTCACTCCATTTTGCTTCCCAACTGTTCTCCGTGTATACTATCACTCGATTTGTTGGATGCTTCTCTCTTTGTTTTTACAATTTATTCCTCCATACGCTTATCCTTTTCTCATTCTCTTTGTTGCACTCGAAACCGACCATCTTCCTTCCGCTACCAGATTTCCACACATTTCACGATGCGAATACAGAACGCGCTGCTGCTGCTACCGATCTATCGATATGTACAAAATCCTGGCTATGTGTACGCCCCGATATTCCAAATATGCTCAAGATATCGTGATTAGATGAGCATCTCCCATATAGTGGCCACGATATTACAAACTCAAAACGATGCAATATCAGCAAACGATATCGTGCTATTGAACTATGCGAATAACGCTATAATAGAAGGATAAAAGAGAACGATACCATAGGAGGAGGAAAACCCGCGTAAAAGAACAGCGGAAAGGCTTAAATCTCTTTTACCGCAAAATTTTCGTGGAATTCGATACGATCAAGCGGAGGTTATTTTCTAAATTAAACAGTTCCGTGTGTTTCGTCACGAAAGGAGTTCTAGCGCAGATGCGCGAATACGTCTCTGTTTTATGACGAAAATAGAGTAGCAAATCGTAGCGTTCGGTTCACCCATTTCACGTGTTTTAAGCACAGCTTCGGTTCCTTCGAGCTTTTTCTACGATGATTTTTCCACTGCCTTACTATACGGATATGAGTCGAATCATGACATAGACTAAAAAATTAGGAAGCAAGCACGTGAAAAGAAGGAAAAAGATAAGAAGATGAAAGAGACTTACGACATTATTGGCCATAGGTTTCGCCTTGATCTGCAGGCCATCATCGTCACCGATCTGCTCCCCGATCTGTTCGCGGCTGCTGGCGGGGCCCATCTCGGCGCCGCGGCGCCCACCCTAAAGTTAGTTGTCACTATCTTCAACGAAATTGAAACAATCACAGCTTCGCGATCCCGTGTCCCCGTGTACGAGGAACGAGATCAGAGCTATTACCAGCCGGATGACACCTCCTTCGGGCGGTCCGGTGCGCCCCCTTTCGAATTATGAGCTCTCCATTGGTGTTGCATGAACAATCCTGGAAGTCGTAGCTGCTCGGTGACAGCTTCTTCCGGACGATCACCGCGACTTTTTTTTCCTTCTTCCTCCCTCCGAGTTTCTCTTGCCCTCAGTCCATCGGTGTTCTAACGCACAATTATACTCCGAAGAGAAGAGAAACGGATCTTGCTCTTGTCGGGAACGGTCGTCGAAGGATAATAGGTTATTTCTTCGGAGTGCGGTTAAACGACGGTCATACGTCACCGATCGTTTCTTTTTCCGGTGTTTCTCGTTACGACCAATTTGGCGATACCACGACACGACCGCCACCAATAGCACTAATTCCAAATCAGTTCGAACCCTCAACGATGACGAAGACGAGGACGACGACGACGAGAACGTAGCATACACCCCGCGCACGACCTAGTCCACGGAATTTCGATCCACCTTCCAGGAACTTACTACGTGCCGCCTCCCCCGATCCGTTTCGTTCAATCGTTCGGGTTCCAGTGTAAAATTGCGAGAAAAAATTAACAACCACTCTGTCACCGTCCTCGCTGTCGTTCGCGTAAGTATATTCGCGGTACAGCTAGATGATAGAGAACGTAAAAATTCTGTTGGAGAGAATTTTCTCGCAGACGATCCCGCCGCGGGTGGGTAGCGCCGCGGCGCCCCGGGATCAATAAAACGACCGCCCGGCCGTCGCCTTTCCTAGGTCCTGCCTGCCTGCCTGCCGTGATCTCCCGTTTACGCGACGCTGGACGTCGCGACGCGTACCCCCCCGCTGCTCTTCATACCGCGGCCGCGAACGCGCCGGACCTATGCGTAACACGCATGCGCGATCTCCTGTCGCGCACGCCCCCACGTGGTCTTTCCCCACGAGCTTGCGCAGCTCGATTATCGACGCGACAGTTGGTCGGTATTGCATGCGCTTATATCTAGCCCTTTCGTCCTACCTCTGTCCTCCTTTTTCCTATTCTTTTCCAATTTTGTCTATCTCTTCATGCGGGATAATGAAACATACAGATTTTTTCGTGTTGCTATTTTTGCTCGTGCCGCGTTTTTTTTTTATTTCCCACGGGAATCAATGAATGAGATTTTCCTTATCGCGAATCATAATTCACATCAACATTTCGTTCTGTGACAGTTAATTCCATACAACAATTTTCCAATTTTTCTCTTTAGTATAAAATAGAAACAAAGAATCGCGGTTATTTTCAAAGATCCATTCATATACTCGTCGGAATCAAACAATTTTTTTATGAAAATATAAAAGAAATCGGTTGGACTCGAAGGATGTAGCAAGGTTAACGACGAAGATAGTTTGTTTTCTGCTTTTTAATAAAATCGGATTTTTATTTTGATATTTAGACTAATTTATTTACAAATATATAACGCGATCCACACTTTACTATATGTATCGATCTGGTCATATATTGATCCTACATGGTTGGTAGAAAGTTGTACGTACATACTTACCTACTTTTAAACGATTCTATAGTTACAATTTAAAGCGTTCGTGTAATTATTTGATTTATTGGAACAGAAGTACATTTATGAGTTCAAAGCGTTCAAAGTTTATCTCTTAGAAATCAGATAACTGTAGTTTTATTGCAACTTTCGGAGTTGGCTGTGGATGCTCAATGAAATTTAGAATAGCATGTTCACCAATTATGTACCAATTATTTGCGTTAAATAAGCTTAACTCTAATATTTTAAATGAAATCTTTAATTTAAGAAAAACTACTTACTTTGCCATAAATCACCGTTTTTTCGAGATGTAAGTCCATAAAGTAAATAAACGTCGTGTCTATTCTATTAAAAACTACTTGTGTAATTATTTTAATTAATCAGAAAATATTTGTGCGCCCGATTACGTTTTACTATTTAACCGTGTGTATAATCGATTTTGTACTATTCCGTATATTATCCCGCACAATTGCTTTTATTTTGTAGCTGTATAAGGCAGATCGATATTCGACAGTTGTCAGACTAGTCACGAACACGTTCTAAAGATATATTCTGTTGTTTGATAGCAACGCAATTGTAAAATAGAATCTTTTAATTCCCATTAATCTAAAAGATTAGTTACATAAACAAAAATTCCTTTGTTATTAACAAATTTCAACTTGAGCTTATCGAATGGAGAAGAAAATCCTGATAGTCACGCGCTCAATTCATACGAATAAATTTCTGTGAATCTCGCAACTGTTTTATCACTTGTTTCGCGACTGTACTCATTTCATTTTTGTTCGAAATAGCGATATCTTCTATTTTGCTGATCGGTAGGGTGGTGATTAAGTCTTGAATGTATTTGGGATTCGTTAAACCATATGTCATCGAATGCAACACGCGCAGACAGAGGAACTGTGTCTCATCTGGTAGCGAATTGTTCCTCAAATAACAATTTAACACGTCGCTTACTCGTGACTCGAAAAGATACTGCAGCCCGGTTTTATTCATACTGACATTATAAAATGTCATCAGCATTAATCTATAAGAGACACGGCACGATTAAAAGTACAAATGAATTGTTAATTTGCCGGTAATTCGCAAAATTACCTCTTTAGTGATAAGGAACCTTGCGAAAGTGGCAAAGTGGGCATGAGTTTCATCATTTTTTGTACAAAAGCTCTACCATTCGGATCAGTCATTAAAAATTCACGTCCCTCGGGTGTTGCAGATATATTTGATACAATGCCTAACAAGCCAATTATAAACTGATATTCGACGTTGCATGTGGGGGGGAAAGCATTTCGATAAGTGTTTATAAAAGCGACGAAACTTCCGTCTGTTATCGATAAAAATTCGCCGATCATGTGCTGAAACTATAATGTACCAATTAACGCGAAACTGTACTGTCCGTTGAATACCGGAATTAACAGTATTTACCCCAGAAAGCCAAACGTCGACAATTTCTGGGAGGCGAGATGCACGCCATGTTAAATTGCCTAAAACTGCTCCCAAAGTTGCACAATATGTACTTTGATTCAATATCTAGAGAGAAAGAGAGATAATAAACATATCTATTAACATAATGAATATTTTATAAATTAAATTATAGCCGAATCACTTGTTCTCTTAGATATTCTATTTCTTCCTGTGCCTTTTTGTTTCTGTCCACTTGCTGTTGGAGTTGACTGTGCAATTGTTCACACTTTAGTTCTATGGCTGAAATTTTCTCTTTCTCTTCTATGAACAATGAAATAATTAAAAAATGAGGTGTTATTGTTTTCTTTTGAATAAAAAACAAACATTATGTGTACCCTTATTTATTTGATCAGTGAATGATTTTGGAAATGAAGAAATAAGATCCTGAATATTTTGACCATCTTCTATATTTAGTTTCTTTAAATCTATATCTAATCCAGAATTAACAAGTGCTTGAGGGACATCTGTTACAAACTTATGGATGCTTCTTTTGACGGTCTTTAGAGTATTCTCCACAGAAACCTGAAAAGTTTTAATATGCTTATATTACGTGGATGCACAGTTTCTTTAGTATCAATTCCTTTTAACAGGCTTTCATATTCTACAAATCTCAACATAGATATAAAAGGATCCATGTTAATCGTTCTTTAAACATCAAAGAAATATGAAACCAATGTGAATTTACCAAAAATTGTTTTTCATCTCCTAAATTTGTTTGCCTTTCTTCATCATCCTTGTCCATAATTGTTTAACTGAATTTTGTGTTGATGCAAGTAATTCTCACGTATGTTTAACGGATTGATATCAATGAAAATACTTTCAGCATGTTGACAACTGTCGTAACCTGCATGAAACATAAATCGTTACAAAAAGTGGGAAAATTCAAACATCAGCGCGGTACAATTTAAAACATATAAGTTCACATATAGTTAATTTGTATATGTATTTTATAACAGATGATTCTTCCGTTACTTATAAATTATTTTCGATTGTAATGCCTCTTTCTCACAAACAACATAAAAGATTAAAACTTTATTTCTTTGATTATAATTTCTTCAAATAAAAAAGGGATAAAAAATGTAATATTACATATTACTAATTTCAGTCAACATCTAGCTAAAATAAGTTTTGTACATGAGCGTACTCAAGGAAGCGATATATTTGATGAAAAATATTATATTAGTAATAAAATAAAAGTAAAGATTCTGTTTTTTAAAGTTCTGAAATTGATATTTGAATTTAATTTAAAGACATCTCTATTTTAGAATAGGAATTGAGTTTGAGTTTGAATTTTATTTTTCGTTCAATACATTAGTGTTATATTAATATTGCTTCTCGTATGAAACACGCTTAAATCTTATCTTCTTTGTAAGGACATCATAAGGTAACTGGCGCAACGGATGTAAGCATATATTTAACCTCGCGTGGCCTGCATTTTATGCATCTCGGAACGCTATAGCGTGTGTGCGTCTTCGTGTTATGATGCAAAAAAAAAGCGTTAATTATAACCTTACGATTAGGAGTTCTCTTATTTTTAATCTAACTCGAATCTCATTAGAACATATTGCTGTAATCTGAGTAAAACTGCACGTAAGTTGTAAAACTGTATTGATTAACATCTTTATATATTAGAACTTAATTCATGAATCGTTATTATACGACAGTTTTTGATCGCAAAAACTGCGAACAAAATTTCATTTACTGTGTGATGTGAACAATAGTATAGTATTTGCATCTTTTACTTTTTTGTAGAAACAGTTATGCCATATAAAATTAAAAGTTGAACAACATATTTAATGCATTTAACTATTATATAACGTAACGATGTTTTACAGATCATTATTAATTTTTGGACACAATATGAAGTTTTCAGAAGGAGAAGAAGTACTTGTAAAACATCCAAGTACTGATAGATACCACAAAGGTAAAATATTAAGTATGAGAGGTGAACGGTATAAAGTACAATTTGAAACAGGCATTGAACAGTATGTTCATTCAACTGATATTAAGGTACCTGTTTTGTTAAATTTAAGCTATTTTATATATTTTGCCTTTTATATATTCTACCTCGTTTTCTCTTTTACTACTTTTTTTCTTTCTGTATAATTTCTTCAAAATTTTAGATGAATAGGCCATCAAGAAGTACAACTAGAGCTAGTAGTAAAAGTAGAAAAAGTCCCACCAGATATTCATCAATCAGAAAATCTCCACGCAAACGTTCACCCGGAAGATCTCCATCTGTAAATAGACAATCTACAAGGACTCAAAAATTTGCAAAAATTTCTCTACCACGAATAGAAATACCTAGGGGTAAATATATTGTTACAAATAATCTGCTATTTTTTAACAATATTATTAAATGAATTGACATTTTCCCGCATAAAATGTATAGATATGCAGGATAATGGCAATACTGATAGTAAAAAGAATATAAATGATGATGAACATTCTGTTGAATCAATGCCTCTTCAATCGCGATTGAAAGAAATAGGAACAGTGACGCGTAGATCAATGAGATTGTTATCTGGTACGCTAAAACCTGAATCAGATCATAAAATGGTTTTATTAACGAGAAATATTAATCGAGCTGTCTCACTTCCCATAGAAAGGAAGAGTCAAATGCATGATTTTAGTGTTGACGTGAAGGAAAGGGGGCATTCAGTACAAAGAGATCAAGTAAGATTTTTGTGTATTGATTATTGTATATTATGATAAACATTCTATATACATTTATTAATGTTTGACTTCAGGATTTATTAAAAACTATAAATTATGAAAAAGATGTAGATATAAATCCACAAGTAATAGAAAAACGAAAGAAAGAAATCAGCATGGTTAGTGAACCACAAGAATGGGGAGGATGGTTTGGAACCCTTCTTCTTATAGTTTTATCACCCGTAATAATGATACTACCGCAATTAATGTGTACAAAAGATGAATGTATACTTGGATATCCTAAGATACTAACAGACGTAACGTTATACGTCGATCTTAGAATTTTTACTGCATATTTAGGTTTCTTTTTATTTGTAATAATTTTTTCGACTATACCGATTGGACGAAAAATTGATGGACCACAAAATAGAATTGGGAGATTACAGTATCGTCTAAATGGTGGCTATTCATTATTTAAATTACTCATTTTAAAGAAAAATTATATGAATGAAATTATTATTTTACATACTTCTTTTAGGTTTTTTATGCAGCCTTTTATCAGTAATCATATTTGCTGCGTGTATATATAAAGAACTAGAAGTCACTGATCTCGTTATACAAAATTCTGTACAATTTTCAATTAGCGGTTGGATTCTTGGAACGATTTTATCATTATTATTATTTGTAAAGGGCGGCAAAGCTCCTGTAGCTAATCTAAACATACATGGATCTACTAACAGTGTGATATATAATTTTTGGCAAGGGAGGGAAATAAATCCACGAATTGGTCCTGTGGATATCAAAATAAATCTTTTTCGGACTTCCATGATAACAATAGTAATAATCATTCAAAGAGTTTCCTCATCTGTAGAAATGTATATTATAAGATATGCACGATTTTATTCGAATTACAGATTCTCATAAATTTGTCCATTGTGATAAAAACAATTGAAGAAATGGAAACGTATAGTTTAGAATATCTTAACATAGGTGTTATGTTAGGAACTTTACTGCAAATAATTTATGCAATGGACGCACTCTTCTTTGAATCTGCAATACTAACAACTTTTGAAATAATGTATGAAGGAACTGGTTACATGTTATGTACCGGTTATATGATGTACCCATTTTTATTGGCTCTTACAACAAAGTATATGTTATATCACAAGTAAGTACTAAGAATAAAAAATAACAGTACATCATGCCATTGAAATTTTATTGAAACATGTTTCTTCAATTTTAGAACACAATTCACTTATCTGTTTGTCTTTCCTATACTTGCATTTATAATTGGATATTTGCTATATAGAATAAGCAATTTACAAAAGAATGAGTTCAGAAGAAATCCTTTATCTCCATCATTAATGCGTAAATATAAAATCATCTTACATTTAAATCAATATTAACATTACAAAATTAATTTTTCATATTATTTGTACATTTATTTTGTAGACTTAGAAACCATACCAACCACCCGTGGTAAGAAGCTTATAGTATCTGGATTATGGGGTCATGTAAGACATCCGAATTATTTAGGTGATATAATAATGTGGTGGTCAATATCGTGTATAAGTTTGGCACATAATATTTTACCTTATTACTATGCAATTATATGTACAGGATTGTTGATATATAGAGCAAGAAGAGATAATGAACGTTGTAAAATGCGTTATGGTTTAGCTTGGGAACAATACACGTCACGTGTTAAATACATGATTTTATATCGTATATTTTAGAATATAATATGTAGAGAATATTAGCAAAGCTACCTTTAGATACCAAAATATGTTATAAAATTGTACCTTTAAAAACTGCAATGCTCATTATTTTATAGAATATTTTAGTCGTATTAGAATCGTTATATAGAGTCCATATACTCATGCAACACACACGTGAAACAGCAAATAGGTTGAATATAGCAAATCTGTGGAATATAAAACCAAAAGAAATGATTGTATAACATTAAGCACTAAATTTAAGCATGTCATTTCTTTAATTCTTTAAAGCAATGAACAAAGTGTGATTATCAAAACAGTACATTTTAGACATAATTAAGAGACATTGTTGATATAAATATATGTAATATAAAGTATATTTCTATTATAAAGACAATTACATGATGTAAAGACAAAATATGATGTAATGAACAAATTGCAGTAAGAATTTTTATACTTTTTATACAGAAATGTACAATTGACAAATAAATAATTTTCTAATAGCTGCGTTAAAATTATATAAAGAAAATTTGTTTTTAACTGTATCCAAAATTTAATGTTTTGAAATGCAATCGACTGTATAATTTTTTCCAAGGTTGTTGCCTAGTGTGGCTGTGACCTGTGACACAGCAATAAAAGTATTCTGTTACAAACTGGAGATGTTTTACTGTGGTTTCTTTTAACTTTGTTGATAAAATGGCAAGTTTTTTCGGTGAAGTAATATTTCCAGTCTCACGTGCGTTCTGGGACGATGAAGATGAAAATAAAGCTACTGAATGTTCAGTTAATCAACCGTAAGTTTTATTTTAGTTAAACATAACCTCTTCAGTTAAGTGTTTCAAAAGTGTCTCAAATACTTTTTGGAATATATTTCAGCGAGTTTTTTGTTCAGTGGTTAAAAACAAAACCATCCAGCATTGATACTTTAATTGTAATTGAAGGTGAAATGTTAATCGGTAATATATATTAATTTAATTAATCGGTAATATTTTGGTCGTGTTATAAATAGTTTTAATGATATTGTAGATTTTGTAAAAGAGTGTTTGTGCCCAAACTCAGAAGAAGTATGTTTCGTGGAAGATGAAAAACAAAAAAAGATATATACAACTTATCAAGTTACTAATGATATGTATTTAGGTATTGTATCTCCACATTTTGATGTGAAATTGTCAGGCAAATTTGTAGAAAAGGTAAGAAAATTTAACTTAAATTATAAAGTATATAATTCTAGTAATTTGCATTAATTTTATTAAATTTATTAGATGGGTGATATTATATCAAGTGCAAAAAGTATAATTTGTATAACATGTTGTCATATATCAAATTTCAAAAAGAAGGATATACCAACAGTACCTTCTTTCTTACGGATGTTGACTACAAAAAGTGGAGAGAATATTTGCAAATCGAAAGAGCCATACTTAGAGCAGCCAAATATTATATATGGAGTAACAGCAGGAGGTTAATATTCAAATAATACAAACTATATCTTTAGATGAAAGTTCATTATAAATGGTACAAACATACATATGTTTCAGTATTGTCATATGCTCAAATTATGGAACTACCTTCAGTTTTGTATGTTTTATATACAGACAGTATGGTATTGGACTCATTATCTGCAGAACCGCTTTTAAAATTATTAGCAAATTATGCACCATTGCATACTGTTACATTTTCTGGAAAAAACTTTTTTAATAAAGGCAACCTTTACATGTAAAACATTGACTAATTTTTCCTTAGAAGTTTTGTATTTATAGTTTCTTGTTTAAATTAACAATTTAAACACGTAAACATTAATAATATAAAAACTTTATAATTAAATATTACTGTTAATTCTAAACCTTACATATTTACAATATTTACAAGACTTAGATTACAAGACAAGATTTAACTATTATCTCTTTGATAATATTAACTTCAATTACAATAATGGCGTTTACATACAAACAAACATTGCATATTTGGTCTTATAAATTTGTATGTGTTAAGGTTGTGGTGGATAATACGTACGCGGTGTAGGTGCTGGGGGTACTGGATTATTTGGAGGGAAGTATGACGCGTTTGTAGGATAAGGATATGGTTGAAACGGTGTTGGCGTTGTAGTAGATGTAGGTGGTGCAGGTCTAATGGCACCAGAGGAACCCATATGATGCATTGGTGGGACAATGTGATTCATTGTATTTACAGAAGGTGGTGGTACAGAAACATTTGCTGGAGGAAACGCTGGAGGATAATTGATATTACTATGTGCAAAATTGGTTGGATATGTTTGAAAATGCGTTGGCACATCCATTGGTTTTATTGCATCTGTGGTATCTGTAGTTAAGCATCCATTTGCAGAGACTGCAACTGCTTCAACTTTAGTAGCCTTTCCTGGTGTAACTACAATTTGATATTAATAAGACAATTTGTCATCACAAATAAGACAATTTTCATGTACATACCATTTGGTGTAGTAGATATTGATTCTGTGGAAGGTGCTGTTATAGCTCTATCTCTACAAGGCTCATTAGATGGTGTTAAAGGTGGTGAATCCGGCGGCTTTGTGTTATTTGCTTGTGAATACAAATCTAATACTTGATGACATATATCTGAAAAAACAAATCAGATGTACTTACTTTCCATATTGATATATTCTAAAAAACGGTTTCTTATTAGGGTACCTTCTAGAAGATCCATAGTAACATCCTCAACAAACATGTCCCACCAACGTAAATGTTTGGGTAATCTTCCATTCCAATCTACCACTTCAAATTTGCTAAGCTTCCCTGCCAAATACATGAGAGCAACAGCAATAATTTCTGGTTCCCATTGCAATGACAATGTTGTACACAAACTATAAAGGAAAAGGAATAAAGATTATATAAACTTTTTAAATCAATTTAAAAGTAATAAGAAAACATTATAATATATAAATATACCTGTCGTTAACAAATGTCCAAGCCATTTGAACCATTTTCTGCAATTTATTTTTATCACCTGCAAAATATCATTGGTTATTTTGTCACTTAATATATTATTTATTAAATTCATAAAATTTATTTCAATACCTTTAAGACATTTTGCATATTTTAGCAAGTAGCTGTATGGATGTTCAACTTGCAAATCAAACTTTATAGTTTGTAGTAAAATTCTTTCTAATGTTATGACCTCTTCCTAGAAAATTTATAAAAAGATTATTTTACAAATTACATTTCAAGGATATATATCCTTAATAATAATAAACTATATAGTTATAATATAGCCTTAAGAATAATAATTATATAGTTTATTGATTTACCTTTGGATCCTCTCCAAAAGTCATCAATTTTTGTTCAGTTAATAAAGACTTTGCAGTCTTAATTATATCTTTGCATTTTTTTGGAGTTTCTTCTACTTTGCCTGCTAATAATAAACAGCAGCATGCAGTTACCTATATGAGATTCAAAAAATAACATAAAATATTTATTTTTTTCACATCAATAAAAAAGAAATTAATATTTATTATTAAATACGTACATATCTTGGGAAGTTTTTAAATGAATGAAACATGTAGAATCTATGAAAATAAACAACTCCAGTTGCCATTGTATTGTATCCTAAATCCATTTTGGTTCCTGTATCAATAATAAATCTGGCCCCTTCTTTCCTATATCTGCATTCTGTTTCGTAGTCAATTCCATCTTGAATGGATGGTGTATTTCGTAGTTCTTTCTTCTCATAATACCAGCACGGCATTTTTATTGCACTTAAAAAGAATAACATACATAAGAAAACTTTATATAAATAATGACACTTCGCTAAGGTTATATCACATATATCACACAGGTTATATCACAGAATAAATCTTTTCTATACTGAATATAAGTTTACATAAATGATAATTTAGTAATTATTGTTACACAAAGAAATTTCTAAAATCTTTACTATTCCATAAACTTTACAGTACTTTACAGATACTTACCAATGTTTATGTTAATGTTTAAGGTGTTCTCTTTCTTTTACTTGCTTAGATGTTTTTTATTATATACAATATTGTGTTATATATAATATTATATATACTATCTATATTAACCCGTTTGAATTGTTTATTATAAACAAGAGTTTGCAAAGAGTAATACTTGCAAGACACTATGGCCGTAAACACTATTTCAAGATAATTCCGCATCTGCACGTAACAGAATGTACACAAGAAAGGGACAACAAGAAGTCATTTTACGTAAAGTTGCTCATGCGTGGCTGTATCACTTGCTAGGTGGCAGCACGTATACTATAATACTATAGGAATTATTAGGAATTATTTTAAAATTTAAAATTAATAATAACAGAAATATTATTCATTTCATTTTATGTGTGAAATCTACGTATAAATCATTTTATTTTCACAAATAGTTATTCAATTACTAGTACTTATTCTTAACGAGTCTTTACACTATACTTGTGTATTGTGTGTGTGTGTGTGAATATATGTATATCTTAACTTAGGCTTATTTGAACTGAAAAATTTCTAGAATTATATTGCACTGTATTACATACTTTGGAAGTACGCGGCTAAAGGTGACCTTTTACCCTGAAAAAGGGAGTGCCGCTCTTTTCCGGAAGTATGGAAGTTTGAATTTTCTTTTCTTCCCGCGCAGAGTTCTTTTAGCGGAAGTGAACTTTTTCAGCTCGCAGTTCGACATCTGTAGTTAGAAAAGAGAAATATATAATTTTATATAAAATTGCATCACTTGTTAGGCGCCAGGGATGTTTCATGTGAACGTGTCTTACAATATATAGAATGAATGTTTTATACATCGATTTTATTTCATTAAAAAATGAAGTACAATTTTTAGTAAAAGAATTTAAATTTAGTTATAAAACAATTGTATATTTTTCTTCCTTCATGTTTGTTTGAATATATTGTTATCGCATTATATATTATCTATATCTTACAAATACATTTCCCAATCTATTTTGCTTTGTTTGTTGACAAATCAATAAAGTACATATAAAGGTGACTTCTTAGACCAACAATACAGAAGCGTAAAAAGGACAGTCGTTATACAAAACATTGAAACATCGGTTTCTAGTACATATTAACGGTTTAACGCGTTATCTGTGGTCAATAAGTATCAGAGTATATGTCATAGATGCGTCTATCAATTTACCGCGAATACCCGTAACGTATTACATTTTGAGGGTGATCTACGTTGCGCTCTTGTAACATAAATAAACGTTAATTTATGACGACCGCGCACGCAAGAATATTTTACAAACATAACATCTACAATTTCACAGATAATAACACAACGTCGAATATAATGCCGTTAGCGAATTTGACAGTTCCTTGGTCTGAGCAACATGTGACTGAAAAGGTAGTATTTTTATATTTGTTAAATACATCGATTAGTGTTAAAAATGTGTCAATTACGTGTTATTAATTCTGTATTACAATTGTAAATTTGTGCATTGTAACCAATTTAATTTTTTTAGCAAGATGTAGATATACTCCCATCAGAGTCCCAAGAGGAAGTAGTAATAACTCAAGAAAATGTAGTTGAACCACCTTCAAATGGTTGTTCTGAGACACATGAAATAGAAGTACGTGAAGTAGTAAGGGATGGACATGAAAAAGCAGATCCATCTCAATTTGAACTGCTTAAAGTTCTGGGTCAAGGGTCTTTTGGCAAAGTATTGAACATTATAATGAATGAAAAATAATTTGAGATATAATCAAGTGTAATTATTCAATAATAAAAATTCTTGTGTTAATTCAGGTATTCCTCGTGAGAAAGGTTGTTGGAAAAGATAGTGGGACAATTTATGCTATGAAGGTATTAAAAAAGGCAACATTGAAAGGTGCTTAATAAGTTAAATATATATAAGTACGAGGGTAGCTCTGAAGGTTTCAAAATGAGGACTGTTGTAATGAAACATTGATTTTAATTATGAAATACAAAGATCTTTTTATTACTGTGTACATATTTTATTTTTTTATTGAAATTTATAAAAGGAGTTTTCAGAGCAATTCCTCTTATATTGAAAATTATTTCTTTTTCTTTTTAAAGTGGCTTAATATCTCAATATTATCTCAGTTCGGGACAGAGTTAGAACAAAAATGGAGAGGAATATACTGGTAGATGTTGAACACCCATTCATTGTGCGACTACATTATGCATTCCAAACAGAGGGCAAACTCTACTTAATTTTAGACTTTTTAAGAGGTGGTGATTTATTTTCAAGATTAGTTAAAGAGGTATATAGTTTACAGTATTAGTAATTTTATGATGTTTTTACGGCTGTATTGATCCATTTTTATAATTATTGTTCTAGGTAATGTTTACTGAAGATGATGTAAAATTTTATTTAGCTGAACTTGCTCTTGCATTGGGTCATATACATAAGCTTGGAATTATTTATAGAGATCTCAAACCAGAAAAGTTTGTATTATATCATTCATCAATAATTCAATCATTATAAAGCTATATAAATCTTAATATTCATTTTGTTTATGACAGTATTTTGCTTGATACTGAAGGTCATATTGCTTTAACCGACTTTGGTTTAAGTAAGCAGCCTTTAGACGATTGCAAAGCATACTCGTTTTGTGGTACTATAGAATATATGGCACCTGAAATTGTGGATAGGAGAGGACATTCATTTGCTGCAGATTGGTGGAGTTTTGGTGTTCTTATGGTTAGTTGCATATAAATGATATGATGACACATATACATATATACACCAGATTGTATTTAAACAAATTCTTAACTTTCAGTTTGAAATGTTGACTGGAGCTCTTCCATTTCAAGGAGCAAATCGCAAAGAAACAATGACACAGATAACAAAAGGAAAACTCGGAATGCCACATAATATTTCACCAGAAGCACAATTACTTCTTAAAGTATTGTTTAAAAGAAACCCTGCAAACAGACTGGGATTTGGTACTTATTTGTAATGTTCTTTAAAATACAAAAATAGCTATTATGCTATATTCATTTATTATTTTTATTTATTTAAGGCGGAATAGAAGAGATAAAAAACCATGTGTTCTTTGCAAAAACCGATTGGGATGCGCTTTACAGAAAAGAAATAAAACCGCCTTTTAAACCAGCTGTTAGTCAAGAAGATGATACATTTTGTTTTGATAGTGAATTTACATGTAAAACGCCCAAAGGTAACGTGAATTACTTAATTCTGTATAATTTATGTTCTAAATGAGTAAAGTTATTATAATATTTTAGATTCTCCTGGGGTACCACCAAGTGCTAATGCTCACGAATTGTTCCGTGGATTTAGCTTTGTCGCGCCGTGCCTTCTTGAGGATCACGTGAAAATCCCTGAATATAAAAACTGTGATAGCCTTAGCGCAACTTTCCCAACTTATGTGAGCCCTATCTCCGTGAATGATGAATATGAGTTTAAACAAGAAATTGGTAAAGGAAGCTACAGCACTGTTTATTTAGCTGTTCATAAAGCTTCTAAAGCAGAGTATGCTGTGAAGGTAATTGAGAAATCTAAAAGAGATCCTACAGAAGAAATAGAAATTTTGCTCCGATATGGAAGGCACCCGCACATTGTAACTTTGAGAGCTGTTCATGAAGATGATAAACGAGCTTATCTTGTACTCGAATTACTACGCGGTGGAGAACTACTTGATCGGTTACTACAAAGACGTAATCTCACAGAAAAAGAAGCGGCCGAAGTGATGTACACAATAGTTAGCGTAGTCAATTATCTTCATGAAAATGGAGTAATTATCTATTTAGTCATCATCACTTACGTTTTGTATTCTATCATGTTAAATTTACTGATTAATTTCGGTTTACGTAATCAATAGGTTGTTCATAGAGATTTAAAGCCATCTAATATATTGTATTCGAAGTCGGGGGGTGATCCATCGACACTTTGTTTATGCGATCTTGGTTTCGCAAAACAGTTACGAGCGGAAAATGGTTTGTTAATGACGCCTTGTTATACTGCAAATTTTGTAGCACCGGAAGTGTTAAAACGCCAAGGATATGATGCGGCGTGTGATATCTGGTCACTTGGTGTTTTGTTATACATTATGTTGGCTGGGTAAATAATCTAATTACATAAAATTTGAAAAGTACGTATATTAAATACTAGATTACGTTTCTATATTTTAGATATACACCATTTCGTAATACTCCCGGTGATAGTGCAAGAGACATATTAGATCGTATTGGCCTCGGCTGCATTGACGTTGAAAGTGGAATATGGCATCAAATTTCGAATGAAGCTAAAGATCTAGTTAAAAAAATGTTACACGTTGATCCTAATCGGAGGCCTACTGCAGCTGCCATATTAAAATATTCGTGGATTGCTAATCGTCATCGTCTTCCACAGAAAGTATTACCTGATAGTTCTAAGGATCCACATAGCCTAAAGGTATATAATATTTTCTTCAGATACATTTCAAGTAATCATGATTAAATTAATAGCATAAATTGAACATATTTTTAGAGAGCAGTAACAGCAACATATAGAGCGATGTCTAGCAGTCCAAGGTCGCCTCATATTGGACCTGTTGTCATGTCTGCATTGGCACGACGAAGAACACAAGCCAAGCCTACTGGTCCTACCGAAGTTTGAAACAACTGTGTTTCTATTTTGTCAAAAAGTAAAGGCAAGATACGAAAAATTACGAATTATGTATGTGATTACGTATATGAAAAGACTATATTTTTGTCGACATAAATCTAGTATTATTCGTGCAATGTTCAAATGTAGTTAGTATGTATCAATTTTATAAAAATTATTCGTTATTGTTCTGTTATTCATATAACTTGCATCACTAAAATCATCTCTATCCTGGTTAAAATTTGTGTATGTGTATAGAATAGAAAATGTGTGTTTAGATCCATATTTTGGATTTAAATATAATATAAGAATGGAATATCAGAGAAATTTTAAATCTTATAATCTGTATTGTACATGACTACTATTTCAATATTAAAAATAATATAAACTATAATAATAGTATAAATTTATGAAAAAATCTATATATATATATATTTAATAAAATGTAAAAATGAAGTATATATCTATTTTGATTTTTGATCAACATTTTTATTTGTTAAACATTAATTGTATATAATAAAGTATGTTTTACTTAACCATAGTTAAAATGATTAAGTAGTTGATTTTTAAGTTTCACATTCTATTTTTAATCGGAATATACTCGGATAAATACGTAACTAATATTACGTAACTAATATTCAACAATAATAATTTTATTTCTTAGAAAATTATGGCAAGTATACAAATAAGTATGATTTATAATAAATATTCAAACGCAAATATAATTCGTGTTTGTTATCAAAATAAGAGGTATTATTATATACGAAAAGTTCATTTTCAAATGCAATAATTTTTAAATGCATTATGTATTGTTTTAGATGCATTAGTAAAATAAACAAACCATTTTTTTTCATTATATCTCTCATTTCATAGTAAGATCAATTGCGTATCTTGTTAAATAAAAAGATAAAAACAGAATTTGTACATTTTAAATCGTGTTAAAAATTATTTGTATAACATATAAAGAAGTAAATTTATAAGTATACAATAAAGAAAAAAAATATTCCACATTTCTCTTATCACAAATATATATATATATCTTGAAAATGTATATAGTTTATACGAATCACGTATTGTATACTATATACATACATACGTATAAGATGTTCTTAATTCACAATGCGGCGGTATACGCGCAGACGCCCATTATTAAACGAAAACGTGGTAGCTGTTTGTTCTGACTGCGGACTTTCGTGCTTTACTTTGCTAAAAGCTGTTATCATATTTTTTAATAGTTCTTACTACTATATTATACGTTTTTAAAATTTAGTTATATATAAAGGTGAGACAATATTCAATATTCGTCGAATTTTTTATTTGTTCATTGAAATAAAGAAGAATACACGAGAGACAGTGATTGTGATACCCTTAACGAAGTCAGTTTTATGCATTGATCTCATTTTTTATTCAACGTGATTAATGAAAATTGAAGATGTACATATATTAATTGCAGTAAATAAGATTCTGAAAAAATTTTTGGATGAAAGCATTTAAATATTGTAGCTTTTATTTTTCAGTGCATCCGATCAACTTTTCCTATTAAGTAAGTTGCACAATTACGATATATTTTCCTTCAAGAAATCAATATTCCGAAGATACCACACGTTAATTATTATTCCATGGTTTGTAAGAATCTCGATATACTGCAAAAATAATGATATGACTGTGATTACCTATAATGATTTTTCGTTTTATTTTACACGCTTATTTCTGTTCTTGTTCTAATTGTACTATTAATTAATAGTGTTTTCGGTGTTTTTGGTCTACCGTATCTTTCATCGATTTGTATTAAATTCATCGTAAATACAACAATAGATATGTCTGCACTTACATGTTCTCTTCAATTGTGTGAAAATTAATTGAATTATAAATACGTAAGAGTATGGCATTACTTTCATGTTTTAGAACATTAGCATTAGGTATGAAGTGATTGAATCTATTCAAATTAAAAACTCAAGTTTTATCTTCTATTGTGAATTTTTATTGTGATAAATTGTTCCGTAACAATATTACATTCATTTTTAGGTGCTTGTAATATGTTTCATAAAGGCTCACGTCCATTAGTTTTGTGTGGTCCTTCAGGAAGTGGAAAAAGTACGCTTTTAAAAAAGCTTTTTGAAGAATTTCCAGATACATTTGGTTATTCTGTGTCTCATACCACTAGAAGTCCTAGACCAGGTGAGGAAGATGGGAAACATTATCATTTTACTACTAAAGATAAGATGCAAAAACAAATAGAACAGGATGAATTTCTTGAAACTGCTACATTCAGTGGGAATATGTATGGTACTAGGTAAAAATCAAATTTATTTAAACAGAAGATGCAATAATAGATTTTATTGATTATACATAAATCTTTTTTAATATTTTTAGTAAACGTGCAGTAGAAGAAGTACAAAAAGCAGGTAAAATTTGCGTATTAGATGTTGAAGTGCAAGGTGTAAAACAAATAAAACAAAGTTCTTTGGATCCATTGTATATATTTATTAAAGCTCCATCTATCGAAGAATTGGAGAAAAGATTAAGAGCTAGGAAAACAGAAACAGAAGATGCTTTGCAGCGGAGATTATCCATTGCTAGGCTAGAGATAGAATATGGTAAGTATTATAATTAATTTATTGCTTTGTTAAAAACTGGGATACGTTTACTATGTATTTTTATGTTAGATGAGGAAATATATATATACTTTAGAATTTTTTTAGGAGAAAAGCCTGGTAATTTTGACATAGTGATTGAAAATGACAATGTTTCTAAGGCATATGAAAAACTAAGAGACTTTTTGATGTCAAATCTAAAGCGAGGTGATGCAGGTATAATAAACAGTGCTTATGTATTATATGTTAATTATTATCCGTATAATTGTTATGTATATTTATATTTGCGTTTCTAATACTTTACAGGACATTAAACATAAGCCTCTTAAAGATACATTATTCTTTGAAATCATAAATCATAAATTATAATTATTTTTATATATCATTGCGTAAATTATAATAATAGATAATTATTACACGATGAAGCGCATGATTAACTTATGTCCAAGGATTGGATTACTAGATCAAAGAATAAATTTATAACAAATAATTTTATACAATGCTAAATAGACCTTAATATTGCAAGAGTAAATATAGGTATACATGCTTCAAGCTTGTTACATGCATGGTACTAATGTAAAAATTCAGATTAATGTCACTTTAAAGGCATTGTAAAGCAAAGATTACAAATGTATAGTTTGAAGTAAAACTATGAATAAGGAAACAAGGATATGCAGAATGTTCATACAGTTTGTTTCTATCCAATACTTAAAGAGACTAAGTATATGTCAAGTAACAGAGACTTGTTAAGTTATTTTTGTAGTTTCTTTTACAGTTCTGTATATACTTTTGCTTCGACTCGAATAGGAAAAACATTGTACAGTATTTACATAATAACTTATAGGATTACATCGATTCAGTGCAATACTCTAGTGCTTTAATGCACATAGAATGTGTGCAAGTGTCAAATTATTTTAGATTAATGATATCTTGCCGAATGTATACAAAGGACAGTCAATTTATGCGAAGACGGAACTTTACTACAGGCTAGATATCTAAAAAGAAAACTGAAGAATTAACTATAATGTTTTAGATGTAGCTAACTGAGACTATTCACCAGACGAAGTTGTGTTCCAATAGTGTAGATTATTTATAAAGTACTTGTGATTTTGTCCTCGTCAAACATCGTATACTTACTGCACAAATCGAGATTCATTCATAAATTCAATTACACTTGAATGTATCGTATTGCCGATTTATCAGAAGGGAAAGGCATTACACAAACATCCCTTTAAGAGCATTCATCATCGAGTAGACATATTTCACACGTTCTATTTATTTGCAAATATTTCTGAAAAATTATATTCGAAATAAATATATTTTTATGTTAGATAAAAATTAACGAAATTTTCGAAATTCTTACAATTACTGTCGTTTATCTGTTTCTTACACATCACATTTGTACATGGTACAAGATATGAATATGAAACATTTATTTATCGAATATCAGCATGTTGTTGCTTCCACGAGCGCGGAAGAAATTACATATTTTCCTATATACGGAGTGTTATCGCTTACTTATTAGTACGTGTGTATGGTTACATAAATATGACGATAAAGTGACGTTTGAATGAACAAGGCGTAGCGAAATGTCTATGCATTGTTAAAGAAAACTGTATCATTGTATCATAATATATCGAATAAATATTTCAACCGTGTGCGATACTAAAAACAAAATATTGTTCCTTTTAAACTCCCTTTAAAATTTATCTCGAAATCAACGATCAATCAATTCTATCTTCCCTTAGAGTAAAATATACATGAAAATGATAAATTTTAGGACTGATGACGGCGAGAATAGTCGCGCCTTGGCCATTCCCCGTGATGGTGACGAGTTTTATGTCTAGGTACTTCGCTAACTTCGATGGACGTCACTTTTACATCTTTGTTCTCTGTTGTTTTTTTCATTTCATCCTGAATCAAATTATCTCCGTAATTTCTCGGCATAAGTTCACTAGTTTCCTTCGTTTCAGGCAAGCTTCGAACCTTATTCTCCGTAGTTATTTCCGGTTTCCTGGAAAAAATGTAATTGATCACCTGAGGTCGCGGTGCAAAGATGTTCTCCGTTGGATAAGCACTTGTAATCGATCTCGAATCCGATGGATTCGTATCTCTCGTTAATGGCACATTTATCTGACTCGTTCTCACTGCCTGTATCACTTTCTGCTCTCGTGTCGGTTGATCCTCGTATCGAATCGATTTGAGCGATCCCAAAGAATCTCTGTCAGCAAGATCACGAGCGGCCAATCTTCTGATCGAATCTCTTTGATCTTCGGTTGATTCGATGCGACTGGGCAAGGCTAAAGGTTCTTCTCGAATTTCTTCGTACAGATCTCTTCTCAAATCACGTTGTTCCTTCAAAGAATCTGGCAAGTTCGGCACGAGGCCGTCAGGCACGACGATTCGACGACGAAACGCGAGATCTTGGTATTTGGCGCGATCCAAATAATCCTCAAGGGTGTTCCAGTTTTCCAAATCCCGGGAAATCGCTCTTCTAGCCAGCTTCGAGATTTCTTTTACGTCCAGAGGTTGCGTGTTTCTTTCAAGAAAGAAACGATCGTCATTTTGGAGGATGGTGTTGGCTCTGTTTTCATAATTATCCACTTGAATATTGTTTGCCGGATACGCGAGACGTTCGGAAGGTACTTGATAGGTTTTCTCCAAAACGGCTCCTTGATCGAAGTAACGTTTTTGTTGATAGTTGCTGCGAGGTTCCTCGTTGGTGTCTGGATAGTAGGCTTCGTAGAAGACCGGACCTTTTTCGAGATCGTAGCTCTCGTAGCTTGGAGCAAAATACGTAGTTAACAAAAATGACTTCGATTAAACTTTGATCAAACATTCTGAGGAAGGCTTTTATCAAGAAAGATATAATCGAGTTTAGAAGAAAAGCTGACTTTATTTTCTAATAATACGCGCTAATTGGAAAATTGAGAGAAAAGTTCAATTACTTACCGATGAATATCGGGGCTCCACGTGAAGATGGGCGATACACCTGACGGAAAATAAAACGTAATTAATTCGCGGTAATTGTATCGTGAATTTTTGAAAATCGAAATAATAAAAGCAGCCAGCGGCAAAGGAAAAGTTGAGAACGTTGGTTGATCTAATCGCTATTGTTGCCTTTTTAAACGAGTTCCTTAAACGAATTCTTTGAACCAAGCTCTCTGCTTTTCTACAAAATAAATTTCTCCAGGTTCTGGACTCGTTCAAGCGCGGTGATGAAGACGTTCCGAAACTGTTATTGAACACGTAATTAAGATAAACTTCATTAGAAATTTACAAGTTGGAAATGTGCTGTTCGCGCGTTCGTTGTTTCTCTAAAAGCTCTTCTTCGTCCGTTCCCTTTTTGTGTGTAACTTTAATGAATTTCGTACGGTGCCAAACACAAAATGGCATCATCACTTATCGCTTACACGATTTGCTTTGCTTGCGATTTAACGTTTTTCACCGCCAATCATTTTTTGACAAATATCGCCAATTTTTTTATTATTCTTCATTATTAATTTTTTCTTTATTATTAATTTCGACTATACCTGACTATATATATTTCTCGAGAAGCTTTCTTTGCTTATCAACGTTTATACTAAAAAGGTAAGAGCGAAAAGAAGAAAAGGCGAAAATGGAAAAGATACATACCGATGGAGATCGTTATCACTGTAATTGAAAGTAGACTCCGTTTTAGAGCCATGATCCTATTGCGAGGCAACGACAAGCAACTGAGTCTCTACGATGGGACGTGTGCGCGTATTTTCAGATATGCCTAAAATAAACCACCATTTCCTTCGGGCCTCGCTGACTAATTCACGTATACAGAGGGATAGAGATGGCTGGAAATCTTGAAAGACTGTGATCTACTGCTCTCGTGTCTCCATAACATCGCGCATGAAATATTAGCCTGTTGACTCGGAATTTTTTCGATGATTCCGCCAGAATCGGTCATTCGAATACCACCGACGCGATGCGACGCAACGGCGAGAAGTGTGATAATTTGCTCGTGTAATTCGTTGATTCTTCAAGTTTAGTATCTTGTATAAACGATGTAAGACAACCTTCCCCCGTAGTAATTGATATTATACCGATATTAAATTAAGTTCCAGATATAACAGTGGTAACTTGAATGGTAAAAATTTGGTAGCGGCTTTGGTACAATTTTAGCTGAATGATATTCGTTGCGACATTTAAAGGTTCAAATAAATTTCTAAACGTACGAACCCGCTTAAAGATCTATATAATCGATCTATATAACGCGATGTATAATTTCTATATCATCTTTGGCAGCTCAATTTCGTTTTGCTATTTTCTACGATAAAACTCGTTATTTCGCCAATTTTTTGGAATACGCGTGCTATTATAACGCGTGCCATTTATAAAACAGAAGTGACATTTAATTATCGCATGAAAAACGTAGTATAGCGAGCAACGGCTCTGGTGCGGCACAAAAAATTGTTTAAATTGATCGTTCAACGGGGTTGCGTGAGATCTGCCAAATTGGTCGTACTTTCGAGGTTGTACAATATCTACGATATCTCATATAGTATCGTTTTGCAATTTCTAGATCGATCATATGGGTCCATTCGATGGTTTTCATGGCGAAAGAAACGAATTGCTCCGGTGGAAAATTTTCAATGAAAACATCCGTTTGGCTATTTTTATTTGAATTGCCATTTTAATTAATGCCACGCAAATTGTTACAAAATTCTCTCATTATCCTCTTGTTCCTTTTAATTACAAGTAAATCAAACTAAACAATATATTCAATTTAAAGTATAAACGAGCCACGTCATGTGGTTATTCAGACGAGTAGCGTGAAAATTATTTAATAATAGAATTTTTTCTTGATTTTTTTCCACCGTAATTCGAACCATCCATTCTCGTTAAAAAAAGACGACGATGGATAACCCTGTCGCAAGTACGAAGAAACTGATCTTCAAGTCGTGTTCAACCGAAACGCCGCGATAGTTTGTCTCGTCGATATTTTAAAAGTTCATCTTCATCCTCAAGATGCTATCTAATACAGGATGTGTCCTCCATAACGTTGCAAGGTCTGGGTGATTGAATCCACCGATCATGATATTGATCATTGCGCGATGAAACAAATCGCTTGATGGAAGGCGAGCTAGATGGAACTTGGCTGAAATTTAGAAAACGTAGACGATAATTCGGGAAACTTTAATTTTAAGAATACGAGTCACGGTGAACATATAAAAAGAGTATATCTGGATGTTGTAAGACGCGGTGCAGCATACAAGTTCCAGTTTTATCTCCGATAGATTCGTTTACCAAAGGAAGATATTGAAGTGAATGGCGACATGCTAATAACGTTGGAAATATGTACCATGTTCTTTTGTAATCCTTGCAATATTGGATTCAAGCGACCATCGTCACTGGAACCAAATAAGTCCACTGTATCGTATAAAAGAAATTCTATTGGCAATCCAGACGAGTCTCAATCCAGTTCTGTTAATAAATCGTTAATTTCGCTATAGAACATATATCTGTTATCAAACACTTGTATAGGACACCATTGAACATCCTCGTTAGCGTTATATCACGGAAAAGTATGTCTGGTGAAAGGTATCTTCCAGTAGCAGTCGAAGGTAATGAAATTGGATGATCAGTTGCAATATAAAAGATACAGCGCGCCATTGATCGTCAACCTTTTCCAGATAAGGGTATATTTCTCGTGATATCGCGGAGTTTCCGTCGTCCTAACGGAATTCGTCCTCTTCTAGAGCTTTTTTTATCTATCTTCTAGATGATAAACTTGGCAAAACATTGATAAATCACATAACGTAGTTCCAGAATACCCGCAAGTTTTTGCCGTATCTTTTGCGCTCCTTCTTTCGGAGAATACGAGGATTCTGAGAATACGAAGCTTTGTTGAGATAATTTATCAATGCTGTTCACCAATAGCAATTAAAAAATGAATCTCTCGAGGAAAGTAATTCCACTCGTAGCAAGAAATGACATAAATTCCACAGCCAGAAGAATCAAACTGAAAAATAGGAAGAGGAGAAATGGGAAGGAAAGGTGTCTGATAACGTTTCATCAACGATTATGACAATTTGAAGGAGGCGAAACTTGGGCCGAGGTACTTACACGTAGTGCCACGTCAAATACTCTATTATGTACGACAGCATCCTGCACAGCCACACAGACGAGTTGTAGAAGATGTAGAACATTTTCAGATCCTTTGGTACGTTGGTTGCTTTGAGAGCGATCGCGCAAACCCGGTCAAAGTCTGTCCTATTGGTGAACTATGTTGCTCATGTTGTCTACATATTTTTAGACGAAGAACGAGGCAACCACTCTGCGGTACGCCACGTCACCCGAAACGGCGGAAAATGTGGTAGAAATACCTTGATGGAAAAATCAATCGTGGCATCGCGTTAATCGAGTAATTTATAAAGATAATGTTTTTGAACGTTGAATTAAGGTGATCAAGGGTACCGTATTAACAATAAGAATTTTTCAAGCAAACGATAATAACTTTTTCTATGAAAGAAAATAGAATCCTTCTTTGTCTTACTAACGCTCGAAATATTCAAAGACGTAGCAAAAGATATGTAATTCCAAAATGCAGTAAAAAGACAGTCTCGAAGATAATTGACAACGTGTTGAATTTTAGAAGAATTTTGCCCTACGAGCGAAGAAAATTGTGACTTAACACGTTCTTCTCTTGTGGTTTTCGTTTGCGACGATTACCTACAGTTTCGCTGAACGTGTCGTTCTCCAACTGATGGCTGTGTCTGCCGTTCGTATTCGGGTCGATCACGTTCACCGTGAAGTTCAGTTTTTTCGCCAGTACCCCCAGGAGAATTCCGCCCAGGCTTCCATATTCTCTGGAGTAAACGTAGGTCGAACCTGGATTTATTCTGCCCTGAAATTTCAGCCCCTCTTGTTCCTGATCGAAAATGCTCACGTTGAATCGGTACCTATTGAAATTGACGGCGCGTCGATACGTCAGCGTCGACAACGAACACAGCATCCATCTTTTTCACGTCCCATCCACGCTTTCCAATTGTCTCCATGCTGAAATCGGCGTATCTATTAAAATGCTAAACGATTATAGGACACCACGTGCGGCCTGCGCTGCATCTGTTATTCAAATGACGATGAATTAAACATAAATGGTATGCGTTTCATTTCTACTAGATTATATCAGACCGGCTTTTTAACTATATTTTAAATTATGCTTTTTATTTTATACGAAAATAGTTAGTCGTTAGGAAAAAAAATCTTTGCAATCGGTTACGCTCGCTCAAAGCTTTGACCGATCGTACATATACTCTTCCTTTACGCCCTACTCTTGACATTTGAAACTCAATCGCATGAAATTTCCATATAGGTACATTTCACGTTTTATTACTTTCTTCCAATTAATCGGTTTTCAGTGATATTTCGGTATTCCGGATATTATATGTTTGCCTGCCTTCGTGAATGAATTGTAAAAATTTAAATGAAAATCCTCGTGGACGTAAAGTACATCCTGAATTTGATACACCATAGTTTCCTCCAGATGTTCTATCGATCAGTGGTATCCTATCGTCCAATTCCGTCAGCAGATCGTTCCACGTAGCTAACACGATGAAATGTTCTTTGCTGTTTCAGTGAACCGACGTGTAAAAATTCAACAGCGCCTCGAACGAACTTTTACCTCTCGCGAAGACGACGTTCAACCGTCCACATATCGACGTAGTATTTGTCGTTCTTGTGCCACTATCCGCTTACGTTCCACTCATAGCGAAGAAGTTTCATCATGAATACTAATCTCCGCGTCACTTTTCTCCGAACATCTCGTCTCTGCATTCTCGCGCGTTGATTCGTCCGTTGTTCCATTCTATGTCGAAGTTTATTGCGTCTGCATCATGATCGTTGCTAGAAATTCGATACGTGTATAACAACCGCGTTGCAGTATTCCGCTGTCGCCCGAAGGAGAACGTCGAAGTTTCGCAAAGTTCTCGCACTGTTTATGAAAATTCCGTGAAACACGGTTTTCCGCACAGTACGCACACAATCTCGTTCCAAACGAGATTAGTCTCGACGTCTCGATAGTCTTACGAAACTACGTTCCCTGCAAACTGTATCGAAGTCTGACAATTAGATATTGGTATTTGCAAACCAGCTGCCATTATTTTCAGAATAGTCCGGAACGTAGATTAGAATTTTAGACAGGATTACACGGTTCTGTAGCAAAATATTCTTCCGTTCAAATTACCCTATACGTTATCGTAGTTCCAAGAACGACGACAGCTCGACAATCCTCGATACGTAAATTAAATTTCTGTCGCTTCGATCGGCCCATAGATCATTGTCATCTTTCGCGGATGATCGCGTACGCCTAAAGAAATTTCTTTTCACATGCAAACTGTCGAGCAGCGTCAACGAATTTCCAAACAAGTAAATTCTCCAATTGCTTTTAATAACGACGATAAACGTTCGTTGGAGCGACGTGCCCGTCAGACTGCAAATATCCCTAAGCGCTTTTCCGTCAAATGCAAATAACCAACGCGCTACGCAGAAGCGTCAACGCTACAGAAATAGGCAATTACGTTTTGTTTACTCGGATCCTTATTTATCCGACGTCTTTCGAGACAATTCAGCCTCGTCGCGTTCGATCAAAAACTTATTGGCTGATCGAACACCTTCCGGTGTTGTTGATTCTCTACCTTCGATCATCCTCGTTCGAGTTTCCAACGACTATCTGTGCGATCGTATCTCCGACTCGAATCATGTCGAAGAAAAGAGAAAAGGGGGAAGACGGAGCGAAACAGCACGAGTGTCGAAATTTGCGCATACATACATATCTCGAATATTATCTGGCCACTATATTGGAAGCTTGGTTGCTGATGAAAATTTAATGAAGCAATTTAACGATGACACGGTGACCGATGGTCTAGATTAAACGGAAACATGGGCGATAGTGGCTGTGTCGTTTGGAAAATGCCAAGCACACTCGAGCGTGACGGCAATAGAACTTTCTGAGAAAGGGTTTTGGTTGATTTATCGAGTAACATAGCATCAGACACTTGTATAACTATTACGACGAAGTAGATTTATCGGGAAACTTAAACGTCGGATCCTTTCAGGCAGAAGCATAAGCGTTAAGGAATATTTGTAATCGACGGATTAAACAAATTGATTTCTTATTTATCTGGGACAATTCTCGATTTTCACGCGAGCGAAAGTTTCATATTTGCGTGTAGTCGTATTAATTGACACGGCATTCAATTGTGTACGTCGTATGATAAACCTCGACTTTTGCCACATGAAATTCCACCGAAATACGGTAGTCAAGCGCATTAGACATCTAGCGACTCTTTACATATTAATTAACTTCTCACCAGAAATCCATAGTAACCTTTAATTAAAGCCTGTATTCTTAGAGAGGTCGAGTAAATGGCGAAGTGTTAATTAAATCTTAATGGTAGATGGTGAATAAAAAGGAACATTTCTGAGCGTTTAATAAAGACAGGTTCTTGAATTCTGAATGGCAAAAGGATAGGAAACAAACGGAAAACGCCTGTAACAATTTGTAAAGAAAAAGAAGTATTCTTACGCCAATTTGTGATTACACAAATTTGAAAGTCAACGTGAAGACGCTACGAAGAGTTAGGGAACAAAGAAGAAAAGTACCTAGAGCGAATCATTGTCGTCCGTATGGAGTAATATTCAGTTAAACGACCTGTCAAACTTTCGACGTTTGACGCGGAGGAGCCACATTGCGATGAAAACGTTTGCTCGATTTGCTCGGGGCAAACACAGCAGGAGGAGATAAATGCCGGAAAATGGCATGAAATATTTCGACGCGGCTAGCCTTCTCGTCGAAATTTAAGTAGCGAAGGCCCGCGTTAGTCAGACGCGAGGGTGATACTTGAAAGTTAAGAAAGTGAAACTCGACGAGAAGAACGATAACGAACCTTTTTACGATCTACATTTATTAGACCCGCGAGGCGAAATTTTCCAGGTTTTCTCGCTGATAAGAATCATTGTTTTTGTTCATTTTTCTTACGGTAGTTTCACTTCTTTCTCACTTTTCATTTTTCTGTACTCGCTTTATTTTTCATTCTGGTTATTTTTCTACTTTTTTGCTCCTTTCGGAAAGACGAATCGCCGTTCGTGTACGTTCGATATCGGATAAGCGGATAAGGACAGCAAAAGGAAGAGTCTGTGTTTGCGATATCGGATGGTTACTTTGTACCCACGATCTTTTTACTTTGTATTCTTCGTATCTATACGACCGACCACTCTTTTTTTCCCCTCGTGCTTTTCACTTTCAGTAAAATTAATCGCGTTTGCACGTAAAGAAGTTGATCGGACGGGTAGGAAAATGGGCAGCAATCGTGCGATAACTCTTGGTTTCAATATCGGATTTGCGATAATATCGGAGTGCGATATATTGTGTACTTAGAATCTTATATTATCATTTTTAGAACGGCGCTTCGTTTATCCTTCTTAGTTACAGATTTTAGAAGAAATCTTAAGTTTGATCGCCAATATAGTTACTAGAAAATTGACTCGATACTAAATTATAGTATGTTTCAAAGATTTTATTACACGCCTTATCTTGATACACGTTACGCGAGGCGCTTAACATTAGCAAATTGTTCCTTAATTCATGAACGGTAACATACGTATCTACTTATCGACTTTCAAATACATTATTCAAGTTTTTCAGAAACTTTCGAAGAAGCTGAAGCTAATAGTTCTTTTCTTGGGACTAACTCGCGACAAATTCGTTTCCCAGCCATTTTATTTCTTCTAAACACTAGGTAGTGCTATCGTTATCCGCGAGAACTCGCGTGAGAAAGATCAACGATAGATCACAGTTCGTTTCACCACCTTTCATATCGTCAACTTCGTAGAAAAATGAGAAACAACTGTCACTGGTCGCGTTATTGATTTATTTACGCATGGAACAGGATGATTTACGACAGTGCTTTAGGTCGCTGCTCGGATATTCCTTTCCGAGGACGCTATTGATCCGAACGATTAGCACAATGTTTGTACTCCACAAACCTGATCGTTATTCTTGTAACTTTTACATCTTTTCGATTACAATCTCGCGAACAGCCTCTTATTTTTGTAGATTTCTATCAAACTGGTGCATGAATATTTATATATATGTAGTATCGTGGGCAAAAGGCCTAAGATATCGGCCGAACCATAAACCATAAATATCGCGAGAGCCGCGACATTGTCGGGTACATCAATGTGTCGTCGGTCCTTTCAAGTGAATAATTTCGTGGAAAAGGGCTGCGTGACCCTAGCCACCGGCGTTTTCGGAACACGTGCGCGATAGGGCGGGAAAAAACAAAGGGATGCTAAAGCAGTGTTAGTTGAGAAGCGAGAGTGAGCGAGTGCAGAAGCCGGAGAGTGTGAATCGGGAAGTCGAGAGCCGAGTATGAGAATAAGACGTACGACAGCATTGTAATCAGTTCGTTGTTTTGAATATCATTTGTTAAATCAAAACATCATTATTTGTCCTTTCCTCTAAGACCCATTTAAGATACTACATATATGTCGTATTAAAATTCCCATAACAGTTTTTTGTTCTAGCTTAAAACCGCTCGTATCTGCATGTACATAGATAATATCCTTCTGTCTTCGACGTTATCGTGCGCTAGCTTTGACGCGAGTGTTCTCTTCTTTCCGTGATAATCAACTATTCCTATCTGCGGTATTAATAGTAAATAAATGGTTTTTTCTAGCGAACAAGAGATTATTAAGATGGAACTTTAAAAGCCAAAGAACTGCGTAGTGCCGTTTAATCTGAATAATTAAAAATAGTCAAGCAGATTATAAAGCTGTTGTGCAGCTAATGCCATTTTCCTTTTATAACAAACTTTCTACGATATTCCACGAAGAGAAAAGAAACGATAAGTCTCTGGTGTGGCGTTAGTTAAAATAATAATAAATACGATATAAAATACGATAGAGACGAAAGGAAATGTTATATTCAACGTATCTGATCCCTCTCGGTATTTTGCTTTTATTAAAATCCTCCACTTTGGCGGAACACTCTCGGAACCACGATAAATTCTACTCGTCGATCGAGAGCAAGCCCTTATCTAGCCAGGAGACTGACAACCTGAGGCTGGTGTTGAATTTCATTCGCCAATCCCCCGAGTTTCATCCGCTCACGTTCTCCGTAATACTGCCGGAGTTTCAATCGAGCTTCATCGAATTTTTGCTGAGCTATATCGGGCAAAATTCGATCGAGGCCTACAAAGTCAGGGCGAGGGATCTGTCCCTGAAGGCCACTTGGATGAACCGACTACGACTCACTTGGATCTTCGTCGTTCAAGACTTGTCCAGTTTTAACATCTTCGTTTATTGGCAATGGAATCTATGGAAAGCCGGTAATCAGTATTTGATTATCTTCACTGGAAAAGTAGTCACCACGTTCTGGACGGAGGCTTTCACAAACTTGTGGAGAAAGTACGACGTTCATCGAATCGTCGTCGTCGACGATGATTTTCGATGTCTGACCAGGTACATGCCGTTCGAGAAACGATCTAACAATGGCTTTGGCAGGGTATACAAATCATGTTTGGAGAAAAATCATTTTACCAAGCGATCCAGCGAATACGATCTTCTTCAAAATTCGCCAAAAGATTATAATTCGGGATATCCAGGCGAGATTCTTCGACTGAACAGAGATACAAGGTTATTCGAGAATTTCCAAAACTTGAATCATTATCCCCTGAACGTGCTGGTGTTCGAGTCTCTGCTGATGAACGTTTCATACGATACTCGGAATAGACTGAAATTGAGCAAACCAGACGCTAATGTGGCGTTTGCTCTGGAGAAGGCGATGGGGGCAAAATTTCGTATAAAAGCTATGAGGAAGGCTGATTTCATGGATGATCCATTCACCACTTCGTTGACAGACATCGAGACTAGAAACGTGGACATGATTATCACCGGATTTTTCGTCAAGGTTTATAGCAAATTTCGAAAGTTTCAGTTCACCTGTGCCATGTACGAGGACAAGCTGTGCTTCGTGTCGCCCGATTCTGGTCTGGTACCCAAGGCTTATATGCCTTTCTTACCGTTTCAAAAGAGCTTATGGTTTCTGCTAATAGCATATAACATTACGGTTACGTTCCTGTGGTGCTTGGTGAAACACATTAGCGAATCGTTGCGACGTCAATACAAATGTGCCAATCCTAGTCGACGATTAGAAATTAATCGTTCAACGAGAAAACCACATGCATGGTATCTCCCCAAAAGTGGAATAAAAAATTATTTTCCAATCAAAGAACATCGTTCGTCTGATGTATCTAATTACAAAGAACCACCAGAAATTCCCCGATACATCAAAAATCCGATCATTTTTATCGAGTACCTTACGTATCCCTTTCAAACAAGCGAAATTCCAGCGCAGAGAGCTCTACTCCTCGGCACCCTATTTTTCGCTCTTATCCTCAATGGGCTGTATCAAAGCGTCTTGGTATCTAGCCTAAGTAAACCGTTCCATTACCCTCAACTACATAATCTAGAAGATGTAGTAGATTCTGGAAAGATCGTGATCACCAAGTATGCGAATTTGAAGAACGTATTCCTAGACGATACCGAACTAGATGCGACGCTGGCTCAGAGAATTCGCCTGATCAACACTCAACGATCTACGAAGGATATTGTGGCGTACGAAGATAAAATCGCGATCACCAGATATTACTCGTTGGAGCTCGATGATTCCGACTATTTCGACAAAGAAGGAAATCCCCTATTGAACCTGGTGGACGAATGTCCGATGAATTATAGAGTGTCTTATGTGTCAAGATTGCATTCACCTTACGCAGAGAAAGTGGATTTTGTGTTGTTAAGGTTGAGAGAAGCGGGCCTGCTTAATTTCTGGTTCGATGATATGTTGTATCGTATTAAGATAGTTAAGATAAAGAAAAGGAGATTGAAGAAGGATATGGCGGCGATGAAGAGCTGGATGAGCGACAAGATCATGTTATCGCTGGATCATTATTTATTAACGTTTTTATTGCTGCTCGTTGGCTTGTTTGGATCTACCGTGATGTTCTTCGTGGAACTGTACATGGCGAAACGAAGCACAAGAAAATGTTAAAACAAACAAAAGGAATGCTCGTTTCAAAATTTATTTCTTTTAGGGGAAAATTCAAACCGAGAAATTGCTCGTGACCAGAAACAGAGAAAAAATAGAAAGTATGTATTTTATTTGTTGGTTGTGTAACAAAAAAGTTTTACCACTATCGTGCAGTTATCACGAATTTTTCTATTTGGTTTATACCGCGTATTTTCAATGTTGACGTCCCACTAACGGTTTGAGTAGACCAACAGTTTTTTCCACGATGAAACAATTTCTGACATTTTTTTTACTTGCTTCTTATTTTCTCATTTGTTTGGTTTTCCAGGCGGAATACTGGTAAATTTAAGAACAGAACAGCCGGTGATCGGCCGAATCGACGATTTGTTATTTTCGCCTAGACCAATCCTTCCTCGCGTCGTTGAAACACGAACGATCCTATCTATTATTTGTCTCCATTCATCTACTTGACGTGATAAAAGGAAATATCTTTTGACCTACTTTAAACAGAAACAGATCGATAATTGTTTTCTCTATTATCTATTATAAACGAAGAAATGGGGAAATAAAAAATGTGCACTCGTTGCTTTCGATCAAGCGACTTAATCAACCGAATCGTTAATTATACAGGTCGCATCGTGAAGATTGATTAATAATTAAGCCGATGTACTAATGAGGTTCTATGTACATCGTTATTAATGAGAAGCAATTAAAAGTGTATGTAAATCACGGCTATAATACGTTAAATGCAATTTGATATCGTGACATTTGGTGCATTAATTATGATAGAAGCGTTTTAGAATTATTATAAAATTACGCGAACGATGGTCGCACCTCGATGGATTTAATATTCTAAGCACGTACTTCGTTTCTTCACAGCGGATGTTCCACTAAATGCGATTAAGTTGTACCTGTCTGTGTTACGAGAGTGCTTCTCTGATACTCTTTTTCCCTTTGTCCTCGGAAACGATTGAATCTGAATCTGTTGAAATAAATCAGCGCGATCAGAGAACGAAAATCTCGCGCCCTTGCAGAAAACATAGTCTTTATGTAATTTCCTACACGACTGATCTTGCTTATTCTTTTATACTGTTCATACTGTTCGTTATTAATTTTCATGTATACGTCGGTACAATAGTCTGATGATAGTCGGTTGTCGTTCCGTAAATGAATTCGTAAAAGCTGTTAAACTGAATTATAAATAGCGCTATAAAAGATATGCATATAAATCTCGCTTCGTGGGGCATCCATTTTCCATGTTCTACTCTTCTGAACACAGCCGTCATCCACTTCGTTTTTATTTTTGTTTTTCCTGTTACGTGTAGAAACGTGTAAAAATACGGCTAGAATTGTTAAAAACTACAGGTCGATGGAAAGTACTGATTACGGGTTGAAATTTGTTTTTCTTTTCTGTACATTTCAGTAAATCAATATTATTGATAAACGAATGCGTTTGTATTACAAAGAATATCATAAATTTGATTACATGCAGATAGATTAACGGACAATTTCGTTATAGAATAAACATTAATTAGTTTTACGATGAAAATGGGACGAATAAAGAAACTCCTCCATTTGTTATTTCATCGGAATCGTTTTAATATTCTACAGATGAGCGGCTATATGAAATGCGACTATAATCGTAAAACGATGAAGGGGGTGTCGTGAACGACGAGATACTGTCTATAGAATAGGGATACTTTTGTGCTATCTGACTCAATTATGATTAGCAAAACCGATTGTTTTGCTTTCGAGAAGGGAAAATTAACGCCTGAACGGCGTCAAACGAATGCACGCCGCGTTATTATCACGTTCTGGTAAATTTTAGACATAATCCTTTGAGCATCAGGAAATTACCGTGTGACCGTTTACCCTGTTACCGTTTCATCGCAGATAAGATGGTTGCTGAAATTACTATTCACGAGATCGTGGCAATGTGGGCATTATGTCGAAGAAGATTGCGTGTCGTGGTTTGAAATTGTGATTGTGTTCGGCGAGTACGAAGCACGTCCCTATCTTCTGAACTTAGAATAGCGTTTTACTTTGTTGAAATAACGATTAAGAACTATACCGAGAGATCTCCTTAGCTAATATCCTTCCACGTTAAATTAGAAAATAGAAGAAAATCGGTTCGTTAAACGTTTGAACGCGGACACACAGATCAATTAACATACACGTGATTACACGAAGGTAAGAGACGCTTCTTAGATATACTTCTCAGACTTTTATACGTATACATTTATCGACATTGCAGATATTCTCGTCTTTTTGATACTCAAATTGTACATCGTTTGTTGCTGCTATGTACACTCGGAAAATGTCTTCTTCTACATCCACCTTTCAAAATTTCAGGAAGGTGGAACGAGTCACGGGGGAAAACGACCGAATTTAGTATATTTTTAACGATCGAAGGAATTTATTCGCAAAGGAGATACTTAGAACGAGAAAACGTCAAAGGGAATTCGACGTAAGATAATTCTTTCGAATGACAAAAATCCTTACCAGCGATCTTCGTCTTTAACGGAATATTCTATCGTATTTCTTTGACAAAATCGATTTTTCTAATGATCAACTGCATTCGAAAGTGCAGTCAATTTTAATTATTTCTCTTTAAAAGATTTGTGCAGCTTATCGAAACATCAAAGAATATATATGTAAAATGTCAATCGGAAAAATTGTATAGCTTCTTCGTAAAAAAATTCCAAAAGACTCTTGAAACTCTAACGATCGGACTGCTCGCGGTCCGTTGATCAGCATACTAAGAACTTGAACGAAGTTAAGCGTGGTGTGGGAGTGATTAACTTAGATGCGTGTCTTATCCCTTCAAAGAGCTTACTTTTCCTTAAACTCGTTCGTTGCATAATTACGTAAAACTTAATTCTCCACGTCCTATACTCGAACTTGCATCGTGTCGTGTCACTCACAGTTCGTTCGTGGAAATTATTCCAAGGACCCATTAGAGCAACTTTAAAGTAAGATAACTTTCAGCTTCGCAATCTGTAAGCGAAGTCCAGCGTTAAGTTCCACGAAGAGAAACCAAGATATTACGAAAGTGATACCTTTTTTGTAAAAGGTATTTTCAGAATTTTGAATAGATTATTCGCAAAATAGCATCGAGATACGAGTAGATTAAAGCCTATTCAATTGCAGGTGGAACAGAGTGGTTCGTTTAATTTTTGGAAAAGTCGTCTTCACAGCGGGAAATGGATAGATAATGCCGAAAGCGTTGCGTAGCGTAGAAATTGAAGTAAAATGGGACAACTAGTGCCAGACAATCAATGTCAATACCGATGTTCGATATAATTCTCGCTATGTTCCTTTGATCCTCTGACGAATATGGATATGACGACAAAAATTTTGTTGTCTCATGAAACCAGAGATAAACTTTTAGTCGTGAAAATATTTCGCTATATAAAATCATGCACGAATGAACAAAAAGAAAAAAACAGAAACAATTCTGCTTCTATCGACTCTTGTGTATTGTTTGCAACAATCCTATTGTTCAAACAAGGTAACTATCGTTGAATAAATTGTTAAAATCTATTGGATAATGGATGAAATCGAAAACGTTGAAGTATCTTTTTGCAGTGCGAAAGAAAGATAAAAAAATGACAAACGTAGATGTTGATATATGTAAACCCGTTGATCGTTTTAAACGGTAAGAAATTGGCCAAAGCGTCAAGTAAACGAGAAGCATGTTTTTTCTTATCGAAGACGAGGAAAGACAAGATGATAAATCTCCTTCAGCCGGGACTCTTCGCGTTTCATTCGCACCATTTGTTTCATTCTAGCCGTCGAGCAAAACAGAATGTGGACAGGGCGGAACGATTTCCACGTCAGTTGCCGCTTTTTACTTCCAGCCAGGTATAACCATTTCGGACGTATTTCTCCGAGCGGAGGACGTGCAAATTATCGGACGTTGTTTTGCAGACACTCGTAGATAAATACGATTATGCTCATGGCCAGTCCGATGCACAGTATCCCAAATGGGATGAATAAATGCCGGATCGTGATCTTCCTATGCATCGTCGAGCCATTCAGCACCAGTGCCGACCGTTTCTGCGATTGGTATATGCTCTGATACCACTTTCCATAGAAACCACCGTTGTTTAACCGGGAGAGAATGTTGTTTATACGACCACCATATGGAGATCCTGGAATAACGTTCACGTTTTACAATGCAGCTGGAAATTTCGATCTGACAAACGACGTGTGGATATACATATAGCTACGAATTGGCATAAATGATATCGGCGAGAAAGTAGAAGATAATGGAACATAGTTGTGATAATAATGAATCGATGGAGGAAGAGAGTGGAAGACAATCGGTGGTAGGGAATGCAGAATTTATCGATTAATCGCTGGTGGTGAGCGAATGAGTAAGGAAATGAGATAACTTGCAAAGGAGGTACCTGTCTGGGTTTTGCGGATATTTAAGAATTTAATATCGATAGAGTAGTAGGTAGCGAGGAACGATAAGGATAAAAATGCGAAAGAGTAATCTTGAACCATGTTGCTCGAAACAATTGGTGGAACGATACTACGAATTCTCACATATCGAGAAAGATTACTTTTCGGATACTGGTGAAATAAAAATGTACGGATAACTGTCCTACGATATCCGATCCGCTAATCGTTTTGAACAATTTATTTGCTCTACGAACCTTTTGTAATTATATTGGCGAGAATGTATTCCTTCGGACATTCGCTGACGACGTGCAGACTTTCCATTTCTTCCTCGCTGTATTTAAATGGCAGTGTCTCGAGTCGATGAAGATAAGCAGCATCCTTCGCTTTAAATAATCTTCTATACACCTCCGATTTGTTCGCGTATATCAATCTATCGTTTAGCTGTTTGATTATTGGCGATGTAATGTCAGTCAACGCGTCGTCGAGAACATCTCTGGTGTCGGTTAAAATCGCGAGACCTGCCAAGCATAATTCCAAGATTTACAAAGATGCGATAGCCATACACGTGTATATAATTTTTCTTCTTCAAGCATTTCGAGTCTATTACAACTGGAACGTTAAGAATAATCACCTCTTTGTAAATAGATTTAGAAGAGATTAACTGAGAATAATTTCTTCCACGTTAAAGCGTAAAAGGTAATAGATTAAGGAACAAAATGAATATTCAAAAATGGAATATTACCGCTTTCTTTCAACTGCTCCAAGGTATTGATGTCCTCGTAATACAATCTTT
The DNA here is from genome assembly GCF_910591885.1 of Bombus terrestris. Lineage (NCBI taxonomy): Eukaryota > Metazoa > Arthropoda > Insecta > Hymenoptera > Apidae > Bombus > Bombus terrestris. The sequence goes on from NC_063273.1 coordinate 4,650,869, forward strand.
TACTGAAACTAGAGGCAAGCTGAGAAGTGATAATCCCATTAAGGATCAAACTTAGAAACAGACTGCACATCATCAACAACCTCTCGGGGAACCAAGCCTGGCCCAATTTAAAGGGCTGCATCAGTTGAAACACAACTTTTGTTAAATATCTGCCCAGCCACGTGACAAAGGACAAACAGATTTCGTTGAATCGCTTCGAGCGGCCTTTCTTCGTTTTTATCGTCGATCGAACATTTGGCGTTTTCTCGACTAGGTAAATTCTGTTAGCAAAACGAGAATAATCATCGTATGCAATAAATAATTCTAATACTCATTCATCTCCTCTTATTTTATATTATAATCGAGCCTGGTGAATGACGAGATTCGTAAAAAGAGAAACAAATTGACGTTCAAATAGAGAAATTAATGTAGGATTCGTTAAAACGTTGACGCGTATTATATTTATCGGGCCAATTTTACCGCTTTCTATCGTTCTGCAATGCCAGAAAAAATTTTATTAAAAGCGATTTCGAGCAACCGGCGAATTGAAATGATATCACCTTGTTTAAATCAAAGTCTTCCTTTAAATATTTTTTAAAATATTACTTCCATATTTTAAAATTACTTATTGCGGTAATACAATGTAAACTATATGAAATATAAGCGAAGAACTTGATAAAACTCGACAGTTTTTGCGACCGTTTTATATACTCACATATATCTCTTTATGATAAAAGCTCGACCCGTTTTCATCCGTACTAACTCTATCTCATATCTCTCCCTTTCGTACTTTGTGTAAACTCATATTTTATTCAAACAATGACTCGCCAATACGCAAGCGAAATATCGATGTACCCTGGCAAGCGGATTCGACAATTCCTCGCAATCTCTCCTTTGCCTTTGATGAAATCTTTCGCAAGGTAGAGAACCAACAGACTGTACATTCCGTATTTTCAGCACTTACTCACCCGTGTGCTTCGTCATACGCTCGCTTCTTCGTAAATTTTGGAGCGATTTTGACCACGCCTCCGTTTCGTTTCTCGAGGAAGTAAAAGCCAGTCAGATATTCGCAGCAGAAAAGTACTGTTCCGCTTTGTCGAATAGCTTCGAACCTTTCGTTCTTCAAGATCGTATAAATCATCGAGATGACGAAATGCGTGGCGAACACTAACAACCAGGCTCCTTCAGTGAAGATCTTGAAGATCACAAGATAGTCAGGAACTGGTGGTGCTTTAGGAACAAGCACGCATAATTTGTCGCTGGTGATCGGCGTCGTGAACTCTAGCTCCCTGGTGGAATAGTCTTTAATGAAAAAATGATTGAACGATACGTCTGCAAACTTATAGACCAAGTGTCCAATAGTCCCAAAAAATATTCCGTTCTCTTCCCAGCCGAATCTATCTTTCGATCTAATTAGAACGAACGTCACGTTCATCATTTTACAAACTTCTTCGAGATATTTGAAGTCTAATCCAGAAAATTGGCCGTTCTGGAAAGATATCGTGCTCGTTTCGAAGATGGAGATTTTTAACGGGGATAATTTAAAGTCTCTTCTATCCTTGATGAAAAAATCCGATATATCGGTGGTATTTGGTCCGTTGATCAATAGAAAACCGTCCTTGTTCGATTTAACACAGTTCCAATCGCAGCTGGTGTTAACGCTATACCCAGTGTGACGAGCAGCGTAATCGAAAGGGTCGTATCGAATCACTTTGTCAGCGGCGAACAAAAGCAGCTTATAAACCCTTCTAAATCTCCAAAGCCTCTCGAACGCCCACTTGCAAAATTTCTCGTATACCGGCGAATCGAAGAATTGTAGACCCTGTTCTTGAAGAATATAGAAATTTTCTGGATGCCAGAACGACATCAAATGCGGAGAACTAAGGATATCCCTGAGATGTTCCACGTTCGAGAACAACAGCAACACGCAACTTTCTGTCTCTATGGTCTGATAATCGCGTCTCATGTTCTTGTACTTCAAAGATATTGCATGTTTTAGGCTGACTAGTTTGGTGGAGACGTTTAAGCCGATTAGAATGTCACGAGGAACATCAAACGCACGATGATACTCGTAATCGTCGAATACCACGGTCAACATTTTCGTGTAACTGGTCATGGCCCACTTTTCTACAAAAGGATATAAGTTGGAATAGTTGCCCGAGTAATTCGGTTCGAACAATTCGCAAGCGACACGGAATAGGATGGTCGCGGTCAGCAACATGACGGGGAACTTGCTGCGCATCTTCCGAAAGCGTTACAGTCTGCGACCAGAATCGGATTTTTCGACGACAACGCGTTAGAAGGACTGGGATTTCCGAGATCCTTGATGTTTTCGATGTAATCGTAGTTCCGGTATACAGGATGATTCGATCGTGGTGTCTGGAAATTTACCATCACATACTTTTGTTAGGAAGTTAGATACAATTACCATTGGATATAATTATAAAAGATTTTGAAAATTTAAATTTATCGACCTCTTCTTTTAATCGTAAATCGCCGCCGTATACATAAAAGTTGAATCAGCTTGTATATTCGATAGATTTTCAAGGTAACAAGGGATCGACAGAATCATGTCAAAAAATCCGCCGTGACGTCGCGAAGGTCGGGCTTGACAGCAGCCAATCCAATGGTTCGAAATTCACCGAGCATCCAGTTAATTCAAGGAAGCCAGTTAATTCTCTCGACCCAATAAACTCCTTCGACGCTCGGTCGTGGATCGCAAATCAGCTTGGCGTCGAGTTCGAAACTTTATTATCTCTCTCGAAACCATTTAACGAATCTCAAAGCAAACACAGCTTCGCTCAGGATTCCCTTTAAAAATTCATCGGTTGTCAGATCGTAGTTTCTTGCCAAAAATTTCTCAGTTTCATTCTAAAATGAAACTGTCTATCGATCAATGTCGATGTACTCGTATGAGAATTAATTCGAGATAACGGCTCTCCGATTAGAGTCCAGCAATTCGAATTAAATCTTCGTTTCTGTTTCGAACAGAAACTCATTTGGTACGGTTTAACGCGTTTAATTATTCACCTCGTTATAATAACTTTACCACGTCAAATTCGATAACAGACAATTCTGTGTTTCTCGCAAGCTTCGTCGGGCGAAAGATTGGTTTCGTGGCAAACGAACGTGGCTTCTTTGTTGGATGACTGATAATTGCTTGGGTCGTTTCCAGTAGCAAGCCTTTTTCCCTTTCTGCTTCGTGACGAATAGCCAATTTGTTCGGGATTAACGAGTCGGGATAAGAATTAAGAAGGACTTGTGGAAACAGAAGTCGTATTTCTTGAAGGCTGTAGGTAATGACGCAATTACTTTACAGAGTTTTCTATTGCCGGTAAGAACGACATTTGTCGTTTCTCGTCGAGGATTTATCGGATATCATTTTAACCGTGGTTACAGTTTTAATTATAGTTGAAACAAGAGTTCTGTTTCGTAACGTATCGATGGAAATCGAGACGAAGGTGGTAACAAGAAGGGAAAAACTAATAACTTGTTTAATATTTTCGTTAATCGTTATCGATAATGATGTTTAAGAGTGTCCGCGTCTTTCAGATATTTGACGTTAGTTGGAAGGTTTTACGCGAAGGAGTTAGTTGTTAGTTGAGAGTTTACGCGAACGAAGGGATTGATGTAAAATCCTTCGAACAGCGTAGGTGGTATTATCGTAAATGCGATTACGTCATATTCTGACGAAAGAGTTATTTTGGATATTAGAAGATCGAACTTCACGGTGGCTCCTATTGTAACCTATTTTGTTCTCCCGCGTTATTTATCTCTTATATATTCGTTCTTCCGACAATAAAGGAGATATTAAGTAGGAAGAATCTATAGTAAAAAAGAAAGAGAACAAAACAAGCGACTAAGCGCAGTCATACAACGAAAAGACGTAAGGTAGGAAAATGAAGAGCATAAAAAGAAAATACAATGCAATGCTAGCATAATAAAAGTTATAACGATGTCTGGTGGTATTATTTGCAACCGTGAATGTAGTTTGATGTCTGGAATCAAAATCTTCTTGTAACAAAAAGGACAAATTGACAGATTTGTATATTTGCTTGACAATTGCTTCGACATTTGACGATTTTACTTTTATATTAAAAGATAAAATATTCTACGTTAAACGGAGAAGAGCTATTTCAAGAAAGTTAATATGAAATTCAGAGAGCAAGGAAAAGTTGAAACTCTGTTACTTCTAGAACCGTTCTGCCCGATCGTTTCGCTTCATCTTGCAACTTTATCATTTCCGTCGATGAACGCTGCGTTCTTTTTACATTATTTGAATCAGAACGGATGCATGTTTCGGTGCTTTGTTAACGTCAGGATTTGTGATGCTGTAACGTTTCACTATGGTCGCAGCGAGTAAGTTTTTTGTACAAAAACTTTTGCAAACAGTCACGAACTCTTTTTTGTGCAGGTTGAACAAACGAATGGGAAAAAACGTCCAATAAAGACAGATTAGAAAACTTTCAGAGAACGCTGTTCGAACTGATGATTATTTTTTTGTAATACCAGAAAAAAACTATAGAAGTCTGCTGGAAAAGTTACTTAGAATGAAATTTTACGACTTTTCTTTATAGCAATTAATTTCGAGTGAACCGTTAGCTTTGGATAATCGTTATTCTATTGGTCCAATATCGTTATGATAGTTTAAGTTAATTATAACAAGAACTAGAGAAATAAGTGTTAAAAGGTTAAAGGAGAAATATTAACGCTGTATCGTAAAGATTATGTACAGTTGTAAGTCTGGTTGATAGCTGCGAAGCATTCGAAACTGAAAGAATTAAATAAATACTACTACGATATTGTTATGACGATATAAAATTGTTGTTAGCATGTTCGTACAGAAACCGGCAAATTAAATGCAAATAATATTTAATTATCGTCTCCACACGTTTGAATCAATTCGAACCGGATTCCACGCGAGATACATGATTAATTGCTGTAAACATTATCATTTTTTGCTTTCTCAAAATCGATTTCATTCGAAACAGAGGCGTAACAAAAGTAGAATTAAAAAAAAAGAACAAAAATTACGAGCACGTATTTTCAATTCTAAAGTATCGATTGAAATTTCCCCATTGTCTGTTTTCATATCCTGTTTCCACGTTCACGTCATCGCGTCATCCAACGTTACAACCCAGAGCAATCTACTGCTTGCAAAATTCTAATCAAAGGTACCTTAAATCATGGTATCTGCGATGTACAATAATTAGCGCATGGAAACTTCATATTCTTCAAAGAGCTCTAACGAACGAGTGCGCGTAGCCCGGTGGTATTCATGCGTACACGTTAATCATTATGAGACGCCGACTTCCATTAATTACACCACGTTGAGTTCTACCGATATTTATACAGAGAATCCACGCGGGGAATAGAGGCGCGAAACTTTTCCTATCGTATTACATAGTTATATGATTACATCATAAATGTGAAGTGCTTAATAAAATGGTAGGGCGCGTTCATCGGATACGGTTTAACCGGAGATATTTCCGAGAGAGTAGCGCGTTTTAGGTTTCCAATAAACTCTGGATTAGAGTTCGTGAGCGTCGAAACGGAAACAATAAGCGAACGAATCAACAATGTTTCCTCGTCTGTGCCACAGACGGGCAGATAACACAAATCGAATGACCCCGGGGTGATTCGAATGCAAAGTAGCATCGTTCGAGCCTCTGTTAAGTTGGGGTAGCACGGAATTTAATCGAGTCCTCGGTTGTTGTCGTTTTCAAACCGAGAGCTTTTGAAGATAAAGTAATCCCAATTTGCTAGGTCGATGTCAGGCTTGAATGATTAATCGCTCGATTCCATGAGTATACGAGGAAAAGAGAGAGAGAGAGAGAGAGAGAGAAAGATCCGGAATTTATATAAAATAAGCAAAGGTGAATTCTTCTCGATACGATCTTTTTATGTAAGAAAAATGGAAGGTAAATAGAGTAATAATATAATTAGTACGAATTAAGATACTCCTAGCTGATCGAACGATTGGCAACATGAGCGAAACTTTGGTAGAGTAAGCTATTTGAAGCTCTTTCTCTATCTCATCGTAAATAACAAGAAAGAGAGTAAGGAGAAACTTTCGTAATTCTTTTAGAAACTGCCCCGGAGCCGATCGCGTGCTAGTTGTTACATGACAGAGGGATGGAAAGTTGCGTAAGCAGGAAACGGGTGTCATTTATCGGCAACGTTATTGTGTCAGCTGCAAGGATTTTCAATATTTCCTTGGCAAGTTTACATGAGGCAACGCAGGTATTTTTTTAGTACAGAAAAATGAACAAGCAGAAGGAAAGAAGAATAAGGAAAGAAACTTACACGGCTTCTCTTTCTTTGTGAAGGAGTTCTCGACTGCCACTTGTTATTTCACCTTGCCTCGTTGATTAAACGAGGAAAAATCGTGAAAAAGATCGTAGAAAAATCGGAAAAAGAGATGGAAGGTAAACCGAAGAAAGGCTACGATATCAAGGATAAGGTGAAATCTCTCGAGACAAACTTCGAGGCTACACTGAAACTTTCACTAGGAGTTCGTGGCAACACACGTTAGAATCGAAAGCGATCTGATAAGCGGATATTACAAGGGGATTGGTATCGTGTAGATCTGTTTGCTTTCATAGTAGACCGTCGACATTTTAAATAGGATTTAGAAGATATATTTTATGCGGCCCTCGATAACTATCTATATCGTGTTCGTTGAAGAAGGTTTTATAATTCACCACAATTGCCATGATCGTAGATATCGTGTCATTTAGGCCGAACCCTTACATCATGTAAGTAAATACACACACAAAGAATCAGTTTGTTTTACGGAGAACCTGTCACGAATGCACATGTTTGTTGAGATGTGACACATAGTTGTTAATTATTAATTGCACAAAATTACGCGTGTTTGCCTTCTCAACTTCCTGGAACTGCTCACTTTTATACACTCGTACAATTTATTTTAATGAACTGTAATTTTGCTCGAATTTGTTATGCGTATGTAACTAAAAAAATTGAATATTTATTCGTTTCATGAAATATTTAATATTCGTTTAATGAGTCGAGCCGAATTCTAAAATAAAATTCAGTCCCACTTTTCAAAATCGCCCTGATATCTTTCTCATTGAAACGCCAACCATCGATCTGATCATAATTTTCTTATACTACTGTAGCAGGTATACGAGCTATCGCTATTTAACCGGAATAGCGTCGATGCTCGAAAAGAGACAGGGGTTGAGACTGTAGGTATATTAATTTCCCTGATTGTGTGTAACTTTCAGCTGAATGCCGGCTAAAGCAAACTTGCGGTAACGCGATGCCTGGGTCGTAACTTTGATGTTTATCTTTCCGAAGAAGATCCAAGATCGGTCGATCGCAAGCGAATGGAAAATTGCGTGTTTCTGTTTGATCTTTAAAACGACGAACGCTCTAAACCTTCTCCAAAATAGCAGTCCAAAATTGCATCATTTATCGTGTTTGATTTGTAACCGAATATAGAATCTTTGTTTGGCATTTAATTAATAAACTTGTGAAAATTTTGTTGTATTTATTATAGACAATAGAGCCACTTTGATAAGATTTGAGGGATAACTTCGGTAGCTTGGGACGCTGAATTTCGAAATGTAGTTCGAGCAATTCTACAAAGTTGGACCGATGTTATTTATAGGAACAACGTTGCAAATCCCGGCACGTTTTCTCAGCAAACGGACAAATCCGAGTAAAAAGTGAAATTTCATTCAGTTGAAACTTTGAAGTGTTTTAATTTAATGAGCATGTTAAATATATTCGACAGACTACTCTTGGGAAAGGAGCAGCTGTTTCCTTCCTTCGTTGTTCGGATACAAATAGCTTTTAATTTAAATCGTTTGTTACGAACAGTTTACCAATGGATTTAGGTAGATTCATTCTCGTTTCTCGTCATAATTTCATCATGATTAAACGATCCTGGTCGACATTAATCAAAACCTTTTTCAAGGCTTCTTCTCCTTTTCTTTCCTTCTCCTTTCTTCGAAAGCGAAAGCAAATATCTTACCACATTAATTCTCTTTCCTTATGAGTTCGCCTGACACTTCTGTTTCATGGACAGACATAATTCAAACTTTCCTAATTCTGGCAACACGACACGTGATCTTCCATCAAAATGAAATTCCGAAATAAGTTAAGTAGATTTTGGGAAATGTTGCGCAGTTTCGTGACTTTCGTGATTCATTGTAGGCTTTACAAAGCTTTCGAGTGTCACAGGATTGAGTGAGCTATCGGTCTGCAAAAGCCTGAAAGAACGTTTCACTGAAAATGACGAAAACATCACGAAAGACTGTGCATGCAACATTCAATAAGATCGTAATTTTATGAAGATAAATGCTTTCCAAATCTTCTTTACATTTCGTTACAAATTTTACGGATGACCCGGTACTTTGTTGAATTAACGTATGCGACTAAAAATACGAATAGCATAGACATTATAGCACATACCACAAGCTGCGATATATTTTCACGTTGTCTATACGCGCGATTGTAGTTGCTATGAAAGGATTAATACCGATTGTTACAATTGACTGAATGTTGAATTTTAGAAAGTCTATAATATTTTTATCATACACCAATGGCGTGTCAATTTCTCATAATACAGACAGTTACATGGAAAATGTGACTTCGATATAGAACGGATAACAATACTATTAATTTAATCCTAGCTTACTTGCATAATTTACTCGTTAACTGACATATGATAAATACGCAATCAACAAATTTTTAATCGAATTCGGTTAGAATTTCAAATTTCGAGCCGTGTGTAATATTCGTTTTAATGAAGACTAACTAGTTTCCACGTTCGATAACCCCAAATTGCCGGTAGCATACGTTGGCCAACTGAATCGCTCCATACTTCTATCTGTTACCAGTCGGCGATATTCTATAAAAATTACTCCCTTTTCGATATTCGCTGGCACACGCGTTTTTCTCGATAGGAATATTAAGAATGCAGAATGCAAATTTTGTCCGCGAAACATTTTCCGGTAGCCTGATTTTCTGATGAAATGTTCGTAAACATACGTGTTTGCGCGAATAATTGCGATCGAACGAAATAAATAGAAAAACGTATTAGATGTACAAACATTCACGAGTTTTTCTTTTGCGAACGAACGCAGAAAAACAAGCCGAATTTTGTTGCAAAAGTTAGATTCGACAGAGCGAAGAAACAAGGAGACTACTACGCCTTTCATTTAGCTACAAGCGAAACATTTTTCATTTAACTCGAACGACGTTTGATCCGTTTTTTAGCGAGTCTATTTGTTTAGTTCTTTTGTTCGATCTATCGCGGGTGAAATGAGGAATATGTTTAACGAGAAAGAAGGAGGTAATAAATTGAAAGGAACGAGAAATTTATATTCGACACGATTCGAAACCTTCAAGTCAAATTTTATATAAAATAGAAGTCGCGTCGTTGTTCGTCAATTATTTATTTAGTTCTTCTGTTCGATCTGTCGCGAGTGTTAAATTGAAACGAGGAATATGTTTAAAGAAAACGAAAGGGGAAACAAATTAAAACGAACGAGAAATTTGTATTCGACGCGAATCCCTTGAATCGCATACAAAATACAAGTCGCGTAGTTGTTCGTTAACAACATTTGTAACTAGTATTCAGGCTTCGAACTCGTGTGGTTTTACAAATATATCATCTCTTTCTATGCAGCATAAAAACTTCCATGGAATACTTGGAACTCCATAATGGTTTGTTAACGAATACGACCATTTGCTTAATTACATTGCGGGGGTGGATGATTTTTCGTAAACGCAAGAAAGTTAATTAATCAGGCAGATGGATGGATCGTAATATTCTGATATGGGGTTCCCGGTAAACCTGCCGTGAAAGAATAAAACAAACGAAAATATATGTATATTTCTATTCGTTATCATGAGCATCTCTATTATCGCGTAAACTGGATTTAATTGTAGACGCTGATTCAGCGATGCAAAATAATGCAGCGAAAATCCAGCGAAATTTTTTAATGCTCTTTAGTGCAAGTTGTTGAGTGCAGAGATTCACGAACTTAATTATAGCGTGTAGTTAAACGGAATGGACAAAAGGACAAAGGGAAAAATTATGCAAGATGAAAGCCTTTTGTACTATCTAACTTCAAAAAATTAAATATTCTTCACTTTTGTACTATCAAAGCGAAGATTAAAGGAAATGCTACGCTGAATATTAAATCTATTTTCAAGCAGGAATTTTCTTCAGAGATTCGAAAGGGCACCGATTTCGGACCTATAAAGAAAATTTTAGGAAACTCGACGAATGACTGCTTCAGATTTAATTTTATACAGGAGATGATTAATCGATCAAGATAAATAATTACGATTCTTACACGCTACGAACGAGATATACAACGAAGAAACTATCGTATAATGAATACAATGAAATTATATGTATACAACTGTCGAAGAAAGGGATGAAGATAAAGGAGAGAAAAGCGAACGAGAACTGGCCCTATAGAATTAAATAATTCCATTGACGAGAATAAAAGATTTATCCGCTATATTATTAAGGATTATTACAACATTCTTATTAAGTTCGTAGTGTTTTCATGTTTTATTAGAAGTTATTTAATCTTATATTTCTCTTGTTTCCTCTCTTCTGATCAGAAAATCCTTTCCTTTATTCTTCAAATATTCTAATATTTTTTATATTTTCTTCTGATTCCAAATTGCTGCACACAATTTTCCCAATATTCAATTTTATTCCCTACTATTTTTCGTTCACTTCGAAAATATTTACCGGACAAAACAAAATAAATATAGGATAAACTATCGAGCGAGTGTAACTATATGATAAAAAAAAATATTTCGCTCGGAGAAAGCCACACTTAACGATATATCTCTTAACTGTGTCGAACGTTTTATTTATCCCGAGCCTTGTATCCCATTTAAAAATTTCTATACCTCATTTTCTTCTCCTTTTCTCCGCTTTACATTTCACTTTCAATCATTTCCGCTGTTGATTAAACTGACAATCTCGGAGGACTTTAACTAAATGCATCAAACAACAATGCAGCCTTGTTGTTGGTACAAAGGACTATCTGTCAACGAGTCTGTTCATCGGATGTCTGTAATTGCAAGCGTGGATGCTGGGCGTCGTGGAGCACCATGGTTATCGCGCAGGCTCCTTCTTGGTGCGAGACAGGCCACTGAGAGGCAGAGCGAAGGATCCTCGTGAATTTTCACCAGTAACCCCGTGACCATCAAACCGTTTTCGACGTGTACCACTTGTTCGTCCTACTGCCGCTTCGTGCTTGGTAACCGAGTAACCTGTTGCCATAGCGAAATGATCTTCATATCAGAGCTATATGTCATTAATTTCAACCTGTTTCGGTGCTGTTTAATTAAATATTAATTTAAAAACTGTCAATAGAATCGCGCTAAGAATCGCCACGAAGACTCGATATGGATTGAATTACGAGATCGAGCTTGATTAAATAAATAATAGTTAGTGCAAATATTTTTTTCGTTTTTTTATTGCAATTAATTTTTGCAATAAAAATATTTTTTTATAATAAAACTCGTTTATTGAGATTGTAGATTTTTTTTTATAGAAACATAGATGCCGATATATCTGGCTCAGTTTCTTTGTTAATTTTCCACGTTTGTAAATCACGGACTTTTATTTTTTTTTTCATTTTCTTTTCGCTTTCTTCATTTCGCCATTTCTTACAACGAAGTAACCTGTTGCGTAGCAATCCGTTCTGAAGAGGAATTTACGGAGAACAATATATCGCAGAAAGGCGTGGAATCATTTCCCCTGCCGCGACACTTTCGCGTCTTCTATTTAGTACTATAATACCGTGTGCTTGTGTGAAACATTGGCGACGGGACGTGATATCGGTACGCGTGAAAAAGACAAAGATACTTCGATTTATGTGAGCCAGCTTCAACAAGTGCACCTGAATTAAAATTTCAAAGCAGGCGAACGAATCATGGACAAGCAAGTATGATCCATTTTTTAATTTAAGCATGTTTAATGTTTCCATTAATTTTATAATTATTCAATTGACGAATTCAATACAGATATGAAATTATTGAATTATCGTTTGTATCTATTAAGCTCTTTATCCGCAATTTAACTAGATTTTAATTCAATTTTAATCTATCGCAATTTAGATAAATGGAATTAACCGAGAAAAATAAACATTATCTGTCCTTAAAATGTAGAGATAATAATTTAAAAATAACATGCTAAAATCGCTGCCCTGTCCGTAGAAAATAATGGTACATAACTATCTGACGATCATCTGCTATCAATTCTACAATCTACAAGCAGAAACATACAGCAAACAAGCAGATGGAATACATGCGAAATTAATAAAAATATAGCCCACGCTGGTAAACGAATGAAAAGCAATTTCATTGCGCGACAATATAAGATATCGCGCGACGAAAATAATCATAAGAAAACTTGAAGAATTAAAAAATAATATTTTGTTAACCTTATTCCTCAACGAATCCTTTCAAAATATCTAGACAATTCTTTTCCCCGAATAAATTACCTTCAATTAATGGAGCAGTAAAATCAACATACGAAAAAATTCAATGAAATCGTAATTCACCAAGCTATTCGAATAACTCGTACTCATGAATAAAATACAGACAATTAAATATTTTTCTCGAAGGAATTGGAAATCATAAGGACTTGTATAATCTTCGATGGCAATCGTTCAACGATGCATTAGTGTCTGCCATCGTGATTCATCATGGCCCGTTGTTTAGACAATTACGCTAATGCGAAATCTTGATAATGAGGCTACACATTGAAAAGATTTCCTGTCGAGCTTTCTTAATTCGATTATGGATCGCCTACGAAATAATGAAGTTATTAAGTCGAGAATAAAATCTCCGTTGCCAGAAATGTGTCTCTGGCCCGTGACATTTAGGACCACAAAAAAGTAAAATAAACCATCCATTAATAATCATTAACGTCAGCTCGCCTCGACACGAACCTTAATTTTAGGACACCAACCCTGTCCTCCCTTCACACTTCTTCGTACGATCCTTCTCGAGTGTATTTACTGTTTTAGTTATTCTGGAATTCCGATTAGTTCGATGGGCTACCAAGTCTACTTTATTTTTTATAATTTTGTATTTTTTCACCGGATTGCATGCAACCGGATATTAGATATTTTCGGAAATGTCAGACACAATTTTTTTAAAGCTTTTTTCATCCCATTCGATCCCTCTACATATATACAGAATTATATATTATGAATCAAATTTCATGGATGAATCATAAGTGATAAATAAAAGAAAGAAATACTCGTCGTCCACTATGATATGTTTGTTCATAATCTCTAATAGAATGACCAACTTGGTTTTAAATACACGGTAAAGTATCCGTTTCTCTGAATTCTCTTTTATTCCTCGAATAACTTTTATCAAGGTTGGGCAAATCTCCCCTAATTGTGAAAGGCGCAGTTTAATTAACGTGGAATATTAATTACCGTGGATAAGATAACTTTTTAAATATATGTAGATATTTGTAAACCAAATGCAATTCGTGGCTGTGCGGCCGAATAAACATTAATAATTAATAGTAATTACCATTCCACGTGGAAATATTATCGTTTTCTTCTTTTTAATCCGATCGATTTTATAACCCCGCAACTTCGACCTATTTTTTTTACGTGAAAATTGAGAAAAATATCAAAGGGTGAGGAAAATTCGGAATCAGGTATGCTAATGTAAATTTATTCGAAAAATATATCGCCACACGTGAAATTACTTTTTTCGTGTTTCATACCTGTATTTTCCCATCCTTTCGGTAATGTTATGATAACAATTTTTATAATATTTGGCTCAGACACGTGTTACACGTTAAATGTAAAAAGGACAAAGTGCAAAGAAAATATTGTGTTATCCGTAGAGAACCGTGTCCCATATAAGTAGATCAAAACGTCAAAGGAGCGTCCATTTGGGCGCATTTATGATTGATTCGATGCGTAGAAGAACCCGACCGGCTTCCATCACAGATTCATCCTCGAATCATGTATTGTATATTTTACGAGAAATGTGATATTGCTTTCGAAAGAGAGTCGATGAAATACCTGTAGTACTTTTCGATAGTCTTACTGCTGCATATCTCTTTAACAGCGAGATATATTTTCATACACACAAAGGCTTTTCTTCGATTTCAAAGAACATGTTCTATGTTTTTCATACTTCAAAATTGGATTTATAAACATTCTCACGTGGGCACATCCCACACAGGTAATACCTTAGAAGTGAATTCGGTATTTAAAGAACTTGGAATTTACGTAGAATTTAATTTACGCGACGTTGGCTCTTTGTTACGTATATATATATATATATATTTTTTTTTTCAATATATATAAATATATATATCGCTCTTCTAAAAAAGTGCTATTAGAAAATTTCTATTAGAAAGATTTCTGGTTTGCGCGAGATCTGTCATAAATCAAAATGTGGGCTTCATTGATGAACTCGGGGCTCAAAGGTCTTATAAAGCAATTATATAAAACTTCTGTTCGCACGATGTCAATAATAATCGTAACAGAGTTTTGTTAAAAGTCTTCAACATTGACGCGATACCTTCTTTCAGTAAAGATTACAGATGAAAAAATTCAAGCGGTATATAGTATTTTATCCAATATTTTCTAATAATATTCAATATTTAAGGGAAAATATTGGATTAAATTATTTTCATCAAGAAAATCGTGTTTCAAGGAACGTTAAATAACGTATTTCCTGCTATTAAAATACTGTCATCTCATCACACTGCTTTATTTAACTTGCTGAGTAATTTTGTAATGTAACGCACAAAACAGTCAACAGCAATTATTTACAATTAGACACAATTGTATCAACGCCACGTATATGCCAAGATCAGCGAACACGATAACTATGCATCCTTACTTTCTCAATCGATAATCAAGTATTTGAATTACGAATCGTACATCAGAATCGTCACTGACGAGTCAAGGAAATACAAATGCTGCTTGAATCCGATCTATCCTGAGAAATAGAAATAATGAAAGGACATGAATAAGCGTGTATCTAGGAGCGAGTAATATGTAGTTCAGGCCAGCGCAGTGGAGGCGTGTAAAAATACCATAAATAACGAACACGAAGAGAACAGCGAAGAATGCTGGAGAAATTATCGTGAAACGCAAATTGTATGCGCATTTTATATGTCAATGAGACGGAAACTAGCTAGCTCCGGTCCAGGTTTTCCACGATGGATCGATAGACGTGTCGAAGCTTCTCCGCAGTGACGATGTGTCGTTGTGTCTCGTGTTCGCGATGCTTATTTCGATTTTCATCTTTTCGCTGTTTCGACTTGCATGATTTCTATCATCTACGATAAAAATCACGGAATGGCGGTTTGAAGATAACGTCGCTTTATCGACGTTTTATCGATGTTTTTGTCGTCGCTTTGTCGTCGTTACTCGGTCGCTCCTTTCTTGAAGGCGTCTTGGGGAAGATAGTTTTCTTTGATACATCGAAACATAACATCAAAACGATAATGAACTGCAATTGCGACCAACGTATTTCGGATAAATGTGTGTCCGGATAAATACAGAAACTAAAAATGTCGTTTTCAGAAAGAAGATATTTTAGAAGTTGGAGAAGAATGGTCGTTCCTCGTAGATAGGACACTGTGACAAATGATGGATGAGAGTGGGGAACTTGAACAAAACTAGCTTCAAATCTGTGACAAAAATAGCGGACCGTTCGCGCTATTTAAAGATCAATACTGTTAACAGATTCGTGGAACTATAATAAAAGATTCACTCGCTTGAACATAATCAAAATTTGATTCGTTTTACGTCATACTTTGTATTCAAATGCCTACGTTACAGCCCGCGATTTCTGTCCTATATGCTAGTGTACGCGAACAGAAAGACACGTCGGTATGCGTTGGCGAATATTCGCGGATATTTTGAATTACTCAGCCACGCAAATCTAAAATATTTTTAACAAACAGTGCTTTAATTAAAAGCAATTTGCGCCACAACTACGTCATCATGAATAATTTATTTTCCACTCATGCGTGAAGAGAATAATCTCTCCTTAATGTACGATGAAATTCTTTGACATTTTCATTAGAAATTCCAAACCTTGGTATACAAACATACAAAAATCTCTCTTTTTTAACTACAACGCTGTAACGTAACTTACCTACGTATAAATGTGAACAAGATTTTGTATCATTTTTCCTTTTCAAAAATTCAAATCGTCTTTCCTTGTAGCGTATTCAATCCTGAGAAGAAAGGAAATCATTTCACGACACATTCAGACAAATCTCATTCGTTCTCTTATATCATCAATTTTAATGAGATTCAACGAAAATAAAATTAGAAATGCTCAGCCGTTTCAATGGGAATTTTCGACAAAGACTTTACTCAGAACTTTTGACGAACGAGAGGAAAAAGACATCAATTTCGAATAGCACTTTCCAAACGTTATCCCATGACTCGCTTTACAGTTTCGGCTATCTATATCTGTCTTAAATTGCGAACGTATGAACTACTGCAGAAAATTCGCTTACGGATAGTTTAACGAAGAAAGCTTCAATCGTCAGCCAATGATAACTTCAATCTAAATTAAAGTACGTTAGAAGAAAAGCAGATCCAAGTCATCCTTATTAATTTATCTGATAGTTACATAATTTATATTTTCTAATTTTTAAGAGACCCTGGAAATAAACACATTCTAAGTTAGCCTTAGCATTCTAGATGATATTAACAACACTTTTGCCTCTGAAATAATGCCTGTTCCCTTCGATACCTAATAAATACCTAGATCATTAACTAAACCATATCAATGATAAACTAGCACATAGTTTAAATTAGACTACAGCTACGCAGAATAATCCAAGGAACAAAAACAGTAAACATGTTTGGATTTATCAAATTACACGAGAAATAGTGGTCTATAGAATATCAGCTCATTCAAAATACATCGATAGCTTTATGGAGTAAGTTCAAGAGCAATTGACACGGCCATTGTCATGGTGAAATAATGGTTAAAGTTAATCAACGATGACAATCTGATACTGCGCTATCGGGATGAACCGATGTATCTTACCACTAACAAGCGACCGACACACACATGAATGTTCGGTTTATGTATGGTACGTTGTTGAATTTGACGTTTATTTCCACTAGAACACGATGACCAAACGAAGCGATCAATAATCTTTAGATGAAAGTGATATATCAAAAATATCCTTGTAACGTACCATCCGTCTTGTTCGTCATAGATAGAACATGGTACTGGTGAACCAACTATTACGTATAAGAAGGAAAGAAAAGACGACAAAGGGGAAGATCTCTCAAGATTAAATTTATTTCAAGCACTTTTTGTGTTTGCCCTAATACGTATATATATGTATGTATGTATTGTATGTATATTTATTTGTGTTTCTGTAATATAAAAACGGCTTGACTGATTCTAGCATTACAGGCCTCAATCGATTCATGTTTGCTACAATAAATACGTAAATACGTAAATACGTAAATACGTAAATGTTGTAAATTATGTAGTATATCGAGAAAAAAGCAAAATGATGAGAGTGACAGACTGCAAAAAACGGTCATGTGTCTAAATCATTGAATTCAGGAAGAGAATGGACATATTTTTTTTTTTTTTTTTATTACAACGCGTTTACCTAAAGGTTTTCACCGGTGTTAAAAAGGATTAAAAAAAATAAATATTGGAAAAAATGATACCCGAAAACATGCAAATGTAAAAAAATAAAAAAAAAAAAAAGGAACAAAATATACATATGTATTTCACTCGGAAATATAAAATATAAAATAGATATTCAGATGTGTTTATGTAACTGATATAGTTAGCCAATAGTGTAGTGTTACCAGTTACAAAAATGTCATGGTCGGGCATCCACGTTGATTAAAAATTGTCACAGTGGCAATTAAATTCTGATTAAATACTATGGGCGCCAGACTACGGCATTTTTAAATGTTATTTATCTGCAATTTCGGTAACCATGTCAGTTGCTTGAAAATATCTAAATGTGTACCTATTTTATGTTTCTGAGTGAAACACGTATATCTTGCTCTTTCATTTTCACAGTTTCACGTAGTCGCGCATAATCTTTTTTCTCAATATTTACTTTTTGAATGAGCAGTAACAGAGCAACTGAAATCAAATATTTTAAATTCTAATTAAAATCTATTATCGAAGAATGTAAATTAACGTGTTTCTTTATCATTCACTTACCTCGGACATTACCATAATTAGATAGAAGAAAAGAAAAATCTTTACGTGTATTTATTAACGGAACCATATAAATATTTTAATACATTTGTAGTTCCCTTTTAAAAGCTAACATTTTAATTACATACCGTGAACACAAATGTGATGAGAAAATTACCAAGCGTATCATACGTTGAACTACATTTCTCATTTCAGGACTTGAGTTCGTATTTTTAATATTAATACACAGCTAGCCGAAAGGAAAAAAATGAGCTTAATATTAAAACAAAATTAAAACCGAGCTAAAGAAAAAAGTCAGTAACATCCGCTGAAACGTATATTGCAACCAGCATCATATGATAAACCAACAAATTATTACTATAATATATTTATAGCATATTTATACCTTTCTTTTATATTACAGTTTAATTTTATGCGTACCTTTTCATTTTATGATGTATTAAATTTTTTATACATCGACTGTACAACATTTTTGCTTATGTTATGTCGCAAGTTTCGCATGTATGTATACACGAAGCTTGGAAAAGTTCACGAGAACTAAAACAACCGCTGTATACAGTTCATAGTTTTACATATATACACATATATCGGTAAAATTCGTAACTCGAAGAATTTTTAAACACACGACATTCCAGCTATGCTCTCTGCAGAAGCAAAATCGAAAGAAACATGAAATTGAAAAATTAAAAGGCTTCACTCTCATATTCCGTTTTTTATGGAACCAACGATATGAAAGAATTCCGCGAATTGAAAAAATTTTAACCACCAATATTTTTCTGCGGATTCTATTAACGGAAGAACAGCACGTTTTGTGTCACAAATGACAGATAGCCCAAGATTTGATTTAATTCGGAACTAAATTAATGAAATTAACAGTCATCTGTCACAACGTGATGTTAAGCACATTTTTCAGATAATAAATATACTAGAACTAAAGGATTAAAAGAAAAAAGAAAGAAATAGAGTATGTTTTGTGCGGTAGATAACGTTTCGTACTGTAGGAAATACGTACACAGAAACAAATATTATCGATAAGTTTCGTAACAAGCATTAATAAGTTTAATTATGTATAACAACCTCATGCAAACACACACACATAAACAAAAGGTAAGTAGGTACGTATTACGTTTCCGAAAGAAATTGTTTTCACTTTGCTATGATGCTTGTTGCATTCTAGAAGTACTGTTGTAATTTTCTCATCGCAAGAATGTTTTCGTCCTCCATTAAAAAAGTTCGAATACATCCGTAGCATCTGCGACTCCTCTAGGATTCTCGCATACTCCCACGCGAACCGAAAGTGGTCACATCGCAACTTGCAATAGTCATCGAGGACACTTGGAGTACAGAATAAGCTTCAGAGTAGAGGTATCACCCGATAGGATCTAGTAGTAGGACGCACAGCGTCTCTATTCAAAGGGAAGGAATCAAAAATAAATGAATGGACCATTCCGTGTGATCTAACGTCGTAATGGAGCATCCGTCGTGTCGTATATCAATAGATTCCCATCGTAGACAAGCATCAGATGCGATTGATTAATCCTCTGGTCAGAACATCCAGCTACACGAAATGAGATACTTTTGGGATCGTGTGAATTCGCAAGTTTAATCCGCGTCAGGGCTACAACTTGTAGAGGATATCGATGATATGTGAAAAAAATAATAGTGTCGATAATCTAACGTGTAGCACACGATGCATGTGGGCGAACTTGTCTTATACTTGATCTCAAGATTTCGGATCGATGATGAATTAGTACGCGGCATTTAATCGAATGATATCAATGAATAAACGCAACAAATTTCAGAAGTTAGAATGTGTCGCTTTGGATAAGAAAACATATATATGTATGTATGTAATACGTGTAAAAATCGACAGCTCGTACTGTTTTATATTTACAAATGGATGATTGCCATAGGTAGACTGGAAAAGTTTGCTCGAATTTGTGATTTTTATTTTTACGATCTTTATTGTAATCCAGATCTGAAATCAAATCATCTCAGCGATCTCCAACATTTTTGAGGTGTGACTTCATTAAAAAATAAATTGTACAAGTTGAAGAGGAAATAAGATTAACGTTTTATTCCCGACGCAAATGGCTTACTTTTTAAACATAAATAAAATAATTTTCTGAGTCCATTAACAAGGAGATGATTACAGAAAAATCTAAAGTAAACATAATGAGCGTTACAGATAAACACTTGAGAAACTCTACAATTGCTCAATAGCATACTTTAAAATAAGAATCCGAGTAATCAGTTTGAACGCTATTTACGAGCATTTCATGATTTTAATATTAAAGAGGAAAATCACGGAAATCGAAATCAATCACAACGATATAATTATTTATTTCGTAGGTCTGTTTACTTCGCGACTCTAATATCGATATCATAAACGAAAATTTGTGGACAAATACAAGCAATCGGAAGCATTGCTATTTATTTCGTAACTCTAATACTAAAGAGGAAAACTATAAGCAGTCGTAATTTATTTTAATAATGCAATTCGATTCCGCTTGCCAATTTTTAAATTGTATGTACTTGTCAGCTCGAGAAAAACATTAAACAATCCCCGAAAGCAAAGCGTACGCTGCATAAATAAAATTGACGGCCTATATTATATGAAAGTTAGTTCAAATATTAGAAGGTATAGATGTATTTTCATCAAAATTGCTGAAATTTATTCGTTGAAATTTTGAGATTTTCAGAATTTCAATTGTACGAATTTTAATTAAAATTAAATTTAATATATATAAATACTTCGAAAATTTGTACTTAACAAAGCAAATCAAATTTTTCTCTGTACCTTCCAATTTCCAAATTAAACTATGCATTGAGCAAATACATAAAGCGAGCACAGAGACAAAAGTTATAAGGAACGCACATACATATAAATTGCGGCTCATGAATACGGCCAATCAAAATTGCACATATCTTTTGCTTTTATATGTGCTGAAAATCCTGATTACAAGGTTTGATTAGCGAAACAACCAGCGGTTTAAATTTCTCTTCCGATTGAACGTTTTCAATTAGAAAGTAGAATTAAACAAAAAGAAGAAAAGACTTTAATCGCAAAATTAAATTAAACGAGGGTGCGGAAGGAAATATTTTACTTGTAAAACTACTTTGCTTATAACTCTGACATCGAACCAATAGTTTGGGAAAACCAAAAATCGATTAATTTTCTTGCTTTAATTTCGGAACCTATTCGTCTTATCGCGAGATACTTTCTTACTTAATTGTATCTAAATTTAATTTTTTAATTAGTGTAAATTCTCTACGAGAAGCAAAGATTAAATTAACGTGTCTTACATACGAAAGTAGCCGACAAGTTAATTAAGAAATAAAATACAATGTTAAATGTTAAGTATAAATGAGCTCTGTGCTACTCGTATCACTATGCTCGCCATAACATGCAGGAAATACAATCGGTAGCCCGTGTCATTTTGATATGATTGGACACTGCAAGAATCAAAAATATGCGACTTACCGTTCGTAGGAAGATTTTACGGTATGTGGCGTCCATTTATGAATCTCGCCATTGTCAACGCCGTTCCATTATCCACCACTATAACACGACCAAAAAATAAATTACTAATATGTACCACTAAAAGCTAAAATCGACCACGCGGGCAGATTTTAATAATATAACAGCAAAATCGGCAGCGAAAATGCGGTATCAACTACGCGTTTAACGAGTGAAATTTCGACCCGTTATCGATTAGAAAGTCACGACGCTAAATATCATGAGGTTCATGAGGTATGCAAAATCGTAGAGAATTCAAGGGTTATTCCGTAAAGTTTTAACTTTCACAATATCTGATTATTATATTGCAAAGATGTTAAAACAAATTAATGTACGAATATAGCAGAATATGTGGACATCTGGGGCAGCGTGGGCACCCCTAAAATTTCATATATGAATATTGTGAAATATTATAGAACAATATCAGCAGATTATGCCACAATATCTATCTCTTAGGAGATTTATAATACCACAGTGGTATGGTATTGGAGAATACTTAGTTACCATAATATCAGAGAATACCGTAAAGATTCTAAAACAGAACTAGTCAAGAAGCAATTAAGCTAGAAAGCAACTCAAACGAAGTAGTAATCTATTGAAGTTCGAGAAGTTTGCATCGGTACAGAAAATTAATAAAACAAACATTATACACGCATCGAAAGTTTATAAGCAGATTAAAGTGTTTAGAGTTGTCGTTAGTGTATCCCTTATAACACATCAACCGTGCAAAAATTTTACATGAAGTAAATTTAAGAAATTATTTCTCAAGTATTTTACTTGCAAAATACCCAAGCCTGTGTATAATATATATGGGTATAATATATGTGTATAATATGATCAACGGCCGCGAAAGTCCATCTCTATTTTCCATTCTTTTTCCTAACATCCAAATTATTGTTCATAAGACTTTCTCTTTTAGAACTCAGTACGAGGACAAGCAGGTTAAAATCTATCGCAATCGGCACGTGTACATTTTCCAAGGAGACACGGATTCTTCGCTATTATAAAAATGCAAACAGACCAGGAGATTACTTTCTCAATTTCCAAAGCTCTTCAGTTTGGAAAGTTTCGTCCTATCTGAAGTTTTTTCCATCAATCTACTTCTTTGCTTTGCAAACTTCTTCTTTTTTTGAATAACAAACTGCGATCTTGAAATTTTCCGTTGCGTTAACGAAATAAATATGGCATGCGTTAATGTGTCCTACATATTATGTATACGTATTATCTTCAGCTTTTATACACGTTGTAATAACAATCCCCTTAGCAGAATTAAATAGCGTGTTTTCATATAAATTCTATCTCGTCGTAAATATTTGAGCGTTTCACCAATTAACTGCGTTTGACGAGTATACACGTCGTCGCTTGTATCTATTTACACATTCCATGATCTAATCCCATGAGAGATTTGTAAAACCAAATTCCGCGGTTAACTAGTTCAGTCTTCAACATTCTTGAATTTGAAACAATATTTAGTAAAGACACACAAAATAACACAGGCATAAAGGACATTAATAATCAATGTGCATTAACGTTTCGTTAGCTTTTGTTCGCTTCGTGCTCTTCTTTCGTTCTACGAAATTATTTCGTCGCAAAAACATGCCTCAAATTCTCATTACCAGGTCCTTACAGCAACGGCTATCTACGAACATTTACTCAGTTTATACACTTTCCACGAAGCAAACTACTCAATTCTGTGGAAAGTATATAGCATAAGCATATAGAATATTCGAAAGAGTAAAATTTCACGATAGAGATTAGCCATTAACCAGATTGTAAAGATAATAGTTTGAAATAATTTAAGGAACATCTAATTTTATTATCATATTATATTTAAATTTTCTATAAAGGCATATAAATATTCACAGTCTAATCACCACCACAAGGCCACGACACCTTCCTTGTAATTAGCATTTAGATATTCGTCAGAGCATTCCACGAATTCTGATATCTTACTAACTTATCTATTTCCATTTCCTATCGACAATCGCTAGAATATCTACTTCTTGGTTATCGCAAGGAGAAAAAAGACAATGTCAGCATTTCCCTCCTGTATACGAACGTTTGATCGAAATCGAACGATCTGTTTCAGGTCCAGATTGTTGGGAACATCTACGTTGAAGAATCCTGAAGAAATCGAAGAGGATATCGTGGAAGATCGCGTAAGACTTAGTCGATGGAAATTCCATAATCTTCCACTCGGATCGGGTGTCTTATTAGCGTTTCGAGAGGAATATTGCCGTATGAGCGAAATCACAGGCGGAAAAGACATCGATTCCATCTATGGAATCGATTTTCGGCTGACGAAACGTCGGTCGCTGTAGAAACTTCAATCCGTCAAGATTCGCTGCTAATGCCTTGATCGTGTCTCACGGGATTATCCCTTGGGAGGAACTGGCGCCGAAATCGTAAATAATATCATGGGTTAAGAAAACACCGCCACGCGTGACTAGCTTTGATCTGAAGATTTCGTGACTGTAAAGTGTTTTGGGAGAAAATTCAGTAAGTAAATAGAAAGGGAGCCGGTGAGTCGTAAAAGAAAGGAATAAAGAGAGTGAAAGGAACGGGAGTGAAACCGGGTAAAGCTTCGAAGACAGGACATCTGTTCTAAGAGGGTTGGAGGTGATCGGTTTCCCAGAAGAATGTTTGAAAAATATGTTGAACGGGAAAAAACGATCGATGAAATGAATGAGTTGGTTAAAAAGCCAGGTGGAACTCGTAAAAGTGAATCCTATCGAAGGAACGAGCCATGGTGAATGAAGAACCTTGAACTGATTTGTGGAACGCGAGTGGAACGTCACCAGGGAGAAGATTACAAAGAAGTCAAATCGCAAAGAAAATTTTCTTCAGCTGAGAGCGTATCGTTGGTACTACAAGTCACGGAAGAGGAAAAATGCTGCGAGATCTAATGGAAAATCCAAGTATATGCGAAGAACGCAAATTACAAAACTAAAATTTCGAAACGTGGAACAACAGCAGACGATCTTCAAGCATCTAACAGCGTTGCGCCGAATATCTCTGAGGTATTCCTACGAATATCTACGAGTTTCAGTTCTCAAAGACATTTTTCTGAATTCTATGCGAAATCGATAGCAATATACTGTGGAGAGAAGGGAACTGGTTCCCCCTTGGAGAAAAGAAAAGTTAGAAGGATACGGTGCTCTTCGAGAACGACGTTCAGTAGGGTGAGAGACAAATTCTCGGCCACGTGAGTCGCATCTCCGAATGCATTTCCAGTGCACCATAAATTGAACACACGTTTCTTTGAATCGTAAAGTTCTCGCGTGCGACTATGATAAATACAAGTTGATGCCCAGTGAAGTAACTTACCACGATAGAAAAGAAAGTTTATAATCCGTGCGAGGATATATCTTCCACAAAAACAATAAAAGGCCATTCGAATGCAAAAGTAATAAAAAATTCCTCATCTATATGTCCACCATATCGATACCGCGTTATTACGTTCTATTTGTCATGAATAGTTCGAAAAATGCTGGTAGACCACCTGCCGCTTATTAAAAAATTCCACCAGTGTAGTGTGACTTATTCCTGGAAGAAGAGAATATCCTTTGGAGCAATATATCAGACTCATCTCTGTTCTCTAGAAATGATTAAATATCGAAGGTCCATAATAGATAAACGCTGTACGTGACCAAACAGCAAGAGCAGCTAAGAGTAGTTAAGAGAAGCAACGATGCAGTTATCCCTTGAAATGCGATGTCCTATCCTATACACTACGAAAACGCCTGGTACCGTATGAACCTGAACGCAACGTTACAACGTCTGAGGTTCCTGTTGCACCACATAAACACCATGAGTCGGCCGAATAACTATACAAACATCTTGCTTAGTATGAATATTACGGACGAAGATATCGATTACGCGAAAAACTTTCTCGGCAATCTAACCAACTATAAAACAAGCAATGACCAAATTAGTTGCTACTGTGACGGCACAGTTCGAGATCTGGCGCTCGAATATAAGAATTATCATGGCTACGCGGCGTTGATAGTGTGTCTGTTTGGTACCCTGGCCAACATATTAAATATCGTCGTCCTGACAAGGAAAGACATGGTAACGGCGCCCATAAATCGAATCCTTACTGGTCTAGCAACGGCCGATATGCTCGTAATGCTCGAGTACATTCCGTTCGCTATTTATATGTACATCGTGCTACCAAAGAGGCAGATATTTCCTTATGGTTGGGCGGTGTTCGTACTGTTCCACATGCACTTCACGCAATTGCTGCACACCATCAGCATCGCCATCACGCTCACGCTGGCCGTTTGGAGGTACATCGCTATTAGGTGAGTAGGATTCCGATCCAGCAACCGCTTTATTGGACGAAGCGGGCACGAATTTCAAATTACATGCCCAGCGGTTTCCGCTTAGGTTACTGCTGTCCTGATTAAGGTCTGGTTCTGCGGATGCTTTACTTCGTCTCCGTTATCGTGCTATAGAATTCGGCACCGTGTTCAAGATGAGAAATGTATATTGCCGCGTGCAATTACCAGGTCCTTTTGCATTTAGTAACTATCTTGCAAACATGCACCAAGTTGAGACAACAAAACAAAAATTTACGACTAACGGATTTTGAATCTGATAAAAGTAAAGCTTAAGGAATGGAGCAAAAGCTTCTGTAGGATCGGAAACAGAACGCCTGGATGCACATACCTACACACCGGTTGGAATAAATATTGTAAACGGCATATCGGTTTTCGATACGCTAGATGTTTGCATCCTTCGTACGATACAGTACGATGAAGAAAGTAAGTTAGTCCTTTAAGCATAAAAATTCTCTCAACTTCTACAATTGATCGAATGGCTACTAAGTCTAGGACTTGGTTGAATTCCACCATTTATAAATCTTCTGCATTAAATTTCACGAATCAAGATTGATGTTATCAGGACCCATAAGTTAGAAGCTAACCTTATAGACCCCCTGGAGGTTCAAATCTTCCTCGTCGATTCATAAAACTCTTTTTTTATCGACGAAACTACTTCCATCGAGACAAGAAACTTTCGTTAATCGAAATCCAAGAAACTCCTAATATCTCTTTTACAGAATTAAAAAAAAACTAAGGAAATTGTTTAAGATAAATAACTGTTTCTCGATTTTCTTAAAAAATCGACTTCCACGTGTATACGAGCGAAATTTTGTTCTGTTATCAATTCAGAAGTCACGACGATACCGAAGCCCTCGAATAAATTCGAGGAAATGAAGCAGGGCAAACGGGTATATAAAGTCGTAGAGAATAAAGTTATAACTTTTACGAAATCTGATTTCAGGACCGGTAGTCAATAACGCGAATGCCTCCTCATTGGATTAATTTTTGATTTGTTAACTTTTGCATTTGATATCGCCTACTTTCAAACCAAAGTTTGAATAGATGTTGGTTAGTTGGGTCGCGGCAAGCTTTCAGTTGGTCGGATGTCTTTGTTTCTCAAAGAAAATTGCCCAGGAAATATCGTAAATGGACCAATTTTGTAATAATTAATCTTCGTTGGAGAGAACAAAGTAATTTACCAACTATCAGTTACTATAGATTACCATCTTGAAGTTTCTTGTCTTAAGTATCAAACTTCCCTTTACTGATTGGATTTTCTTCCAAGCCTCAAATGATCATTAAGTTCAAGAAACATTTTACACCAATCAACTTCATATCCTTGCGGTACATAACACGAAACTAGAATCCTCATACATAAAATACGTCATATTCAATTTTGAGAAACATTTAATCCATATGCAGCTGTTCTCGTGGCCTTTCTCTAAATTCTCGAACACGAAAATCCACGAGATATGTATGGAGCAAGCGAATAACAATCTACGAAGCGGATTATCCATTTTTATCGTATACTTCTCTGAAAATCTATCATGTATGTCATTCTATCAAAATTCAATCAGCGTTTAGTATACGTCAGCGTACATATTCATGTTAAACCGTCATTACTCGTGCCGATCATAAGCCCGATTGAAAATTAGCAGATCAACCGATTTATCAATGTTAACTAACAAGATAATTTCGCGAAACGATGAACAACCCGTTTGACGCATCTGTATTCAAGACATGTTCATTTATCAAAGACAAAGCATATTATCATATTCCCGTTCCGATATTCCCAGAAATGATAAAATATGATACAATATGATCGATAATGAAATCTTTATCAATTGATCGTCGCTCGATGAGGCCGGTTCATTTTACGGTTAAGACTCTTTACATGATTCTATCCGACATATGTGGTCATTAGAGGAAGAAGAAAGTAATGTAATAAAGTTACAGTACTAGGATGTAATCGTCCTTCAGTCATGTTGGTCCTAAAACAGAAAATCATCGTGTGAAAATTCTTTAGAATGGAAAAATCCATTTTATGTCACGAGTAAAAGTTGGATGGTATTGACTCAGATAGCAATAGACGCAAGTAATAACTTTTAACGTTAGACTTTTTATTTTTTCAATTATTAAACAAATATAGGCATCCGTGTCGTTATTTGTTTAACGGGCATTACTTTGGTATCGGACACATGGGTATATGAACTGGGATAAAGAGAAGAACGAGCGCTAACGATTTTTACAGCTTCATTTAAGATACCATGAGTGCTTTAAAAGAGATAACGGATCTGTGAAAACAGTTGACAATTAAACAAAGTTGAATACCGTTCGCAGTTGAACAAAGTCTATTGATGCAATCGAAGTTATGAATACCTAAGCTAGTCGGATATGAAGCGATATGGAGAAATTGCCTCCTTCTTCTAATGGGTATGAACTAACTGACTGAGGATTTTAAAGACAAAGATCAGATCCGCTATGGTTTTATGTTATTCGAGAGTGAGGGATTATATCGCTTTAATTATATTCATTTGTGTATAATATATCGAGGTATACAATAAACTCTGGTAGTTTTAATGTTGATAATCTTTGGGTTCGATCATAGGAGCTTTAACGTATGCTCATTAAAAATTGAATGAAATATTAAATAGAATAGAGTTTCACAAATAAACGAAACTGCCTAAGTAATAAAGTACAACGTGAATAAGTGGGAACATGACGAAAGAGACACAAACTAGAAGAAAGGGGAATTCTGGTTGAGAGAAAAGCATGCTTAGTTTCCAGAAGTTACACAAATGTTATGTTCAACAAACACACGAAGAAAATGTCAGGTCAGTTGAATATTTGCTAGATGATTTTGTATTACTGTCTCGTTCCAGTGCACCGTTGAGACTCCCAATTTTCCGCGATTATCTTTAGAAAATGCTACAGCTAGAGATTTAATCTGAAATCAAATCTAATCACGTTCCTATGGATTTTGTGAGTAAAATATTTCGTTCTGAATTAATATTTTTCATTCGATTTCAATTTTTACTTAGTAAGTAACTTCCCCGATTAATACGAAACCATATGAATTGGGTCAGGAATTATTTAATATTTGTGATTTTAAATGAAAAATATAGGATTTTTCCATTCGTGGAAGAACGCGAATGAATGAATAGAATGCCTGAGGCCTTTCGATAACAATCACACACCACAATTTTTAACTTAGTAACTGTATTCCAATTACATGTTTGTGATGTCAAAACGAATTGATGCAATGGCCATTGTTGAATTTACTTCGCCTTTAAGAATGATAATTACACTGCAGATGTTTATATATGTGTGAAAAATTTAAAAATATATAAAATATTGAAAATAAAGTACTCATTATAATATTTATATGGTAGAGTAATTCAATAAATCGTTCATCCAGGTTCCATTTTTTCTCTGCTACAAAAACAGTTTTTTATTTAATTCCACTGAAAGGAAGAACCAATTTTGATACAAGCAATTAAATAAAATATTTGGGCACCATTAAAATAATTGAGCATTAAAACTTTATTTATAGAGTTGCTGGAAAGGAATTAAATACGCTCATGTATGGTTGCAGCATTTAAAACGTATCGATCGTTCGATACTAGCGTTCTAACACTACTTTTGCGACAGTAGAAAAGTGAACGTAAATTAAAATCTAATTCCATAACACGCTTGGAATTCATCGTAGAACCACAAAGAGTATATTCGTAACTAGAGTATGCTTCGACATACTTTAGCGTGATACCGCAATTATCACTTTCCTACATCACGAGGAAAATTCAGTTACAAACGCTGCTGGCATTCGAAATAACACCAGTTCTGACCATCAGGTTATTTTACTAGTATATGCAAAATTAAAAATATCAAATAAAATCTTTGGAAAACACGTGCTTTTGTTGTACATATATTGAAAGAAGCTTTACATATTGTATTTTTCGAATTTATTTTCGCACGTAGAATAACCTATCATTCGTTCTAAAACATCCTGTACGATTAACTGATATCCCGAATAAAATTGTAGCACACGATCACGATATCACGGAAATCGATGGTTAAATCGATTTACAAGATACTAAATTACACGATATCTCTAATAAAAAGTACCTATCGAATGAATAAAAGTTGTTGCGTTTTTTGGTATTGTAATTGATATATTTTGCTAAGTGTAGCAAAACTTGCATTCAACAATCTTTCATGTATCTGAGTAACAGTGTGACAAGAGATATCGAGCAAAGGATCGAGTAATAACTAAAGCATACAAGAGGCATAATTCTGGTAAGGTAGATCGTTCTCCTCGCTACAGAGATATTTTTTCTTTAACGAAGTACACTTGCCGCAGTTTTACTGGCAACTGGACCATTTGCTCGCGCAAATAAGGCATCTGCATGACGTTTCACAGAGGAACATTGCGCTTCATTTTTCTCGTTTTCTCGAGTTCTTGCACGAAGACAATTTCTCGAATGGCTCGTATTACTGATTTCTAAATTAAAGCAGCCGTAGGGAGCAGCTGTCGCGATGCTTTCATTTTTTTTTAAACAATCAAGATACATCGGTAAAGTAAATATACTAACTAAACATTAAAATGACTTTGCACAGAATCGGATAATTTTCTCCTACTTTTTTTGTTGCGAGATAAAATTTTAGATATGTCAGGAATCTTTCAATGAATTAACCAGCTGTAGTTTACTCGTAGCAATTATTGGTCTCTAGTTTTTAAATCACACTGAGAAACTATTATATAATTAAGTAATTAGAATTTCTTTCCACACAAGCAGACGAAATTCCGATTTTACGAATAGATGAATACCTGGATTGTGATGCATTGAACAGTATTGTATCGCCTCACTAAACGCTGAATAGTTTCTTTTTACAACAGTAGTCACGCTTGAAAACTCGTTACATTAAGCACGATGCCAAATACGTCAGAGTTTCCATCTTCCTACACCTGTACAAATATTGAATCAGAGAGTGTGACAGAATTGTACAACGAGTCGGTGAAATCAACACGAAAGAATCTTTAAACCGTTCGCGTTTGAAACAAAGATAGAATGTATTAATAGAAATACCCGACGGGAAAACAAGGAGAAAACAAACAGTGGTCTCTACCGATCACTGATGCAGTATTTTGATATTTAATCCCATTAAGGATTTTGTCAGAAGCTGTGCTTTTTCGCCCGTTGACTTCTCTCCTTCTCCTTAACGTTCCATCTCCACAGGAATAACGTGCAATGGAAAAAGAGGAAATAGAAAGCACGTTCCCGTACTTTCCTGCAAAAGAGTCACTCCATTCGATCGATGTATTATTGACAAAGAAGACATCGTGACGATAGACGATGGAGAAATATTTGACCGAGATGAAACGCGGCAAGGCCGCTTTAAATAACGTGATAAAAAGTGAGAACAAAAAGAGTGTCAAATCGATCCATGCCCATCTATATGTCATTTACTATGGGAAAATAGAAAATAGAAAATAGAGATAATATTAGAATTTATAGGGAATTTCAAGAAAATAATCTGTTCCTCAATATCTCGATAATATATCCGCGCGATCGTTGATCGGTTTTCTCTATTTGTATTTAATTACATCGTTTCGCTTTTCGTTATTGTTTTCTCGGAATATTGGAAATTTATGATCGAATATGTTTCATGGATAATATCGAACTTCTATTTGAATTGAAATTAGCTTTCTCATTATTTAAGTATTTAATTTAATTGCATTTATAGTTTAAAATGTATCTATATCATTCCCTCGCCTTTACTCAAAGAATGTTTATAACGTAACTAATCTCTATTTATGTTTCGCATAATATACCTATTAATGCTCATGACACGGAACAGTAGCGTGGGAGAATATGTATAATACATTAGTTGTTTCAGCTGCTACAATTTATTCTCTGACGTGCAATCGAATATATTTCTAATTATCATGATTTGCTTGGTAAGATCCATTAATATTGCACGATTCTAAAGTGCTTCTAATGTTCTGGCCGAATTGGAACGGATAAATTTGCGGATCTGTCATGCGCACAGTTGCCTTTTTGCGAAAAAAGTAGCGCGGTCGATGGTAAGTAGCATACAAGCAAAAACGTATTTTTGAAGCTACATGACCAGCAAAGGAAAAACAAAATTTAATTCGCGAAATATTTTTAACCTATATCATAGCTGGCTATGCTACCAAGCTTTTTACAATTGTTTATGCTATGCTCATAAAGCACGTCCCCATGAGAATCTCTTTTCAGTCGGTGTTTAATGAGAAACGTTGATATTCTGTTAACTCACGTCAGAATCACCTTTATCGTTTCATCCTGAAACTCTGGAAATGTTAGAATAATCTTCAAACATTTTTCCTTGAGTTTTGTTTAAAGGTTCATTCATTTCGAGCGCAAGTGAAGAAAATGTTAATAGTCAGACAGATGCCGAGAGAGTTCAGCGTCATAACGTCACAATGATAATTATATTTTTCACAACGTCATTAGTTTCCCACAATTTTTAGTGCGTCCCTCTCAAAGAAATTCCCTCCTCTTCCGCTAGTTAATTAATGCCACATGTAGTTATTTCATAACTAACGAAGAATGATATAGAATAGAGGCAAAACATCCGAGTTTCAAAGGAACTCATGGAAATTTCTCTAATAAGCCGTTCCTCTGGGACAATTCTAAATTAATGAAAAAAAGAATATTCATTCTTTACCTAACGAAGTTTGTTGCATAGAAATGCATATAGTGATTCTATCAATATCATGGTAATTGTCTCATTATCGCTTTGAGAGGCCTGTATTGTATCCTATCTAGCGAAGACTTAAATTAAAACATCGATGTAATAGAAACAGTGATCATTACCATAAAAAAAAGGAATTCCAAAGGACGAAGTGATAAAGTAAAATTTCCAAAAGAAAAACGAATAAATTCCAAAATACTCTCGAACAAAAACAATCTGCAAGTTTCTTGAATATCTAAAAATTGTTATAAATATATGCGAATAATAGATGAGAACCAAAAACTTGATGGGCTGAGATAGAACTATAAAGTTATTGATTTAAAAATGTGATACGACATACAATGTACAATGTCCATAGCGACCATTCATTCCCTTTGTTGCTTTTGATATTTGAGTACCTGATATTTTATGTGGTATTTTGCATTTCAAAGCGGTATTAATCGTGTCCCGATGAAACGACTATACGTGACGAGTAACTTTTAAATAATACAATTACGCGTATATGCTTGAACACAGAATGGTGATTAAATGACAAAATAATTGAGCATGACAAAACTCTTCGATAACAAATAATGGAAAATTACCTCCAATCATTTCTCCCTTTTACCATTCCCCTGTTCGGGTGAACGAGAAAGTATCGGCAATATTAAATAACGTTACCTGAAACTTCTTCTCTAAGAAATTATTATACACTTACGTTGGAACATATATCATTAAGATTCTTGGTAATTTAAAAACGAGCAATAAGCTTTGATTACTAAATGATCAATACTTTTGAAACCATTACGTACGTTCCAATGGAAAAATACGAGATAAATGTTAATGAAATAGGAAAGATATAGCCTCAATTTGATAGCTGAAAATTGGATATGTATCAGATATATTCATTCCGTCACTTGCGAAATTTAATAGTACAGGCTTTCGAAACTTCGATGTCATAGTATTTGAAATTCACACGACTATGTGCATACTGTAATCGACAGCTGGTAACAGGTTGAAACGCGAAATCAATTTAAACAAATTGGATTTTTTAAATTGTCGAATTCAAAGAGTGCATAGGAAAAAAGCGCGTCGAGTTTTAATTCGAAATCGTTGATCACTTTTTTCACTTTTAATATTCTACAATCAAAGCAGCACGTTCTTGTCAAGTATTCGGATCGTTTCAAGTGATGCAGAAACAAAGCGTTGCTTTGTAAAGAACTGTGAAAAATGAAGTGAAAGGTGATAAGGGGGTTACAACGATAATACGTAGTACAGATCAAGAAAATATCGATTCCATTCGTTTGATTAAGTTACTTCAGCTATATGTACTTCAAGGACCATATTTCACGATAGTTTCATTTTTCTGGCGGATGTCACTTCCGATCAGATGGAATTAGAGTTACGAAATCGACCTGTTCCGTCAAATCGCTTTCAAATTCTTTTCTTCTTCTTCTGGAGAAGCCGTTTCCTCTGTTAACTCTGAATTTGGAATAAAACGAATCTTTGACACGTTACCTGTGTCAATTTAAGTTGACATCAACTTCTTAATGATGCGGTTCGATCAAAGATCGAATTAAAATCCGTTTGAGTTCCACTACTTTTGATCAATTGAACAAACTCTCGACTAACGATAAGTATTTTAATACTCGAAGACTCGAAGAACAATCACAACTGCCATACTATGAAATAAAGTGGATCGATATCTGATTTCACGACCCCTTTGATTAATTCTTTCAATTACGTACGTTAAATGGTTGGATCTCTTGTTTAAAACACCAAAAGAACTTTCGAATTATTTCACCGTTATAAATGGATTCAACAACGAGTAATGAAACGAAGAAATCTGCGTTTAAGACAAGGCGAAGAATCGATAGGAACGCTTAACAGGAGCTAAGGACGAAAGTATTTGAATAAAAATCAGTTCATAAATTATTCGTTTTTGTTTTACTTATAATATCGAGAAAACTTAAAACTTAAATTTCAGACTAACTGATCTCCGCTCGAACAATTTGCCTTTGCAGGTCAGTTGTTGCGTTCCGACTACGGAATATACATTCCTCTGTCTTGTAAGATAAGCACGAATTAAGGAAACAAATGAAGGGACGTTGTTCCTTTAACGGTACAACTACGAACATCGTCGAGTATTTCATTTGCATAAATAATTAATATGATTTAAATAAGTTGATATAATTTTCGCAGTTACGAAACGTTTGAAATATTCATAAAAATAGGCGATGAGAAATGAGAAAAGCAGGAATACCGTTGGCAGAATAAAAGAGTAATTTTGTTAGCTTCGGTATGAAACGCATTGTTCTTTTGTTATCACAGGTTTCCACAGTACAATTCCTGGTGTACAGCGGCTCGTTGCAAAACGGCTCTATGGAGCAGTTTTCTGGCGCCATTCGTTGCCTGTGCTCCGAGCTATCTCGTATTCGGAGTAAGTACATAAATTAAGTTAAAAAGTTAGTTCTTTGATTAAAAGGCTTAACCTTAAATTTTGAGTGAAATTCAAGCACTTATTCAAATATTTTTTGAACCCTCAATTGACAGATAAGAAGACAAGCGGTGAACGAAAATGGCACCCTGGAAATTGCATATACAGTCGACGCGGACTATTCGCAGCACAAGGACTTCTTCTATCAGTTAAATTTCTGGGTGCTAGGAGTGGTCGTGAAACTTTTACCCTGCGTCATACTTACCGTCATTAGCTGCTGGTTGATAAAAGCTCTTTACAGGTAATCTAACAGCAGTAACTTCGTATCAAACGTAAATTACAATTTATTGTCCAACAGTACGAAATAGAAATTTCACGGTGCTTGCTCTACTTTCTTTACTCATTCCTCGCACAAAAAGAAATTCGCTACATTAAAGTATATACAGCAGAACTGATCCAATTTGTTGCTCGATCGATCAGTTTCACTTTATTTAACTTGTTAATCCCATCCACGTAAAATATTCCGATTAAAGGAAAGAATTTTGAAGAAACAAATAACGATTAAAGAAAGCTGTTTATCGATTCGAATCATGTTCCAGAGCAAAAGGGAGGAAGCAGGCCTTGAAGAGTTACAATCAATGCAGGAACGCTGGCACTATGGGCAATGGGTCAATACCAAGGAGGCCAAGCAAGTCTGAGAAAAGAGCAGACAGAACAACCAAGATGCTCGTTGCCGTGTTACTCTTATTCTTAGTCACAGAGATCCCTCAGGGTATTCTGGGTCTTTTGTCTGGCGTCCTGGGGGACTGTTTCTTTCGCAACTGCTATCATAATTTCGGCGAAGTGATGGACATCCTTGCCCTGCTAAATGGCGCTATTAATTTCATCCTCTATTGCTCTATGTCTAGACAATTCCGTACCACTTTTGGTCACCTGTTCAAGCCTAGGATCATGAAGAAATGGCAGCCCGCCACGCAGCAAACAGATGTACAGAGCACTTACGTATGATGTAGGCTAAAGGGTCTACAGACCACGCGTCTCTAGAGGCTGCATATCTTTCTGAAGTTAACTAGAAACGTCGTATTTTTTTATTTTAGTAGCTCTACGAGAAACTCGACTTAAGCACATTTACTGGGAAAATGGTAAATTACGGAGCTGGTAAAGTGAACCGCTCCTTAAAATAAAAGGGTAGGTAAAGTATTTTCCTTAAATGTCATTCACATAATAACACTCCGAGTAGTGCTCGTAACGTATTTCGCTTAAATTTTTATTATTCGATCTCTATGCAAAATAAAAAACCTTCTAGATCTACGATTTATGATACCAGCGACTAATAATTACTTAAACTATTACGTAAGTTTTGCGAATAAAGAGGTTAATAACAATTAAGCGAGGAGAAATTGTAAAGTATCACATTAAATTGTTAATATTAATCATCTTACGTTTTCAACGGAACCGCGTTTTTCAATAATAAACTGATTGTCTAAATGAATACTCTTGTATCTAGATACGTACATGATTTTCCGAAATCGTAAAGCACTGTATTCGTAATGTCGATGTTATTGTACAATATACAACAACCTTGTTCTGAAAATCGAAGAGAGGATAGAGAGTATAGAAATGTTTTGTACAGATACAATGCGTAAATAAAAGAAGAACCTCGAATAGTAGAACATAATAGGATTTGTTGTTCCATTGAGGACAAATACCGAAAGTTCAAGACCTAGCTGGGGCCTCGAGGGACTTAAAATCAATTGAACTCCCGTTTAACTTTCAAGCATTGCTGCGAATGGCAGATTTGTTAAGACCAAAGTAAGCTTAATCTTGTGTTAAACTTCCTCCAAATGAAGCACGGAGAAACTCGATAAGAAATAATAATTACGTTCGTATATTTTATTCCCTACGCCACGTTTTTTACCATTTATCACATCTCGTCGAATACACAATAATTTTATTCGACGATGTTAATATATTGGGAAAATGAACACATGCGAGAGAAGGTACTGTATTTGAATAATAATTATAGCAAGCTAAAAACAAAACGATTTAATGACAGGACGTTCGAAAATAAATGCGTGACATGATTTATCAACATTTATCTATCATTTGTTTGCATTTATTATTCGTACCAATAATTCCAAATAATTTGTTAATACTCGCATTATGGGCACTGCTGCAATGAACGTTTTTGTTAAAATTAAGTTTTCGTTGGAATTACACGAGTACATTTGCCAAACAAATATCGTCAAACAACTTCGTTCAATAAATTATGTACCACACCAGATCAGAAAGGAAACGATGGTATATTAATGTTGGACACTTGACAACGAACGACCACTGTGAATTACAAATACACTGGCGTTTAAATATATGTATGCGCGATAATTTACTAAGATTGTTATTAAAAGTTGTAGTAATTAACATAATCAATGTACGATATGGTAATATATACATATAACATGCTAATATTAATATATATGTGTGTGTGTAATACAGTTACACATAAATAAAATTTGTAAATATGTAATCAAGAAAAGCCACGACGATAATATTTGTTCTTGTATGATTTTATATGAAACGAAAAAGGATCGATAGATTTTTGGCTATTAAGCCCAGCTAAAAGTCTATCCCCTTTCCATCGTAAACGTCGACGACATATTGTTTATAAATTATATATAGATTACGAATAAACGTTTCTGTACTGATCATAGTGCCTCTCTATTTTCCTTTTCACAATTACGAATTCCAAAATAGCTTAATATAAATCAGGAATCAATAGAATATATTCCTCTTCATAAAATTTCCCATCGATTTAATATCTACCCTGATTTACTCTTTAAATACTCTCGCTGAAGGTTGTCACATTTTCATTTTTATCGACTCTATGGTAAATTAACTTTTTTAAATCTTTATTTTCGAGGATGATAGAAGAACACGATTAAAATATACGATGTTAAAGGGTATCCTGACATTTCAGCAGAGAAAAAGCATAAAAAGATCTTTCGATCGTTATTTCCAATCTTTTAACATTTCTCAATCCTTTGTGGATGATGTTCGACTGTTGAACTATTACCGTTCTACATACGATCATCTCTGGTTAATGAATGCCAATTGGTAATCAAAGAGGGACGAATTTGTTGAAACGATTGTGAAGTCGGAGACAAATAGTTAATTACTGGAAAATAATTAGAAGATTAAATCGATTTTATATCTCAAGTGACATGCAAGTAAATACATATGTATGCCATGTACGAATGGTGTGGCGCGGCGGTTGACATAATCAAAACCGTAGAGCAAACCGCATTACATTCGTACACGCAGATAGTCAATTATGTAAATCATCACTCTCTTCTCGAGCTTTCTCTATTGCACTATGAATATTTGGAATATGAACAAATTTATGCATATAAATGAGGGTCATCGAATGACTAATATTCTAAGAAATTGCATCTTTTCAAAAATGAGTAACTGAGTTGCTCGATGTGTATCTATTATTGTCGATGTATCGACGAGAAGGATGCTTCGAAAAATATAAAACTTATCGAACTAGCGTCGGCTGATTACAATTTTGAAGCATTTCTTTTTCATTTTAAATATTTCGAAAACAACGAGGAGAATCACGAAAGAATTTTTATTATTTTTATTTTTACACTAATTTGCAATATTCGCATGTTTTCCTCAGCAATATTCTTTTTTCTTATAAAAAAATATCTTTATTTCGTAACTAAAAATTTTGCGCTCAGAATTTATGCACATTCCCAACTTTAATATCCTCCCAATTCATGATTAACTTCATTTAATTTCCGTATAATTAGTTTTAAAACTTCATCTTATCGTAATGCGTTTAATTTAGATTCTTCATCAGTGTTTCAAAGTTACCAAGAACATGACTCTCCTTGCATAACGTAGTCAATTACGATTAGAAAGAAACGTCATGCGATTGAAGTAAAGCACGTTCGTTATCCTCTTAGCCGACTCTAGTTTTGGGATACATAGTTTGTTCTGTTAAAAGAAAAGTGATAAAATAGTCGTTAAACTTGGTTGTATGGTTGTTGTAAGATAAAGTAGCGCTTTTGGTGTCTGCAGAGTACAGCTACGGTACGTCTTCCCCTTTTATTCGCCGTTCCCAAGAGCTTTTTCTCTTTCTATCATTGTATCCACTTTGTTCGTTCGCTCTATACCGCTTGATAATCCTGGGATGATATTCAAACTCAGCATGTGCAAGCCATTAATACGTCAAATATATTCCACGTATGTTCCATAATAATTAAGTATGTTCCACGCAATTAAATAAATAATTAAATATGTTCCATATATTATATACCGCACAATCCATCCAATTATACGTGTAACACATTTTCCATATTTTCCACAAAATAAAGGATATTTTATATAGCATAGACACGTTAATCATCGTTCATTGTGCAACTCGAGCGATCATTTCCAAACAAAGTTTTTCGTTTAAAACTCGATTAAAGCGACGACGATCAACAATGGAGGTAGGAGACGCACGAAAGGAATCAAAAACTTTCTCGTCCTTGGGAACTTTTGTTTTCAGGAAATAATTATACCTACAATCGTATCTAGATCCGTATTCTTCGTGCACGTATCAGAATTACGAATACATGGCGCACCGTTTATCGCAATGAAGGAAAATTCATTGTTTTTATCTTCTAGCGATGTATCGTTCCGCATCGTCGTTACTAATTGAGTTCTCTCTCATCGCGTCGATAGCGAGAAATACAATTCGCGAGCGGAATACTCGTCTTTCGTACACGTTTCCTTTCGAAAGGATTTAAATCAATTATTCGCATTGGAACCGTATGCGCCAGCCTTTCCCCCTCCTAGATAATGTTTAAACTATTCTGACTTGTTCTGTCGAAGACATTAAATGGTAAAAGCAACGCGTAGCACAATTTATGAGGTGAATTTTTCATCCCATTGTTCGTTTTCGTTTAAGACTACTCAAAAATTCTTCAGCGTATTACAAAATTATAAAGTACGTACTTTGTTCGTTCGAAGCTCTCGTTATTTTTTAATTATTATTAAACGATCACTTGTACCTTGTTTGTAAAACGATGTGCGAGAATATTCACCATAAGCCAATGGTTTTACAATGAGAAATAAACGATAAAAAAAAGTGCGCTTTGTCTGAGGATTGAGAGAAGGCTAAGTTAGAGGAGATGTATTGACGTAAATTTCTCTGATAGCGAATGTAGGTCGCCATAGAATATTATAAAGATAAAATTGAACTATCATATATTATAATTATGTCTAGAATTAGGGATGTTTGGTTATCAGAAGATATTCTTGTCTCTCTGAATTTAAAAGTACTTTCCTCGATGCAAATCTCGATTCCGAGGGACGCAAAGTTTTCAAATATACGACTCTCTTTCGATTTCCACCCGAGTAAACAGGCATGTAAAATATACGATAGAAGTTTATTATGCAATACGCTTGGACGCTCGTAAAACTACCTGTAAGACGCGACTTCTTTCGTTTCCTGCTTTTCCGAAAGATAATATTTGAACGGATGAAATATCTCTAACGTTACTTTATTTGTTCTACATTACGGTATTTAAAAGACAACAACAAATTCTCAAGATCTTGAAACTTTTAGCATTTTATCCACTTAACTACTGTACGGAGAAGCGTAAATCAACATTATACGACATATTAAAACATGTAACTTTAACGAACGCGGACATCGAGCATTAATTATCATGCAATTATGTACATGAACTCGAAAGAAAACTTCTAATCGAGATATACAACCGTGTCCCTCTAACTATGCAAAGTTGGTATAGTGTGTGATAGATCGTTTAAACAAAATTGAAACAACTTGTTTTACATAGTATACAGGCGATTAACCAAAGTACAGTTTAATTAGTTCCCTAATATGCTTATTTCAGAATTCCAATTCAACGAAATAACGTTATGAACAGAGAGAGTGAGAGTGGAACTTAACGGAGAATATGATATCAAAAAGGTGTGAGCCGATAATCTATACGTTAGGTAGCAAAAGAAACAATAAATGTTTCATCAATATGTTCTCCTTTCTACTAGCCTTCGTATATTATCCTCCCGTTAATCCTTGGTACTTTTGAAACGGTACCCATTGGGGACGTAACGAGTGTTGCGAGTTAATGTAGCATAGTCACTGGGAGAAACTTAAATGAAAAAACTAGCTCTCCTTGGCAAGTGGAGTGTTAAACGAGCGCGAATAAACGTCAGGATATTCAGAGCCAACAATACAAGGGTCCATAATGAATAAAAAAAGAAAACAAACTTAGTTGAATTTAAAGATGTATCGAGGATAAAAATGGAAAAATCTTAAAACTTAAAGCTTCCTCTCTCAACCGAATAAATAATTTACATTTAATTTATTCATATACATTTTCAGTCTGCACGTTTCTATTTATGTATATTTAATTCTCAGCTGATTCAGTTACATTTTTGTTTAATAATTTATATTTACTGTACAATCGAAATTCGTAATATTATTTATATATAAAATGAAATATGAAGTCCGAATAGAAAATTCAGGCTACATCATCGGTAGTACATGCACTGTGAAGTCTATTAACAAGTGTCAAACTAACTTCGGAGGTAGATTCTTTATATTCAAATAAGCAAATGCGACGGTTTAAACTTCATCTGAATTTAGCATCCTTAGCTCCTCCTCTTGTTTGCTGCTTGCTGTCCCCTGTTGTATTTTCGTTGACAATTTCTTCGCAGTCTGCGTTATCTGCCATAACAGATGAAAAGGAGAGGGCGAAATTAACGCGGAACAGTTCTCCCGTTCTCTCTAATTCTGTTGAAAACACTTGCCTGCACGTCCACGTCAATCACAGCCGTAATATCATTTAGAGCTGTTAAAAATTCAGCCGCGATATTCCCCTTACCCTGTGCCTCCAATATTATCGCATAATTGATTAATACCAGGGGATCTTGCGGTGAAAGAGCATGAGCTTTCTGCAACACTTTCTCCGCACCCTCCAGGTCCTCCAGACGTTTTAGAGCAACTAAAGTAATAAAGAATTCCGCTTTTTTATTACCATCGTTCATTGCCGTGTTGGCTGATAGCGATGGAAGAAGAAACAGAACGAATGCCGTTAGAATTTCTTATGTGACAATGACATAGTGACAATGACAGTAGGTTGTATTTTATCATTGAAAGAACACTGCCATTTCTCCAGCATTTTTTGTAAATAGTGACGTATCGTAGAAACATATTATATCGTTAAACATATATTATCGTCGAAATCTATGCTCTTCTAATTGTAGAAAATTTACAAAATCCTATATTTCCCGCATACTAAATTAAATTAAATTAAATTATATTTATAAAATTAAAAAGAACAGCAGCGAACGTGGAAACATTTAAATAAGATAAATTTGAAATCAAAGGGCAATTTTGAGTGTACTCTTGCGTTTGTGATGTGTACTCGTTGTGCTTGTCACGTGAATTCGTATCAATTTGTACGCAATAAAATGTTTTACGAAAATATAGAGTCCAAATAATCTATTGTTCTCTTTAAAGAGATGCTATTCAATTGATCATAACATTACCGAAATTATGTCTGTAATTAAAATACTTTCTCAAAATATCTATATAGGAAATCTTACGTCCAAGCAAGAGATACGGCATTGGATTTTTAGGATCCGCGCTAACTGCAGCACACAAATAAATTGCGGCTGAGGCTGGTTGGCCAGTGGTCAGAAAAACCATACCCAAATTATAGGCGGGCAGAAAGGCCATAGAATTGAGGTAGTGAGCTCTCTTCAAGCAGCTAATTGCCTGGAAGTAATTAGAGCGTTAAGCCGATTGACTGACAATTACGACAGCACAATCAATAAATTGCAAGTGCGAGAGTAAATCAGACGAAGCAAATATTGTGCAAGGGTATTATAAAGCGATCGACACATAGCTAACACATAGCTAATGAAATGATAATGGGAATTGATTGTCGAGATTGAAAATCGAATTCCGAGGAATATCTTCCGAATTTTCTTGATTATTTCAAACATGATAGAAGATTCGATGCCATAAGAAGACAATAAAAATTAATCCCTCCAATGAGGGAATCGCGTGACCTAGCACACTTTCTTTTTCTCATCCTGTAGGAGATCATTTCCCATTCTCGAACTTTTTATCGACGACAAGGTAATTGAAGCTAAGCTTTAAACTTAATCCACTTAATTTTGAAATCTTGGCTTACTAACTACGTCCAATAGAATAACAGTGAAGCAGATTAAGAAACTTGTGTTCCGTGCACACTACTTTCTGAATTTTAATCATCGGATCCAAAAGTCTCCGTTACTGTCGTAGAGACATTTAATAACATCCACAGATTGATTCTATTTATTAAACTACTTTAATTGAAGGCTTTGATGAACAGGATACTTCTTCGTGACAAACAATTGAAAGAAAAAGAGGTCGACTGTAGTAAATATTGCTTCCCAAACTTTCGTCCGATAAATTAAAGGAGAAAGTGGTTACCTATATTCATGTGCAACATTCTCAGAGAGAATTAGAAGTGTAGTTTTTTCTCATTTCAATTAGGTATAATAGGTCTTAATTTGCTTTCTCGACGGTGGCCCAGGTTTTGCATTAGAAGATAGCCTAGCATAAAATTCGCATTTACCAATTTGCTCCCGCTTCGGCTACAGCGGTGCATTACAAGTCTTGTCTCTTAATTGAGTTCCTCTGATTATGAGTCGCAAGTGCGTCCCGGCCGTCATTCTGAGACGCCGCCTCGCGTGAGCACCATCCCCTTTAATGAGCCTTAAATTGATTATCATCATTAAATCTGGCAGCGTGCACGGATTCGCCTTGTCGTGAATAAAGTCCATGCCAGTTTGCAATTTGCTGTGTTCTCAGGGAAAAATTGTTGTATTTGTCTTTTTTTCTATTTTCTATGAACGTAATGAATTGTGTTCCAGTAGAGTGCACATAATATCACGTGTCACAATGCCATTTCTTCTTTTTCAAAGTGTCTTTGTTCTTTTCGTTGTTTAATTTTTCAACTTTGTGCAATATAATATCGATGAACGTGACTATGGTCAACTTTCCTTAACTTCTCTTTAAACTTTAATAACTTACATTGTGTTACAAGCGTGTACAATAATGGTGGTAACATACATCAAGACAAAAATTATGCAGACGAATAAATTTATCCGAATATACTTACGGCAACGAATTTCTGCTTGCCGTAAAAACACATTCCGACGTTATTCCATAAAGCATACGATTCTGGAATCGATTGCGCTGCCAACTTGTACTTCGACAGCGCAACATCATACTCTTGGTGATTCTAAAGAGTGAATGTTTTAGTCTGTCAAACAATGGAAATTCCAAAGCACCGCGTATCTCTAATTAAATTCTTTAAGTACATTATTGAAATATTACGCGTGCTTTACACCAGAATGACTGCTTTGCTCCTAAGCAACGGTCTTGCTCTATGATAGTTTATTTTGTTCTGACGAATTTACCCGCGCGTTGATACAAGAACGAATAAATTGGAAATAAATGAAAATAAAGCTTACTTGGTACAAAAAGCTT
This sequence comes from Bombus terrestris, assembly GCF_910591885.1. NCBI lineage: Eukaryota > Metazoa > Arthropoda > Insecta > Hymenoptera > Apidae > Bombus > Bombus terrestris. The sequence continues at coordinate 4,695,628 of NC_063273.1, forward strand.
AATATAGAATCTCTAATTAAGGTTGTTATTTATACTTTTAAAAATATAAAAAAGAAATTCTTGACTAAGTTCTTTCATTAAGTTTCCTAAAAAAAACAGAATCTTCATCCTCAAATACTTGAAGAAAAATGAAATAGAAAGTCCGGGCAAGTTTGTTCATCAATGTTGAAACAATTTCTCCCCTATTTGAAATGCAATAGCTACCATTACCTATACACGTATGGTTCGAAAGTAATGTACTCACTTGAATTATAAAGGCTATCGGTAGAATTGCTCTCGTACAATTTGGAGAATGAGCGACTGCAGTGCCAAATTGTTGGAATGCTCGTTGAACATCGCCAATTTTAAGGTAAAGGAGTCCTAATTCAGTTGCGGCTTCTATGCTTTCGGGATTTCCACTGAAAAGAAATAAAGTAAACAGATGAAAGATAACGCAAAAAACAGTATTTCCAGAAATTCTCTGATTATTCGTAGATATGATTTTTCTCAAGTAAGGAATTTTCTCTCTCCATAACGCGATAATTCGATTATTAGAATTAGGTCACCCGAATATTTTAGAATCTTTTCTAGTAGAGTTCGAAATGACGCAATTTTTAAATTCTTGAGATGAAGCAAATAAAAGCAAAACCGTGTGTGTCTGTGTATTTGAAACAATCCGTTTTAATATCTTGTATCTCTTTATTTTTAAAGAAAGAAACCTAATGTCTACAACAATAAAAATTGTATAATACTGAATTAATTACTTTAAGTAAAAAATCAAGCTATATTTTTTTGTTTCAACAATTTTCATAGAATAATTTATTCGATTCAACGGGATATAATCTTAAATGTTTGATCGATAATTTATACTAACATATCAACGTCAGAAAAGTCAAAAAAATGTAATGTTAATCAACGTCGTGATAAATTATCTGCTTACGTTGTTGCTGTTTACTTTGCATCTTTTTTAATTTGAGATCTCTATAGTTAGAGTTTGCAACGAGAGGTAGAATATAATACTGTGGAGTATATCGTAAACAAGAACATTGGAACCCACAATCTTGCAACGCTGGAATTAAATCTGCACGCGCAACTTGTTTATGAAGTCAGGAGAAAGTTTATTATAAAATACATTAAAATAAAAAATAACAGTGAAAAGACAATTGTACATACATATACATACCTAAGAGCAGCCATATAAGCATTCTGTGCCTCTGTAACATGATCTTCGAGCAGATACATTTTCGCGAGAGCAATGTATGGCAATTCATTTTTCGTCAACTCGGTCGATCTTTTTAAATGCTTTTTCGCTTCATACAGTTGATTCATCTTCGTATAACATTCGCCTAGAAGAAATAAGACGTGATTCTATGAATTTTTCTATGCAAAATGACTTATTATTGACAATATTCATGAACAATAATTAAAAACTTAATAGCCTTCCTATTGTATTACCAATAAGTAAAATAATTATATATTTATATTTAGAAGGTTTAGTATAATGCAGTTAATACATACCTAGGTTAAAATAAATTTCCCAGTCTGGTATATTTAATATTTTCTCAGCTTCTAAGTATGCATCTACTGCACGTTTGTGACTGCCCATTATTAAACTGTTCAACAATATTAGTAAGAATAATACATTAAAAAAAATTAGTCTTTATTTTCTACGTCTTCGGAGAACTCGATAATAATATTTAGTACGGATAATAATATTCTAATCATAAATAATAATCGCGATTTTATTCATTTTGATTCTTTTTCTTTGGTAAAGCTACTCTTGGAATGACAATTTATTCGTAAACTTGCAATAACTTTCAAACATATATTGCTCGTATGTTAATAAAAATATCAGAAAAATTGTTATTTGAAATAATTTTATTTCAAATAGAATAACAGACGTTTTTTACATTACAACTTAATTAAATTGAGTAATGCCTCACAGTACTATCTAAATCTGATCTCGTTCTCGAACAGTGTAGCTGGAATCAAATTTCCTTTACTTACAACGACTTGGCTATCTGCTTCACGTTATTAACGTTCGTTGAATTCACGTTATAGGCGGCTTGAAAGCAACTTAACGAGTCTTGAATTTTTCCTTCTCGCCTCAGTATTAAGCCCTATAAAAATTGAAGAAATAAAAATTTCGGTATCAAAATTTCAATGTTGAAAAGATCAATTGAAACATGTAGATGTAAAAATTTTGCTTACTTTCAAATAATTCGCGTACTCATTATACCCGTTTGATCTTGTCAGTTCCTGATCGATCAATATTTTACAAGTTTTATACTCGTGTCGCGTATAATGTCGATGCAACAACCAATTGTTACTCTCTATCGCTGATATTTCTAGCGCTAATTCAATTACAAGAAGAATATAAAATTATATCGCAAAATTAAAAAAGCATTAAACATATATACATATGTATCCCAGTTCAAAAAATATCTTTTAATCTCCCTTGTAAAATATCTATCTTTTTAAAATTCAAAATATTAAAGACCACGATAACCGTTCACAGAAAATTTATTTTATGTTATCTCATTGTCGTGGAACTCAAAATTCCAATTTCATTGAGTGTTGCAAATGTTCTTATCTTTTTGAAAACCACGATTCTAATTTAACTTTTACCAAATATTATCACTCAAATTGTATATATATATATAAACGTATTTGCTAATACTACATAACCAAAATTTTACACAATATGTATAGTCTTTAAGTAGTACTATACGAAGAAATACCTTTTTTCCCCTTATCATTTCTTAATCGTTGTGAGACAGTCGCTTGTTGCTGAATACGACCATTACTAAGAATATTATTAGCCATTGTTAATGTACAAGTACGTTAGTACATAATTCACAACTATGTTTTACTTTTACGTCCAAACAACACATTACATTCATCTATATGTTGTTGCTATTGTTTGCCATGACAACCCTTGTTTTAAGCTCTCTTCGTAAAGAATCAATTTAAGAGAAGAGTAACATCCTATATATGTATAAAAATTTTCTTAATTTTAACATTCAAAAAGAAATAAATCTATCTTTCCAACAAAATATAAAACTAAAAAATAATACATCGATATTGAATTAATCGCATTCCCGCAACTTTTCTTTATCCCATACCTACAAGCTCACATACATAGATAATAGAAACCGGAAGTTAGGACTAAACAACCTTTACATCCCTGTCATCTATAAACAGGAATATGTAATAGTAACCAAAAAATATTTCTATATTATACTTGTATAGGAAAGAAAATAATTTGTAAATAGAAATTTCCTGAAAAGAAACTACGGAAGATAATTTAGGAATAATAAAAAACAATGTTGAAATTAAACGTAAATGAGTAATAAATTAAAGATGCCCTATCGCTATCGCCAATATAGCGCCATCAGAGTGATAACAAAACTATGGAACGTCATCAGTACATCAACGTGGTTATGGCTACTAGTTCCGACGCGATAACAAAACGGAAATGTTAAAAATATCTAACATTTAAATTATAACCAATATAAATAAAAGAAAATTACCGAAAAGTCAAGCGAAAAAAATCTAAATTATATATAAACGTGTGAAAAGTATTACTGAAGTGTTAAGTTAGAGAGCATAAAGTGCTCATGATTTCATAATTCCAAGATGTAGAAGAATTGCTATAAATTAATTATCAATGTCACAAAATTAAGGCTTTTCTTTAATTGTGAGTCAATTCTATTTAGAATTTTTGTCTTAAAGTAATAGAAAATCGTTATCTGCTCTTATTACAACTTTTATAGGTTATCTTATGTATAGTCACTGTTTTATATATATTTGCCTCATGTCCACCTGTTATCAAATATAATCAACAAATATTTTTTTAAATATACACTTTCCATAGCTTTAATACTACATTTACTCAACATCATTAGACATGAATTTGTAGTTAAAATAAGACAATTAAATTAGTTAAACCTTGAACATTGTTTTTTTGCCCCCCCTTTTAATCCTTTGTTCCCTCTTTCCATTCTTTCTGTTATTTTCCAAACACGCTTGTTTAATTTACGTAATGATTATTATGCAAATTATGTTTTGTGTATCTATTTCATTACATGGTACCTTGTATTAAATTACTTTGTGTGTTCATATTTCTGTTCTATTTAACATTCAAATATTTTAAAAATTAGCAACAATTTAAACATTTTATGTTACTTGTAATTAATAGTTTTCATTAATCACTTTATAATTTTACAGCAATCAATATCATCATGATGTCATAATTAAAAAAGTTAAACTCATTGATTGTATCATGAGCTGTTCTGTAGAATTACGACAGCGTAGACAGCAGGGGATGGCGGAGGATCCTCATAAACTTGCAGCAATGATGAATAAATCTCAAAGACTTGTGTTGGGACTATTAGTTTTATTATTAGTTGATATCATTTGGGTTTCTAGTACTGAACTTACTAAAGTAAGGGATATTTAAATACTATATTTCAGTGAATTATAAAATATATCTTTTATCCAATAATATGGTTTTATATTTCAGTATATTTACAGAGAAGCAGCATTTGAAAAGCCATTTTTTACTACATATATAAAAACATCAATGTTCACATTCTATCTGCTTGGTTTATGTTTTTGGCCTCCATGGAGGGATCAATGTAATAAACCAGCAACATATATGGTACATTTAAATACAAATAATTCTTTTAACAAAATCAAATTTTCTGTTACCTTTACATTTTCTTATTCCAGTTTATAGATCCTAACGTAGAAGATGATAATTTCTATTCAGAAGCTAACACAAGTTTGGTAAATAGAAATTCTGCTTTTATTATTTTTATTTTTTTCGTTTACAAATTAATATATTAATAATTTTAATATTGATAATAATACAAACTTATTTAATTGTAGAGTGATCCAACATTTGTTCCAATAAAAACGCCAGATCATTGTGATCGTTCTTCAGGCACAGAAAGCGATGATTCATCAATACGCTCAGTAAGATTTAGTAAATTAGCAGAAGTTCGTCATATGTCAGAAAGCGATGCCACGGAAGCATTATTGGCAAGACTTAGTTATCAAGCAAGCTTGAGAGCTGGAGAACATGCAAGACGACAGGCTAATAAGTTTTCTGTTCAAGAAGTTGCTAAAATTGCACTTATGTTTTGTTTACTTGTAGGTATTAACTTAATAAGCTACAACTATATGTGGTTTAAAATTAACATAAATATTTTTTATTGCAGTGGTTTATGGCAAACTATACTTATCAAATATCATTAGTAAAAACTGAATCAGGACTTGTAACTGTATTGACATCAATTTCTAGTTTATTTACTTTATTCCTAGCTGCCTTCTTTCCTAGTAATGGTGGGGATAAGTTTACATTGTCTAAATTAGTTGCTGTCTCTATCAGTATTCTTGGATTAGTATGTATAATTACAGCAAAGCCTTTAATATAAAAAAATATTATTTCTACACTTCTTTATTTTCATAGGTTCTAGTTGGTCTTTCAGATTTAACTGTAGAAACTAATAGAATACCTACAGCCATAATATTGGCTCTAGTCAGTGCATTTTTTTATGCAGCTTATATTGTATTTCTTAAGAGAAAGGTGGATCATGAAGATAAGATGGATATTCCAATGTTCTTTGGGTTTGTTGGACTTTTTAATTTGACACTTCTATGGCCTGTGTTTTTTATTCTTCATTATGGCCATTGGGAAGAATTTGAATGGCCAGATACTAATCAATGGACATATTTAATTATTAATGGTTTGATTGGTACAGTTTTAAGTGAGGTGCTTTGGTTGTGGTATGTTCATAAGAAGTATTAAACTTAATTTTTCTGACTTAATATGTTTAATATTCGTCTTATACCTACTTGTAGGGGCTGCTTTTTAACATCATCCCTCATTGCGACTTTGGCAGTTAGTTTACTCATGCCAATGTCAATGATAGCTGATGTATTATTAAAAAAGGTCGAGTACCCTTGTATTTTCTATCTAGGAACCATACCAATGCTATTAGCATTTCTGACTGTGTCTTTTCTATCCTATTATGATAATTGGGATCCAGTCATGGATTTAATAAAAAGAATATACATCTGGATTTGTAGAAAAAATAGATCAATAAGGTAATCTACTTTAAAAAGGAATACTCTTATATAAAATACAATTTTAATGAAATTTAAAAAACATCTTTAATTATAGAATACCAGATATTGAAGCAGAGCAAACAGAATCACTCATAGGAATAAGTAGCGGCGAACACGAAGCTTAACTCGACAATAATGAAAAAGATATGTAATAAATGTGTTTTGTGTATGTATATTTCTACACCTAACAAATGCTTCGTCAATATGCATAAGACATTATCAGTATATTGTGTATATGTCTTCTCAATATGAATATCTTCTTTAATAAAAGGATTTTGTATATAAATAACTGAATGATGTATGTGTATTTAATTACAAAGCATTTTCACGAAGCATTATATAAGCAATGTTAAGCATTCTAAATTAATGATCGTAATTTCTTTTCTACAATATATATGTCATTATATTAATTTGCCATAAAAATTAAGTTTCATTCATGTGCAGAATATTATGATACTGCCAGACAATAATTGCACATTGTTCAATATATATATATTATTTAAAAGTAAAACTCGCAAAAATGTTATTTTTCACTATTTTATAAAAATCATATAGCAGAACATTTGTCCGTATTTCTTAAAAATGTTTGTTATGTTGATTTACTTCAAAGAAATTTTTACATTCTTTACAATGCATACAGAATTAAGGGTGTTAAAAATTATATTTAGCTTTTGTATTTCCTACAATTTTTAAAAAAATTATAGTACATTAATAAAAATGAATTGTGGTGTTTTATGTAAAATAATGTTGATAATGTAAATTGTGATAAGTATGTTAAAGACATTGTTTTCGTCACTAACATTATGCTATTATTTAAGTATATCTGCAATAGTGATGTATGAAGATATCAATGCTGTGTGCACTCTTTAGTTTCTTATTCTTCCTAACATTTCACTTCTTCATTTACATACACTTGAGTCTAAAAAAAGTTTGAGAAACAAGAATACTACTTATTTCAATAATAGTATCTTTTTATACGATCAAGGTATCGATAATAATCTTATCTTATATTTGTTATCAATATTGCATTATCTAAAGTATTACTTGAATAATTTCTTTAAATATTTCTTTTTTTTTAGTATTGTTTAAAAATTACTTATAGAAAAAGTATCAAGAATGTAGAAGAGCTTAATTTATATTTTGTTGTATATTTTCAAAATAACTTAGCATATATTATTATATAAAAATATTTGTTAAATATTATGTACTTATTTAAAATGCAGTATGCCCTAAATTTTAAGACAACGCCAGTGAGATATCTATGCAATTTTAATGATGTAAGATCTTTATAATGGAATTATATTTAGATTTTGGACCAATTTCAAATTCGATAATACTAAGAAATATGGTGGCTAGGGAAAATTGAATATTCATCAATGCATTTTATGACATACATCTTTTATATTTGATAAAAATGATAATTCTATCATCTTTCTTAAATCTAGTCAAAATAATTGTACTGATAGATTGCTTTATCGAAGTATATATTTTACACATAATATAACATCTATAATCAACTTCCTTATTTATAAAAATGGACTTTGCTCATAAAACGATGTTAATAACTTTTATATTTTTATTAAAACAATGTTTACAATTTTCTTTAATATGTTCCAAAATGGAAATATGTAAAAATAAGTTATAATTAATGTTTACACAGATTTTAAATTTGCACATATGCGGTATACATACACATACATAACAAAGAGTTATACTCGTTATGTCATAGATTGTAATATTTTGTAAGTAGAATTAAGAAATCCATATATAAGTGTACAATTAGCTTGATATTGTGATATAACTATTATGATGCGCAAATATACTTTAATTTAGTGTAATATAAATCAAGCTATAAGATGCAGATCGTAGTTAATTGTTCCTACATCTACTACAATTGTATATTTATTGTACATACAATATTTTAATATTAAGATTAGAATGATATACATGTTATATAAATACATCTGTCATTAATAAAACAAAATAACTGATTATCATAACACCTTTGATATTTCTGTACAAAAAGTTATTGGCTCTTATTAAGAATAAAAATAATTGTTCCAATATGAAAACCTTTTTTATAATTGTACGTAAAAAAAACATTTGAATCCAGGAAAAACAAAAATAATTTTACTTGAAGTATAGAACTATTACTTTGTGAAACATGAAATTAACGTTAAACCTATACAGTTTTTGTATTTCTTCTAATATTAATAATTTATATAATTAGTCCAGGAATTACTTTTACAAATGCTTTGAAAAAAGTGGAAAGTATTGAAATGCATGACTGCTTCAATATGGCATATCAGGATAATGCAAATGCTCTGCAATTACACATAAAAAGTAAGGAACCTTCAAAATACCTTTTGCCCAAAAGAAAGTCCAATACAGCATTTAATTGATATACTCTTACTTCAGTAAACAGTGAAAATCTATTGCCAGTTTCACAAAAGTACAATGCTGGATCATTACGGTAAGAGATTAAATTAAATGTTTATTTTTTATTTAGAAAATACTTTTTATTTTAAACTATTTTAGTATACCAGCTGACCCTTCTTGGCCTAAAATACCGCAACGTAAATTAACTAATGATGGTGATACTATTGAACCTCCATGTATAGTCAAATTAAGTGGAACTCCTAGGAGTCGTACTATAGTTCAAACGTCGTTAAATCAGTAAGTATTAATTTTAAATGTTCTGAAGCTTTACGTAATTGGTATTGGTAAAAATATAAATTTACATATTTGGAAACACAGATCTCCTAAATCTACAGTAACTAAAGATAGTGCATACTCTTCTTTTCATCATCAGAAAACTACTTCAAGTATGTACACTTTGAGGAAATTTCCTGGTTACATCGATCCTCGTTTTAAAAAGTATTTCATTTGTGAAAACTTAAAATATGAAATAGATAAAAATTAACATTAATATAAAAATATGCTTAAACATTTTTAAGCAGAGTGACAAATATTAAGAAGAATCAAGTTACATCAACTGAATCATTACAAAAAGAAGTGGATCAATCTAATGTTACTACTTTTACAGAACATCTACATACAGAAGAAACAGAAAAATTAATGCCTGAGAGGTATATGTCAATTTTAATTGAAAGTATATTGCATAATTACAATTATGATTTTTACAACTACTATTATTTTAGGGAACAAACTAAAATAGAGAAAGGACAAAAGCTTCATGAAGAAAAGGAAATTAAATCAACACAAAATTATATGGCAAATCATATCCTTGATATTAATAAAGAATTACAATTAGAAAAAACTCATTGCACAAAAAACTCAGAATTAAAAAGACAAGATTATATTTCAGAAGGTAGCAATAAAAATGAAATTACAGCAAAAGATAAATGTGTGAAGAATGTGAACTCTTTTGAACATATATCAAAATCAATAGTTAATGATGCAAATACTCAAGTGGACATCACTTCTATGCCAGTACAAGTATATGTTCTTATATTTCATATATAATTATATTTTTATTAGAAATATAAATAACAGGCCAAGTTTCTTTATCGTTTTAATGTATTTAGGAAAGTAATGGGCAGTTGTTTTTTGTGTTAGACAAAAAATTGCAATCACATCCTCTAAGTGCAATTACTGTTCCTCAAGAATATGTAAATCAGTGCTATAATGTACAACTTCCAATCCTTGCAATGCAAGTATCTACTACAGGAACAAGTAATGTAATACAACAATGTATAAATCATTCGGAATACCAGAACCAAATCAAAACTCCATCTTTAAGGAAGGAAGAATCTGAACATCATATTCATTCAAACCAAACACAGAATAAAAGCACCTTCCTCATTAACAGTAATAATTTTATAAACACTATTTAAATTACTTTATTTTCCATTTATTAAAATCATAATTTTTCAGATATTGAAGAAAAGGATATCTATGAGAGAAAAAACACATTAGTGGTGCAAAGTAATGCACTTGAAGAAAATAGAAAAAGTTGTTTCACGCCAGACTTTCCAGAAAATTCAGCTGTTTCTGAAAAATTACCAAATTTAAATATTCAGAAAGAACGACAAGAATCTAGCGATTCCGAATATTATATTCCCGATATAAATAAAAGAAACATACATAATAATGTTCTCCAATGTTTAAAAATGAGAAAAATGACATGTGATGCAAGTGGTGAAGAAACAACAGATTCTGAAATTATTAGAAAAAGAATTATATTTAAAAAAGAATTTATTGATACAAATGAATCCACAAAGAAAGGTAATAATATTAATACTGACGCTATACATGATGATATCAAAGCTTTAGCTCACAATCATGATAAAGTAAATTATATATCAAAAAATACTGATCAAAATCAATCTTTATATCAAAATTACAAAATCGGTATTTGTGAGACGAAAGGTAGAAATAAATCCGAACAATATTTATCTTCTAAAAGAAATAGATGTACCAGGAAACTTTGTCGCAATTCAGAACCATATATCACATTTAAACAAAAAAAGACATCAGCGAAATTTTCTAGGAAAGCTAGATCTTATTTTCAAAAGAATTCTCATTCAGCATTAGTAGATTCTGATTATACTTTAGTGTGGCCTAATTTTCAATATAACAAATACAAACGCAATCATACAAATATTCATAAATTCAGTAAGTATAAAGCAAGAAATATGAGTCAACATTTTTATTCTGTTCCCACACACAAACGAAATACGAATACACAAATTAGTAATGTCTCGAATCTTATTGAACAAAATTATTTGCAAAGCAATAAACATATAGATTCAAGGCAAGAAGTTACTAAAAGTTTATCGCGGGCATGTTTGCAAAGAGAACATTACAAGTATGAAATTTCTCCAAGATCAAATACAGATGATAAATTTGAAAGATCAAAAGGTATTTCGCCAAAAACCCAAGAATTGCTAAATAAAAGTTACTGGGAGTATTATAACAGATTGAGGCACAAAATAAAGAATACAAGCAGTATAGAACAGCAATATTCATATAATTTAACAATGGATACACCTGAAGAAAGAAATAAGGGGAAAGTAAATGAAGTATACGATCAGGAATTAAGAAGTCAATTAGAAGTAAATCCTGAACTTCGAACGTTAAAACAATGCACAGCTCTTTCTACTATGATTAATAAAGCATTGTAAGTTATATAAACAATTGATTTATATATATATTAAAAGAGTAATAACTTATTTTTCGTAACTATACAGAGACTCGAATCTTGAATCAAATATTGTGCAAACAGAACAATTATACATAAATGATAATATGAAAACGTCATTAAATCATATAGTCAGTGCGCAAAATTCTAATACAAAGAAGATTTCATATTTAACTACAGATGAATCTGTTACTAATAAAGTAAGATGTAATGGGTATAAAACGAATGATAAAAAATTTTTGGAACTTAAATCCATTAGTAAATATCCATTTTATATACAAATTTAGAGTTATTAATCTTTATTAAATAGTCCATTATATATTACTTTCTTTAATTTTTAGTTTTTTTTGGTGGTATGATGTATATTCTAATAATATTTTTACCAATGTTGTATGACTATTTTTATTACGAAGAATACGATGACTACTACGAAAATTTAAGTTATTTGGAACTGGTAGTGGAATATATTTTCTCTTCATTTAAAGAAGCATTTGGAGGTGTATTCAATGGTTTAAAACAAATTTTTTTTTATCCAGTAAGATTATAAACGAAATTATAATATTCATTAACGTTAAATGAATGAAAGAGTGACATTAAATTTTATATAATTTTATACGATTTCTAGCATGCATGTAAGAAATGCACCAATATCACATAAAATTAACGATGGTCCCCGCATTACGTGCAAGTTTAAAAGTACACATTTTACTGTTTGTTCTTTGCATATTGATTAGTATTTATTTTTGTATTAGACAAGTATTTTTATAATTAATCTCTGTGTAAATGTTTCGCAATTTGTATATGCATATTTACAATTAAAATGTCATCTGAAGACTATTTATCTCCATAAACTTTTAATTATATCAGTAACATCACGTATTTACGTTATTAATATTACATATTTTTTCCAATTATCAAAGTATCTATCAATATTTATAATGAAATTGCAGTTTGCTAGTAGAATAGCAAATTATATTAATTGATGATGGTACGCATCTGGAGAAGTGGTATCTTTATCCCTAATTGCTGCTTATTTTGACTTTTGACTGTAATGTTTATATGTATAAAATTAGATATGGTTTGGATGTGCTTTATCTGTAGTATCAATATCGGCCAAGTTTCTTTCTGTCCTGATCAAGTAAAGTGCGTTGCGTCTGTAAGATTCATTTTCGCCTCTCAATTCCTTTTTATTTTCAGAAAAAAATGCACAGAAGAGATAAAAAAGTTTTGTAGTGTTTATAGTGATACACCAATCAATAAATTGACCATTCAAAAGCGGATCAAAAGGTTTAAATATGGAAATTCCAATTTGACTTAAGCAATGGAAAACGAAGTGTCGGGCCATCAACGAAATTGCGAATTTAATCTATCAAAATTCAAGATATACGATAAAGAAAATTACCAACTTGTTACACATACCAATAGAACATAAAATCATTAGCCTTTTTTTATATATTATGATAGTTTTCAATGCATAGAATCCAAAAATGCAAGCGTTAATTTTAAAAATCTAGCGACTCAAAAGTTATGCGAATGCAAAGTTGAGCATATTTTGGCATACTTTACACGGTTATTTTGACACCATGTTTTACATACGCATGGACCACTGGATCCCTAAAGACTTTCATTTTTTAATTCTACACGCTGAGAACTATTAAAAGACTATTTTGTATTCCCTAAAGTAAAATTAAATCCAGCACGAATTATCCGAGAAAATTCATCCAAGAAAATGTAAACGGAATTACTACACAACCTATTAGTAGTGCTCCGGTAACCGACTATGGATCTAAACTTTATCTAATCAGTTATCGGGGAGGTAAGTGCATTTTTAAGAAATTTTAAGTATCTCTCCTTTCCATTGAATGCAACTGATATGCAAATATCTCCACGAAATTAAAATCTGTTCCAAGAATTGCGTATAGTAACAATAGCGACGCCCAATTAACGCGGTATGCGTCAGTACTACGCATATCGCTCATTTTCGACTGCGTTCGTAAAACATCGTTAACGATGGTACTGTCATCAGTAGGCGAAAATGGGAAACATATTTAACCCTTCGTAAGTTCGTAAACTACAAATGCACTGTGCGCACGTTGATTTCGGTCATTTTGCCTGGAGATCTCCGGTTTGACATACATGGGAGAGGCCCGCGATTTTTAACATCAGTACTGCAAAAGTGTGTATATATCATCTCATCATACAGGAATTGTAATATTAATTAGCATTTAAATAATCTTCTGCGGTGAAAGAGGATACAAATAATCGTCGATTAAGAAAAGTACGATGGCAGACTATGTAATTGGTGACACAAAACCGGCAGATATACCTCTACCGGATGATGGCCTTTCAGCAGCACAATTATTCGCTACCGGCGACGGTCTTACGTATAATGATTTTATTATTTTACCCGGTTACATTGATTTTACCGCCGACGAGGTTGATTTATTATCGCCGTTAACGAAGAAGATTATGATTAAAGCACCGCTGGTATCATCTCCCATGGACACAGTTACAGAATCCGACATGGCTATTGCCATGGCTCTATGTGGAGGAATTGGAATAATACATCATAATTGTACGCCCGAGTATCAAGCCAATGAAGTACATAAGGTATATATATATATATATTAATTTAAATATTTTCATTTGTCTAGTATAATCGCTAAATTTTTATTGCAACTCATGATTTCGCTCAAATTTGCTATTCATATAGATGGATTGCAGGTTTCATCTCATTTTATATATCTATGATTTTTTTATTCGAATAATAACATTAATGTTCAATGATAACATATAGATTAACAGTAAATAATATCCTATCAGGAAAAATTATTAAGGAAGCTTTATAGGGGATTTCTTCTACTTTATTGAATTAGTCATACTGATCTCATTTATGCTTATATTTTCTCATATTTCTTATATTAAAAATAAGGAAATAAATGAAGGTTTTTAAATTTCCAAATTGTACATTAATGTGTTTAAACTTTTTTATCTAATTTTTGTGATTCTAGGTCAAAAAATATAAACATGGTTTCATTAGAGATCCAGTAGTCTTATCACCCAATCACACAGTCAAAGACGTCCTAAATGTGAAAGCTGAACATGGCTTTTCTGGTGTCCCTATTACAAATACAGGAAAAGTTGGGGGAAAACTATTGGGTATTATAACATCCAGAGATATTGACTTTTTGGAAAGTACAACAAATCAACAATACATAAAATTGGAATCAATAATGACAAAATTAGAAAATTTAATCACTGCAACTGCTGGTGTTACATTACAAGAAGCAAATGTAATTCTTGAGAAGTCTAAAAAAGGGAAGCTTCCAATTGTCAATGAAAAAGGAGAATTAGTATCTTTAATGGCAAGAACTGATTTGAAAAAAAATCGTAGTTATCCAAATGCCAGTAAAGATGAGAATAAACAATTGTTAGTTGGTGCTGCTATTGGCACACGCAATGCTGATAAACAAAGACTGCAACATCTTACTACAGCTGGTGTTGATGTTATTGTTTTGGATTCTTCTCAAGGCAATTCCAAATATCAAATTGATATGATTAAGTACATTAAATCAGAATATCCAGAATTGCAGGTAATTGCAGGAAATGTTGTAACAACTATGCAAGCTAAAAATCTTATAGAAGCTGGAGCAGATGCTTTAAGAGTTGGGATGGGTTGTGGATCTATTTGTATTACTCAAGAAGTTATGGCTGTGGGAAGACCTCAAGCAACTGCTGTATATAAAGTTGCAGAATATGCAAGGAAATTTGGTGTACCTGTTATAGCTGATGGTGGTATTCAATCTATTGGGCACATTATTAAAAGCTTAAGTTTAGGTGCTAGCACAGTTATGATGGGATCTTTATTGGCTGGTACCTCAGAGGCACCAGGTGAATATTTTTTTAGTGATGGTGTACGTTTAAAGAAATATAGAGGTATGGGCTCGCTAGAAGCTATGAATAGAAAAGATGCACATGGCTCAGCAATGGATAGGTACTTTCATAATGAAATGGACAAATTGAAAGTAGCTCAAGGTGTTAGTGGCTCAATAGTTGACAAAGGAACTGTTTTAAAATTCTTACCCTATCTGTTATGTGGCATTAAGCATGGATGTCAAGATATTGGAGCAAAATCTATCTCTACCTTGAGATCTATGATGTATAGTGGAGAATTAAAATTTGAAAGAAGGACACATTCTGCTCAGCAAGAAGGAAATGTTCATAGCCTTTTCTCATATGAAAAAAGACTTTTTTAAATAGGTAAATATTAAATGAGCACCTTACAAAAGGAGAAGTACCTGCATTTAATTGCATATAATTTGCCAATTTTAACAAATTATTCCCTGAATTATGTAAACTCACATATTTGCTTATACCTAAACATATAACCATGCAAAAATATTTTATGAACAATTTGTCTTTTGATAATGGACAAGTGAAATTTACTTCACAATTATTTTACATGTAATATACTTACATTATAATGTATTTATGAGATACAATGTGTATTCTTTACACATAAATGTATAAGAAAAATTGATCGATACAAGAGAAGAATTTCACTGGCAATTAATTTATAAAAAATCCTATAAATTTACATGAAAAATTTTTTCACATTTCTTTAATAATTCAATTTATTATTACATGTATGTACATGTATGCCATCCTTTAAGTAGATTAATCTGTTTGATTGATATTACATTTATGACTGAATTGTTAAACGAGTTATAGCTGTATATTACTGTAATATTCTTTTCTTGTTGCATTCTTTATATCTGATTTATATCCCAAAATCTATATTGTTTGAAATTCCCATGAAATCATATTAACATTTCAATAAAATTAATAAGTAAGAAAATTAAAGGTATGTAGTATCCTTAAAAATCTACAATGCAGTAAGAAAAGGATAAAGAAAACAAATCCAGAATTTACATGCCAAACTATGGGAACACTATTGGAAAGAAATTTAATCAACTTAATTGTTTATTAGTTGTATATTCATTCCTACTGTAACGTGATAAAAAAAATATCTCACTAGATTCCAGTGTTATATTTTATCAGCTATTTTAATATAATTTATCAAAATATATTTTTATGATCCTGATTTAATATAAGCTATCTTTTGAGATGAAGGATTTAAGCCCAAGTACTTAAACTAAGTCAATTAATTATATAATCCTAAACATATGAATTAAAAAAATACAATACACCATTTTATTATAGTCAACCGCAAATTTTATACAGATGTTATAACAAAATTGTATATTTGAAATAAACCCCTAACTAATGCTAAATATATCTTGTATACTTTACTTTATTACTATATATTCCATACAAGTATTTGCATTGAATAAAATAAATTATTAAAATATATCGGACGTTTATTTAAATCATGACATTATACCGTTATATATCGCGCTCTTTTTGAACATAACCTAAAAGTTACCCCGCAACTGGTACAAAAACAAGAGGTCGAAGAAGTGTGAGATTTTTAAACAATGGTTTTATGTAACGTAGAATGTTTAGAAAGAATTTCAAATTACTTAGATGTTTCACCGCTACCACTAGAAATGCAAGAAAATGTAAAATAATAAATTTTGTATGAAAATAAATTACTTTCGAGATCGCGATTTTTATATTATTTTATAGGTAATCGTTACTACGGAAAGGGAATCAAATGAAAAGATAGAAGGGTTTAGTACTATAATTCAACTGTTGATTGAAAATTCGAAATATCCTGACATACTTGGTATTGACAATGAAATGAAAGCATTATCACGTCAATGGCTGGAATATGCAGTTGTCTGTGTTAATTACGCTGATACTCCTGCTAATGCAAAAAGAGTCTTGCAGGTAATTAAAATCCAATTTATTCAATTATTTATCTAATAAAATTAAAGAAATACAAAATTACACTAATTGAGTTAGAAATGTACAAAATATATACAGAATTTCATTTTTATAGGAATTAAATGTTACATTAAGAGACAAGACATATTTAACTGGTACAGAGAAAACCATTGCTGATGTTACATTGTATTATGCTCTACATTCAATAATGGTAATGAAAATAAAGTGCAATAAGTAGAGCATGGGAATCCTTAGTAGATTGTATGGATCAATCTAATCTCTTTGACCTATTTTTGTGTTGCAGCGGGAATTAACTCATCAAGAGAAAGCTCAATATGTACATGTCTCAAGATGGTTTGATAACATGCAACAAGAAGAAAAGTTAAGACAACAATTAGATTTAATTTCTTTTGATTTGTTACATCTATTTTTATGAATAAAATAAAGAAAGAGTAGTAATTTTATAGACATTACATATTATTGTTAAAATAACTTGAGGAACAATAACAGACAGTTACATATTTATTTGTCAACTTATAAAAATAGAAGTAACTAAATTGACAAAATATAAAATTTAAAACATAATGTATTTCTTGTGTCACATATGATAATCTTTTTACATTAGTTCAAAGATAACAATAGCAACCTAGTATCATGGAATAAATCTTTTTAATATATCGAAAAATGTGATTGTTTTGTTTTGTTTTAGATAGACAAATTGCGCATGTTAATTTTCGCAATTTAGAGCTGATTCCTATATCTTGTCTATGCTCTAAGCAATTACAGTATTACGGTATTAACTATTCACATATGCATATTTATGTATTCGTATTTTATTATTACAAGGCATAGACTTGCCCTGACATCTTACGGAACCTCGTGTTATATGTTCTAAAATACCGGTTGTTCAGGTCAAAGTTCAGAGAAACAGAGGTTTTACCATACCCTGTACGATCTAGAATCTAGAGCGCTGAATGTAATTTATATATATATATATTCAAATCAACCGCGGAAGTTGATAAAGTTACTAACAGTTATTACTAATTGAATCGTAATATTTGATGGGAAATATCAAATAATATGACTTAATTGGCTGTTATCATAATTATAGTTTTATGTAATTCAAAAATGTATTAGACTATTAACAAAACTGTCACTGATTTTTTAAATTATGAAGTATCAAATCGAATGAGAAATTTTTTATCTTTTTGGCAATGTATAGTGAAATAATGCTTGTTTTTAATTAAATAATTTTATTCTTCAAAATAATTTCCATTATACTCAACAAACTTCTATAATAGACAAATATAATAGATTCTATTTGTAATCACTATTCCATCCAGGCATATAGTATTAAGTAGAATAGATGATTCGTAATACCCAGATAATACGTAACTAGTTTTTATTGATTTATTAAAATTTGTGGTTTCAAAGATGTTAATAATTTAACATATAACCAAAACATGCATATTAATTTATTTTTTAATTTTTTCCAATATCTCTCAATGAAATGAAGCATATATACGATTAACAGAAACATTTGAAATTTATTTTAAAATTAATAGTTGTTTTAATGTTACTACCTTTATTAACATCTTTCAAACAATTTCAACAATATTCAATTGTATAGTGACATAATGATGTATTGTACATGTATAAGTATATATAGCACATAAGACTAAAAGGTACTACATCTAATACTTTATGTTGATTTTCCTAACTTAGCTTTAATTTATCAATAAATAAGGATAAATATTTAATCAGTCTTAAATAGAGAAAATAACATAAATAATGATTGATCTGAGATAATACATGCATTTTGTACTTTCCATAATTTTATATATAAAATATTGCATATCATTCCATAAATTATATTTATATATGTTGTACTTTTATATAACATATTTTCTGTTTAGAAAATTAGAAAATAAGAATTTATGCTTTGTTAAATATATAACAAGCCAGTTATATCATTGTTTTAAACTACATAACTATAAGATTCACATTTTCGTATTTTGATATCATTAGTTGAAAATATTATTTTTGATATCATCACACAACATAAATTACTTACTACTACTAATTAAGTTAATAATATTAGTCAATATAAATAATAATAAATATGATCACTGTAGAATGTTATACAATTCTTTTTAAAGTACGTAAACACTACTATATTATTATGATACTTCTAACATATTAAAGACACATGTAGACAAAAATTAGTATTCCATTTAATATTCCAATTAAATAATTTATTTGTACTCCTGATACCTTTGAAAATCTGGAAAAGAAATAAGATATATGTAACAGAAGAAGCAATTAAAAAGTTATATAAAAAATACTCAAGTTACATAATATACAAATAATATGATTATATATTACTTAATTTAATTAAGTACAGTAATTATATACAGTAAATTTTCCAAACTTTAACTTACCTTTGTTTAGAGGGACTAAAAGGGGAAGGTGGATTGATTCCAGGAATACTGCTATCTTTGTAAATTATAAACCAAGTAAAACCCATCATAATAAGACCACATACTGCTGCTTTTATTAGCCATCCATATGTTTTAAAAAATGATGTCATTACATTCACAACATCATCGTATTGACTACCATTGACAAATTTGTCACTTATAGTTGTTAACTGTTTTACTTTGAACTCTGATATATCAGATATACGTGATAAATCAAATACATTGAATATGTTTGAAAATATAGACGTTGATGATGCTACATATTTAACATTATTTTGCAGCTGTAAAATACTACCTAAAGAGATGATATGAAAATACCAACAGTTACAATAACATATAAATTATTTAACATGCAATGCTGCAACAAAATTGATTTCTATATGTCTAAATTTATTAATAGAACAAAAAAATTTTCATTTGTAGATTTAATTGTAGTTTAGAGAGCATATTCTATTTAGAATGTATTAAGACACATTGAAAACAAATTAAATTCGCAAATTAGATTGCAAATGACGCAACATTGCACAAGTATATTAAAGCATAAATTTTGCATTATTATTTGAAGCTTGTCAATACGAAGATATTGAAAAAAAGTTATCATAAACGATACATTCCTTGTGTTTAATAAATTTTATATCAAGATAAATATATACAAAGTATAAATACATGCAACATGAATTAACACACACAAGACAAACTTCTTAATAAAAAAAAAATACGACTGAACATTACTTACCATAATTTATATATATTTTTCCCAAGACAATAGACAATGATATTATAAACAGCACTAAACTGAAATTCTGTTCATTTATTTGTAATCTTTTCCATAACCTCACTGGTGCAGTGCAATTTTTGTTTGTCACTAAATCGTTAGTTCTATTTAAACGTGAATTTAGATTTTTTTCACCCATTTCGATTTCCAATTATAAAACACATATACATTTATATTGAACATTCAAAAGATTGTGAATGACAAGTGAAGTGATACGTATCACCAAAAATAACAGTGAATAATAATAACACACATAAATAGCACTCGATTCATACATATACCTTTACGTAAAACTCTTGCGCATGCGTGTTAGAAACGATTATTCAGGACTGTATTATACGATTTGTATTCAAATTCAAAATATCACATTTTAAGTACTATATTAATTTTTTGTAAATTCTACACAGAATTTAAAAATATGTGGATATTATAGAGAATAACTAAAATGAATGATCAATAAATTTCAATTTTATAGTTTATATGTCTATTATAATACTATAATTTGTTTCTTTATAATTTATTTATTATTTGCAATAATAATATCTTAAATATATAGTTGTAAAATAATATGTTTGATATGTTGTATTGAAAACCGAAGTAAATGATAATGCACATCGCAGCAACGCTCCTGCAGTTATATGATTATGGAGGGGTGAAAGGTAGGTTAGAGGTTTCAGTTAACCGCAGTCGTCATTCGCTTAGCGGCGAAGACGGTGTGTTTGAAGGAGCTGGACTCCACAAGGAACAAGTTATTTGTATTTAGACGTATATGGAACCGTAAATTACGCATATATATTTATTATTAAAAAAATGGCAACGCAAGAGGAAATTGGTATTGGAGATTTGGTCCTTTTGGATGAAATCACATTGGAAAAAATTGTGGAAAATTTACGAGTTAGGTAAGATCATGTTTTGACTAGTGATGAATAAGGCGGTAAATCAGGAAATTGGCGGGAAATGGAGGAATACAAGTTACTTTTCCTTTAAAAAACGTGACAGGTGTCCTGTTTATGTTTCGATAGTGTTAGTATTTCGTAGATAATCCACCAAGAGGGCGTGGCTAACCGTATAGCAGGTGGTTGCAATTCGGTTTCGTTATTTGGATTTGAACTTGACCTATATATAATACCCATGATATAATAGAATACATGAAAATTTTATATCGAGAGCACCCTCAAATAATAATATGCTCCTGAACATGGATTTTATTTCCATAACTATGAATTTATGCATTTCTTTCCGTTTTTATATTTATATAAAATCGTTAATTATAATACGTATTTTAATGTGTTTACATTTTTATATATAAAGCTATTAGTATATGTTTAAAATATTTAGTTTTATAGTAAGTAATATTTAAGTCTTATCTTGTTCCGTATTCTATGAGTCATCGTCTTCAGTTCTTTGGTATCTTAAACTTTACATGATACTTAACTAACTGTTCTTGATAATAAAAATGTTTACAATTTCTTTTATTCTATGTATGAAACACATATTTAATAACATTTCATTTAAAAATGAGATACTTATTCTGTTTATAAATAAATACATATATTTTTTAAAGTAAAGATCATTTGAAAAAATGTATAGTTTCAAGCGCGCGATTGATAACGAAGATAGATAACGCAACTTAGTATAATGAATTGTATACGTTTGTATTGTAAATTGTTTTATACGTAATATACGTATAACGTTTCCTACGTAGAATACGTAGTAAACGTATTTAATTTTTAACCTTAATATATGATTATATTATAACACTTAATAAACAAACTAAAACATTAGTTGGATATAATGATAAAAAAATAATTGATAAAACGATAAAATTTATCTTTCAAAAATAAAAACAAGTTTATATATTAGCACATATACATATCAAAGTTCTGTTGAATTATATTTATTTATTATACTTATATTTAATTTTATTTTAGATACAATGGTGGAAAAATTTATACGTACATTGGAGAAGTATGTATCAGCATAAATCCATACAGAAGTGTAAATATATATGACAATGATTATATTAATAAATATAAAGGTAAAGGATCATATTTCACATAGTAACGTCATAAAGACATGTTGACTAAAAAAAATAATTAAAAATTATCAGATAATATATAAGAACAATTTTAAAAATTATATTTTAGATAGAGAATTATTTGAAAATCCACCACATATTTTTGCAATTGCTGATGCAGTGCACAGAGAAATGAAGCAACAACGTCGTGATACTTGTATTGTAATTAGTGGGGAATCTGGTTCTGGTAAAACAGAAGCAAGTAAAATTATTATGAAATATATTGCTGCAGTTACCAATTTAAGTGGTCAACAAGAAATAGAAAGGTGTATAGATCATTCAAGAATAGTATCTTATTGTCAAATCTTCTGAAGTCATTTCATTTGTCTTTAGAATTTTGTATCTATAGCATCTAATATTATATTTTCTCGTCTGTCAGAGTAAAAAATATTCTTATACAATCTAATTCACTACTGGAAGCTTTTGGAAATGCAAAAACAAATAGAAATGATAATTCCTCTCGATTTGGAAAATACATGGATATAGATTTTAATTTCAAAGGTGATCCAATTGGTGGTCATGTTACTAACTATTTATTGGAAAAGTCAAGAGTTGTATATCAGCAAAATGGTGAACGGAATTTTCATTGTTTCTATCAGGTATTAACAATAATTTCATTGTATATTATTTTTCTTCACTGCACATAAAGTATTGTATTTGCAAAACAGTTTACTTAAAATTTGCAGTTATTAAATGGTTCCAGTGAAACAGAGTTAAATAAATTACGCCTAGTACGAGATCCAGCTGCTTATTTCTATGTTTGTGCTGGAAATTGTAATAAAACCAATGCAACTGATAAAAGTGACTATAAAACAGTTACTTCAGCTATGTGTACTCTTGGATTCACTCAAAATGAAGTGCAGACAATCTGGAATATCATTGCTGGCATATTACATTTGGTTTGTTGTAACTAAAATAATGAAGAAAATTAGAAAGTTACTATTTCATTTCTAATATGAAATTTGTTTTTTCAGGGCAACATTACTTTTAAACTTATTGACGACAAACTTTTCATTGAAAATAGAACTGCTTTAAACGATACAGCAAATTTATTTTCTATTAGTGTACAGGAATTAAGTACAGCTCTTACACAAAGAGTTATTGCAGCAGGTGGAGAAGTTATGCAAAAAACTCATACTTCAACAGAGGCAGAATATGGTAGAGATGCCTTTGCTAAGGTAATATTTGCTTTTATGTTTCCCATGTTTAAAAAATAAGTAAATAGTACTTAAATTTTTATTAAATAATAAAAACTAAATTATATTTTAGGCTGTATATGAAAGGTTATTTACTGAAATTGTATCTCGTGTTAATAGTGCAATTAATGTAAATGATACAGAAGCTTATAAAAGATATAGAACAGTAATTGGAGTACTTGACATATATGGTTTTGAAATTTTTGATATAAATAGTTTTGAACAATTCTGTATTAATTACTGTAATGAAAAGTTGCAACAATTGTTCATTGGTAAGAAAATTTTACATAAACTTATTATATTGAAAAAATTGAATAGACATTTAATATTATTAGATGTATTATTATTAATTACATTTAATATTTTAGAATTGGTATTAAAACAAGAACAAGAAGAATATAAAAGGGAAGGTATAGCATGGCAAAATATTGATTATTTCAATAATCAAATAATTTGTGATTTAGTAGAGCAACCTCATAAAGGAATGATAGCAATTATGGATGAAGCTTGCCTTAATGTCGGCAAAGTTACAGATGAAGTTAGTTTTCTTAATTTATTATATTGATATTCATTATTTATTATATACTATGCTTGCAAAAGTTATGATTATTCTGTATAATATTTCTAGATGCTTCTAGAAGCTATGGATCAAAAATTACTTGATCATAAACATTATGCTTCTCGACAATTGAAGCCAATGGATAAAGAACTTCAACATAAAATTCAATTTAAGATTAAGCACTATGCTGGAGATGTAATATATAATATTAATGGCTTTTTAGATAAAAATAAAGATACGTTATTTCAGGATTTTAAACGTTTACTTTATAAAAGCAGTAATCCAATAGTTAGCAAAATGTGGCCTGAAGGTGCACAAAACATTCTAAAAGTATGTAAATACATTTACTACATAATTGCGTATTACATTATTTTTATTGTTATACTATTTCATTTTAGACAACAAAAAGGCCTTTAACAGCTGGAACTCTTTTTCGTAATTCCATGATAGCTCTGGTTAAGAACCTAACAAGCAAAGAACCATTCTATGTGAGGTGTATAAAACCTAATGAAGTTAAATCACCAGTTGTATTTGATGAAGAAAGAGTAAATCATCAAGCACGATATTTAGGTCTTCTCGAAAATGTATTAGTTAGAAGAGCAGGTTTTGTGTATCGTCAACGATATGACACATTTTTAAAACGGTATCTGTCTATATATATATATGCAGAAAAGTAATGTGATTATTACATAACGAAATTTTTTAAATTATATTACCAATGAAATTATTTTTATCAGGTATAAGATGATATCTCAATACACTTGGCCAAATTTTAGAGGTGGTAGTGACAAAGATGGTGTACGTACTTTAATGGATGAAAAAGGTTTTAGTAATGATGTAAAATATGGACATACTAAAATATTTATTCGTTCACCACAAACACTTTTTGCATTAGAAAAGGTCAGCGTTATTTAATTTTGTCTATTTAAAATTACGCAAATATTGAAACAAATCCTTTAAAACATATTTATTTTTAGGCACGTAGCGATTTGATCCCGGGTATTGTAATATTATTACAAAAGCAATGGAGAGGATATTTATGTCGTCAAAAGTATAAAAAGATGAAAGCTGCCCTTATTATAATGAAACATTATCAAAAGTATAAAATGTACACCTATATCAAAGAATTAGAAAAAATGTTTCAAAATGCAAAAACAATGCGGGATTACGGCAAACATTTAACTTGGCCCTGTGAAAATTTTGCTGTGAGACACATAATATTTGCTTTAAAAATGATGTATGAAAGATGGTGGGCATGGATGATTCTCAGACTTATCCCTAGAGACGACTGGCCTCAACTACGATTGAAGGTATATATATCGTCACTCAAGATAACTAATTCTTAATTCCAATTTTTGACATTAACACAATCTTAGATGGCTGCGGGCGTAGTTTTGCGTTCAAAGCGACTTCATTGGGGACAAGATAGACGTTGGGAGGGGAATTATCTTTCCAAACCAGATGAAAATCCTCAAAGTGATATTTTTAATTCTTCAATAAATAATCTTCGCAATACCGATCATTTTAAAGCAGTTTTATTTAGTGCATTTATTAGAAAAACCAACAGGTTTGTATTGAGTGTTGTTACATTACATGCTGAATTTTATCAATTCTGTTATAAGTAAATTATAATTATAGATTTAATAAACCAAAGGATCGTGTACTAGTAGTTACTGAACATGCAATATACAAGCTTGAAAGTTCTAAATTTAAAAATATGAAAAAAGGCATGCCAATAACGGAAATAACAGGTTTAAGTGTATCACCTGGAAAAGATCAGCTTATAACAATTCATTCAAATCGAGGAAATGATTTTATTATGTCAATCATTGCTAAAGATGATAGAGTTGGAGAACTTGTTGGTATTTTAAGTAATAAATATAATCAGTGAGTACATATTTATTGTTTAAAATTTTATATGCAAAGCTTTGCTGCTTGAATATATATTAAAATATTATATTTTATGCTAGATTACGTTCTGCTGATCTACAAATTACAGTGGATGTAAAATTTAAATGTATGCTGGGAAATAAGAGTAAAGTATTACGAGTAGAAGTACATCCTGAAGTTCATGAACCAACGTTCAAAAAAGATGGTGAAAATATCATATACGTCATTCCGCCGTCAATCGGTATAATTGATGGAAGTGCTAATACAAGGTTCAGAACCGCTAACTAAAATAATCCTTTCAACTGCCTTTCTAATATTTTATCATAAATATTAAGGTTAAATTATTATATATACTAATAATGTTACTACAAAAATATTTTTTGAAAATATCTTTTTATATATTCATACATCTATTAATGTACAAATAATATTAGGAATATTAATAGGGTCGTAAGTTAAAAACAAGTGACAATACAGTAATTTAGTAATATAAAGCATTTTTAGTGCAAATACGCGAGTATTTTACGAGTATTTTACTGTATCAAATAAGTAATGGAAAGACTTTATTATATTGTTTAACAAAACTTCTTTATGTAAATATATACAAAATTAAATCCATTAAAAGTAATGCATTTCAAATTGTAAGAATTAAATGCATTACTTATGTGAATAAGTTGTAAATTTCTAAATTGGAATGATACATAGGTCTTAAGAGAATTAACACAGTATTGCTTTAAAAAGTATCATTCTTTGGTACAGTAGTCTTAATACATATTTACCAATGTGGCATTTTACTTAAAATATTTTTGAAAATATATTTTTACACCATCGTTGAATATTTATATATTATGTGAAAATTTAATAAGATTTATAAAAAACACAATTTATATGTATGTTAAAACTGATATATAGATTAATCAAAATTTTAACACTATTAAGCATAAATAATAGATAGCATAATAAAAAGATAAATATCAATGAAAAATTTGTCACATAATTATTGTATTGAAAATTTTCTAATTATATTAATGTTATGTTTTAATAATGCTGTACGAGTTGAGATAAAAGATGTAATATGATATAGCACATCATAAAATGGTGCCATTGTTAAAAAATAAATTTACATTTTTACATATTTTTTTTTATGTATAAAATTATATAAGTAACCATAAGCAGAAACAATAAATCATTTACGTACGACAAAAAATGTTTCTAAATTGAAATGTTTTTCCATAAGTTAAAAGATACGAATTTTTTTATTTATTACATTTTTTATTGTTGATGTGTAATAGAATACATTTTTTATACAAAATAATAATGTAATCTAGTCAATGCGTTGATATAGATATATATATCCTAATTCTTTTGGTGGATTTTCAGATAATGCAACCTGCAATAAACGATTTAAATGAGTGCATTTACTATATTACAATTTATTTTATACTTGCAACACATACTTTGTCATCATTGTATATTACCCATCGATTATCTTTCAGAAGATGACACACGTAATGTCCTACCATTGTCGATGTACCCATATGTGATATAAATCCTACTAATTTATATTCTAAAATATGAAAATATAATAATTATCTCGATATGAGTAATTCTTTGCATTATTAAATACTGAAAAGCGAACATACGGTCACTTCCGTCTTTAAATACTTCTTTGGAATGTGTTGGTTTGTCTTCAACTTCTAAAGCATCCAATTCATTTTGATGACTAAAAATCCAATCTGCTGCGCGTTCTAAATTGTTATCAGTCGCTTTAAGCGCTTTTGTTGCTTGTTCTCTTGTGAAACTCATTCCCATTAGCATAGCCACAGCATTTTCATTTGCCATAAATTTGTCTTTTTCTAAGATTGAATAAACAAAAATAAATATGAATGTTATTAAATTCATTTATAGGGAAATTTGAAAAAAAAAGGATTAGTTACCTGGTTTAACATCAATTCCGGGTGGTACAAACGGATCCGCAAAATCCGAATCCGCGATATGTTCCATTAACCAGTTTGTGGCTGCTTCTAAACCACGATTCTCCGTAAAATAGAGAGCTCTTTCACAGGCTTCTGGTGGAAATCCCATATCTGTCAACTGATTCAATATCACGGAATCATAAACAAGTGGCGGAGGTTCGGTACCAACTGTTTCCGGTAATAATTCTTCTGTGGGTTGCAAACCAAAACCTCGAAGAGAACTTAAGTTTAGTATGTCTGGCATTTCCACTGCTACATCTAACTTCGCTGGTGTCCAATCTTCTTTCATCGTGAACTTTTTTAAATGAATTAATAGATAATCCGGGAAAGTAGAGAGTCTAGTCGTTCTATAAAAGAGTACGCTTATTAATTAAGTGCAGTAAAACACTATATGCATCATAACTTACTTCTGCGCTGTTGTCTTTTCATTTAGAGCTGAACTATAAAATTGCTCCACTGTTTCTGACCGAATAAATGTTTGCAAACAAGATGATAGTTTTATACGTGGTCTGACAAGCGCATTTGCATCCAATTTTTGTCCTTTTGCTTCAGTTTCGCTCTTCAATGTTTCATAAGCTGCGACTTCATCCTATATGCAATATATGTTAAGTAAATGTATATTTTTTAATTGAGATATATAAGTTATATAAATCATTTACCTTATTTATGGCAGTTTCTACAGGTATTGGAAGTGGTAGTAAGTATTCAGTACGATAAGTGTACTTTACTTTGTTAGACCGACTGCACTGATACCTTTCTTCAACTTGGAATTTAAAACAATCAGTAGGATTCGTTTGATGACGACTGTGACGCTGTGCGATCAATTTCCTGATATTAGTATTGTAACTTCATATGAAAACTGAAGTAGATTATTTTTATATATCTATTAAAAATATAAAATGTGACATTACATCTATGATATTTATGATATGAAGAAAGAATTCTTGCGCATCTTGCTGTCGATTTGAAGAAAATCCAGGATGTCCACGGCTGACTAAAGTTTTAAACATCCGTGGTGGAATACCTTGACGCGATTCGTGTTCACTGTTCGTATCTGGAGGAACTGAGTATTTACCAGAAAGTAAACCAATTCCAAGCTTAGTCCTATAATATTAATTTCTTGTATCTTAAAATTGGTAAGTAAATTTGTATTCCATACTTTCATTTTTTCTTAACTTACATTTGAACATTAAAATCATTTGCTGGATCAGTATAATTCTGCTGAAATATCTGTGGTGCATTATCTACAAATCTGAAATTCAAATTCCAATTATTAAACACTGATTCTATCATAAAGAAGGATCTAATGTTTCGTTAAAGCATTAAATAAATACATAAAAACATTAATTAAATGATTGTTATAGTACTGATTAAATTTTTCTCCTATACAACATAAAAAGTTTTACACAGTGCTATTTGTTTATTTAAAATCAAGTTGCAAACCTTTTGATAAAATCCGGGATCACGAATAACATCTGCATCACACTGTTTAAGTAACAAGAGTTTCCTAAGTTAGCAAGTCCAGTATACCCAGGTCCATACAAAGGCGTTAATTTACTTGCTGCTTCTTGAAGTGCAACCCATTCACCAAATCTTTGATTGAGATCTAATTCAAGCTCTATCATAGATTTATCAGTTTTTTCCATTTGAGCAATATTAATACCCCAATGAGCTAAATGTGCTACTAAATTTGGATCTTCTACCATATCATCTTCATCATATGAAAACACATCTGCTTTTCCTTCTTTGGTTATAGTTCCTAATTTCACTGCTAATGAATAACCCGTTACTCTATAATGTTCTACTGCATGATCATTTCCTCCTGTTCCATCATAAAATTTACGTCCACAGAGAATACTACCATCAGTTAGATTAAGCCAGAGATTTTGAGTTAAATCACATTTTTCACACTTCCATCCACTAGGTGGTATCTTTTTTCCATTATCTAATTGTTTAAGATTTGCTGCATGTCTAAGAATTTGATAATTATTTCAAATAATGATAAAAAGAATATTTTTTAAATTAGTACATACTTGAACTTTTGTTCTTACTTTGAAACTGTCTTTATTTCTCCATCCCAAGTTCCAGCCAATGCCTCTACTTCTGCTATTTTTGTTGCGGATTCTGCTTCTAATATAGATTTAATTGCAACTTCTACCTATATACATCAAATTTTTCATGTAATTTTTTATTGTTCCTACTTTTTATTCTTTTTTTTTTATGTAAAACTTACTTCTTGTGGTAAATTGTCTGTTGGATATGGTACTGTAATAAAATTTGGTAGAATAACAATTTCATAAGATTCGTGGTACGTATATTTTTGTTGATCTGGTGTAAATCCATCTGTTGTTCCTATTGCTAATCTAGTAATTTTCTTTTCAGGGCCATCTCCTTGATGTTTAGAAGGAATCTATAAATATTAACACATATTTCGTGTTATATATAAGCAATTCGTATTTTGTACTAATATTTTTTAAGATTTTATTTTTTAGATATAGTAAAGTACTCACCTCTTTTCTTCTTCTTTTAATATGTAGAAATACAGGATTTTTTGTTAATTGATAATAATTTTGTACATAATCCGTGCCTAATCCCAAGAACGTGGTAAGATTAACATACAAACCACTACAAGTATCCTTAAAAGAAAAAACAACGAAAATAATTATATTATCATTGTATTATTTTCTCTAATTATAAGATCGTCGTGACATCTTACTGGAGTATCAAAAGAATAAACACACTCATCCTTATATATTTTATCATTTTTCTGTGGTATTCTAATATTAGATAAATGTTTCATCAATTCCTCCATTACAAAGAAAATGTAATCACCATAAAAAAAAGAAAATGTTCGAACAAATTGAAAAATAACTGAGTTAAAGATCACCGGCTTGTCGTATTGATGATATGCGTGATTTGAGGAATGAGAAGAAGAAACCGGAATATATTCGACTCTTCTCGTTTCTCTTTAAAAACCAGTGGTGCTCAATGATAATCACACGATTTTCATATTTTAATTTAATACAATATCTTTAAGTGACTCATACCACTTAAAAGAGCACCATGAAAAAAAAAATATTATTGTAGTTTATAGTTTTTGAATAGATAACTGAAACTATTTGTCTCTTCTAATTTTTAATTTTTATAGATTTAAGCTTATATTGCAAGAATGCATGAAACAGAACAAGCCTTGCTGTTTCGGTGAATAGTTGTTTGAGCAGACGGTACATAGATGTTATATATGTATGTGATGATTCATACTGTCATTAACCTAAAATAAAGTTCATATTTTATTTACTGGGAAATGATCACGTAAATTTTGTGCATAAAAAGTATTTAATCAAATTATGCGTATCATTTATTATATATCCTTATTATAATTTGCATTTTCTTTTGCAACAATGGAAAAAGAAAGGTAATTTAATCTTTCTTTCTAATTGTCTGTGCTTATTTATGAAAATATTACTAATTTCTACGTTTATCAATTTAAAATTATACGCAATAGTGTAATTATTATTTAACAAATATCTTTTTAAGTTATTTAATAATGTTATGTACTGTAAATGAATCTATCAGGTTTACAATGCTCCTTTTGGATTCAGGAGAAATATTTTTTGAAGATTATAGTGTTCAAATGAAACTTGTTGATAATTCTACTTCAGAAGAACAAACATGGAGAGATGGAAGATTAAAGTTCTGTTCAAAATCCTTAGTATTTGTAAATAAAGATATTAATCAGCCTTTAATTAAAATTCAACTCAAAGAAACTATAGCTATTGATCAATGTCAATCCAACGGTGATCTAGCAAAGTTTGTGTTTTTAACTTTTAATATACCACTATAATAGTTTACTTGCATTAACAATCTTTATTTTATTTACAAGATGTAGCAATATATTATTGGTTCAATGCAAACAGTATGTGAAAATGTTGGAGAAAAATATACTTGCACCATATAAATTCATACACCAAAATACTACCTTTCATTTTTACTTTAATTATGCAAAAATAGATGATTGTCTTCCACAAATCCTACAGTTATTTAGAGCAGCTACTTTGCCAACAGCTGAACAAAATGCAATGGTATATTTTAAAATCATTATGTATATTAGTATACTAAAATCTTTAAAATAATGTTACTAAATTATTATTCTTATGTAGATTATGGCAATTGTACACTCTCGACAATCTAGAGTATCATTTGATACATCATGGTTAGGAGACTTATATGAGCAGGTAGTGTTAGAAACTCAAGCAAATAAAGTATTGCCTCTTGTTATAAATCCAGGAAGAATACTTTTAACAACTTCAAGAATTTATTTTCAACCTTATAATAATTTAGACCAAGTATGTATTTTATAATGTCAATGATAAATAATTTAGGCAAGTAATTAAAAGAATAATTTTATGATTTTAGCATCCAGTTTTAAAAATACAACTGAATGATATTATTAATATTAATAAACGACGATTCCTTCTAAGCCAAATTGTAAGTATAGCTTTGTACATCAATGTCTAATCATTGTAGTTTGATATAAATATTTTAAAATTGTTTTAAACATAGGGGCTTGAAATAAAGTGGTTACGACAGCCTGAAAATAAAGTTGAACATCTATTTATATCATTAAAAACTCAAAATGAGAGGGATGAATTATACACAAATTTATTAAACCAACCTACAGTTTCTTTAGAAAGAGTACCTCAGGATCAAATGACTATGAGGTGGCAAAATGGTTCTTTGTCAAATTATGATTATCTCTTGTACATTAATAGGTAACTTTTATATTAATAAATAATTGAAATATTTAATTGTACAGTTTAAGTTAAATATTATTTTTCAGTTTGGCAGATAGAACTTTTCATGATTTAACTCAGTATCCAGTTATGCCTTGGGTATTACAAGATTACACATCTGCTACATTGGATTTAAATGATCCGAGTATTTATAGAGATCTTTCAAAGCCTATTGGAGCTCTTGAGCCAAATCGGTTAGAAAGATTAAAGGTGTATTTCTTGTTTGATATGCAAAATATATATGTCAGGAGTGAGATAATGATGTTATTATGTTTTAGGAACGATATTTGGAAATGTCAGAACCAAAATTTTTGTATGGTTCTCATTACAGTGCCCCGGGATTTGTATTATTTTATTTAGTACGAAAATATCCTCAGTACATGCTTTGTTTACAAAATGGAAGATTTGATCATCCAGATAGAATGTTCAATAGGTATGTGTTTTTTTTTTTAAATATATGTTGCTACGATTCTTTGAGAGTATTAACTTTATGAACGTTAAGGAAATATATATGTTGTTGACTCTAGTAGTGATAATAAATGTATGTGTATAAAATTTTTGGTTGCACAGACAAGGTAAATTTTATGGTAATTGCTTATTGTACTGTAAAAATAATTACTTTGTCGACTCTGCAGAATCGATTTTTTGTTTCACTCTTACCAACAAAAACACCTAACAGTGTAGCTGACGTTTGGAAAAATGTTTTGGTGAACATGTCTGACTTTAAAGAACTGATCCCAGAATTTTATGACACAAACAATGGTGGTGATTTTTTAATAAATAGTTACGGCATTGATTTTGGATATCGACATGATGGAACAAAAATAGGAGATGTACAGTTACCACCATGGGCAGATGGTATGTTTTTTAATTCATAAGAAATAATTATTTGTAATTTAATACAAATTAGTTATCAAATTCTAGGACCAGCTCATTTTGTACAAGTATTAAGAAGTGCGTTAGAGAGTGATTATGTTTCTCAAAATCTTCATCACTGGATTGATTTAATTTTTGGATATAAACAAAGAGGAATTGAAGCAGAGAAAGCTAATAATGGTAAACTATTTAATTATAAAAGTTGATGTACAAATAACATTTATTTTATAATATACTGCATTTCAGTATTTTTCTATTTATGCTATGAAGGAGCAGTTAACTTAGACACTATTAAAGATATTAATGATAGGCATGGTTTGGAGATACAAATTATGGAGTTTGGTCAAATACCAAAACAAATTTTTACTTTACCACACCCCAAACGTTCTATACTTACTCTGGATAAATTGCATATTAAAACTATTTCAGCATCAGTTGCAAGTGAAACAGGTATATGATATATAATCTCAATTTAAGTAAATTAAAAATTAATGAAATATAAATGTATTATAAATATGTGTAATAAAAAATAATTTCTTTCAGAAAATAAAGAAAATCCTATAGAAAAGACTTTTGAATTACATGAATTAATAATGTTTCAATCTCATAAAGAAAGTGTAAGTAGCATTATTATACAGAATAAGGAAGAAATTAATGAAGTAATATCAGTTGGACAAGATGGAATGCTTAAGTTATATAGTATAAAAAATAAAAAATTAACACGTAATGTATCTTTATCATCGTTACCACTTTCCTCTTGTGTATCATATTATACATCTTCTCATCGCAATATATTAGTTGCCGGATCCTGGGACAATTCATTGTAAGCATGTTAAATAAATATTTCATATATGTATTTCACTCTTTTATTAATTAATTTTTTTTTATAGGATATTTTACGATATTGAATTTGGTAGAATAATAGATATACTACAAGGACATGAAGATGCTGTTTCTTGTTTAGCATTAAGTGATAGTCGTAAGATTATTATCTCTGGTTCATGGGATTGTACAGCAAAAGTATGGAAAAGCTATTCTTCTGGGACAAAAATTAAACCAGCTGAGTGCCTTATTGCACAACTAGATCATGATTCTAAAGTAACTTGCATCAATATATCAGGGTAAAATTATGTTTCTTATGATTTGTAAGTAATATTAAATAGTATGTTTAAAAAATCTTGATTGGTGAAATATTTATAGAGATGAAACATTATTGGTATCTGGCACAGAAGATGGAGAAATTTTTTTGTGGAATATGGATACATATCATCTGCAATTTACTGCAAAAGGTACATTTCATGATAACTATCTTCTCGATTTTAAAAGGCATATTCATTTTATTTCCTTTTCTACAGCACATAATTGTAAAATAAATGCAATGGTGTTTGATCAAGAAGGAAAAAGCATAATTTCATGTGCAGAGGATAAAATACTAAATATAATTGATATTCATACAAGTACTCAGATTTATCGTACAACTATAGAATACGAACCTCTAACACTAACATGGTTCAAAAGTTTTTTATTAATAGGAGACAGTAATGGTAATATTAATGTTTGGAACCGCCAAGGAGCAGTTTTTATTACACAAATACATTGCCATAATGGTACAGTATTCTATATATTAATACATTAATTCCTTATATTTACATTGGAATATTCGATATTTGAAATTTAATTTACATATGATTTTACTGATAATTAAGAATTCAGTCATTTTTTAGGTCCAATTAATACATTATCAGTATCAACAGAAAATAATATAGTCTTAACTGGTGGAAAAGACAGAAAGATAATCGTATGGGATTGTAAAAATGTATAATTCATATTGTAATATCTGCAATGTGACTGAAATATTCCTTAGTTATAAATTTCACTATCAGTTTATAGCAAAACTTCTCATCTTAGTAAATATAATATAGCAGAAAAGCTATATCTAATACATACATGTCGTATTCATTTGAAATTGTTGTAATATTCGTTGAAAGTCTAACATTTGTTACATATTATATTTTAGCATATTTTATGTCATACTGTTACACGTTCCTAACAGTTTATAAAAAGTCTCAAATACAAACGTTATACATACATTTAAAATACTGTTTCTTTAACATAATCTTTTTGTAAACTTGAGTCTACAACAAATTTTTATACATAAATTAATATATACTGATATGTAGTACATAGTTTTTATAAGTTCTTTGGATGTATTTCATAAATTTATTCCCTAACATTCAGTCTTATTTTTTTATGAAAACATAAATCTAAATACAAAGAACATAAAATTAATTAAATAATAAAAGTAATTTACAATTGTATTTATAAATCTAAAAAAAGTAAATAAAAAGTAAAAACTTGCAACTTAAACTACAAAATGTAACATAATGTGCGTTTTAAATTATATGTAAATTGAATGTTCAATATTCATGACTATATTCTTCATATAGCATATGATGTCATATTACTTTGAGTACTTTCTCTAATGATTGTAATTTCAATATTGCTAAAGAAAATAAATTCTATTTATTTTGGTATACTTTCTGTATAGTTCTTTCACATATGTTTAAATAAACATTTCATAAAAATAAATTATGTAATACAAATGTTAATTGTGTAACCTATTATTACAACCACTAATTTTTCATATATTCATATACACATACTTGTTTGTTTTATTTATTTTCTTCTATTTACTACTATTTATTTGAGTGATCTAATTCATTATTTAATG
The DNA here is from genome assembly GCF_910591885.1 of Bombus terrestris. Classification (NCBI taxonomy): domain Eukaryota; kingdom Metazoa; phylum Arthropoda; class Insecta; order Hymenoptera; family Apidae; genus Bombus; species Bombus terrestris. The sequence goes on from NC_063273.1 coordinate 4,732,109, forward strand.
ATAAATTTGAATCATCCAATTGTTTCAACTGTTCATATGTTATAAAAAATATGATATTCCATGGTCCCATTCTAAACCAAGTAGGTACAAAACCCTTGTATAAGGCTAAAAATCCTTCATTTTTAAAAGTCTACAAAAAAAATAAAATCCGTATAATATTATTAAAAAAGACAAAACATATGTACATAATATTTTAAACCATATACCTGTACAAAGCAATCTATGCTACCATTATAAATATGAGGTGGTAATATGCCACTTGCGGTAGGTATCCTTCTTTGATTCATTAAACGTGTCTGTAACAATTTCATTTAAGTAAAAAAATACAGATGATAAAATATTTACTAACTATACTTACACGCACAACATCTATAGGAGTAGAAGCTATTGCACTTCCCATACTAGCTATAAAACTGGACCTAAAATATATAATTACATGTATATGTGAGTATACATATGTGTATATTCAATAGCAATTTTGAAGCCCTGTTTCATTCTACCAAATTAAAGCAACCCTTATCCAGGCTCTTGAAATTCAAATATACAATGTGGTATCTACAATATTATAACTTGTAAAAAAGATCTATATGGTATATTTTAGAACTTACTATAAAATGTTCAATACATAGAAAGAATATACACAAAGAAATTAAAGAAAACAAAAGCAAACTATGTATTCAATCTTGTATATAATTCTGTAAATAAATTTGCATGAAATGGTAAGTGAAACGATTGATTATGCAATTCAAGATGATTAGACATCTGGATAACAGTTTTAACAATTTATATACAAACAAGAAATATTAAACATAACTTCCATTTTGATTCTCTGTGGTCATCTCAATGTCCACGTACTGAATGTGCCCATGTGCACCACAATGTGAAAGAACCTGGAAATAAAATTTTTCACTTTTAGAAAAATGTTACTTCCTTTTTAATTAAGTATAAAACCACTATATTATTAATATTGCTAAGTCAAAATTATTTGAACTATTTAATTCATTATCTGCTACTCCTAGAAAAATGTTTATACTGTACAACATAAACATGAATGTCAAAATTAAAATACAGAAAATTTTGTTTGTTAGTTATACATATTTATCATGTGTATATTACCAAAGTCATAGGATAGGAAAATTTAGGAGATATAATAAATAATACTAACATTAGAAATCATAAACATTATTAAAAAAATTGTAACATAAAATAAACAAGATATGTTTAGATATACTCACATGACATCACATACTGTAAAAGAGCACATGAAATATGTTTGCTTTAAAAACATTATTGAACATTTGTTAGTATGGTAATGATGTGATAAATATTTTGTGATAACCAGAAATAGCCCGGATAAGGGTTTATTTATTATTTACGTATTAATATTAAAAGAAAGACTAATACACAATTTATACTTGTTTTCAAATAAACTATTTTTAATACAATAATATACATCTATTCATACAATGATATCAAAGAACAATATAAAATTAAATGAAATATATAGATACAGTTTACTTACACAAAATGATTACTAATACTATCTCCCAATAGAACCATAAACTTTTTTTTACTGTAATCATATATAGGCAATTCTACAGCTGCAATAATTGCTGCTCTTTGAGCAGTAGGTCCTACACCCTGCATACAAATTTTTGTATATAAAATTATGTAAATATTGTTAAAATTCATATTTATTAATTTACGTACCCTCCATAAACCGCAAATACCTTCATGTTGATATAAATCTTGAAAACAACCAAATAATGTTAAATTTGAGTTAATTCCAGTTACTTGCATACGAACTTTAACTACATCAGTTGGATTAGCTATAGCACTTGAGATAGCACCAGCTAATGCAGCACATATAACATTTATAACAACTAAATCATCTGTTTTCCACTTATCCATAGCTGCCTTTTTTAAAGAATAATAGGTACCGAATTTTATAGTTCCATAAGTAGCTTGCCTTAAAATAGCTGAACTAATCCTATATAATACAAAAATTAGTACTAATAAAATAATCCTATCTAGTAGTCAAATGGAATACTGAAATAATAATATATATATATATATATATATATATATATATATGTATATAAATCAAATTTCTTTTTACCCAGAATATAGAGCTTTAAAACCTTCTTGTTGTGATATCTGAAATAAAGCATCTGTCATACCAGAATATTTTAGATGCGCATATTTTTTATCAAATTTTTGTCCTTGTATTTGAAGACGTGTTTTTGTTGTATCTAAAGGAAAAGTACCTAACCAGAAATATATTTGTAAAAACGACGAGTAAATAAGTTATTCATAGATGATTAAACTTTTAGAATAAAATTATTGTAATATAACATCACATACCTAATTCTGCAACAATTGAAGCTAAACCCCCATAAATAAAAGGTTTCCAATCATTCCACTGACTCTCTCCCATTACAACGTTTAGCTTATGGTTAATAGATATAAATTATTTTAACACAATAAATTTGATTTGTAAATTTTATAATATGATTTGAAATATTAATATTATATTTCATATAAATATTTATATTTTATATGAATATTAATATTAAAAATATTAACGATACCGTGTATAAAATGATTAAAAAGCTAATGAAATAACTGCATTCCAATAAGATTAACTGACTTTAAAATTATTTCAAGCGACTTTTTGACACTGCATTTACAGAAATACGAATAAACAATACAAAAACATGCGTATATATTTCTTTATATTTCTTTATGAAACTAATATAAGATTTTTTATTTAACATTAATCTTCTAAAAATGTCACTATTGTAATTACAAACAGTATAATCAGTAAGTATCTATATCATAAAGTTTACGTAAAAATAATAATCAATAATAACAATTAATTTGTTATATCAGTATTTTTATTTTAATTGGAAGTCTACTTAGCCGACAGATATATTGACTTGCATCATTTTTTAAAAGTGTTCAAAAAATCTGTAAATTAGAACTGAAAGCTACAACCAATCATTGTGAATGTAGTATATATAGTCTGTCCATTCGAGTGTCACTAGTCGGCAGCCAATAGTTACAACCGACGATCGCATAAATAAGTTTCAATGCTCATATACAGAAACATAAGTACAAACCGTTCGAAAATTGAGTCGTGAAAAATCAACATGGAAGACAACACATTCTCATTCTTGCAAGCAGATAGAGACGAGTAGAATATCTTTGCTATGGTATCTATATATATATACACACACATCATACACACGTGTGTTGCACATGCATAGAACGAGACCCTTCTTGTCTACCATGTTGATTTTTCAGGACTCAATTTTTGGATAGTTTCTTCTATGCTTTCGGCATGGAAGTGTCCAGAATTCAGACCTACTTATATGACTGTGACATTAACGATTGAAATTTATCTTCAATTATATTTAAACATGTAAGATTTATATAAATTACATGGTTCTGTTATAAAAGTAATAAGAAAGATATATGCTTTTTAATACAAACTAAATACATAATGAAATAAATGCCATTTTTTAATTGAAATTGAGATCCCGTTATATTAACAAAATTTTATTTCATAAAATTTGTACATATGTAATACAATTAAAATATATCAAAAGTTTAATATAATTAAAAAAATATGGTTCATTTTTTAAGTGAAAATAAGAAATATTATTTGATAAATGCTTATTTACAATGCATTATATATTTCATTTTGTTTTTTTTGTTTTTTTCTTTGTACAATCAAGTGCACGTATATTAAAAAGATCATAAATATTTATCTATAACACAGATAAATTTTTTTAACTACTGGAAGCTATAGAAAAAGTATGTTACAGCATTCATAAATGTAAAGTACCAGACTTAGTCAACTCGAACTGGAACTCTTGTGTGTATTGTTGTTTTATTTTGATAAATATATACCTGTGTTAAAATTGCAATATCAATTATAACTTGAAGAGTACCACAAACTTCAAATTGTATTGGAGCTTCTCTTATAACAAAATAACATGTTTTAAATGCATCACCTAATGTCCACAATGCAACCATAACAATACTGAAATTAACAGAAAAATTATTTATTTTATAAATGTTATTCAGATATCATATCTTGTTATTAAATTATAATTTTATACCTCATTCCATTAGTTGATTTATTAAAAAAATTACGCAAAAATTGTGGTATTCCAAGCATAGCCTCTGTTAATACTGCAAGTAATCCTATAGTTTCAACAAATATTGGTACATCCACTAATAAATATGTTAGAATTCCTATTAATACAGCAAATAATAGCATAAAGTCTAAGTAAGATTGAAAATCCGTCCACTTCCAAAAAAAATTTGCATCAAAATCTGTTCAAATTAAGATTTAACATGAGTTATAATTTGAAAATACATTATTGTGTATGTTAAAAATTTCTTTTCTTTTCTTTGTACCTAAACATACCTGAAAATACACGTTCTCTGACTTTTATTACTTGATTTCTGCTTTGTACATTTATACACAGTTTAATCATTATAAACATAGTAACAATCATGCATATACTTTGTAATAAGAGAGGTATTTCATAACGTTTCCCAAACCTGTAAAAGATACAAACCTGTATTAATATGAATTGATACAACACAACCAGAAATTTTTATATTAAGTAAATGTACAAACCAAAAGAAAATACGTAATGTATTAGCTATTAAAAGTGTAAAGCATACATAAAGGGAGAACCCTTCCGCACTATCCCTTCTTTTAATTTCTCTATATTGTGGCACATAGGGAATGATACCACCAAATATTATTGCTCCAGAGGCGACCCAGTTTGCTATATCTTTAATGGATAATTGCTCATAGACATTATACATTGTAATAACTTTTTTTTATTTGCATATTTTACTATCTACGATTCTTGGCACACGCCTAATTTTAGGTTATGACTCCAATCTTTTTGAACATTATATCATATCTGCTACGAATCATTAAAATCAAATAAACCTGCGATAGCAAAAGAAATGATAAGTCACATACATAAACACATACTACTTAAAAAATGAAATATGTAAGTACTTACACACTTACCGTTATGACTTCTATACAGCATTTACTTTTACTAAAATTAAAGATATTGATAAATTCATGTACATATCTATATACATATATAAAATGTATTATTATAGTTATAAATGTTAATAAATTAAAAAATTGATATAAAGTTTAATTACCTGCTGTAGATAACAGAATTGTGATACAGACATAAATTCAAATTATTCAATCATAAACAAAATATAGATACAGACAAAATATGTTACGTATCTTTGTAGAAATATAGTGCGATCGTAAATTAACATATGCAGCAACATCGATTGATTTCGCGGAATTCAGGATCGTATGTGACTCTTACCGTTGTAGAATTTCAAGCAATAACATTAAAAAGACTGTAAACTAAGTGTAATACATTTACTACTGAAATAATTGTAAATTCTGTTTATTATTTATAATAATTAAAACTCTGCATTTTAAGAAGATTGTATCTTGTTTATGATTAATTTCCTTCTTTCAATGTTTAAGTTCAGAACTTAATTATCATTAATTTTATATATATATGAATTGTATAAAATATGAATACGTAATATAGATTAATGAATACATATATGTATATATTTACAACAAATGTAATTTATAATGTTATGTCAGAATATTAAACAAATAATTAAATTGTTTCAGGCGTAAATTGTTATATGATTTATATGAGATAAACTTTGTAGTCATATCTAGTACGAAGTAAAGAAGAATTATATTGTTGCTTGGTAACCATACAGTAACAACTTTAAACTTGTATGTATATGTTACGTACCTCACAGTATTTTACGTGTAATTAGTAAGATATAAATTTTTGTTAGTGTTGTTTTATTAATTGTATAGCATCTTTTAACTATTTTTTAAATTAGTACATCAAGTTAGAAATAAGATTCAAAATAGACAAGTAATAATATTATAGTTTTGAAGAAATGACAAGATGTAATAAGAGTGAAGTTAATCTTAAAAGTACTGGTATGAAAAATGTATTTCTTTCATTGTTCCATATTATCCAATTTGATCGAAATATCGATGTTTTAAATTATTTGGGAGGATATATATTTTACAAAATTCTTTTTTAACCCGTAAATTTATATTACATGTAGCATACAATCAAAATGGACAAAATTATTATGAACAATTAACAGCATATAACTCTATGAGCGCGCACTTACGACGTATTTTACTGGCAAAATGTGTCGTTGATGCTAGAAACAGAAGCTACATACATAAAAAAAAACAAATGTGTAAACAAACAGATTGGAAACCACAATTTGTAAAAACTGAAATTACAAATAATGTAATTGATAAATTGACGTATGATATCTCATATCATCCAATGGTAAATTATTCATATAACTCATTTCTGATTACTGAGAAGTTTGCACGAAATATAACATAGGAATGAAATTATAAATTATTCAATTCAAAAATTATAAATTATAGATTCAAATTATCCTTTAATGATTAATTAACAGGATTTTTTAAGAATGAACTATGACTCAAAGTATTTCTGCCAGTGTGAAGCTCAGAAGTACTTTACTAATCCTTTATCCGATTATAATGTGATCTGTTCACGACCAAAATCTCACAGTCATGTAATTTGTCCAAGTTCATCAATATTTAAAACAGGTAGTTCGGAGCCAGTTACATCAAATAGTAAAAATATAAAAGAACAGTCTTATTCACAATCAAGTAATAGTTGTAGAAAGATTTTTAATTCTACAAGCGTGGAGACTGCATTAAAATTTCAAGATAGGTGAGATAAAATTTTGTAATAGAAACATTTACTTCGTTATTTAAATTGACCAAAATTATAAGTATTTGTTATTGATAAATTATTTATGTTACCGTAAAAATATATATAGAATAGAAAAAAATTCGATGTATTATAAATCCACTTGTGATTATTTATCACAAAACATCAATCATCTTCCATCAGAAGATAGCACATTAAGAAATTATAGAAATTATAAAACCGCTCAACTATGTACTGACTTCATTGATCAAAAAGCACATATAAAGGATGAAGAAGCGAAATACGCAAAATTTATGTATGATATTACACATGAAATAATACTCAATGGTTTGTATACTGATGAAGAACTGCAAGAAGTATTTAAGAAACACATTGAAGAAAACAAAACAATTCTAAATACGGTTAGAATAATATCACTTATTATCACTTAAGTTTATAAAATAATGTTAAATGCATAAAATAACAAACTTTGTGTTTCTAAATAGAAGCGAATGTTGTGCGAAATTTATCAATTAAAACTTGCTTTAAATATATCGGATAATTCAGAGGGAGAAGAATTAGAAGATCTTGTATATGCTCAGCAATTATTAAATATTTCTGAAATTCGATCACTGATGCCTTCAAGAGGTCTAAATGAAGATAGAGCACTTAAAAAATTAATGTGGTATCAGAAACTAGACGAAATTAGGCATGATGCACTAAGCGCTAAAAGTAAATCGGTCATATTGATTGATGCTAATCCCGAATTACATATAACTGAGAGAGATGTTCTAACGTCATTAATAGAAGCTGATATCAATCCCGAGAAAGCTCGAAAAATTTGTAGAAAACTTTTTTTTAAAAGCAAATCATTGGTTCGTTCAATAGATTAAATGTAATATGTAATTTATATATATTGCCTTATTAATATATTATCTTTTTAGAACCAAATGATAGAACCAAACAATGAATATGGAATGGAAGAAAGCGATCAATTTGATACCAATTTAACAGAATCTTATAATTTAAACAAAGTAGATGAACAGGATAAAAGTTCTGTGACTGATGATTTTATAACATCAGAAGAACATAAAGATATACAAACATAAAAAATAATAGTTATATAATGCTAAACTATGAAAATAACTAAAAATTCACAAAATATATTCAATATGTAAATATAACAATATTCGTTTTACAATCAGGAAAAATATTTTAATATTGTTATTTTTTCTTTTATTACTAAAAATAAGTATTACATTTCAATTTATCATTTTATCAGTTTTTTTAAACTTTCTTCAACATTTCTGTTCGTATTATGTTAACACAAAATAAAATATATAATAAAAAAATATATGTTACAGATGTACATATTATATAGTTACAATATATGTGTGTGTATCAAATTTGTTCATGGTATTTACTCTTCACATATTACATGTATATATCTCATAATTATAAGCATATGTTTATACATTTTTACAATCATTATATTTAATGCGTACATTGTACATTGTACATTGGCTATAAAATTATAAAAATTATTTATCATTACTCCTATTAAATTTTTTACTAATATATGAATATAAATGTTCATTTGTACTTTGTATACAAATTACTTTGTGCTTACTTATAATAAATTTACATATATATAAAAAATTTATAACGTTATCTAAAGCTTGTCTGTAAAAACCAAAATTTATTATAAAGTTAGGTAATATATCTAGCAATTAAATTTGAAAACAATTACACAATTCTCAATTAAGAATACTCTTTCAATTAAAAAATATAATTTTTATCTCACATAAATGATATAAAATTCATTCTCAGTTTAAAAACTTAGTAAATGAGAGATCTATAATAAATATACTTAAATGATATCTTTTTGAAATTCAATGCAATAACACTATCATCATGTTGTAGTTCAATAACAATTTCATTTTTTTCTATTCAATATGAAGATAAAAATAATATAGGGAGCATTTAAGATATTTTTAAAGCATGCTATAATAATAGTTACAATAATAATATTTACTTAACTATGAGAAAATAATTAGCAAGTTCTCTATATAAAAATGTGACCTCTGATCAGCTATAATATTTGAAAGAGTTTGAAGTAACAATCTCTTTTATCAACTACCATCTGATGCATTTGAAGAAGAATCTTCAAATTCTGGTGCATCAGGACCTCTATTTAAAATACTTAAGAGATCTGTGACATGCCTTATAGTAAAATCTGGTTGTGGATCTCCCCTTAACAAGTGTGGTTTATCCAATGTTGGAATCCAAATTGTACACCCTAGACCTGCTTCTATTCCACCTATATATGGAAAATAATAATCTTTTAAACTGCATCATTTTCTTTATAACGTTAATTGATTGAAATAATATTTTCAAATAAGATTATTCTACAATATTTGAATGTAATATTTTCTAATAATTCGTAAATAATTAATGCGCGTGATAAATAAAATATGATAATAATGTAGTACCCAGGATATCAGTTTCCAGTTTGTCACCAACCATTACACAACTATCTGGTTTAACATTTAAAAATCGGTATGCTTTTCGAAATATTTCCCTTTTGGGTTTTTCCCATGGTAAATCTCCTGATACAAGAATTATATCGAAATATTGTTCTAATGAAAGTTTTCGTATTTTTTCCCATTGTGCATTAGATGGACCATTTGTAATCAAACCTAAGAGGTATTTTAACCTCAATTGACGGAGCATAGAAACTATATCTGACGGCAGAGTCAAATAATAATATCGTAGACATAACCATCGCTCGTAAATTTTTTTTGCTAGATATGAGTATTTTTCTCCAAGTGCTCTACTCCATAAAGTTATACGCCAAACATCCAAGGTGTGAATTACATTATCAGGACATTTTCTAAAGAGCTTCAAATATGTTGTTGTAATCTTCACAGATATATCTTCAGGAATACCATATTCTTGTGTTAGTTCCTCAGCCAACTGCAGATAAAGTTAGAATACCACCTATTAGACATTTTTTTTACTTTATAATACATAAATCAAGCAATATTATAAAATAATGAACAAAATATAAAATACGCACTAAAGGAAAATGAATGATTTCCACATTCAACATGATCTATAGTATAATGTTTTGATAACTGGGAAAAATGATAAATGTAAAAAATAGATTTTATAAGGAGTAATTAACATATTGAAAGTGAAAAATAACCATTCATTGAATGTGGATTTTGATGGCTGAACCAAGCTCTTGGGAGAAAGGATACAAACGATCAGTTAGGAACTTAGGTCACTTAATTCAGTTTTTGATGATTACCTAGAAAATGCATTGATTCATTGAAATACTCGAGCCGATTAGTGGACACTCGAAGTGGCACCCGCCGTTGCTGTAATCACAACAAAATCAGTTGTGCCAACAACAAATTTATATTACTCCAACCCTAAAAACTTTACTCAAATGGTTGTTGGATGTTAACATTTATACTTATTTTTGCAGATTTTATGCCATGTATTAAATGCAATATAAGGGATAATTCTTACATGATTGAAAAGTTTATCTAATGTAATTCTCTAATATTAAAATAGGGAATAATTTAAAAGATAAAATACTTTTAAAAACAATTTCTTTAGTAGAAAGACCATTTATTATTTTACAAAGCCATTTGTTATACATAAGCAATTTTTCATATATACATTCACAAACTGTATTAATTCCAAATTTAACTTATACAAATTTTCTAATATTTTATAAATTAATACAAAATGTAAAAATAGTTTTTCCTAATATATATTTCAATATTTGAATTTCTAAATCTATTTAACTCATAGAAACATTTGGTAGCTCTTTTGCTTGCCAGAAAGCTATTTTCAGACATGATTACATTTATATCTGATCTGTGATTGTATACAGGTTTACAAAATTTTAGCTAAACTGAATCACTAACTCGAAATATGAGTGTTATTTTCATGAAATAAGAATTATTAATAGTTTCTTTCATATGCAATATAGCGTAATATAAAAAAGGAAACATGAGTAATATGTATACACAAACAAACATATTACTTAACAATATAAGAATGGATTAAGTATCTTGGCTATTCTATCAATGTACAGATATATAGTACTTTCATTTAAAACATGATAATAAAATATCGATATAAATTTTTGGATTGTTTTTAATCTCCAAAAAGATGTTTTCCCAGCTCCATCATACGATGATTTCTGCATACTGTTAAAGCCCCACATTTCTTCAAAACAGAAGCAACATTTTCATCTGCTTTAACTAAATGGCACAAAAGATCTTCAAAAGCAAACTTTACATTTGGCTGAAGACTTCCTATTTTTATTTTCTTGAGAATCTCAATAATTTCTTCTGCCCAACCTGACTCAAGAGTAAATTGTGAAAGCCAAGGTATAACTTGTAATACCCCAGCCATTGTTTGCATTCCAAGAAACCATAGTTCCATAAGTTCCATCCATCGTTCTTTATATGACATAGCAACAACAAGTTCAGTGGGATCATTGCTTTCATCAATTATATATGCATCCCACAAAAATCTTATAGTAGCCTGAATATATCGACATATAGAAAAATCGTTTTTCTTGACACGTGTTGCCTGTTGCTTCAATAACAGTAATCCCAAAACTGCAAGATGACCATGCAATACTAAATTTTCAGGAATTTGTTTAAGTTCTGGGAGATTATTGAAAATAAATTTTAATAAAGAAATAAATGTTGGTGATTCTTCCACTAATTTTGCCTCTAATACAGTAATATTCATTAAAACATTGCACACAGAGACCATGGCCACCCTTGAATCTTTGATTGCTTCTGATACATGAAGGTCTAAATCTTCTTCTTTTTCTGGTTCTTTCAATGCTTTTAATCTTTCTGATTTTGGTATTGGTGGCTTTTTATGATGAACAATTGTCCAATGGTAAGATAAACATTCGAACAGGACTTCCTCTTGTTTGTGTTTAATTAAAATTTTTCTAGCATCTTCTTCTACAGCTAAATAGCACAATGCTGGTAATAAAAGCCTTAATAAATCAATTTCACTTAGAGGATCATGAGTAACTAGTTCTCCAGATGATGTTGCTTCATCACTTTTAATTTTAGCATTTGCTTTAGCCTTCTCTGACAATTTTCTATTTCTGTGTGCATAAAATGTGTCATTGGCTACTGTTAATACATATGGTAAAACTGCATAAACTTGAGAACGCATAGCTGTTGTTTCCTGAGCAAGCCATGCTGCTAATACTCTTACCACAGCACAAATAAATATTTTTTCTTTGACATCTGTTATTTCTTTCATCTTAGATACTGCTGTAAGTAAACCTATAATTGCAGCAAAGGCTCCCTTTAAAACAGTATATAATGACTGTTTTTCTTTTTGGTCTAGGTCCAACTGATCATTAGTAATATATCCAAGAGAAATTTCAATAATAATAAAGCAAGATGTAACTAAGTCTGCATTTGCCATTATAGTTTTTAATTGTTTTCCTTCCACTTGCATTCTAACTTCTATAGATGCCAATTGAATCAATAATAATAAAAATACTTTTGGTTTTTCTTTATCTAATAAAGTCCATTCTGCTCCTAATAAATCTAACATGACAGAAGCAAGTTTTAGTGCTGGATCACGTTGGTTTTTGCCTATCTTTGATCCAAGAATATCAGATAAAGCTTTATGAATGCTAGAAGGCCAAGATTCTTCTTTAGCAGTTTCACTAATTATGTTTTTTCTGCAGGACATTAGTAAAGCTTGCAAAATTGTACATAATTGAAATTTTCTTTCTGTATGATCTGTTTCAAAATCTAATGCAATCTTGTTTATAATAACATGGAAAGGTGCAGTATCTGTTGCATCCCATGCTTCTGGACCAAATCTCTGAACTAAAGTAACTAAAATGTTCAAAGCCTGGTCTGTCTGAAAGCTTTTTTCTGAATAAATATCACACATTTTTGTAATTGCTTTCTGTTCAAGTAAAACTTGTTGTCCAGGAGAATATTGTGCGATATTTTGCAAACAGGTATATGCTTCACTAACAATAATTAACATATTATCATCTGCATCTTCATCAGCTTGCGATATAATTTCAAGTAATGCAGGTATATGAGTAATCATGTCAGGATGAGAAGCTAATTCTGATTCTCCACAGAATGCAGAAAGTATAGACAATGCTACAGACTTATATACTTGTGGAGGACAATCCACAGGAACGACTTGTGTAGATAATAATTTTGCTAGAAATTTTTTTCCAATAGCTTCAAATAACACTTTTTTTTCTGCTACTGTACAATCTTTGCTATCCACCAATTTTGTTATCATAAACAATGCAGCAAATTTTTCTGAATCAGTTTCAACAGACTTCAAAATAGTTTCATATTTTTTCACGTTCTTTGAAATACTCATGGTTGTAGTTTATGTTGTTATAATTTAAAGAAAAGAAATATCTATTTTTATAATCTACAAGTATTTTTCTACTTTTATTTTTTCTCGTATGATGGCAAACTTTTAGATGCAATTCACAAACAATTCCAGAATTTTGATATTTACTCAGCAGTATTTAACAAAGATTCACTGAGATTTGCATCTTTCACATGTCACAGCTAAAAGCCAACTGGCAGTACTCCCAGATCAAGCCCCTTAAAACTAGCCTTGCCCTTTGACACACTCACTTAGTCAGACAGAAATAAAGTTGTACTATCACAAACATTAATTCCACAAACATGTGTACAATAACATTAAAATATGAATTATTTTCAATACAAGGTTAGCAACGTCCTTCAAAGAATTATTTTATTTTACTGTAGAAATATGATATATTAACTGCTTATGTTAAGTTTTGTATTAAAGAAAATAACATAAAAAGCTGTTTAGAATAACCACATTTTACAGAATTTCATTGGAAAAGAATTTTGAATGTACACATAATTCTACCATTCTACCATAACCTTCTCCACATGATATAGCATGTGAATGTAATAGTACAATTAACTGGTATCTTAAGATCGTGAATCGTGAATATCTTCAGTAACGTGCTTACACGCTTTTTCTACGTTCTGTTGAGCGTCTGGACAGTGCAGTAGGATCGGTCGAAAATAACCGTCCGAGAGAAAGCACTATATCAGGGAGTCAGCTCGTATTACACAGAAGCTTCTATTTTCGTACCATCTTCGTATCCAAACGGAATTGAAAGATTAAACGTAAATGTAAATGTAATTACTACGAGATACTTTTTTTTTTAAACAGTAAAAGAAGTACCACAGAAAAACAAAAAAATATGTATAAAATTATAAGTAAATTAGCAATATGAGCGACTTTTCATTTAATTTCGAGAGAAAGATTAACTACGGTTTTCGCGCACTCTCTAAGAAAGACATACACACACATATGTATTTCCAGTATTTAACCAATACTAACCGTTTATATACACGCATACGGTTTTTAATATTAATATAATTTCAAATATTTTAGCGTACCTTTCGACATGTTTGATTGTCGCCCTTTCTAGTCTCGATGAGAGTATTGTCCAGATCAAAGAACACAGCGCTTATAGATATATTGGATGAACAAAAATGCTTCTCATGCAAAGTCGCCATTGTCATTGGAAAAGTAAATCTGTTGTTAATTCGATGATAATTCAACAATGTTTCAATGAAGAGTCGCGCATAAAAACATATAATGTTCATATAACGGTCTCCTTCTGAAAACACTCTAAGGATAAATATACAATTATTTTAATGGTCAGATGTCAGAACAGATTATATCTGTCTTGTCTCGACCTGATGCTTTTCGTTCCTGTCCTGTCCTGACCTTTTCCTCTTCCTTGATTTCTTCTCGAATGAAGAGACATCTTTAATAGAAATTGATATTGATCGTCGATAAATGCGTGATCTAACTTTTATGTGTATTTATATTTGTGTACATAATTCTACAGATTTAGAGTTAATGATAAATAAAAGTTTTCTTGTTTTCATCCATTTATTTCTTTTTACATAATTATTAATATATTTATTTCAAATAACAGGTATCGATACTAACACAATTGTTAAATACGATATTGAAGATATTGAATAAATTGGATTTTAGTACAAACAAAATTACGAATAAGTTATTATAAATTATATATTTTATATAATAACATATTATAATTTTAGTGCTAAATATTACGTTATTTATATAAATAAAAAGCAATGATAAATAATGCAAATCGTGTAATTTAAAGACACTGTAATATTGATGGCGCCAAAGTTAACATTTGTTTTTCGGTTTTTCAGGTATATTATATCTTATTAAAAAATGACAGCCATGGCAGCCACAGCTACTCTTCAAGGAGATGAAGAATTTGAAGAATATAATCCACAAGCAAAATTAATAAAAACCCTGGAAGTACGTTGATTCTTTAACCTGTATCATATTCTTTTTCCTCGTTTTCTTAATGTTTGTATGAAATAATTTATATCATTTACAAAATTAAATTTAATATTTAATAACTGTGTTACTTGTTCAGGGAAATGGCATAACAGCAGGAGATGTAAAAAAGCTGGAAGAAGCTGGCTACTATACTGTGGAAGCTGTAGCCTATGCTCCAAAAAAGTGTTTAATTGCTATCAAAGGTATCAGTGAAGCTAAAGCAGATAAAATTTTACAAGAAGCTTCTAAACTTGTTGTAATGGGATTTAAGAGTGCTACTGAAATTCATCAAACTCGTTCCAATATTGTTTTTGTAACAACTGGTTCTAGTGAATTGGACAGACTATTAGGCGGTGGTATCGAAACGGGTTCTATTACAGAAATATTTGGAGAATTTAGATCAGGAAAGACTCAATTATGTCATACGCTTGCTGTGAATTGTCAATTACCGATAGATATGGGTGGTGCAGAAGGAAAATGTCTTTACATAGATACAGAAGGAACTTTTAGACCTGAAAGATTAATTGCTGTTGCTGAAAGATATAAGATAGCAGGGGATTCTGTATTAGATAATGTGGCATGTGCTAGAGCTTATAATACAGATCATCAAACTCAATTACTAATTCAAGCTAGTGCTATGATGACAGAATCTAGATATGCATTATTGATAGTAGATAGTGCAACTGGTTTATATAGAACTGAATACTCTGGAAGAGGAGAATTAGCTGCTAGACAAATGCATTTAGGTAGATTTCTCAGAATGTTGCTCAGATTAGCGGATGAACATGGTGTTGCTGTTGTTATAACCAATCAAGTTGTGGCACAAGTTGATGGTGCAGCTAGTATGTTTGGTGGTGACCAAAAAAAGCCAATTGGTGGTCATATTTTAGCTCATGCAAGTACTACAAGATTATATTTACGTAAGGGTAGAGGTGAAACTAGAATATGTAAAATCTATGATTCACCCTGTTTGCCTGAGAGTGAAGCAATGTTTGCAATAAATGCAGACGGTATTGGTGATGTCAAAGAATAATACTATATTTTTCTCCTTTAAATACTTATGTTTATAAAAGAAATTATTTCAAGATGCGTTTTCCAGAAGATATAAAATAGTATTTTTATTTAATTAATGACGCTCTTTAAGGATATATAATTTGTTTTATTATACAAAAATATTGAATAAGTAGAAAATATTGTTATATGATTATTGCGCAACATATGATCTAATAAATCTAATAAAAAATATCAAATGCATAAAATAAGACAGGAAATACTAAATGTATAAAGTAACATCAAATATATAGTAGTAATTTAATTTGTTTATATTTTTTTAAGTAAATATGTACATTGTAGAAAGAATAAATTATATATTTGAAAATTTCAAGAAGTTGTTTGCGACCTACCTCAATAAACGGCAAACTTTTAGTGAATATAAGAACTAGATTATCTAGGAAATTTTGGTAATCGTTTTTATATTAGGAAATATATATAATAAATTAATACGTAACAGACAACTTTTCAATAATAAATAGTTCAATTGTGTATATAGATATAAAAAAAAATAGTTAGTTGCTTTTGCATAAATTGCAATGTTTAAATTGCACCGCGAAAGAAATATATTGCAGATGTGGCCATTTTATCGACAGAAGATTGTTTCACAAACCGTGCTTAAATATTTTCTACGGTTTTTTTCATTTAACATTAGTATTAGGGAAAGAAGAATTGGATTTATAATTCTAAATACGGATAAAAACGTTAAGCTTTTAAGAAATAATTTTGTTTCAAGGTTGGTTATATGTAGCGCCACTTTTATTTCACAAGATATGCATACGTATACATATAGCGTATATATGTATAAAAGGACAAAATTTTCACTTTAATTTCCTTCTTAATATTTCTGTAGAATGTTATAATTGCAAAAAAGATTTCAGAATTTATTGATTTAATGATTGTGTTTTATTTTCATATATACATAAATTTATATATAAATTCTATAGTGTAATCAATAAATCTATTGTTTTACTTTGCATTCCAGTGTGAAATTATTATCTACAAAAATGAGTGAAGATATTTCCTTGTTTACTTTACCGAATAACCAACCAATAATTGCTTTAGAATGTGATACTGCATTTAATGCATTAACAAAAAAAGAAAAATTATATGCACATTATTTAAGTCAAGCTGCATGGAATGGTGGTCTTATTGTATATGTACAAACTTCCCCAGAATCACCATTATTATTTGCCCTTTTACATAAAATTTTCTTATCTGAAACAATAAATGAATTGAAAAATTCTGCATTTAATGCTGGTGTTAATGAAGATGAGTTCACAGTAAGTTTATTTATAATATATGGAATAGTAATTTTAATTTTTAAAAATAGTTCTTAACATTAATTATACAATTATATTATACTTTTAGGCATTTTTAGTATATTCTTGTGGAATCTTTGCAAATGCTGGTAATTATAAATCTTTTGGTGACAGCAAAATAATACCTAACTTGCCTAAGGATAAATTTGAAGCCATAATAAAAATTTCAAAGGCATATGAAAATAATCCCAAAGACATTGAAGAAATTTGGAATAAAATTCAAAATATAATATATTCTACAGAAGGAAAATTAAAATCTTTGGGATTAGGTGAAAAAGGAGTTACAACTTATTTTTCTGCTAATTGTACAGACAAAGATGCAGAATTAGTTAATGATTTTATGCAAAATAAAGGACTAGAATCTTATAATGCCAGATGTTTTAAAATAGCAAATAAACAAAACGATTCTGAAGGTTCCAAAAACATAGATATATATGAAATCAGATTAGCTTCTGTGGAGATCAATGATAATCCTAATATTACATTGTCAGAAGAAGTATTTAAAAATGCAAGGTTTAAAATTACAAGAGGAGACTATAGCAAACTTTTGATTCCAGTTGTTGATAATATTCAAAAAGCAAAAGAATATGCTGCAAATGAAACTGAAAAGAGTATGTTAAATAAATATATACAGCATTTCAAGACAGGATCTTTACAAGATCATAAAGATGGGTCTCGTTTGTGGATTAAGGACAAAGGGCCAGTTATAGAAACTTATATTGGTTTTATTGAAACCTATAGAGATCCAGCAGGTCAGAGAGGGGAGTTTGAAGGATTTGTAGCAATGGTAAATAAAGAAATGTCCAAAAAATTTGCTACATTAGTAAGTAATGCAGAAAAATTTATACCAAAGCTTCCTTGGGCCAGAGACTTTGAAAAAGATGAATTTCTAAGGCCTGATTTTACTTCATTGGATGTTCTAACATTCTCAGGATCTGGTATCCCTGCAGGTATAAATATTCCAAATTATGATGAAATTAGGCAATCAGAAGGATTTAAAAATGTTTCTTTGGGTAATGTAATTCCTGCAAATATGAAATTAGGTGTACTGCCATTTGTATCTGAACATGATCAAACTCTAATGAATAATTATAGAGTTGCTAGCTTTGAAGTACAAGTTGGTTTGCATGAACTTCTTGGTCATGGAACAGGTAAATTATTGAGGAAATTAGAATCTGGTTTATATAATTTTGATATGGGAAAAGTAAAAAATCCTTTTACTGGAGAACCAATAAATAAATTTTTTTTACCTGGTGAAACATATGATTCAAAGTTTGGATCAATGGGATCTTCTTATGAAGAATGCAGGGCAGAAGCAGTTGGATTGTATTTATCTTTAGAGAAAGATATACTGAGTATATTTGGACATGAGAATTCTGAGGCTGATGATATAATATATGTTAATTGGTTATCTTTATTATGGACTGGTTGTGCAAAAGCTTTAGAAATGTATCAACCATCTACTAAGAAGTGGCTGCAAGCTCATTCTCAAGCAAGATATGTCTTACTTAGAGTTTGTTTAGAAGCTGGCAATGATTTTGTTAATGTTGTAGAATCTGAGCCAGGGAAGAATTTATTATTAACTGTTGACAGAACAAAAATTTTGACAGTTGGTAAAAAGGCGATTGGAGAATTTTTAACTAAATTGCAAATTTATAAAAGTACAGGTGACATTGAAGAAGCCAAAAAAATGTATGACAAATATAGTGAGGTACCCGAAACGGGTCCACATCCATGGGCACATTGGAGAGATATAGTTTTAGCTCACAAAGAACCACGAAAGATATTTGTACAATCTAACACAGTTGTAAATGGTCTGTATTCATATAATTATGTACATTTATTATAAATTCTTATAATATTATTAATTTATGTATCATGGTACAGGTGAAAATGAAGTACAATTGAAAAACTATGAACCCAATTTTGCTGGAATGATTCAGTCTTGGATAGAAAGATTCCCTTCTGCAGATGTTTCACAAACACTTATCGAACTTGCAGAAAAAGACAAACAACATTTTACACTAGAAAAGTAATCAACTATTTAATACTAACATTGGCTAGAAAAGATATTTTTTTTATTATGTATACTGTAATGTTTATATATGTATATATGGATAAAAACCATATATATAATTATGAAAAAAATGGTTTATTGGATTTTTAAGTACTCTAATGAATAAGCATGTGAAAATATCAATATTTATGCATATAACTATCCTAATAACATGAAATATATTTGTAAAATTATACAAACGATATAAAGTTGTTTTTATTATTTATTGTATATTTCGTGCGAATCACATATTCATACATTACTTTTCTTGAGAAAAATTTGTATGGACCGCGTTATGATTTTGCATACCATTTAGTATACTTGAATATACAGTATGTTTTCTTTACACTATATACCATTCATCATTCGTAACTGTAGATTCTAACTCGCCTGGGTACTGCAGAGTACTACGCATGTATATTGATTTGTTAAATTGGCGGGAAAAGCCTAAAGAATATTAGTTTGTGTAGTAAAATGGTGTCAGAAGAATCGTTAATTCTGTGCTTTTCTAATTTAGGTTGTGATATTTCCGATAAATCCGTGATCGATAAATGTAAGTTACTTATGGACTTATTGTGTAAATGCAAGATATTTATTCTTAACCTATACGAATTTCCTAATTAGTAATTTATTAAAAGCATCATTTGATCCGAGACAGACATATTCTCTATATTTGATGATATATTCGTATTTGATTGCATTATTTGTACTGTTATATATATTTTATAAATATGTGTTAAACAATTCTGATAAATTTTATAACATTTTGGAATATTTATACTATATATCATTGTAATATGTACACATTTATGTAACTTAGCAAAATATGTTTATATATATAGAATTTTGTCAGATATTTTTAATATTTATATTCGTTCTTTGTCATTTATATAAAATATATTAATATATTACTTTTATTTAATATATCTTTAAAGAATTTTTTTGAATAGGTATTCAGCTATGTCATGATTATAACATAGATGAAGAAAAATTTGTAGAATTATGGGTAGCATATACAATTCCACATTCCTTAGATATTGATCCAACAATAAACAATCTTATTAAGTTTGAAAAGGAAGATTTAGAAAAAAACAATAAATGTTCTTTAGACGTTCCTACCCAAGTAGTATCAAATATACATATTGATATACAGTCTAATACAGAAACTACGTATCCTTTCATGTGTTTTTATTAGTAACAAATTTAGCAATCACTTATATTCTTACGTCTTTAAGTTCATGTGATTTTCAAATGTTATTCTTACATCTATTTATTGCATATAATAGTGGTAAGAATGTTTTGGATATATACAGCAGTGGAGAATGCCCTACATTAAAGGTAAGCTTTCATTTTAATCATTTTTTAATTAGTCATATTTTATTACATAAAATTTAGTATATATAATTTGACATAATATATATATATATATATTTTAATACTAATTATTTATAAATATTTTCACCAATTAAGCAATGTTAGAAATATTTAACATACAGTCTATTGTAAAAAAGGATGAAAATATGTTTTAATATTCTTCATCAATAATTATTTTTACATTTATAATATTTTTCGTCGAATTTTGAGCAGACTATTTTGAGTTCAAAAATTACTCGTTCTCCTTATTCTTTCTTTCAAGAGGGAAGGTCTCTACCCTTGTAATGGTCTTTCGACATTGTTGCCAGATTTATCAAAGTATTCTTTATAAATTAGATGTCTAAAATTATTACATATAACCAAATTTTGTTATAAAATTTTATTTACATTTTAGAATGATTTTAATTTATTCTAATTAAAAATATTCATAAATATTTTGTCTCTTAATAAAAATATTTAGTTTGAAAATATACATCCTATACTGTCGTTAGAATAGAAGTCTAACAATTTTGCTAATAGATTATAATTATGAATGTCCTATATTGCAAGACATACGATATTTTATAATCTTAAAACGTAGTTTCCATAAGTGCTTCTGTGCATATAATGTTGTGTAAGTGTTATGTTTTGTAAAGTGTTGCGAAAAAAATGTCCAACCTTTTTAATGCAACACAACACGTAATAAATATTTTTTAAACATAGTTTTTTAGAAAATTTTTGTATTATATATAGGAAAAATCTATTTTATATTGAACCTCAACCTTGGCAGTGTAATGATTTACATCGCTTTGGCAACACTGTCTCACATTCTTTATGGTCGATCTATGGTCTATAGTAGCAATGACGTAAGGTTTCTACCTGAGGATCTTATTCTTTATAGAACGTTTGGAATTGTACTTTACAAAGTTATACGAAGTAGACAAAATTTTAGATTTAAGTTACTGTCATATTTTTTATTTATTAGTACGCTCAACTCGATTGCAAATTTTGACTTCAAATTTATGTTAACAAATACACATAGAAGGTTACATGTAATTTTTAATATATAAGAAGAATACCGTTTAAACTTTATTCTATTTTTTTATTTTTATCATATTTAAAATTGATTATTATCAACATTAATAAAATCTGGTTCCTTTTCAATTAGCAAAATAAATTAGAGGTATAACAGTAATGTCTTCTTAAATTTTTATTTCAAAGTAGAACTTTTCTTCTTATGAACTTACTGTTTCATTTTATTATTTTACTTTTTTTGTTAATGTAAGTTCAAGGTATATCTTAGAAGGTTTTAACATATTATTGTATCATTTTAAGCAACTTATACAATAGTTAAGTTTTATTCTTTATAATGTTTTATTTTACTTCTAACATATTTCTTTTTTATAAAAATATAGAAAATCTTACGAGATTACAATATTGTCATTGGCAGTCCTACCATTTATTGCAAATCAGAACATCGTGTTATTTATTATGCTTACTATTGATGCTTAATGTTAACAGTAGTGAAATTTCCGATGCTATTTCGCGGCAGGTGGTTTCTTGTCCTGAAGCGCTGTTGTAGGATCTTGTTGAAGCACCATAATTCCCGCCACAAAAATCGTCCAGGTAGATCGCCGCCATTATCCCCTCCTCTTCTTTCCCAGTCTCCCACAAAGGACACTCTTCGAAGGAGGGGAATGTTGGAATGATTCTTATTGGTAGAAAAAGGATAGTGTGCCTTCTCATATCGTATAGAGAGGGATTCTCCTTCCATCTAAGAAAGCTGACCAGATTTCTTCAGAGGGTACGATTTCAGTTTTCAAGGACCCAGACTCCATTATCATCCTGATGCGCGCGTGCGTGCACGCTTACAGAATTTCTGAACAAAGCGTTGTATCTTTCGTTTACTCTTATGCTTCAGTTCTCAAGTTGTATTGAAATTTACGGGTTGTAGTTTGCTAAATAATTGATTTGTTCGTGTACTAGGCAGTTATAGTTGATATTTTTAAAAAATTATTCGTTACGATGAGATATCTCGATGGCGTCGAATCGAGACGCTACCGCTTGCCTGTCAGCGAAGTCACGAGGAGTCGGAGTGTATTATTCAGTGATTTGCCGGTTAACCGTGTATTTTACAGTCTATATGCAAGCTGTAAATTGTGTGTAAATTTTGTTGTGAAATAGTAAATAATTTGTGCATAATAGTATTATACGAGCGAGTGTAGTGTGTATTATATGTTGAAATGGTCGAGTAAAGCGTCAGCCATTATGGAATTCGGTTTGAGTGAATTTCATACTCGAAAGTCATTCCGCCAATCGTATAACGTTTCGCGTCATAATGACCTGTTGCTATTGTTATTGTTGCTGTTATTGTTTATTCAAGTTTTTTTCACTTCTCCTATCATTTCATACCATACAGTTCCATATTTATTGCAGAAATGTGCCAGATTGATTGCACAGAATCGGAAAAGTTGTTCATTACGTATAAAGGTTGTTTATTCACATTGAATTTATCATTAGATGTCGTTACAAGAAATATGAGATAAATGTATTTGCTAACATTAGGAAGGTTTACGGATAACCTTATTCACATTGATACACATGCTTGTACATATATATTATATGTAATAAAAACAGTGCTGTATATGAGAAAGAGAAAGAAGATCGATTGTCGTTGTGTGCGTACACGCGAATGTCGTCGACCGTTCGTTGGTCGAGAGTTCTGAGCGTCGCGTCGCTACAACCTGTTGCTTCAACTCAGTTGCATGCTTCTTTAGATCTACTTCTTTCTTCATATATACATTTTACTTTATATATATATACTTTCTTGTCAAATAATATTCTGTATATATGTATATCCTCACAAATGTACATGATATTTTTATATGAATATAAATTCACATAGGATAGTTTTTTGAAGTTGCACCTAATCGTTGGTAATTCTACACTTTCCTGTTATATACTGTATAAAATATTTTTTCTTTTTTAGATATTTTTAATCAGGAGTATTGCACATAATTATTTTTGTTATCGCGTTCCGCCTATCTAAAAGTCTGCAAGATTTGTATAAATAAGTAAATTGTTGGTTTAATAAGATTAAATTGCGTGTAAATTATAACAAAATTTTAGCTTCCTTAAGCGACACTTGGTTCAAAGATCTGTTCTTTAGGGAGTTGCTTACATCTACCAATTAAATGCAATTGACCAACAACTGACAGTGCGATCTCTTTCCTCTCTTTGCTCCAATTTCTAACTCCTCGATATTCTCTCTTATATGTATAAAGTAAGTGAGAATTTCGGATGATATAGGGAAAAAAGAAAAAAAAAAAGAACAGTTGGATATTTGTATTGAAAAGTGAATGAAATACCAACGGTTCTTATAGCGTGCTACAACTGTATCTGGTAAAAGCTTCATGTTATTTCCCACGGTATCTCTGTGAATAGTGGGGCAAAAGATTGCCAGGGGCGGATAGATTGCGGAGAGAGGGGTAGAAGGAGAAATAGACTCTTCATGTATTCGTCAGAAAAGAGAGGGAAAGAGGACAGCCCAATGATCGATTCAGTTTTACATGATCTGATACAAGTATTGTTCAAGCAAATTTCGTATCTGTTATTGATATTTTTACAGAGAATTGCGCGTATTGGCATAAATTTCATCTTCTAATATACTTTATAAATAAATTGTGTAGACATAGATCGATCAAAAAGAATAAACCGTTTCTAAAGAATTAGAAACATTCGGCGAATGGAACAGTTGCTGTGAAAGAAAGCAACAGATTAATTGAATGTAAAAGTATCGAACGCAAAGTACAAGAAATGGACAAAACTAGATCGAAACAATACGTAACAGAGTGCCAAGAATGGCCAGGTTAATAACAATTAACCTTCTTCGTTATGTTGACTCCCGAAGATCATGCTATAACTGTACACTTTTTGTCATTGTAACGTTACCGGTTAAAATAACTGTTTATCTTACTCTTTCTGAATTTATTCACATTCTCCTGTAATCGCTAATTAGAAAACAATTTTTAAATATCGATAGTTCGAAGCACGCAACATTAGATTCGTATGATGTAATAAGGAAGGCGACAGAGAAAGAAAACAAGCGAAAACGAGAAAATTCATCTTTTCCAAATTTGCCAAATGAGTGAAGGTCTAGTGCACAGGAGATCAAATTGTGACTAGATCCACACTCATTAAGCACGTTTGGATTCAAACATCGCCGTTTCATTGATAATCATAAAATAAGTTTTCCCATATTAACGCGCAACCGTTTCAAAAATTTATCATCGTTATAAACTTTTTTCATTTATGAAGCCTTAGTACGATGTAAAACAGATAATTCCATAGGCGAGTATGAATGTGGTGCGCGTTATGGTTTACTTCGTGACTAGATACATACTCGTCTACGGTGATCTGTTCCACTCTTAAAATATTGTGTGTAATATATGAAATATATATATTTATAACTTGCAGTAGAGATTATTTTATACTATTATATAGAATACCGTTTTACTTCTTTTTAAGCAAACTAAAAGAGCAAGGAGTCCAACAGCTGAGACAGAAAGCAATAATAAATTACGAGCAGTAGGCCATACGTTTACACCGTTGAATTATACCTCACAATCGTAAGCACACTATCTAATCATTTTTATTTACATATTTGTGTAATTCGATACTGCAATTAGTAAATTTCAATAATTGTTATAGTGATGTTCCAATTCGTGCACCCAGTACAACGGTTAGAGGCAAAGTCCTTTTACTTTTTGGCCCTGCCATTCAAAATTGGAAGAAACAAAACGAGCACGATGTATCGATCGTTAAGGCGGATAATTCTCATATACCTAAAGGTGCATTGTACATGTTTGAAATGTTTTCCAATCAGGGAGCCATTCTTACCATGCATTGTCAAAGTTTTGGCGAGCGATTGTGCTACGCTTGGAACGCCATTGAACCTCCTAATTCGAATATACGTTACATTAGAAACATAGCGCCTATAAAACCAGTTGTGTTTAGAACATGGGGCAGACTATTTATAACAACCGAAAAGCCCAGTGGAAGGAAAATTGTTATGCTGGAAGGTACTAAAAGGCTTAAAATTCAGAAACAAGCTCCCATTTTACATCTGAATCTTAAAGGAATTAAGCATTATTCAGTGTTTACCGGTCAGATCGTTGCGGTTGAGGGTATTATCACTACTGAGGATACTTTAACAGTAAATAAATTGTTTGTTAAGGGATATGCACCATTATTCGATGTACCCAAAATATCGAAAGATATTAAAATATACGTTGCGGCTGGTCCGTTTACACCTTCTGATAATTTAAATTATCAACCTTTATGGGATCTTATGGAACGCGTTGTAGAAGACGAACCTAATATGTTAATATTAGTTGGACCTTTCGTAGAATATACACATCCTGAAATTAAAAAATGTAGTTTGAAAGAGACTTTTCAAGATTTTTTTGATACGCTTTTAACGAAGATTCTGCAATATTTACAAGGGTATATTTCAGTTAATAAGGTCATGTTAATATAATAATGTAAATTAGCATTACTATTCTTCATAATTTAGGAAATCTACTCGCATTATATTGGTACCTTCTAATCGTGATGTGCATCATCATCCGGTTTTTCCAACTCCGGAGTTTATTCTAAATACAAATAAACTTGGATCAAATACGACGAATATTTGTAGTATGCCAGATCCATGCATAATAAACGTAGATGGCTTACATATAGGAGTAACATCGGTTGATGTACTTAGACATCTTGGACAACAAGAAGTATCGTAAGTGTATCAACATCTAGGTAATAAAATATAAATTTTATTGTAACAATTTTTTTTTAGGAATACACCTGGAATGGATAGACTTGGTCGTTTGGCCGAGCATGTATTGTCTCAGTCCTCATTTTATCCTGTATATCCTCCTCCTCCTGGCTTGAATCTTGATACCAGACTTTGGAAACAATACGCTTGTTTTGAACGGCAACCTCACGTGTTGATCTTACCTTCCGACGTTAGACATTATTGCAAACCATTAAATGAATGTCTCGTTTTGAATCCGGAGCGATTACAAAAGTATATATGTGCTAAGTTATGTGTACGGCCAATGAATAATGGAAAATGGGATCCAAATAGAGTATCTTGTGAGATTGTAAAAGTCTGATCGCTTTTTTTTCTCATTTTTTCTTATATTTTCTTGTTATAATGTAAGGTACGATAATTAAAATACAAAAGTAAAAAGTTTGTGTCTTTTATTTAAAAAATGATGTTAATAAAAAGAATTTGTATATAATTTGTGTTTTTATGTCTTGATTTAAGGGAAATGAAAGTATAAATATTGTTATATATCGATGTAATACCATGATTCCTCTCTCATATGAGAAATGAACTAAATAAAATTTGAAGTTTATCGCTTGTCCGTTAGAGGTTAGCAGTCGTCGTATTTAGGATTCTTGTCTGCATCGTAAACGTACGATGGCGCCACACGAACAACAATCTGAGCCATCGAGTTTTCTGCTTCTAGTGAGTTGTGGAATCGGCCATTGCTCCAATATTTTTCTTGTGATTGAAAATGTTCAACCTCTGATGGAAATACGAAAGCGTACATGAGTACTGAGGTAAGTTGTTCAATTACTTGTTGCATTTGCTTTTCTTTTTGCGATGTATTTTTGTAGAAACAAAAACGATAACTAGGTATCAACTATCTGCCAAATTTTGTTCCGCCATCTTTGTTACAAATTCGTTTACATTTTGCTGTGTATTGTATTTTTTGCAATTATTTCATGCTCGCATTCTACTTTTAAATTGATCTTGGTTAATTAATTATACATATGATACGACTTATAATTTTATAAGTCTTTTCTAATTTATTTTTGATCATCAAATTAACTGTGCGGGTTTAACAATTACTGTTATGGCCTTGATTTTTTCGTCCAAAAAAAACGAGAGTTATGAAATTAAGCATGTGATGATAATAAGAATATGATACCCTTTTTGTATCGTATTTGTCATCTTTAAATCAGTGTCCCAATATTTAGTGATACAATACTGTTTTCTTCTAGTTATAAAATTAAAATTGATAATTTTATTAAGTGAATACTTACATATGTTGTATTTGCAGAAATGAATTATATTTTAAATAAAAAAGTATGTGGATTTTGTTGCTTATTATTGTATTATAAGAATAATATAATAATTTAATGTTATTTAAAAGGTAGGCATATGCATTAAAAAATATTATCGTTTAATACAATTTTTAAATTAAATATCCTGTATCTATCTTGGGAATTTGAACATTCTTAGAAATATATTTGACATAAAATACATTCAATTTGTAAGTAATGTATATGGAACATTTTTAATTTTATAATTAATACTATTAATTATTTTATTATAATATACTATACATACATATTTGGTTTATTAGATGTAAACGTTAATTATATATATATATATATATATATATACGTTTATATATATATATATATATATATAAATAATTATAATTGAAAATATGATATTGATTTAGTATGTTGTCAGTATTCAAATGCTTAAAATAATACCGACGGATGAAATCAGAAATTTCTTTATTACCGACTGTTTATAATTTTGTTTTTGAAGGTAACATTACGTAAAAATTATATTATTGCTATGACTGATTTATTTATAAACACTTAAATAAAATTTATTGTAGCACATTTATGTATGAGAAGGAATAATAGTTGAATATGTAAGTTTTATAGGTTGTCAAGTTGTAAGATATATATATTTATGTATAAGAAATCAATTTTCATTATATTTTACGTAGGAAAGAAATTGATTTAATGAAACTCATGTCTCTGGGTTAATATTATTTTCAGTATACAATTTTGAACAGTTTCTAAATTTACATAATGGAACTTGTTAAAAAGATAGTAATCTTAGAAATGAAATGAAAATGTATATAGTGTCTTTTAATGTAAATTTTATTTGTAAAACAATCAGTGCAGATTATAATGGATTTGAGGAAAGGATTGGAATTGGCTCAGAGTATCATAGATACGATACAATACATATTGAGAACATGAGAAAGCGAGAGTGCCATATCGATCCGACTAGTTTGAAGTCTACCTACCTCAACCCTGATTATACTTTTACCAGTCGCTTTCATTGGTATAGGTTCTTTTTTTTATTTTCACTCCTCTATTAATTCTAGAGAACACATGTGTTCTTGGGATGCATATTTTTTTTATTATGGAAATATTTCCTTTCATACTCTTAGCGCTTTCGTATTGAAAAGTTAGTTGGAAGCGCGATGTGTACGTATTTGATGCAAATCTTTCGATGGCTGCCACGATAACTTCTCGTATCGAGTGTACGGGAAATGTTGAAAATGCACGCTGCATCGTTGCGTAATAATTCTTATTACGGGTAATCTGTTTAAAAACAGTCGTCAGACAATAGTTGTATCATAATGTTATACACACGAGTTGGATATAAATACAGACAATAGATTGATTTACACATATTTAATTTTCTTTCATTTGCTTCGCTATAAAGAGTAACAAAACATAATTCGATTGGTCACTATAAGATTTCCTCTCTAAAAAACTCTTAACTCTTCGTGAGATACTTCGATAAACTGTACATTCTGCCTACTGATTCAATGAAATCAGATTTAATGACGATGCGATAAACAAAATACAACTTTCATTTTCCACAGAAAGAAAACAAAACTTCATTACCCTTATAAGATAAATTACCAAGGCATAACTTTTACTTTTAGTATTCAAGCTATATTCCCTTGTTTACATTCTAATTCTTTCTACGTTTGGTTCCTCGATTGTTTTGTCAGCCATCTGACTTTTTCGCGGGGGTAAACACAGCAAAATATGCGATGTAACAAAAACAGATAAAATAACGTATAACGTTGTAGAGCGTAGCATGTAGGACGTTTGGTTAAAAAATAAATTCGATAAGTCGGTGAATTTTTGGGGAAATGGATAACGGTATCGGGCACATGAAAATTCGAGAGTCTACGCTGGTGGGCTGTCTTGGGCGGGCGACGGCTGTGCGCAAAAACGGCGGCAGTCAAGTTCAAGGCCACCAGCTACTTTCCTTTCCCTCCTTGCCTCCGCTGTGGAGCAACCGCCGCCTCCAGTGCCACCACTGCTGCCGCGCGACACCATCGCTACCACCGCCACAACCACTGCCACCGCCGTCATGCCCACAGCCACCGCCCCCGCCTCCCACCCATTCTCACCCTTCCATCGTGATATACACGTAGCACGCATAACGCCAGTAACGTATCAACTTAGGCCGAGCATGGGACTGTTTCGACCATGGGGGTAAAGGGAGTGTTTTGGGGCTCGATCGATCTACCTAGTCGTCTGAAAATTCAATTGGCTCTTACGTCTACACAATGTCACTTCATACGCTCTTTCTTCGTTTATATATTCTTAAAGAGTTTCTTCATTTTCACACACACTCTTGATGCATCATAAAAATTTCTCCCAATCATGGAATCGTTCGTTCGATTAACATCTTGCCCTTACAAATCGATTCACTCTTTCCTCATTGTATCTGGAACATCGAAGGAGAAGATTCAATTGTCGAAAGACGTGATTTAAAAGTAACTTTAAGGCCAAGAGTTAATGACCGATTGTCATGACCATGATAATATCCACGGTAATATTTCGTTTGTATTTGTTCAACATGGTAACAGTTGTGTTTTAGATTGGAGTGGTCGATGCTTTTATCATCGATAAATATGGTCCGATCTAATTCCGTGGTCTCCGAGTGCGAACAGTTTGCTATGGGGTACTTTGAAAGCAGTAACTTGTACTGAATCAGTTTGAAAAATCTCACATTTGTTGTATGAACAGTGAGCAATTTTAAATTTACGTTTAACTTTTTTATACTAACCTAATCTGTCTATCTAACTGGCAAATATAAGTATGCTTTGATGAGCCGGAGAAGCTTATCCGATCTATCAATGACAATAATAAATCAGAGAGATGTTTGAAATGCTCGGTTTTTCCATTCATAAAACATTATTTTGAATATGAAATTGGAACATAAGATGGAACATGTATTAATTAATTGGGCAAGATAATTTGTAGATTATCCAAAAATTCAGTTAAATTGTTAAGCGATAAAGTAATTAGAATAAGAAATATATGTTTCGTGGATTTGTGGCGCCCGGTATTAGGATCGGCTGGCTCCGTGTATTACCGTATCGTCTGAATTGCCGTCAGTCGCGTACGGCTCGTCGTGCCGTCAACGTCGTGGTAGGGGGATGATGTGTACATAAGTACGTCGTGCATGTGCTTATTCGTGTTCTACATGAGTGTTCGGATCTTAAGCATCGTGATCATTTTTGCTTTTCGTTCGTTTTTTCGTACAAAAGCATAAGAGGAAAATAAAAGCCCAGCATCCTAGCGCCATTTGGATAGAACCGACAATCATGGATGCATGGATGTATGATGTGGTAGGTGTTGTCGATACATAACCTCTTTCTTCTTCTCGTTCGATCTCGTGGCTTTGTTTACGTTGCTGCGCGCGCGTTCTCTATTGCTTTCCGTTAATCCCTTCGATCAAATACGGAACAAAGTTTTGATCGTTTCAGAATAAGAATGTTTAAAATTCATTTAATAGATTTATTTCGCAGAATTGTAAATTGTGTATCGCGATAGCTCGTCTGCTCTAGTCAAAGTTTGTAAAAATTCCATGATTCTTGCTGTCTTAAAAATGTTCATTTTTCTTTTGAATTTGATGTGCATGAATTTAATGATTTTTTCACGTAGATTGCGGCGATTACATTCGCGGCATGTTCAAACTCGCTTGTTTTCCGATGCAATAAGGATACATTACATATATATTATCTTCGTCGCATACTGTCAGTCAGCTTTAGCGACAACTCGGTTATTACGTTACGACGTGTCTGTTAGATAATCTATCCTGTAACTCACAGATCATTTTTCCACGCCTGCCGTTTTTGCCAACGTTACCGTTGATTCGTGATTACTTCAATGCTGTAATCTTCTCTTTCCGTTAATTAATAATTGAAACAACGATTCCCTTAAATTAAACGGTTTACCGTGATGTGCGTAAAATATTTGAATAAATCTTGAGATACTGTATGAGCGTAGCTGGAAATATTTTACACGATTCCACCCAAGAGGTATAGGATATGTGTGAACGTTGTCATGAAAAAGTTGTTTATTTTGATGGCAATGAAACACCTAAATCGTACGACCTTAGTCGAGAAGCTTTTACCAAATACTTTTTCACAACTGTGGTTTTTGGTCGTTTCTCAGAATTTCATTTAATTCTTGTATATCTGCAAATTTTTTAAAATTTCGGACAATGAGTGTTATGGATAGTGATTAATAAAGCTCAAAGAACGATTTTAACGATGACGCTAATTTCAAAAGAAAAAAAGATATAGATAATTTGGTTATCCTTGAAATATTGAGAAGAACGCGTAACAATTATCTCGTGCTCCATTTAAAATCGTTTCAATTGTTTCGCGATAATTGGCTTTTACGCGGTTTGATACGCACAAATGATTTTCGACGATAGCAAGCATAATAAAATAACTTTATGTCAAGCCGTTCAGACATTCTGAATCATCCAAAAATTTTTCGAATTTTTCTGTGTTACATTCATTTAAAATTCACTTCAATATCGACGTGTTCGTGCAAAGATGACTCCTATACTTTATCGATAATGAAGATTTCCTACATTTATCGTACGTAATACATGCATGTAACTATATATATTTTTCTCAATCATTTTCAACAAAATTTGCATGCGAAATTATCCTTGCGAAATTATTTCTCTTTTTTTTATAGAAATCACAATAATTTCATAATGGTGTATATGTATTTCGCGATTCGTACGTATTTAACTATTTAAACGTATCATAAAACGATCTCATATACATCTATACCCACGCGATTAAGTCTTACGCAATTCTATGTGCGTGAAGCTTAATAGGTACATCGGATTGCTGCTTTCACCTTTGAATTTATTATACTTAGCATTTCGATCAACGCACGGACCGAGACATATTTGTATCGATACGTTCTCGAACTTGGTCGATACCGATTTTGATAAAAGGCACTCTCTTTCTGGGGAATAAATATTGGCCGATTTTATCTCTCGCAATGTTTGCGAAAGACAATCTCCTCCGAAATTTCGAGTTCGATTGCACGTGACGCATACAGCGAATCGATGGATCGAGTTAAGCTGACACTGCAACGGAAATAAAATTGTGGATTCCAACGTAGGAAGTTTGGTAGAAGGGAGGCTGCTGGAAAGTTAATAAAAAAAAAAAATAAATATATATTCGTCACGAGGATGCGTCAGTGGGTATTTTCGGACTCTCCGGGTTCTTACTTTATGTTAGAGAAGTTTTCAAACCGTTCTAAGTTGATGGCTCGACCGCTAAAGTATGATCCTCGAATTTTTATGAATTCCTAACGTGGCAGAGGTGTATTTTTTTATTTTGCGGTTCTCTTTCAAGCTATTTTTATTAAATTGTAGCTTCGAGATCATTGGTTTCCGTTTGTTTATGGTGATAAATGCTTTCGTATGGCAGGCTAGGGATTCATGCGAACCGCGTTAAAGGAAAAGAAAAGGCACGTTCGAGTAGCTCCGTCATCAAACAACTTTACAAGAAACCATGTGTTTTTGTACTCGAGGTAGTGTCTTGATATATGTGCACTAGCTACAAAGATCTTGCATCGCCTTAATTCTCTCTCTTCGTATCTCGGTTACCGTACTCGCCACGAAATTACGCGCGGCATGCACTTGCGCGTTCATCGACATTCAACTTACGTATACTCGTAAGGGAAAGTTTCACACTTATGTTTTGCAATGTGTAAAGTACACATCTATATAGTCACAACATTTGACGACTAAAAAAATATTTTCTTGAAACGAATTCACGTTGATGAACATTAAAGGTTATATCGATCGATGGCAGCGACAAACTGATCTGATGGAGCGTCGAGATGAAATACTCGAAAGTCAAGCGTTGATAGAGGGTCGGTAAAATATCTATAGGGCAGATCTGGCAGTACAATCGTAATTATTCGTAAAGAACGTTCGAAGATCGGTTGATCGACGATGCGAAATCATGGATACCAGGTATGGTTAGGCGCCTGTCGATAGGCTACCGTGATCGGTGATTGGTCGTGCGGGTCGTGGCGATGATGCGTCGTCTGGTTTGGTAAGAAACAAGCTGGGTAATCATCAGCTTTCGGAACTCGGTTCGAGTGGGGAGCGTTGGAGTTTTCAGGCTACGAGACACGTCGGTGACGTCATCTCAGAGCTGGGTCAGCCATAACCTTGGACAATGCGCGAAACAAATTCTCGTATGTGCGATTTCTACTTCGAGAAAACCACACGTTCGTGCAACGTGATTTCCGTTATTTTTTTCTTTCCTTGTTTATTGAAATCAGTTGACCGTGAAGTACATTTGCTAGTAATTCGCTCTCCAACGCGTTTAGAATTTTCACCGGATAATTCAGAAACTAAATTTTATCGGAATACGTACGTATGTAAAAATATGTGGAAAAAAGGATGTTTAGTAATTTTTGTTGCGCAGAGAAATTTACGTTAAAAGGTGACAGGCAAAACAAGGAGAAGCAATTCCCCGAATCGTTGGTGAAGGTAGAGAGCAGAGACTCGAAAAGTGAAAGAGCGTGGTTCTAAAATTAGTTCAGCGATAATCCTGATGTTATTATAGCGACTCGTTATTGCCTTATTTTTTTATTGGCTAAACTTGCCGCGAAATCGGAACATGGTTGTTACCGAAGCTTTGGCCTTGACCGCGACCCAGGGTCTTCATCCTCGAGATATCGATTTGTTCTCTCTACTTCTAATTCTGTATCTACCTGTATATAGCCACGATATCGCTACTCCGTGAGTATTGTAATAATTCAGGGTCACCGCGATCGACTTGTTGCAAAATCACGAGCATACCATATATATAAGTACGTCGCGACGCTTTTCTTTTATCGGAAATTTATCCGCAGGAAATAAACATTCATCGTAACTCTAGAAAATAAGATGGTGTCCGGTTCCTTTCAATCGTCTTCGATCTCGTGCAGGAGTCTCGAGTTATCGGGAGAAGATTGCGTAATCTAGGAACATTTCCGTTCAACGACAGAGTATCGTTTCGCAAAAAATTAGGCGTGATCTAGCCTTCGGCCAATCGGCCAAAATGTTTGTCGTTGAGTCGTTTATCAACGATTCGCACGAGTTGATGTATCTCTTATCGCTCGATTCGAAGTACCATTAAGTACCACACGTAAAGGTAGTATGTAATATTTGCAATAGGTGCAGAATATCGGGAGCAAATAATGTAACACAAATGTTAAATAGGTATGAATCGGAACCTAACTCAAACCGAATGGGATTTCATTCGAGTTTAGCGGTACTCGATAGCGGTAACATGATTCTACGAAATTCCAATTAGTTCGTACGTGTCTTCCGTACGTACGTACCTACTTCCATATATACGTATATAAGTACGTTTCTGTAGAAGCGGATTGAACGACGAACATGTGACAATTTGTATAAAACGCGATGATCGATGTCATTTTTTCAATGTTGGCACAAATGAGACGATCTAATTTGCAACAAGGACTCGTGATCGAGGAGCACGACTTAAAATAAAGCGATCGCAACTGCAACCAACGACTTCTTTTTATTTGTCTCGCTTCTGCCACCTAGACTTTTTCTCGCTTACATAATCGGCTCGTTTAAAAAGAAGTTGGACTGGTCTCGTGCGTACCTCGAGAATTTTGATGCCCATATAGCGGCTTCGACTTCAAATCGCTAGCCACAACTCCATACTTATATATGCGTAGACTTCTGCCGTGTTAGAATTATATTTTATATTTGATTTTTTGTTTGAAAATGACCAGAGAGACGGTGTGAAAGAACATCGTTTTGTATCGATTTTTGAATATGGTTGTACAATGAATGGCGATCGTTACGGAGACATGTTTGATCGTAATTAAGCCGAGTTATTGTGATAGAAATAAAATTACGACTAGCCGGTGCAATCGATATTCAGGTCATGGCTTCCTCTAAAAATGGATGCCCGATTAAAGGCTTCGTTTTCTTTTTCTCTTGCCTTTTCTTTTTTTCTTAGTTGCGTGCGTATGTATATATGCGAAAAGACACGAAAACCTCTGTCAAACGGAATAATTAACGACCTTGATCCTCTGAAGTGTTACACATGCGAATATCACTTACGCAGAATGAAGCAATATAGTCAACGATTTCGTGCAAATTTCAGGGTATGCGGGTTTTAAGTATTCAACGAGAAAATCATTGATTTTATCGAGCAGGATGATCACTAGAGACACCGCGGTTGCAAAGGAATTAAAAGCCTGTGAATTTTTACCCAGCTCGATTTAGTCCGGATTTATTGTTAGAATTCCACGTGCAGACTTGTCAGAAGCTGTGCGAAAACAGAAGGAAACGAGAGAACGAGCGAATCGACGTGCACGAGGGTATCCGAATACGAGGAAGCTGAAACCGAGCAAGATGGATAAAGAGAGCAGGAGTGTTGTCGCGAGGAAGAGAGCGAGAAGCTAACGTGACTTGGATAGAGAAAGGGAAACAGTGTGAGACAGAGAGAGGAAGAAAGAGAGGAGAGACTCAGACAGAGGGACTCAAGGTCGGCGAAGTCGGTTGTTTCCGTCGGAGTTCGGCGTCTAAAATTGTGTATTGGCTTGGCGCGGATCTGCGGCCTTCGCGAACGTGGCCGCTTCTCCCACAGAAAAGTCAAGTTCAAGGCTAACCAGATATCGCGATACGCTCGTTTCTCTCTTTCTTTTTTCATTCCATGTTCTTTCCTTCCGTCTGCGTTTTGGTAACTGTTTAATCGAACGGATTATGGAACGATCCGAAGAATGCGAGAAAATCGAGAATCGCCGATGACTCGTAGGCTTCGTAGTTCGATTGAGACGAATCGAGCTGACGCTTATGCAATCTCGATCTTTTTTCTTCTTTGTCTCTTTAAACTTTCCTCGTTTCGATCACGCCTGTTTTTCTTTTTCTCCCCCCCCCCCCCAATATTGTTTCGTTGCAACGTGTTTTTCAATTCTGACGAATCGCTCGTAACTTGAGGGGAGTCGTATCGCTGTCGTTTCGTCATGGTCGTCATTATGTATCGTGGTTGAGTGTTCCGCGCACCGTGTCGGTTTTTATTTCATTAATCTAAACGTGGGAGATGTGCACGTCGCGTCGCACACGTGAAGCACTTCGCACGACTAGTCAAGTTCGAGGTTAACCACATACTTCGATGCCTCGTTCTTTTCTTTCCTTTTCTAATCTCTTGCTACCGTTTTTCCTTTTTTCCCGTCTGCCCCTCGCTCGCCATACGATTAACAATTCTTGATCTTTATCGATTTCTGCCGTTGAAGTAAACTGTCGGTTAAAATGGAGTGCAATCGGAAAAAGCTTTTGACCAATTCGGCATTAATACGAGCCGTGGTCTAATAAAATCTGCATCCTGTGTTCGGCTCGAGTGCCTTTCTCCATTATTCGTTTGCTGAGTGGTTGTTACACGGCGAGCCACTCGAAATTAAAATCAAGCGAATGATATCGGTATCGAAAATCGTCACGTTGCAATGATAAGGTATCTGCCTATCTTGTGAGAGAGAGAAAGAAGGAGCAGGAGAGAGAAAGAGAGAGAGGGAGAGAGAGAGATCGTGGCTGGATAGCGTATAAATCTCCAGACGTGCGTCCCAAGCTCTCGCAAACGATCGTAACTGCATCTCGCAGAAAAGTCAAGTTCAAGGCTAACCAGATACTCTGCGCTCCTTCCTTTGCCCCTCGACCCCCTTTCTGCGTGCATTTAATATACGATACCGAGGGCAGGAGGGCGGAAGAGGAGCAGCAGGCTTACGCAATCCTTTCACCGTTACTTTGTTCACTATCGTTCTACCCCACTGTTTCTTTAAGGATACCTTTCTTCTCATTAAGTTATTCATATGATTCATTTTACCCTTTTGCATAAATTATCCGATTGCGTCGATAGAACAATGATTTCTAGTTCTCTTATCGTTACCAGATCATCGAAAGATACATGATGCAGATAAACATCATTCGGTGATGAAGCTCGCTGTATACTTATAAGATTACATTAAGAAATAAAGGAGTTGATATTCCGAGAACATCGATGCTACGTATCGCGAATTTTCTGAAGTCAATTCTAAAAATGCTTGAGGCGTTGGTCGCGCTTAAAAATAGCAACAGAAAAAAAGTGCAGCCGACTGCAGAGCAGGCTGTCTCTTCTGCTTTTCGGCATTTGCTACGGTTTGCTTAAAAGCGAACGCCCATCAGTCTGTGTTATAGGGAACAGATAGGAGAGGAGGATACGTGCGAAATTGTAAGATGTTCTGTTGATTGCTTTAGGTTTGCATGATGCCCGGTGGCGGCACCGAAAATATGATTGGAAACAATAGGACCATGGCGAACATTAAACAAGAAATTGAGAATCCTACTACGCCTACGCAAAATTATCAAGTTTGTTCACCGACCACTACGCTTCAACATCAAGAGGTATTTCGGACATGTAGTTTTTACGGTCGAAAACATTGTGATTCGTGAGACTAATCGAAAATGTAAAATAACTTAAGATAGACGGTACGTAGTTCTGGAAAATGGTCGATGTTGAGTAACTTTTTAAATATTTTAGGTAATTTGTAGCAAAATAGAAGTACCAGCCGATTATGGAGGAGGCGAAGGTAGTCCTGGT
The DNA here is from genome assembly GCF_910591885.1 of Bombus terrestris. Classification (NCBI taxonomy): domain Eukaryota; kingdom Metazoa; phylum Arthropoda; class Insecta; order Hymenoptera; family Apidae; genus Bombus; species Bombus terrestris. The sequence goes on from NC_063273.1 coordinate 4,770,876, forward strand.
AGTCCGGAAATGCATCATTGTTCGTCAACCACGCAGCCTTTAGGAACACCTGAGGTACATACACTATACCGTCCTAACTATAGCAGAAGTCCTTGCATTTTTTCTTTCTTTTGGAAGCTCTTTTGTAATCTCTGAGTTAGACTCAGCGTGTCGTTTTATTTAGGAAGGTGTTAAAGAGGAAGACATGATGCCTAGAAGGCTTTGCCTAGTGTGCGGGGACGTAGCGAGTGGATTTCATTATGGGGTAGCGTCTTGCGAAGCGTGTAAAGCTTTCTTTAAGAGAACCATACAAGGTAAGAAGAGTTCCTTCATGATTACAGATATCTCCTTCTGAAGAATTTTCCAGGTAGCACCACAGGATTACAATTATAGTTCCAGTGATACGATTCTCTTGTTTCCCTACTATCTGTAGATATCGAAGTATTCTAATTATCTGTATGCATATGCTATTATTCTAAAACGCATATATTCATAAAACTAATATTGGTGCTACCTGGATGAGAACCATGTATATTACAATAAAATAGCGAGTAATTTCACAGGCAACATCGAATACACGTGTCCGGCGAATGGCGAATGCGAAATAAACAAGCGCAGGAGAAAAGCGTGCCAGGCGTGTAGGTTTCAAAAGTGCCTTAGACAAGGCATGTTGAAGGAAGGAGTGCGACTAGATCGTGTGCGAGGAGGGAGACAAAAATATAGAAGATCCACCGATCCTTATACGCCGGTGAAGACAGCTCCGTTGGAAGGTGATTTTTTCATAATTCTTGTTGATATAAATATCATGTTTCGATCGCAATCGTATCAATATAGAACACGTACAGCTTCACATCTCGCAAATACGATTAAATCTTTGATTTTATTCTTTTTAGCAAACATAGCAACAGCAGCTTCTAACGAAATAATAAGTAAGCTATCGGGTCCTTTCTCTTTATTTATTCGAGTCCGATACTTTGATTCGTTGGTAGATTTTTTTCATCCTGATATGAAATCATTTTACATGTAAACATAAATATTCAATGTGTGAATGTTTAAATGGTAAATTTTCTAATTTATTGGTAGATAATAAAATGCTGGAAGCTTTGGCTGCTTGTGAACCTGACATGCTACAAGTGTCCAATATCTCTCATACTCTTGACACAGATCAAAGAGTACTTGGACAATTATCTGACTTATACGATCGGGAACTGGTCGGAATAATTGGTAATAATATAATGTCAATTTTTCTATTAGTATAAAGTTATATTTAATCAATCAATAATTGAGAATTCTTTGGTCAAAGGTTGGGCAAAGCAGATTCCTGGATTCAGTAGTTTAGCACTAAACGATCAAATGCGACTTCTGCAAAGTACGTGGGCAGAGATATTGACGTTTAGTCTCGCATGGAGGAGCATGCCAAATAATGGTAGATTAAGGTTTGCCCAAGATTTTACCCTTGACGAACGACTTGCACGCGAATGCCATTGTACAGAGCTGTACACGCACGTGAGTATCGCTTAATTATTTCAATGATTTCGACTCATCGTCTACTTTGTTACCTTCTACATGTATATACGTCTACATATATTATTTGTTTTTCAACAGTGTATCCAAATCGTAGAAAGGCTTCAAAGATTGGGTTTAACGAGAGAAGAATATTACGTCTTGAAAGCATTGATATTAGCAAACAGTGATGCGAGGTCAGATGAGCCACAAGCGCTATATCGTTTCCGAGATTCTATCCTAAATTCCCTATCAGACTGTATGGCGACAGTAAGACCAGGACAAGCGCTTCGTGCCACTCAAAATATGTTCCTAGTGTTGCCCAGTCTCAGGCAGGTTGATGGAATTGTTAGAAGATTTTGGTCTAGTGTTTATCGAACGGGAAAAGTACCAATGAACAAGCTCTTCGTAGAAATGTTAGAAGCTGCTTATTATCGATGAAATATCAACTCAAACTCAACAATATCTGTATCAAGGACTTCATGGAATCGCTGTTATTCGATGGTAGCAGCGTTATAGTTATAACACGTCATGAGTGTGTAGGGTACGTCCCTAGAAGTATAAACGAAAGATGGTGAGTGATAGTGAAAAACGAAAAGAGACGGAGATGTGCAGTTTTATTTGTTTTCTGTAAGAGAAAGACTCGTAAGAAAGAAAAGGCTTTATTTTTCAAACGTGAAAAGTATTGGAGCGTAGAGCTTTGGCCAGTGATTCCACCGGTCACCAAAATTCGCGAAACACATTAAGATGTCAGGTACATTGTTTCGTCGAAATAACCAAACTTTCCTTTTCGAGTACCCCTTTTACAGGTACAAAGAAAAAAAAAACAATGTTATTTCAGGATAGCATACGTAGTACAAGATACGAGATGCTTTTCCGGAGCTCTCATTTTAGGATAGTTTACGAAAACCTGTCGCCAGACAGAAGAACCTACCAAATAACTAAAACGTTTTCATTTACGTAAGATCGTGACATGATCACCAAACCGGTGATATCATAGAAATGAAATGCAAATGTACTAACTGTGGGTGTTTGACGTTATAGAGTTAGCATCGTGTTACCAAATACTATCAACTCAATCAAAATTACATGTAGCTCCGATTCGAATCTTATTTTAGTTATGTCTTTTCTCCGAAAAAAATCCAGTCAATTTGAAATTAGAGGAACGCGAAGCGTGTATGTTTAAGAGCGTCGAAATAAAATGATATATGCCATTTTATATAGAATAATTGCACATTTTAATACCATTAAGTGTAAAGATCGATAAATGTAAATCGATGTGTGTACTGCATTGAACATCCATAGTTATAGTTCAGCGAATGAATTTAGTATGTGCTGTTGTACAAATTGAACCAATTACGTGAACAGAGCTGTGAACAGTGAACAAGGAAAGCGAAAGAATGGCTGGATCGTTCTCTAATTAGCGTCATGCTGTTTTTTACGAGGTACTGTGAAAAAAATGTTTCGAGAACGAACCTTTGGCCAGGTTGCCAGGTTCTAGGGAAAGCAGAAAAAAATTTAACCGATTGTTGAAATGATTGCGAAATGTTATTCGCGCGTGCCACACAGAGAGCGTAGGAGAATATATATTATATTATTATATTATATTATATTATATTGTATGTATTCAGGGATCTTTATTATCTAAATAGTTATTATTGTTACGAGATCTGTGCACGGATCTTGCGCATAATATCGCTTTTTTCGAAGCGAGGAATCGTAATATCGTATAGGAGCTACTACTCACACATAAAACTCATTTCTAAAGGAGGAAAAACCGTTTATAACAAATTAATGGAGTTTTTTCTTTGTCGGTTACACGCAACGAAACACGAAGTTTCTATCGACTTTCGAATCAGCTTTTTGTTATTTCGCGATTATTCGATATTATCGAGAGAAAGAAATTGTTTAATGAAAAGTTATAAATAGATATTAGGGTAAATTATACGTTATAGCAGATCGAGTCGCTGGAAACTTTTTAGTGTTGAAGTGCGGTGTAATCTTGTGACGTTCAGAGTGCAATAATATCAGGACATGCGATTACATTTTTCTACTGGTCAATCGATCGCGACGCCCCTTTGAGTTTTCTTTATTTGTATATTTCGTCTCTGTTCTTCTGCCGTTTGAAACTTTGTTTAAACCTCCTGCATTTAAATACACGATGCAAATAGTTGACAGCAACGCTTACATATTGCGTGTCCTTCCTCCATTAGTTTTTCTTAATTACCTATTACGGTTCATTCCTCACTACGAAACAGATAATGCAACGAATGCGATGGGGAAAAAAAGAAAGAAGAAAATCGCTGCTAAGCCACGGTGAATTTTTGCCCTGCTTTTTTTTCGGTTTTCTTTATTACATGTTCTTCCCTTTTTTTTTCTAACGATGTAGGTTTTTCTGTCTCTTTCTTTCTTTCTTTCTTTTAATTTATAAATTACAATAAAAGAAGTCACGTTATTTGTTATACTGCCTTCGTGGTCGTAAATTTTGGAAGAGAATCAAACATTGATCGTTTATTGGTTAATAATTTGGGTCGGATGTTGTTGTTCTGGCATGTGTTGGAAATGGTTTGTCAAACTGTTTGTCTTATGTTTATGCAAATATTCGTCAGGGAATCAATAGTCAACGTTTTAATGGCATTTGTCGTGTGTCGATAGCATCGAACGTTGTCCATTTAAAAAAAAGTTGTCTAATACCAATGTTTGGTTCCAGATAATAATAGTATCAATATATACCGTCCATAATAGGGGGTATTAGAGTCATATATCATTAAAGTCGATTAGGTTTCGTGATTTAAACATATTTCAGTTCCATTCCTGTTAAATGTGTTAATATTTTGTTTTTCAATCACGCTGTCCATAGGATTTTTTTTTATATACCGCGTACTTGCGTGTTACTTTATGTTTCGATATAAATGTAGAATTTTCACGTGCCATCAAATTCATGATCCATTTCTTAAATCTTTTCTTAATATGTCACGTTTTTTCCAAGAGACACAAACGTTCAAGTGGATGAATTTCCAAAAATCTTAAAATTGTCTTGGCAGATCTTTTTTAGCTTTTTGGTTTCTAAGATTCTATTGCAGTTAATACGATGATCGAGATATTTTTGAATTTATAAATAGTTAAGGAGAGGCGTAATCCATCGTAATGAATTATGATCAGATTAATATTTAAAGATATCAACTATCAAACGATTCGATCGATCCTGCGGCGTGTGTTTTGCCGTTGTTTTATAAATTAGATTTAACGTGCCGGTTGGACAGTGGATTTTACAGGCATTTTCTCTCTGTCATGTTTATGGATTCGCCGTGGCGGTAGAATCATAGTCTCAGGGTTTCAACCAACAACCAACAAATAGAAAAAATGATACAAATTTAGAGACGTATAAATAATTAAGCGCGCGAGTATATTTGTGGAGCAACATATTATGTATAATAGTAACGATAGTAATAACATTCAGGATGATAATGATAATGATAACGATAAAGAATATTAACATTAGTATTAATGGTGATAACAATGATGATGATAATAAAGATAAGAATGACAAGAAACACTATACGGTGACTTGTTGCATTGTAAATCGAGATTTGCGTATTTGCTTTGCATACTGGTGCATGCACTGCGAAAGAAATATAATTTCAATGTCACTATTTCTTAATGAACTTCTTTACTGTGGTCAGGAGAAAACATGTACATATATGGCTTATCCGTATCGTAAGAATTTACACCAACAAATTCAACCACATCCTCTCTGTATTTTTCTTACACTGTATGATTGCACAACTTGAAAACAGCTACCGCTTGTCTCGCGAAACGTGCGTGCGCCAAGAAAGATGACAAATGGATCCGTGGACTTGAATTGTTTCATATATCATAGCGTGCACTGTTTACAGTGTAGATTTGTTTCTTCTTCGAAAGTACAATATAAAATGGTTCGAAAATCCTTCTTTCCTCGTCCGTTCGTCGGGCGAACTTGCCAGACCAGTCATAAATTGTACCTGCTGCGAAGAAACGCTGCTTCTGCGAATTTTACGAATATGTGTACAGATATATATACCTGTAATTATAATTTTTATATATTGAAAGGAAACATATGCGTAAGCATTAGTAAATCGATCAAAAATAAAGTAGGAACTAACTCGATTTTTATTTTGGAAATTTTGATTGTACGGGCTCCTGTTTGAACTGTCGCGTGTTGAACAAAATTCGCAAGCATCCACGTACAGAATGTGCCGATTCCAACGAAATAGAATATACGTGGCCTCAGTTAGCGCAGTAATCATGTCGCAAGTGGCAGTTCCGCGTGTGTTTCTCTATTTATTAGCCGCCTTCCTTGCCACTTTTTCCAGTAAGTGTTATTTTCTTTAATATATATACACGCAACTTTGATATATAATATGTTGATGCGTAGCGAATTGATGCAAAGCAAAATTGAAAAAGAGCATTTCCCCACAGAAGCAAGTTCATACGTGCCGCCGGATGATTGTTTGAAATTCGATGTCGGTGATATTGAGGATTACTTGTCGAATCTCAATTTCGAGAATGTGCCGACGATCAATATGATGATCGGCGGGTTCAAATGCCCGGTCACAGCTTTGCCCTTCGGTGCTTTGAAATCAGACTGGGCAAGGCTGTTGCTTCTGCAAAGAGCGCAACCGAAGGAATCAATTTTCTTAAAGAAACTGGATCGTCTGTTCAGAATTTTAGTGATCGCTTACTTCCAAATGGAAGAACGTTTCGATGTTATGCAATCTGGATTTTGGAGTATAAGCAGGTTGGTAACAAAAGCTCTAACTTTCAACGATAAAGACTTTTTCACAAGCTTGATCTTTGTATTTTATTCGATCGAATATTGTGATAGTCCGACTGCGACGTCTGTACACGAAAGCACCACGAGCACTGATTCGAAGGAGGAAACGAAGAAACTCGATAACTCGATCGCTAATTCAAGAAAAATAAATAAAACCTCAGTGAATTTTGCTATAAGCACTTTTTTTAACAACGATGAATCCAGTAGCACGATTGAAATCGAACGAATCGCACTTAGCAGTTCGGATGTGACGAGCGAAGGCAAAACCGGCAATTTTCATACAATATATAATATTCCTTTGAAGCATCACTCGATAAGCGAGCAAATCGACGAAAAAAGGACGGTAACCGCTTTCGTAAATATTACAAATTTTTCAGAAAGAACCACTGACAAACGGAAATACACAGAGATATCGACTTTGAGCGCGAATGAATCCGTTACGATTAACACCGCGAATAATTTTACTCGGAATAAAAATGGCACGAATATTTTTACGAGAGACGAACTAAATGAAGGTGGAGACGATTCTGACGCTGATAAAGATATTAATTTCTCAACGACAGAATTTAGCAAAGAAACTAAACCAATTGTAACTGGCTCGAACGCTGTTACCGCTCGTATTTTGCAAACGATGACTTCTTCTAGTTATCAAAAATTAATAGCGACAAGTGTCGAGAAAGAAAGAACGACGGAATCAATTGCCCCTACTATATTTAGCGCCACGCAGACTAATAGTGTGAGAAAGCATGGTACTCAGAAAATGCGTAAGAAAGGTGACTTTTCTGTATCGTACGATTATAAAGTCAGCGGCTTTAACTTAGGGAAATCTAAGAATGTAAATAGTCGAGAAATTTTTGACGTAAAAGCTACCAGTGAGCAAAGTCACGTTTATTCAGATAAAATTTCTACTAACCCGACCGAAAGTTTTAATCAAAGTCCTTCGAATAATCGGACTGGCGGTGTATCCCAAGTCTTTGAAAAGGTTCCATGGAATTCCATGAATTCTACTGTTTCCTCTAATGAGATCAAGGAGCCTTCGATCTACAAAAATACTCCGTTTGGCAATAAGTTTTGGAATACATTGGTAATTTCACCAAAAGTTTCTTCTACTACAGTTACCGCAGAACCGACGTTAATGCCGCAGACAAAAGGGACGGAAAGATACAAAGGAAATTCGAGAAAATCTAAAAAACGCGGAAGCTCGAACACCGATATTGAAAAAATGTTTAGGTGGTTTTATACTTTCAGTCACTCCAGGTACATATTTATATGTTTCTCTTACATCACACCTTCTTTTTCTAATTACCTTTCGTTTATTTGTCAACGTTTTGTCATAATTACAGTAAAAACAATTCGGTTGATCGAGGCGTCTACATCGCATGCAAAGGAAAGAGTCACAACGGCAAAGAGTAACCTCGCCAAACGATATTTTTCATCTGCGAGGTATTAGAATAAATTTGCATACACGTATCTCTTAAAAGGAAAAAGTTTGGATCGTTTTGAATCGACGATAATAAAATTGTTTGACTTTCACCTGGTTGGATATTGCTTCTTGGTCTGTCTGATTATACGGCATTTGTAGATGGTATAAGAAATGTACGTTGCGACAACTGGACACTTGCCGATTCTTATCAGCGATATTGCGGGCCAGTCCATAAATTCATGAGGCGGGGCTACGCTGACTGATATTTACGAGGTCCGCAGCTGGTAACGTTCGTCATGCTTTACGAGCTGTCGTAAACGAATCCTCTTATTATTCAGTTCTCTGTCCATAGGATTTTTCGGATTGTCTGCAAGCAGTTGGATTGTCCGCTTGATTGGTTCGATGCAATTTACGCAGGCAACGATAGCTTGAACGACATGGTGTTTCGGATGTGATTACGATCCAGTTGAAATTACACGCGAAATCGTGGGAAAAAAGATACGGGATCAGTGTTGCGCTGTTCAAAATGTTCTCGTTATCCGCGGGAAAGGGAATGAAAACGGTTGCGATGAGTACATAATTGGCTTTACGCAAACTATCGTGACTCGATGGTTTAATAACGGTTTTTCGAGATAGCACACCCGATCAGTTTAATTTGCAACGATAGCATATCAGCGGGTTGCGGTTAATAACCAGTCGAAGGTACGCGAACAAATAGGTGTGTTCAATCAGCACGTCGTGTCGTTCCGAATTATTCCGCGATATTTTTGTTAAAATATCCGTTCGTTCGTTTCGTTTGTCGATTTACGGTCCGCGATAGTGTGTGTACACGTTTTGTGCAAATGTGCACGTGTATTCAAAACATATGGAGAATCATCGAGTCGAATAACTTTATCGCTTATATTAATTACATTATACAAGCTAGATTTTCAGTAAATATGTTTAAAATTTAGATTTACAGGGTGGTTATCAATTTGTAAATCCGAGTTATCTCCTCTGTAGAGAATATACGCGATTTATGACTCTTTATTTCCTCGCTAGGGTATCCTATCTATTTTACATATTCCAGATGTTAATTCCTCTTTCATTTCTATTTTCTAATATATTTCTAATATAAATTCGTAGCGCGGTACGATACGTTCGCGTGGTGTTCGCTTTGGAAACCTTGCTAAATTAAATACGTGCCAGTATTGTACAGATCAATCGTTAATAGAGTAATCAGGAAGTTAGCTTTCTATCTTTTATTCATTCATTCTGTTGCCGTTGACTTCTTCGTGATCGAGCTAACGCTTTAATTCGACAACATTATTATCGTTGGTAGGTTCGTCTGGTGCATCTTCTTTGCAAGAGTTAGCATCAGAGCGAGCTATATTTATTAGAGTCAATAATTTAGCCCGTTGTGAAACGGATTAGAGCGGTATATCGTTCCTTCTAAGGAAACAAATTACCTTGCCTTGGCGAGATGCTAGTTGAACAGAGCATTCCTGGTTTCCCTTTGCACCTGCTTTTCCCTATTTCTCACGTTCACGCCGACAAACAGTCGCGCTTTGACGCGACTCGTTGGTAATTGCGTTAACAGTTACGACCAAACCGCTTGGAAATTCAAGGTTTCTCGTTGAATGCGAAATATTGTTTGACAGCATTAGACTGATCGACACGCTTCATAAATTGCGACGTTCGTTTCGTTTTTCTCGAGAGCCGGGCGAATTAAGCTGAGAAATCGTTCACGGAAGAGGTGTGTCGTGGGTGGGGAATTGATAAATAAAGGTGATCAATCGCGAGCAAGTGTTCAACTCTGGCGAAACAAATTTGCTCATTACTTATCATTTCTTCGCGATTACTCGCCGGTCGGATTAGCCGTACATTGTTGTTCAGGAGGGAAACAAATTAGTCGCTTCACAGGAACGCGACTTCGAGAGGTTCTCTGGCCGGGTTCTCTGGTTCTCGTTCCTACGGTATTCGTGTCTAGAATACGGTAATGCCGGTGTACGTTCGCTTGTTCAAACTGTTCGTCAGGGTTACTTTAGCTTCTTGAGCAGCATCGAGAGTAGCAACGATGGACTAGCGGCTAGAGGAACGTTGAGGCTAGTATCTACCACCGACAGAAAGTTCACGGAAATCATTTAACCGAGGAAGAGTAGCGCGATCACAGGAAAAGAGGAGGAGTGCAGAGCATCGGTGTATGATGGTGGTGGTGCCGCTGGAGGCTGAGGCGAGGGTGAAGAAACGCTCGGTAATTATTTTACCGACGGAAGCGAAGGGATGAGAGAATGCAACTTGCACCCTTCCTCTTTTCACTCCACCTCCGTTTCTGGCGGCTTGATGTTAATTCATACTAATTGGTTGCATTACTCTCGTTTCATTCACCTGCCGTGGTTGTTTCCTTTCCTTTCGATGGGAACCGCCCATCCTTGTTTTTGTTGCTCGACATCCTGCCATGCTTTTTATTAATTAGTCGCCAATTAATTTCAAACATTTCCTATAATTTAACCGTAATTCCTGCATTCTCGTGAATACTTTCGATTGTTTAGTTTTTCGTTATCAACTTCCGATAACGTCCCGAACGAAGAAACTCGATTTACTAAACATCAGCGGTACCTCAATCGTGAAACGTCTGATATTTGAATAAAAATTTATCTAATTTTCATTAGATAAACGAATTAAAGAAGCGATAATACAGTCTTTGTGATACACGTAACAATACCGTGTAACTCGTTCGGCTGTTGCAGATACAGAGGAAAAGCTTGAATTATAGAGAAATAAAATAGCGGCTTAACCCACACCGAAACAGCAGAAGAAGGAAGGAGCGTTATAAATAGGCGGGTGGCTCTTTGTTCTCGGCAACATGTTCCGCAACGATAAAAATTTCCCGCGAAACCAAAAGATCTCATGGACCACGTGTAGCTATTTTTATGTCACCTGGCCAATTTGTGGGTCGCACGCGTTTCTTAGATATCTTTGGTTAGCCATGTTTCAAAAAATATGGAATGTCGGCTTAGGAGGAAGTTGGCTGAAAAATTCCAAGAAATTGATGGACCAGTCGTAATCTGCAGCAGGAGACGGCCCGCGAAAGTAGGAATCTATAGGTGGCGAAGGAAGAACGAAGATGCGTGAGAAAGCGTCGGATTGTTGGACACCCCTTGCGAGGGTGTAATCATCTTTGCTCAGTCTCGTCCGTGAAAATCCATTCTCGTCACGTCGAGACAAACGGGCTCAGTTGACTCTCCATCTAAATCTCCTTCTTCCTTTCGTTCTCCGGATCTCCTTCTTCCTTTACTCGCACGGATAAGAAATGAAATTAAAATTCTCCAGGAGACTGAAACGTCACGTTCCTCGTCGTCCGTCTCATCTCATTCCTCGTTTCGTGGAAGGGAGCACCGCGTCCGTTCGCCTCCAGGTATCCGGAAGATAAAGGAAACGAGAGATCGAGTCTGCTTCGTGGGATCTCGCAGATCGTTCGATTCGGACGAGCTGGGCTGTCGGTGGATCTCCAACTTTCCACAGAAAAGAACGAATCCCAAAGAGTTGGGCTAACCTAAAACTCGGAATAAAGGGTCTGATCCTCTTCTAGGAATGCATAGAGATGCGTACGAGAGTCGATGTGAAATATTTGTTTTCCAAATAGAGGTCGAAGAAATAGTATTTTGATATCGCTACCGTTCGAGCTTCTTCGGATACGTGCTTTCTGTGCAAAGGGACACTGGGACGTTCCGTATCTTTGCTTTGGAAATTTATGGAATTTACTTTTCATGGAAGAACCTTGCGTGCGAACCAAGGCAGCCTTCCTGTTCATCGAAGACGGACTAGTCGATCTCGTTAAGTGAAAGAAAGGACGAGGTACGGTTTGTGGGTAGGTCGGAGTGGAAAGCGTGGCTGGTTAATTGGAATCGCCTGCAAACTTGGCGACTTCTCAGCCTCGAAAGCATCGATGAAATTGCAGCACCCGTCAAGCTTCGGCCGGTTTCCTCTTCAGTTTCGAGATCGTTTCTACCTTCTCTTTGCTCGTCGCTTTTCATCCAGCGACAGTGGGATGCGACTCAATCTCGCTGCCAGTTTTCGTCCCGAACACACTGTCGTCTTCGACTGAACACGGTGGATCCCTTTGACTCTTAAAGACGGTGTGACGTGTAAGTAATTGTTACTTCATCGCTAGGTTGATTATAGCAATTTTCCTAGCTCCTTGGCTCGCTCCTACTTTTCTCTTCCTCTTCTCATTTACTTCATTACCTTCTTTGTCTGTTCGCCGCGTAACTTTATCGCGGAAATTAGTTTCGCTTCTTGCGCATATATGGCGCATCATCGATGCGACCATCGTTACATCCACATACACATTTTCTTTCGACTTTGATTGTTTCACATCTCGGGTTACAAAATCGTCAGGTCGCCGCCATTCACGGTACGCAGCCGAGAGAATGCCTGACGATTAATTATTCTCTTCTACTTTTTCCTCCGCAAAGAGGAATAAAGGAAGAATATGTAGGCGTTAGTTTCCAGGAAGTTCGCACAAAACAAGTGGAAATCTTTTTCGGCGATGGTCACCTTCAATTCTCGCTAGTTTTATTCAGACAGCGTTCTCGCCGCGAGACGAGCTTTTCTCTCGTTCGTAAGTTACGCTTTCCTTTCTTCGTCGTGCCAAAACTCGTCCGGCTCGTTAATACTTTCGCGGCGATCTCCGAGTATAAATTTCGCCGTGGTATTTTCCATCGTATACCGTAAAAAGGGTGGTTTTTCACGAACGAAAACTGTTCTATTTCTTACCAAACTACCGCGCGATCGTTAATTTCTTTGTCGCGGATGGATCAAACGACGAGCGAAATTTTGTCGAAATTTCCATTCGACCGGAAGAAAAATGGGAAAGTGGGTGTGTCTTATGGAACGTTCGAGCATTCGTCCTTGAATTATGTAATATTTCATCCAGGGAATTAATTCAGCGTCTTTTGTTCAGGAAACAAGGAGGGAACTAACGAGCTGCGTATTGTCCAAGATTTCATATCAAACCGATATTTCTGCACGATTCAACGACAAGGCGTTTGTCGAACGACGAAGACGTAATTACGAAAGCAGAGCGTCGAACGATCTTGGCGGTCGGAGGAAGCGGAACGACGCCTTGCCCCGACCTTTCCCATCTTCGGCATCAGTAAGTTAGAACTATTCGAAACGTTTCGTCCCTCGTTTGCATGCCGATACGTGGCACTGAACCAAGAACCAAGTCAGCCCCTAGATCGAGCGCAGACCGACCTGTGCGCGAAACTTCACCAGTGCCATTTCTCGGATATAAACTCGACGCTCGGATCCACGTACAGGTACACTCTGACTGGAAACTGTGAATATAGGTGCGACGGAGTCTCACCGGGGATGATGCCTTGCAATTTCGCGCGATTACCGCAGGGCTCTTCCAATTTGCCGAGAAACTTTGCCGTTATCGTCCTTCTATACTTGCCAGATCGATAATCTCCCTCGCTCGTTCGCTTCTCCGAGACGTTGTTGGAATCGCTACGATCGTCTTTGTATCTTTTTTCGAATTTGCGAACAGGTAAACGAGAGCGTGCGGATTTGAAACGAGACGATTAATCGCAGAAGGAAAAGTTGGGGGCGCGGAAGCGAAACGGCGGGTCGATACGCGTCGATTGTTCGAGGACGCAACGAGGATGCGCGTTCACGGAGGACGGCTCATCTTAATCACCAATTCATCACTCGCCATTGCCCCTCGAGGCAATCGCGCGTGAACCTAGCCTGATAGACGATACATCGGCGATACCGAAGCGTAGGCATCGTCGCGTCCTGGCTCATCCCCGATTCGCCGGAGAACTGGACACGCTTGGCCAAATACCTTCGCTAGCTGGTTACATATAGCCAAGTATCTAATCGTACCAACTACACCAAGGTTTTTCGAACGACCTTGAAATTAAGGTCGCTACGGAACGCGAGGGTGGACCGAATTGATACGGACGATCTCGCTGACGGGGACGCTTCGCCGACCCGCAGCCTCGTCTACCCGATAACGATCCTTAAATTATTTCTAACTGGCGATTGTTTGGTCGTGTCGCTCCGCGTCATTTTCGTCTTCCCACTCGTTCATGGAACACGAACTCCTGTTAAACGATAAACGGTCGCTCGACGACGCCCTTTTCTGACGCAGAACCACGGAGAGGAATAGCGGTGGAGATTCGCGAAACGCTGAAGCAACTATTTGCGGTTGAACGGTATGAAAGAACGTCTTGACGATCGTTCGTCTAATAGAGGACTGGAATATCGTGAAAAAGAAATACCCCCGTGAAACGCATGATTTTCTAAAGTGCTGCAGCAAGTGACCGGGCAACGGGGCGGGAACGGCGAAGTAGGATCAGTTACTCTTCCAGGAAGGGATGCGTTGGTCCGTGAACTCGCCGATAACGCAGAATTATAGTCCCAGCTCTGGCAGAGCCATCCTCTTCGAACCAACCATGTGATTCCCTACAAAACGCCTATCACTGTGCGTACCGAGGCGTGAGCAGCTTCGGTTTGCACGCATGTATCATCCCATCCCGTTGTCACTAGCTTTGCTTCTTCGCTTTTGTCCCAACGATCCAATGGACTGTGTTCCTTTTTACAAACGAACTAAGCGAAAAAAGCCAGATCGCGATCTGGCGTAGAGCAATCGCGCGGTGGAACGAAGATCGGAACATGCGAAGAAACTGTACCGATCGACCGGTCGACATCCTCCGATAGATATCGGCCGCGTTCGCGTTCTTTTTTTTTTATTCGAACCGGCTTTTATCCGATCGAAAAGCAGAGCATTAGATAGACAGTGGCATTTCCTCGAGGTGACCTTCTCTGTTCCGCGGTGGTCGGATATCGGATTAAAATACACGCTTACGAAAGGATAATGAGTCTGGAAGGCGGCGACAAAAAACTGCGAACTCTAGAGGATTTTCCAGGAACAATTTGCTTGTCCTTCCTCGCAGTTCCGTAGCATCGGACGATTAGATTATCCTGTACGAACGCTGCGAATCCCACGCACACTTTTGCCCTTCCATTTCGGGTTGGAACGATTTCCTAGCCGCTGGAACGGCTAATTGGCAGCGTCCGGCCATTATCACGAGTCTTCTTAATTTACGGAACTGAATTTTGCCGTTATAAATGCCGGTTCGCGACTATCAACTCATCTATACCGACTAATTTTACGAGGAAATTTAATGGAGAATCGGAGGAGCGGAAGCGCGTTTTCACACGAGGGAATGGCTAAGGGTGGATAAAGTCGCGTACATTTCGTCCCGAATAGTTTTACCTTGCGACTTACAGATAACATCTTTGCGTTAACGCGAACGTGACGTTTTTCGGAGGAAATTAAATGGCGAGTCAGTGTGTGCAGCGTACAGTCCTCGTGTCATGTCAAATAACATCAGCCGTAATTACTTTTATTTAGGAAGAAACGCATTTACCATGTTTTAAGAGGTTCATGGGCCATAGAACATCCTCCAGATGCATACTCGATTACCAATCCACCAATTACCGGTACGTTCCTTCGAGTGCTTCTACTTTTCTCTATGATGCAGCGTTCAAGGCCGAAAATGGAAAATCGCACGACCAATTATAGCATTCGTCTTGAGAGTGCTTTCCATCGATCTTTATTTTTACACAGTTTTATATTCTCTCCTGCTCCATATTTTATCTCGTTCTTATCCAAACATCGTGTCATTGCTCCGAGCTCATCGATTCGAGAGATTCGATTTAAGGACTAATTTTCCTTGATAATTTTTGCCACGGTAATGGCTTAGTATATCGAGTCATTCGCAAACTCTGACGAACTATGTAAATTCATCGAGTAAGGTGAATGGCTGTGACGGATGTGGGTGGTTTTTATCACGTCGACCTTTTTTTCGCAAAGCCGGCGTTAAAGTAGTGCGTGATTCGGTTCTTATCGCCCGATCTTCGTTCGCAAATTTAATTACTTTTTTAAGCGAACGTTTGCCAAGAAAATTTTTCCATGTTTCGTTGTGTGTTCCAGTAGCGGATAAGATTCAGAGGTTCAGGAATTACTTAAAAATTCCACAGGCTACGCGTCAAGGTACAAGTACTTTTTAGCGTGATTTCACACGACAGAAGTTTCGTATTGTTATGTAACGTAATGCACGTTGATTTTCGCTAATTGCGGTGCTCTGGTATTTTATCTTGCGAGATTTCAAGCGTTTTATGTCGTCAGAATCAGATTGAGAAAAGAAAATTGCCAGTGTTGAGCCCTTGAGTATCATTGGCATGTTGAAACTCATTAGGAAAATTATCCGAGCTGCACTTGGAAACCGACTTGCCAGAGGTACTACGACCTTTTTCCTTTATTGCTTTTCTCTTTAGAAGTTCAACGTTTGTTTGTAGAAATTCTGAAACACGTTGAAAAATGCCGTATAGAATATATACGAAGCACTATGTAAACGACGTAAGAGCGAGCGTTCGTAGAATCGTATGCTGGTTTGTAGCGTTAGCTGTAATACGCGACGTCGAGTTCTATTTCGATAATAGACAAAGTGATCGTGATTTAGTTGGATCTGTGCTTTTCGCGGTCGCAACATAGACATCGTCATTACGATGCCTTACGAGGAAAGAGTATCTGATTGATCTGCCCTTTCCTCCGTACTTTGATCTTCCCAACGTACCGTGTATTTCGGCATCTTACCGTTTCATCTTCGTAAGAGATACAGAAGAGAGATCCTTATTTAGTGGATTCGGTTAATGTTTCCCGTTGCAAGGAGCAACGACGAGCGAACGCTAGCTAGAAAGATTGCTTTTGTAGGTTCGTTCGCCTTGCTGCGCGGCCAAGGAATTTAGAGAGTCACGGATGTAATTTTTATTCATTTCCAAGGGAACTTAATAGCAGAACTGCTGCAAAGGGATTCCAAAGGTTTTGTGCTCGTTCGACTGTGGTTTAGTCGGATCTTTTGTTATATTGCCCCTTGCTGTTTCGTGTTTGTTCTTTTATTTCGGTTAATAGGAATACTCGGCATAGTCCTTAGCGAGTAAAACAAAGGCGCCATGAAGCATCCTTCCTCCGAAGAGTTTCTAATAACGCCTGGTTAAAAAGGATTCGAACAAGTACATACCTACGTATAAATTAAAGATTGAATGGCATGTCATTTTTATTTCGTGTCAGCGGTGCGAGACTAACGGCGCGATGAGAAATTCTCGAATGGAGGAAAACCGGCGAATGAAGCACGCGAGTGTGAGAACAAAGGACGACGCGATATTGGATAGAGCATAAACGAGAAGGGAAGTTATGGCGGTCTCAATTAGTACAAATAAAACGTTCCGAGCTAGCTAATATTATTTATCGCTCGCTCGGATGCCTCTGCACGTCGTATAAAAGCGAGAACACGGAAACCCATTATAATGAAATTAACAAATTACCCGTCGTCCAGCGCCTCGACCTCTGCTCCTGCCAGCGAACCCGTACCACCGAATCCCTACGAGTATCGTCTGTTTTCATCCTCTCGCGAAAACCACCCCATCTCGATTTTCTCTTCTCCCTTCTACCCTTCTCTTCTCTTCCCTTCCCTTCTCTTCCCTCTCCTCTTCTCTTCTCTTCTCTTCTCTTCCCGCATCACGCGAAAGACAGCCTATACAATTCAGCTGATCCCGTTTCCGTTACTCCGCTTCTTGTGCATTAATTCCATTCTCCGTTAGCACGACTGGGGTCTCATTCAGACAGGAATTTCCTATCTGTGGAGGGAGCCTATGCTTCTCCGACGCCGACGGTACCGCGTAGTAATCACTGGAATTGCTACTACTTTATTCGAGCGCTTGCCCCTTTCGTCACGCGATACACGCGATTAAAAGCAACTTCTACTCCGTAGAAAAGTTTCCCCTCGTTTCTTTTTCTTCGACGGTTCCTCGATCGATTGGACGATTTATAAATTTTTCTCGCTGAATCAGCCGCGCAAACGCAGACCCGAGACTAACGTTGTCACGCTTTCTAACTAATTCAAACTTACGAATCGGTCTGCCGTACGCCGCCGCTTCTTTCTCTGTTTTCAGTGTTTACAGATGGAATCGTACGTAGGGAAATTTTCAATTATGCACATTTTGCTCGATGTAGTCGGCGTTCACGCGTGACACGTCGCAGAAACGCGAGATGGGGGGGGGGGTGAAGCGAGTGGATCCAGGGGTTGTCGGTGGATGAAGGGGTGAAGAAGGGCGGAAGAGGTGAGGGAGGATGGAGGGGAGGGGGATGTCGGTTTTTGGGAGGGTGCGGGTTCGGTGCAGAGACAATAGTAGGCGGACAAAAGCGTGATATACGACGACCCCCGGAGCAGTGGTATTAAAATCATATTTTTAAGTCCTCCATCCTACCCCTGGACCTACCGCGAGCGCCGTACTCTTCGTTGCTACCAACTCTGTCCCCTCGTTTCATGCTGAACCACAAAATGGCGGTGGATGGGTGGTGTCTCTGTGGGACTGACGATGCTCCTGGATTTAATTGGATTCGTTGGCTGTAATTAATGCAGCTCCATCGGCCGTGGAAAGGTACCCGTTTCAGGATTTTGATTTCTTTTAACTACGCCGTTACCCGGCCACTCTCATCTCCGATATTATTTTTGCAGGCTTAAGTGTACGATCGCTCGTAGCGGCAAAGACAATCGTTCATGGAAACGGTTAAACGTTAATCGAATTCCTTTGACTTGAGATCGATCGTTTATTAACGTCGATCGCTAATCTCGTCAAAGTCGGCGAAAAAAGAGGAAAAAGCCGTGACGGATGAAAAAGTTGCAGGCTATATCAAAGGTTCGAGAAGCAGCACATTTTCATTTGAAATTCCGTGTATCTCCGGAGAATCTCGAATCGGCGGGTTATTCAGCCTCCAGTCTGATTTAAAGTCCTTCGAAAGGGATGATATACGGGCCTGAATGTATGTACCTTCGCATTTACACGCAGGCACGCGTGAAATGAATATCTCCTTCCTAACCCGCGACCCACCGCAGACGTATATATTTCATCTTGCTATCACTATTTCAGAGAGGTGACTTGCTTTTTCCTTCCCGCTTCAAAGGATTCTCTGGCTTACTTTTCTGCTAGATACGGTCGTTAACTTGGATACCACCTGCCGCTTGCTGCATTATTTTTGAAAATTCGTTAGCGATCTAGAAGAGGAACGGACGAGCGGATCGACGCGTAGTCGCCTCGCTTTCCTCTTTTACTAAAAGTTCAACGTCGCTGAAAAATGAATATCTAAAAGTAAACGCGAATTACCGCGATAAACCGCGATAAACCGTGCGAAGCCTCGGATCTCGAAGTGATCTTAAATTAAACGAAGAACGCGTAAGATGCGAGAGTGTGTAAGGATCTCAAGATCTTTGAAAAATGGACTGAGAACTTTGAAAAAAAGAATTCACGCGTCAACTTGCGATTTCGAGTACGCGTTCTAGTCTATTCAATCGATGACGAGTTTCAAGTATTTTCTTATTTTAGTTCGCGTCCACTCGAAACAGATATTTTTTCGAGATTCACACGCGTCAGAAAAAAGAAGCGACAAAACGATGCGGCCGCGTTCAAACGTTGCACGCGTACTGCAGCCACTCCGGATGCACTTCATTAGAACTTTTAAATCTCGTTTCGTGTCGTCGTCCGCTGAATAACTCGTGCGACGACCGAGTTTCGAAACAGCGAGATGAATTTGCTGGTCCCTTGAACGCCGTTATACGTACGCCAGTCTCTGGTTCCCCGCTGTTACCTCTGCACGGTTTCTTGCCCAAGTACTCTACATTTTCTTTGCTACTTTATCACCGCTGATCGTCTTTACCGCCAAGGTTAGCAAGCAGCCTTCGAATACGCGAACTATCAATAAATTATCCGTTGTTAAGAGCACGCGCGTGTAAGTACTTTGTCGCTACGGTAAATTTGCTCGTATTCCTTTTTTCTCCAATTTTATTTCTACCGAGTAAGTTTAATTGTTAGAGCGATCGATTTACGAGCAGACATCGATGTAACATTTCAATTCCAGGCGAAATCTTAGGATTTGTCAACGTGTCACGGAAGAGAAACGCGCATTTTTCAACGACCAACCGGGACGAGATATCTCCCTGTAGAGTTGCTCCCTTTTTTACGAGGCTCTCCTTCGTGTCAACGCTATCGGTGCGAGTTTTCACTCGGAACGAATGGAATAAGGGATTCGCGTTTGGTTTTGTCGCGTGTAACGAACAACGGTGCTTTGCTCAACATTTTCCAGTCTCATCGTTGGGACGCGTGCGTCGTGACGTTACGACGTTCGGGCGAGACAAGAAAATCGAAGAAAGCCGAGTCGTTAGAATTGGCGATTGTTGGAAGTCGAAGAAAGCGCGACTCGGGCAAGACCGATCTCTTTCTAAGAAACTGGAAGACGAATAGGAACGGGCAACAAGTTGGAAGCGAGCGAGTTACGAACGTTTGAAATTCGCGAAGAATTGGCCCCAGAGAGTGGAGAAGCAATTAGAATCTCGGAGAAGGGTGGACAGCGAGATGCCAGTCGTTTAGCCAAGGCATTTTCGCATTACACGGACCATTAGGAGTTACTTGGCGAGGTTGCCTTTCGGAAAAACGCTCCACTTTGTATAATGGTCGGCCGAA
The DNA here is from genome assembly GCF_910591885.1 of Bombus terrestris. Classification (NCBI taxonomy): domain Eukaryota; kingdom Metazoa; phylum Arthropoda; class Insecta; order Hymenoptera; family Apidae; genus Bombus; species Bombus terrestris. The sequence continues at coordinate 4,791,164 of NC_063273.1, forward strand.
AGGAACAGGAAGTTCCGTTGTATACGTTTACTGCGGGGCAAAGGTGCTCACGCGTTCGCCGACTATTTCATTTTAAAGTCAAAACGTCGTGCCTAGTCGGAGCTCCGAACATCGTAAGAGGGTTGCTATACTATTATAACTTTGTAATGGCCTACTAGCGCGTACTTTGCCCTGGATATTGCCTTAAAGGGCGCAACCGTGAAACGTCCCCTTCGTAAATTTAACTTTCAAACACGTCGCCCGACATCGGTCCCCGCTAGTGCACTATCGCGTTTTTCATGTACTTCCATCCAGCTTTCTCCCGCGTTCTTTCTTGTCCTCTCTCTTTGTCGTTTCGCGGTCCGGATTATGGTAATGATCACCGACTTTTATTTGCCATCATGTCCGCGAAACTGCCTCGTCGATTAATCATCCCGCACGAGATACGACTTTCATCTTGAGGTATCGCGCGTTTATCACGCGCGTTCTAAATAAACCGATGCTAACGATGCACCGGCGGAAAACCACGAGAACTTAAGTCACTATTTTATTCGAATCTATCTATCTTTTCTTTTCGGCAACTCGACAAGCGTTCTTTTTACCGAAAGCAAGACATCGCAATTTTAAGCGCGTTTATACACACACTTATACAGACACTTATCGTAAGTTTACTTTTAGACGAAAACGACTATAGGTACGGACGTTTTCCAAAGTATTCGCTGCACCGGGAAACTTATCGACGAGTTCCGTGTCTCGATAGTTGCACATATAGCTTAAATTATTCGCAGACTTCTCTTTTCACTCGGTCCATAACATGACGACGCAAGTTTCCAACCGAGAAAGAAGGTCAGTAGTACTTAACGCTTAATTTGTCGACTAGTCACGAGGACTTGCACGATGTGATTAAACTTTCAACGATAGAAGGGTCTCAGCCGCGTACAATGTCCGGCTCTTTTCAAAGATCGCCCCATCGGCATATCCTAATCGGCCTGGGCCGGCTTCTTTCCATCGCTTCTCCTTAACTGTATTCATACGGCAGCATGAATACGGACCAAATCGAAGAGAGAAAACGGTCGACGGCTCCGGGAAATGTCGGTCGGTTCGAAACGACCGCGGTACGGATTTGAGATCTTTGGAAGCGAACGTCGGTTCTCACAGCGTGCATGGAAATCGGTAACGAAGGACGTACTCGAGATTTCCGAGTAATTCCAATTTATGGCGTCGCGTTGTCGCAAATCATAAGCGCGGCCGGACGTTAGCGCGCACCGCTGCGGAAACGCTTCGCGTAATGGTCGTTCGATCTTTGGATTACGATCCAACAGAAATGTTACATCGGTTCGTTCGATGTCCTTGCAAGTTACATTTTCCGCTCGATATACCTGTACTAGATGTTCTTCTCGCGAATCGATCTCCATAGAGATTTCCATGTATCGTCGTCCCTCTGGTAGATATTTTATTGCTGGTTGTAAACCGTGTATCGGTTGTACCGGTTCTAAGAGTTGTTCTCCAAAGGAATTCTTCTCTTTGTCGTCTCTCGAGCTTCTGCAGAAGGGGCAAATGTTGGTTCGTTCGGTGATACTGGTCGAAAGAATTCACGAATTGCGAATGAAACGGAAGATAATCTCCGAGCAAAGTAGAAAGGAAAACGTTGTTTCGTCGAGGACAGCCGCTGGACGAATCTATCGATTGTTGGGTGCTCCTTTCCTCGAACATTCTTGGCTAGCTAGGAGTAGAACGAATTGTTGGCGGAACGCCAGAAGGCCAAGCGAGAACGCTCGCCCAGGTGGAAGCAGAAGGTAGCGTGGTACCTCGAGCAAGATTCCGGGCAAAAAGTTAAGGGATAAAAAAAGAAAGCAGCGAAGAAGGGGAAAGAGCGGGGCGGGAGGTGGAACGGAGAGAGTAGACGACCACGAAATATTTGTCAATCGCAAAGCCAGGAAGACCGGTCGGGAAAGTCGATTTAACGCCCGTTAAGGAAGCAATTCCTTTAAGAAGGACGAACGACGGAGCAATGGTGGTGCGACCCGGGGATGCTCGACCTTCCTGGACTTACGACCTTTCACCGGAGAATCGCTTCCGTCCGCCATTATCGGCGGACGAATGGAACATCAATAACCAATTTCGTAAGACTAATATCGCGAAAATTAGTTTCCTGAGGTCCCTTTTCCTTCGTGCTTCGTTCCTTACACTCTCTCACTCTCTCTCTGCCTCTCTCTCTATCTATAGCTTCGTTAAAAGGTCTATGACCTACTCGCCGTTCATGCTTTTCTTAATGTCCAGCCATCGAGCGAAAGCGATCGTGAATCTCCCTTTATCGTCTCGCAATACCCGTTTCCGGCCATATTTTCCTTTTTTTATCGCGCACGCTCGCCGTCGCACCGAAGAAACGATAATATACCTTTTAATCCGTGTCACCCAGATTTACCCGGTGAAATATCTACCTGGACGAGTTCGAATTCCGCCTAAATGCTTTCTGAACGATCCTCTGAAAATCGGTCATTTCCACTTTCCTATGTTCGCGTTACTCTACACGCCGCCTCTCGCCGAATCTTTTATTTTTCGCTTCTCGTTGGTTTTTCGTCGACGAATTCGCGACAACAGCGATCCTTCCTTTTCATCCGGATCGAAGACACGTATCCGAAAATTCTAACGAAAAGGATTCTTCGAAAGGCTACTGGTCGATCGTGTTGAAAACTTTGCTGCGCTCTATCAAACGCGTCGATTAATTATTCACCTTGATAACGTTGGACGATGATCTTCTCAGAACTTTGTACTCACAGTCGGTAAAAGTACATAGATATCTCTGGATAATTTTATTTTCCTTCGAGTAGCGCGCTTTGCCAGCAATTTCTTGAATTACACAGGGCTTCCACTTAATTATAAATTAATTGTTCGCCGAGTTATGGCTCGATTTTTACTTCTCTTTTCGACCTAATTACCAGAAGGCCTTGAAGAACTCGGAAACTCACCCGTTCTTTCCCTTCGTACACCGGTTTTTCTCCGTCGTTTTTGCGTTTCGTTCCGGTTTCCCACCCTTTCTTGCCCTCGCGGTATCCAACTACCATTTCGCCAGTGTATCTCGAACTTCCCTTTAACGAGAAACCACTGTACCTTTCGTAACGTCACCTTTTTGCCCGGAATCATGGCGTTTCGATGTTTCTTTTCACAGCGAGGAAATTTCCAGGCCAACGAGGGCGCATTCGACCAGTGAATTTTCCGGTTTCCCCTTTGCGGCAAACGTCGATAGGCGTGTAAGAAGTCTCTTTTTCTCCCTCTCTTTCTCTCTCTCTCTCTCTGTCTCTCTGTCTCTCTATCTCCCCCTTTGCACGTGTTCCGTCGGCCGCATTAATTATTTTGTCGAAATTTACATTCGCCCCGGTGTAGTCGGTGGAATTCGGTGGAGAAAAGGAGGGTAACACGGTAACCGTTGGCGTGTCGAATTCACCGGCGCGATAGACAAGCAAAGCGATAGACAAAAGGTCGTGCTTATCGAGCAAATTTGATCAATCGGCAATTTCACTCGGTCTATCGGGGACGATATTTGACGCGATTCCGTCTCGATTTCTTTTTATCGATCCGGTATAAAGGCTATAAAACGAGATGCTGGGAATGTTAAAGTTGATTTATTAACGTTTGATTTATTTCCCAATCGATCGGAACGAATGCATTTACCCTGGCGAGGCAAGATAGCTGGGCTCACCAACCTGCGCCGCGATCAACCTTTTCATTTCGTACCCTCCTCTGCTTTCTCCTCTCTCGTCCGCTTCTCCCATTCCCCCTTTCTCTTTCGTCGTTTTTTTTTCTTAACAAGAATTCCACCGTTTAAGTGCCATATTTTTCGCGCGAGCTGTAAGAGCGCCGGGTGTCTATTAATAAGCATATCAGACCGGTGGAATCTCGCGATAAAAGTGATGTATGTCGGTGGAATAACGGAGCATCGCGCCAAGAGCGGCTGATACAAACCGCTCGCAACCGCGAACAAATTTCCCACGAGTCGCTTTTTAACGGCCATCGGATGTCAAACGTCTCTTCCTTCGGTTACTCTTTTCCAACGCGCCACTATTTCAACGTCACGGACGTATTTATTACGCATCGTGGTAACGTTCGCGCGTCATTTTTCTCCGACTCGTAGACTTTTGCTCATTTTTCCAAGTAACGTAGCCGACGACGACGCGCCGCTTATCGCGCAACGCATACGCGTTCGTTCGGCGGTTCCACTTTGCTGAAAAACGTTCGCGCGATAAAAATTGCAGCAAGTGCGCGCGATCTCGGCGGAAGGAAGCGCCGTCGTTTAGAAAAACGGCCAGATAACCTGGTCAGACGCGTAAATGTCTAAAATGTACGAACTTGTCGGATGCAAATTTTGCGACTTTTTCCAAAGATGTTGACGAATAAGAAATCGCAAAGTTGCCGGTAGCTTGCGGCAACAGTAATGGAAGATCGGTGCGGTGGCGAAGCTCCAGTCGGAAACTCGGAAACGTTTCATCAAGCAACCGAAATCTCCTCTTACGGTGGCCCATCCAGCTACTAGCTGCTGCTATCTCCGCGTTCCTACTTGTAATCTCGCCTCCTTTATATCTTCTTTGTTATCAGCAGCCAGCGAAAGGAGGAAGAATCGAACGTGGATTTTGCGAACGAAACTTGACTGAGAGACCCCCATACGTAACATCGTCGGGCTACTTCGTACACGTCGTGGTTTCTCTCTTTTCGTTCCTTCTTCGTCGTTCGAACGATAGAGATTCTCTTGTCGATGAGAATCGAACAGCTGAGCCTTCGGGGATTAAAATTTAATTTGCTTGTACGCGTTGCACGCCTGTGGCTTCGCCTCTGTGGAAAGTTGGTGGCGCGGATTCGACGATCAAAAAGATTCGTTTGGGAAAGTATAGTTCGCGTAGTTGGAGCGATCGGTATCGAGCTAAAGTTCGCGACGAATCGGAGGATTAGGAGGATCCTGAAGTTTCCGCTTATACGTCGGTCAAAATTCGTGCGACATGTACTGACAAAGAACAGGACCAATACTTTTAGGAGCTTCGTATCACGTTCGGCGAACCGTCAAACAAAATTCTTCCGTGGTGTACAAAGGGAACGTTCCAAGTTTCCAGGGCCAACGACCTTCCTTCGCAAATTCGTAACGTCGTAAGTTTCGAGGTTATACGATGCAAAGTGAAGCCGACGAAATTTCGTAAGTTCGTAAACGGGCCCGTGGTAAATCGCACAGAAATCGGCGTGTTCGCGTTCGAGAAAAGATTGGCGCAACCTGAATTTTCCGCCGGCTGTTTCATAATCGCGCCACCACGAACATTGGCCGAGTCTATTGAAAAACCTTTTGTCGTTCGGTTTCCGATTTCTGCCAGATCTCATTCTTCGTCTCGATGAAGTATCGGAAGCAGGAGACTCGAATCGAAAACTGAGAGTAGCGATGAAGAGAGGAACGAAGTGTGTCGCGCAGACCATCAACCTGTCCAATCCGGAGACATGCGTAAGACCAAAGAGGATTCAGAAGCTCGTTCATGCAGACATGATGCAGCCTTGTCCGAGCATAGTGGCCGGAGGCTCTTCTTATTGGACTCCGAGACCGGTGCCCATTAAAATCTGCACGCGGAAAGACATGCAAAGAACTTGTCCGCCAAAGGTGAACCAAATGATCGTTTCGTTGGGCGCACGGTTCAAAAGGCGGAAAGACGGTTGAACAGGAAGCGTACGTGGTCGAACAGAATATATTTATCGTTAATGAGATTCCGTTAGCGGGATCGGATCTCGACTCGTTAACAAGGCAGCTTTGGCGTTAAATCACGCGAACGCGTTCCCATGGCGCGAGTTCGACTCGTGTTCGCGCGATATACACGCGTCTAGGAAGCGACGAATGACGATGTATCGGCTCCTGTAGGAAACTGATTGGTCGATACCGTAGTTACGTTTACCTGGAATTAGCTCGACGGTTCGGTGTACACAGGTATAGCGACGCGGATGAGTCTCTAATGGAGGAGGACAGTTTAGAGTTGGCGTACTTGTTAGGGACACGTACGTACGTGACCTCACGAGTCGAAAGCATCGTCGCGTTTAGCAGACTAGCAGACTCTAGGGTCCACTCGTTGAACAGAAAGCCGGATACTCTGGAGGGTTTCGTAAACGCGACAAATCTTTTCCTCTCTTTCACGGGCTTCTCTCCACGCCTGTTTCCATTTCCGTAGCTTCGCCATGTATTTTGCTGCAATTCGAGGATTCGGTCGCCATACCCGTCAATGCGAATAAACATAAACTCGTTTAGTCAGAAATATCAACGTTTCGTTTCGTAAGTAATTCCGATTTTTGTTCGATTTTCCGCTTCACCTTCGATATTCGCTCGTATACCGTGTGCCGGCAAATAAGAACCTGGTTCACCGGTCTCTCGATTCTCAACGCAAATACAAAGATACGAGGGAAGGAATACCGCGCTTGTTCTTAAAAACTCTCAAATATTGATATTCTTTCGAGTCACGTACGCAAACTTGGTGCTCTATCCAAAGAAACGATACAGTCCCAAACCGTAGTAACGTTATGTACGTTTGCTTAGCTCTGCGAGTGTCCGCAGAAGACATCGCCAAAGACGTCGGGTTACAAATTCTGTAACATTCTGCTCTTCCTCGTGAAAAGTAGCATCGCGGCTGGTCTCGTTTATTGGACGCATACCGAGGGCTTGTGGGGTAGCAGCGCCGACGTCGAGGACCTGTATCGCAGGATAATGGCCACGATCGCTCCCACTTTGGACGACAGAGAAGTAGTAACCGCACGATGAACGCACTTACCAACGTTAACTTCTGCTTTTTTCTCGATCCATGGAAATTGTTACGTTTTCACAGATCGAATTGCCTCGCATAAACGATTTCAAGAACACGATGATACAGAAGTACAACTACGCCTTGTTTACCATAATGAATTGTATCGTGAGCGCGTCGACGATGCTGCGGAAGCAGCTTCAACGTATGTTGGTCGACGTCGAACCAGCCAAGGTCGAGCCATCCGGCGCCGAATCTTTCAACGATACGACGGACACCGAAGAGGAAAGTTAACACTTGCGCCATTGTTAAATCATACAAGACAAATTCCTTGTGTAGTGTTGTTTGCCCTCGTCTCGTGAGTTTAAGAAGTGCTAATGCACGAATAAATTCGTAAAACACTGGCTCTGCTCTATCACGGAGAATACGACTACTCGTGTTAAGAGGTGACTGCGACAACCGTGTTCAAGATGTTCACGCTGGTTTCGCCGAGGACGTTGGCAAAGATGTTCTCGAGATGTTGCTTCACGGTACGTACATAGAGATTCACGTAAGCGCGCGAAATACGATACAAGGACAGATTAAAATTCCGTTCAGCTTGCTTCCATTTTTTCCCGGAACACCAGAGGGTACACCAGGGATTTCTCACGGTAGTTGCATTTTAAGCGATTTTTATGGTACCTCTTGCTATCGTTGTAAAATTTCACGCTTCTTTCCAGCCGGTATTTTACCCGGCGCGAATTTATTCTCGCGACAGAACTAAGAATTCTATGGGTTTGAACTCGTGGCGCGAATAACATTGAAAAATACCTCGGAAACGAACTCTTAATCGAAGAAGGATCAGCCGCGAATCGGCAAATTCGATCTCGTCCACCCCTTCGTGCAATCCCTGATTTTCAAGTTCAATTTTTCTTTCCGCTCCCTCTTTTATAAATTTCGGATTATGCTAAATGAGTCTTTAACGGTCTCCGGAGATCATTCAGCATCGTTCGATCGGTTAAATTTGTTCGCGAACCGAGGGGATCCGCGTCTCCCGTCTCCTTTCATTGAATCGACAATCTCGATCGAGAATTCTCTTCAGCAAAGAAAGTATGCTTCGTTAATTCGGAAATGTAGCTCCCTACGAAAAGCGGATATATCCTATCTATGTGTGCAGCGATCGCTGTTTAAACGGTCGCTTTCCTTTCCCTATCTTTCCCTTCGAAGTTCAAAGATGCATCTTTTTAATAAATCAAGCGTAATCGAAGTCGGAGGAATATCACAGAGAGTCGGGATAGTCCTGTGGGAGGGTGATTCAAAACACGATTCAGTTCGGACAGTTAAACAGTTTATTCAGATCGAAACTTTATGTAATATATACATACGAGTTAGTAGACGATATGCAGTTCTGATATGAAATCACCTATACAGTGAACTTAAAATATAATCGATTTACACGGACCTCGCATCATGCTGATTATGTACATTCGTTAGTCTATTCGTTTTCGTGTTCGATCGAATCGCTTGCACCAGGTCAGCGGCGCATCGTTTCCTCGCGTGCCAAGAATTTTCCTATCGATGTTGTCAGAACGTTTGCCGGAAAAAGAGGAGCCATATAGAAAAGAAGAACCAAAAGGCCAAAAAGAAGAGGAGAAACCTGAATTATATTCTTCATCTTTCCCTCGAGGAGGAACGAAACGTTTGAGCGTACAGGAATCGATGTAGATTCTCGGCTTGTGCGTGCGTCATACCGAAAATTGATTCTCGCCAGATCGACAGCCGGATACGTTTAGGTTAAATGTTCGTGGACGTGAAAGAAAAAAAGTGTGATCGCGTCGATCAGGTCGCTGGTTTCCACGCGGGAACGTAGCAATTTCATTGGCAGTGCGACGACGATCGACCGTAACGATGATTTTTCGAGGGTTCGATAGAAAAAGATGTTTGATCCGATTCCCGAAGCGCGGCTAATTCTATGTTTGCGGCGAGGATAGCGTTTACTCTAATTAACAAAGATCGTTGTTCGTCGAGCGTTTTGGGAAATAACGACCTGTCAACCTGTCACTCGAACAGAAATCGACGAGTCCCATCGAACGACGATACAGGTCGCGTCGTTGCGAATCGCTTCGATTTCCTGGCACACCAGCGTTTCCTACTCATCGTCAGTCGGATTACACCTTCCATTAAACTCGCACCCTCGAAGATCGAAATTACCGACGACGTTTGTGCGATCGTCCTCGAGCACGGTTCCCACGTAGGGCAAATTCTTCAACGATACATACTTATGTACAACGATACGACATTAACTAACGAGCAACGACTTTTAGTTACCTTTTTTTTTGGGTTCTTTCATTATCCCTTTTTTCTCATTTAATACATCGAAAAAAAAGAACACTCGACATTTGGTTCGACGTTACTAATCATTTGGATCGCGTAATCGATTCGCGATGCCTCACGCAATACGATAACTTAACGTTTATTTCTTTTTCGCTCGTTTTCTTCTCCTCGTTACACGTTCAAAGTAGAAACCGCATACCTCGAGCGAGAGTCTTGGACGAAGTTGGCGTTACTTCATTCTCTTAGGAATATACTTTGTCACTTTTTACTCCTAGTTTCGCCGTCAAGCTTCATGACTTCGTCGCAAAGTGTCACGTGGAAGCCCGGTTTTTCTGACCTTACAAATTCAATTTTTCACCCGAGTATAAAGACTCCTCGAGTCTCTCCGCTACTCCGTTATTCTTCTCTCGTTCGTTAAGCGAATCGAATGAAATTAGGAGAACAGTCGGACGGCTGCGACTTCTCGGTCGAATAATGCACGCGGTAAATTTTCATTCTCCGATCGTTGCGCCTACACGTGCGTGTATATTTACAAGAGTGTTCCACTCACGTCGGAAATTAGGCTAAACGCGAAAAGGAACGTCCACGTCGACGATGGATCAAAATTTGGAAACTTCGTATCACAGCTACGATCGAGTACGATCGAACAAAACGTTCTTCGTTTTTCTAAAAAAACCGCGCTTCCTCGCCGTAAACCGTCTCGTTTGCCAGCTCGCACAGGCCTATCAACTATCTCGTCTCCGACTGTTCTCCTCAATTTCGATCGGATTCGTCGCGATACAGTTACAAACACCTCGAGTTTCTATTCTCGATCGCATCACTTATTGTCGATTCTTGCTTAACGCATTTTATCCTCTCCGCTCGGAAGAGAAAGCGATTTTCGTTGAATCAAACGTCGTCCCTAATTCCAGCGAATGTTAAAATCGCGTTGCGCTCGTACGAGATTTCGTGAGAATGCGAGAGAAAAAAAAGAAACGAAAGAAAGAGAAGGACGACCACGGGCTAAATAATCGAAAGGAGACGCCGACGACGTTGCAACGTATAAAATGGTGTTTCGTACAAACTGCTTCCGCCCCGAATATGTTTTCCGTCGTTGAAACTGATTGATCAGCCTCGATACCGCGCATCACGCCTCTTCCTTCTTGCAACTCGGCGAAGTAACATCGCGTTATCTTTCCATTCCCCCGCGTCTTCCTTTCCTCTTCCCTCTCCCCTGATTTCCATCGTATATTCTCGCCCAGTTCCTCCATCCATCTTCATTCCGAGCAACCGGAAGAGGGGTTGTACGAGAACCTTTTATCTTTTCTCGCGTTTCTCGGCCTAATGCCTCGATGTCTGGAGAATTCGATTGGTAGGCTGAGACGTGGGTTTATTTACCCCCATTTCGATTCTTCGGCGTCGATTGCCAACGCCGCCGGCTCCCAGTGCAATCGCTTCGAAGCGCGTTTAATACCTTGGGCTGGCAGCCGGATACAAAGTGGAACGTGGTTCTTGGATAGAAAGTTGCGTTTCCTCGATACGTTACTCGAGACTGCCACTTCGGCGAACGGTGGTCCGGTCGTACGGCGTGTCCGGGAGGCGAAGTCACGTAGCGAGAAAGAAATATGCGAAAAGACAACGTCGAAGATGGTTGGACTCGGAGTCTGGCGACGGAAACAGGGATAGGGGAAAGTTGCGCCGACGTTCGAAGACAGAAGAAGACTACTTGGGAACATGTAGCCCAGGTGGAAAACTCAGGAGCGCAAGTTTTCACCTAACTCTTTTCCAGTTCGATTCTTCTTCTTCTTTTCTTTCAGTTCCGTTCCTTCCTTCGTCCGTTTCTTCCCGAGAGGAAAAAAGAGAAAAGAACAAATTTTGCCCGACTATCGAGAAAACGTTTACAAAACAATTTTGGCGGATACCTTCTCGCGATTGGAAAGTTTTCCCGACAAATCTAAGCTCGCGTCGCACATTCGCCTTTCTATCCATCGCTTATCCAGTCGACGATCTCCGTTAGCTTAGCGGCTGTTGTTCCGTTGCTCGCAACGACACGGCGGATTGTCTTTATGCCGCTTCGTACGATGTCTAATCGTTTCGCAAGACGAGTCGCTAGAGCGTTCGTTCGCTGCGTACGTTATCGATCATCGAACGTCTTAATGGTCAATGTCCAGCCGTGCAGCGCTACGAACGAGCCGAAATTTTCGGCAAGGGACCTCTGTTCGTGTCGATGAACGCGATACACGGGCGCAAAAGGCGACGAACAACGAGGTCTAGACGCAGCTCTCCGGAAGCCTGTTGGCCATCAGTCGTCTCTTGATCGCCTCGCCGTCCAAGCATTCGCCAGCGACGACAACGCCTTGCCCGGCTCCGACGACGACGACACCTTGGCTGCCACCGAGTGTCACGCCGCCCTGTCCACCGCCCATCATCACTCCCGTCATGGGCATGCTCTGTAAACTCGGTATCGTGCTTCTCGATGGTAACCTCAGCTCCGTCGGTCTTCCGCTGAATTTGTGGCAGAGTTCGTCTATGCTTGGTGTAGGTCCGGGTGTGACCCAATGTCCCGGGGGATATCCACCTGGATAACTCGGTGGGCTAACTTCCACCAGGTTTCCCTCTGCAACATCGAACCGAAGATAATTTTTTTGGAATTCGTTCGAAACGATATGAGGCGTCCCCGTGACAATTAGCCACGCGGTTCTCCTCGTCTTCTCTTTTCACCTTTGCCCTATCCGATTGTAACTTGACGTTTCCTACGCAAACCTCGTGTACGTATCATCTTACGGAATGACCAACGTTCTTGGCTCGGTGAAAGCGAGAAATCTATTTTACGTCATCAAACCGTTGCATTTCATTTCTTACTAAAATTCTAGTCGCGTTAAACGCTTACATTTTTGATAGTCTCCCGTTATCGAGTTAATGCCTGCTAATGGCTGGATTCGCCGAACCAGGGTTTGCCCAGCGGCGATATTTTAAGCAAGTTTTTGTATTTAAATTCGTGTCTCGTAACCAATTCCAAGTCGATGTAGGGGGAACGTAGACGGAAATTAGTCGGAGATGTTTGTCCCGCGAGCACGTACCACCGCGTTAAGCGAATTCTAGAAAGCGATATGAACTGCGCGGCCGATCGCGCGAATCGATCGCAATCGCGGACCTGCCGAGCAAATGGAAAATGTTTTTGGAAAATATTTGGCGTTTTTGGTCCGATCTCTTTTGTTGGGGATGAAATACCGCCGGAGCCGTGGCGCTCGGCAACCGTGTAAGCCGCGGTAATTTAATAAAATCTATACACGCTGCTATTACAAATCGCGGCGATGCTCGTAACCCACGCAATTAGATTAACTGCGCGTTGCGAGAACGTTTCCTGGCCATTATTTGAAAATGCAGAGCGGCGCGGCGCGGCGTGGCACGGCCATCGATCGGTAGCGCACCCGCTTTGCCAGCGACGAAACCGCATTCGAAGCCCCGTGTTTCCAAATCTTCAGAAACTCACCGAATTTATTTGGGATGACGTCGGGGTCGGTTTCCACGGTTTGCTGAGGATTTTGCAGAGGATACTGTTGCGGCGGTAGTTCGCTGAGTTCCGCCGGTTTTTCGTGTCGAGGTTTCGACACTCGTTCGCGGCGTACGCGCACTACCACCACAAGAATGATGAGGACCAGCGTGACCAAAGCTCCGACCACCACACCGATCAGCGGCGACAGCACGATCCCAGCGTCTTGTCCTTGAACAGAGGCGTAAATCGAAGGTAGTTAGCGGAACGATGCGTCAAGTGTAGCGGGGCTTAGACGGGAAACGCGGTAGGTGCCAGCGTGCGTTTAAACGACCTACGTAATTAACAAATTCCGCGTTGCCGCCGTTTCACTCGGGGCTCGATGAAATTTACGAGGAAACTGGGGATTGACAAATGAACAACGGTAATTTATTTAATATTATCGTGGCTATAATTAAACGACGCATAGACCTTGTAATAATAGCGCGATCGTTGCTCGAATCGCAGCGAATGAATCGTAATATATCCATACATTAATAAACAGGTAACCGCAGGACGCTGGAAACTGCGCGACAATAATCATTATGAAACGGTAGACAAGCTTTTCGAAGGACGATCAAGCGTTGTCCAGCGATACTGTTGTAATCTGACGCGATCCGTTAATTTCCTTCGTGGCAATCGGATACACGAATTTTCCTCTAATCGTCGCTGCGTTTCTTTTGCTTCGCTTTCTAACGGAGACCCGTTAGAAAATCTGCGAATTAACTTCATGGCGATGGGCGACGAAAAAGCTATACCCGCAGATCGAAAAGCTGTTACAGCAAGCGACCGAGGAATATTTTACGAGTTTCGTTCGTTACGGTTTTCTTAATTGGACGAGTTATCGGGAAACTGTTGTCGCTGAGAAACTTCAATTAGAAAGACGCTTTACTTAAAACCATTCGTCGGCTAGCAAGATCCGTGTGATTACCTAATTAAACGGAGTGTCCCATCGAGAGGGACTTTGTCCTTTTCTTTTTTCCTCGCTATCCTTACGGATTCCTTCTGGTTGAAGATATTCGTCAAAAATGATTGTGCACAAAATTCTGTATCTTTTCTGCGGTTCGATCGGAATCGAAATCTATCGCGAAAACAGCGGACGAAGCAAAACGCGAATTAGACTGTGTTCTACGTAACAACACCGAGGCAAAGACCGTTTTACAGATCTTTCTGGCTACTTACTATCCTCCATTTTTTCTCCTCGTACTCACCGCGCTAAACCGTACAAACAAGTCCGAGAAAACAGGCTGTGCAAACGGCTTTTCCTGAAACTTAACCGGCTGCCGACTCGATTCAAATGTTTGTTCGCTGAAAATTAGAGAAAAAGATTCTTTTCGAGAAGCAGCCTGCTACCGGTGTTAGTCAACCAAGCTTGGCCTCATCTTACGACGATGTAAACCGTTGTTACGTAAGTCACGTTTCTCTTGGAATAGCCGGAGAACGAGACAACGAGCAACATCGATATTCGAGATTGAAATTGGAGACCATATCGCGGCAGAGTAGGTTCATTCGCCAGAATGAAAGAGAACGAGAAATCTTGCAGGCTAATTCTTGGTTCGCGTTCGAGTTCGTCGGTTTCTCGCACGTGACGTTTTAGTCGATAGTGGCCGAGCGTGGGAACTGGCCTGCTGTTTTCCTCGGATAATTAACAAAACTGTATTCTTCGAGCGCGGCTTGGCCAGCTGTGTTCCACTGTACGGTAAGTGGGACAGAGCGCTGGCACGCTCGTTAGCCTCCCGTGACGAACGTTTTTAATTCTTAACTCGCAAACAGTATCTACGTACCTATGTGTGCGTTTGCATTGTACCGATACCTTTGTCACCGCTATCCACCACACCACCACTATCGTCGTTGCTATCGACCTTGGAAACGCGCCGCTTTGGCTAAAGTTCCACGCCAGATTGTCGGATAACCAGGCACCCAGATCGGCAAATATCCTCGCTGCCGTGGATTCCGAATATTTCGGCGACGATCGTAGCTTCTGTCTCCGGAGTGAAACTTTCTCCGCGAAGGTTGAGAAAAGCTTGGAAGGCTTTCGTCGTATGGGGAAAAGACTGGGTGGAAATTGCGCGCGAGGCAGCGCGCGGGAATGAAAATCGCACGATATACACGTTATGCATAATACGGGTACATTTATGCGTGTAAATAGATTGCATCGCGCGAGTGTGTGTGTGGATGTGTGCGTGTATCTATGCACGGGAATATACTTTGGCAGGACGCGTAATGCTCGTAAAACCCAAGGTTTAATCAGCCACCCTAGGTATTCGCGTTTCTCTAGCACCTGACTCGAGGAAGACTACGCTCGGTACGCGCGACGTTCTAACGTTCGACGTTCGCCTTTCCGTTTATTCGGTGGATCGACACGTGGGTCCTCGCCGACTATTCGCAAAATCTGGAAACACGCGGTGGAAATCGACGTGAAACAGGTTGCGCGTAACAGCAGAGAACGAAACACGGTTATTGCACTTATCGCGTCGCACTCGTAAAGGTTGCTGCGTTTTATTGGCAATGCCATTGTGCGCTATCTTCGCTTTGAATCCCGCGCGTAGATCCGCGAATAGACCGTATACGACGATCTTGCGAGTCTCGAAGGACGTTCGAGGAATATATGAGCGCGCGCGGTTGAGCGACAGAAAAGTGCTTGGCGTGGACGTAAAAGCTCTCGTAAAGCCATCGAATCGCACGATCTAAGACGGTTCTAGACTCTACACGGAGTAGGAAGTTGCGTGGTAAGAGATCGATTCTCTCGATAAATCGTAGAATTACGCGAGTCCTTTCGAACGGGCTGTTTATTTCGGCAACCATTAAAGACGGATCCCCCGTGCTGTCTGGTTTCGCGCGAAATTGACATACAGTTCTTTCCGAAAACTCGACGATATTTCAAACGGCGTGGCGCGTTGCAACTTCCCTCTCGGCAGATGCCGGTAATTGCATCGTTACGATAATTTCTCGGATCAATTACGGTGACTTACTTTAGACGGCTGTCACGGTCGCTCGCGATCGTATATTCTTCGAAAGCGTCGACGGATTCTCGTTAAAGTTGTACGGCGGAAGCTCCGTTCCCTTGGAACAACGAGGAAATATATTTCTCGCGGCACGTTTCAGGACGCGGTATTCGCCTAAATCACGCGGATAGTTTGCCAGCTTTTCTCTTCCCTTGCCTGGCCCTCCGTTTCTTTGCCGACCCTTTCCTT
Organism: Bombus terrestris; assembly: GCF_910591885.1. Lineage (NCBI taxonomy): Eukaryota > Metazoa > Arthropoda > Insecta > Hymenoptera > Apidae > Bombus > Bombus terrestris. The sequence continues at coordinate 4,806,916 of NC_063273.1, forward strand.
CCCTTCCCTTTCGCGTTCTTTCCATCCGCGTTAACGCCGCGGCTACAATTTTTTAATCAATTACTAGTTTTTAGCAGATTGCAGGTTCTTTCTTGTCCGGGAAATGGGCACAGTTTGCGATCGTATAACCCCCTAAGCCTCGACAATGTCTCGTAAAAGTTGCAATGGAAGTTTAATCGAGTTCCACGCGAAGAAACGTCTGGTGCCGGGGTACTAAAGATAAACCGGTCCTTATACCGTCGATCCTCGAGAATGGTCTAACGGGATTCTCGAAGAGAGCCAACAGGGGGAATCGCATATCCCAACGGGCTCTCGAACTCGGAGTTCATCGAAGTTTAGATCGCTAATCGGTCTTAACGCGGGTTCGCCAAGATTTTCACTGCTACGTACTTCAGCTAAAATCGGGAAAAAATTCCTTCTGCCACGGCGAGGTCGCAAAATCGCGCTTCGATAAAGATTCGATTTCCTCGAAATTCCGCGTTCTTCTTTTATAATCCGTCCGGCGAACACGCGACGTTCCCAGCAATTCGCCAAAAAGTAGCCCTTTTTCTTTTCCTTCGTCTTTTTTCTTCTTTTCTTCTTACGAGAAACGTAGAAGACTCGTGCGACGTTTCAACGAACGTTACAATTACACGAACGACAGAAAAGCCAGAATGATACGAAAGGAGAAAGTCATTGGAGAAGTTTCAGTCATGCGTCGACTGGATATCGGGCTACAAGTAAGACGGAGCTTCGATGTCATACGGCCGACTAAGTCACCAAAAAGCCCGGCTTAGCCAGACCCAGATCTAACTTTGGCTCACTTGGATTAATTTCAACGTAAAGCTAACCCCGAATCGATGTTGTGCTGTCGGTTCTCCGACTAAGGCGACTTACGTGTCCCAGTTCAGCCGTTTTCAATTAATGAAACGCGCACGCGAATCTCTTTCGGCTCCGTGACCGATCGCTTTCGACCCGGATTACCACGGAAACGCGACCACCGTCCGTTCTGAAAATTATTCCATTCGCCGCGCGAACACATTAAAAGGATTTCCAAGCACGTATACCATCCACGATATTACTTTGGATTTTCTCGTTCAAGACACGATTCGTTTCAACCGTGGAAATATCCTTGCCACCCGGTCGGTCTTCTGCCTGTTTCTCCCGTTTTCTTACTTCCTTAGCCGTGTTTAGCGTATAGATTCTCCGATTGAAACGGAATAAATCTCAAGTCGATGTTCGTAGCTGCCTGCGAATCTCCTCGTAGGTTAATCCCTTTTGCGAGGTACGCGATTCTCCTGGATGCTAATACGGCTACGGTCAAGTAGCCACGTCGATGGTGGTTTGGTATCCTCTTAATTGCGTTCAGCCGGAACAGTCTCGAGAGTTCGTCACTGATTACTCCCTCTATGTCCTACTCTCTTCACCCTCCTCTCTGCCTCTTTACCATCCCTTCCATCCGCGCGTCGCCGCCCTTTCCCTTCGCATATGTACACACCAGAAATCGTATGCTCATGTGCAACAATAGAAAGCCATGTGTACGTAGGTGAAATCGAGGAGCAATTACCGGCGCAATCTCGCAACCTGAAGAGGATTGCCCCACAGAGAGAAACCGAAGAGAAGAACGGATAGGGGCCGGCGAGAGAGAGAGAGAGAGAGTGAGAGAGTGAGAGAGAGGAAGGCGGGAGGAGTAGCAAAAGGACGAAGCCAAGGGCAATGTAGTCGCCGATCTTGAGATTCTCGTTCATAATAAACGCTTATCGAGGGGATTGGCCGATCTTCGGAGGCTCGAAAGGCTTAAAGCCAAGTACCCTAATCTCAATTATCGTACGATCCAGTAGGAATGCCACTAGTGTCGATGGAACCCTTTCTCTAATCCGATGTTACCGTTCCACTCTTCCTCTCCTGTTCCTGGTCATTGCCACCCCCTCTCATCCTCCGATTTCGCTTTAATTCGAATACCCGCGGGCCATCGGTTTCGCTAAAATTATTCCTACGAATAGAAGCTTGCAACGTTACCTTGTCTCTGCGTTACTCCACCGTTACCAGATATCCGAATTACGTTTTCACTTGTTCTTGACAACGCGGTATATTCCAAAGTTGCATCGACTCGCCGAATTACTTTGTTCGGTGCAGGCCGATCTAGTCCGATCTAGCACGTTCAGCTTCTCGATAGCGTTTTCTCGATTTCTGTAGACGCTTATCGGACGCAGATCGGTGATCGAAACGCGTCGCGTCGGAATAACTTCGTCGTGAAAACGCAAAAGGTTTAGCGTGTTGGCGGACTGTACTTACACGCGCGTAGAAGGAGGAAATTTCATGGCTCGCGATAATCTGATTCAGAATTCGGTGCAGCTGACGCCTTTCAGCCTTAGCCGCGGTACCGTTCGACGAGACGAGATTTCGCGAGGAATCTAGCGGCGCGAATACGCGGAGTTCGATTTGCCTGTAATTTCTCTTTCGAAGTAGGCGAACAGCGGCGACGGTTTCTCGAAATTAAGGAGGATTCGGTGAGTGGTGCAGATAGGCGACGTCGGTGGTACGCGTCAACGTCACCGCTGTTTCCTCCCCTATAATGCTATCGCTTCCTCCGCCACGAATTATGTATTTCGTCGTTTTGTGATCGATGATGGGCAAATTTCACGGGCTTTCGATTCTCGGGCCACTTTCATCAAACGCGTTGATAATTCTATCCCAGTTTCAAACTGCGGGACGTCTCTCGCAGCTTTTCGACACGTATAGTTTAACGGTGTGTAGCATAAACCACCGTAGTTGGACATTTCCGTGGCTTTGATCGGTCTACACGGTCTCGTATTAGGGAGAGAGAGAGAGCAGAACTTTCGACGGTAGTAAGGTACGCTCTCGACTGCTGACGACGACGACTACGATGACCGAACAAAGGCCAGTCTTAGCCCGAGAGAACGTTATCATGTGTCGCGGTATTACGCGGCAGCGGTGTAAAGATTTCGGTTGAAAAGCAGGCAATGGTCGTCGGTCGTATAATCACGAATAGTCGTTTCCGCTTAATTCCGGATAGTATTTAGAGACGAGCTTAAACTCGAGAATGGGTCGTTATGATACTTCCGGCAACATTACCTGTTACGAATAGCGGGGACCGTGGCGCTAGCCAAAACCGTTTGAGGAATTTCCACGGCTACCATTTTCTGGCCACCGGCGAAATTGTTGGATAACTCGTGCGCGCGCCAGCTTGATATAAACTCCGCTTGGAATATATTACGCCGCAGAGAATATTTCTTAAGGACTTAACGATGTGACTCGTACGGCGATAATAATCGTTTTCCTTCCGACAGGACTTTACTTCGCTGCTTTAATAGAATTTAAAGCGGTCTTTCTTCTTCCACGAACGACGATTTCCCGTTTAAAGCGGTTTCCGCGCCGCAAAGAAAATTCATAATGCCGTCGCTATAGTCTGCGTTACCTCGATCAAAACGATGGCAAACACGAACGAAAACGAATGAGCGCGACAATAACGTTGAAGAAATTTATATCGCCGACGCGATCCTCGCGAATAGTTTTTAACGATGGATCGATAGATTCTCGGAGTTGGATTTTAAGACACAGCCCAGCGAAACCCGACAAAACCTAGGACGAGGCTGGATTTGTGGTTCAGACACGTACCCTCGCCAATCAGCACGCGTTGCATCGTCCGCCGGGCTTTCACGATCTACGATGCTTTCCGTTTCACGAATTTACAGCCAATCGAGCCTCCTCTGGACGAGCAAAAACTTTTTACCGCTCCAGATCTTGCAATTATGGCTGGAATTGAATTAGTAGCCCAACGTGTCTTTTCGTGGATCAAAATTTTCCTCTCTACGATTCGCCGATCGATCCTCGCGTATGAAAAGCCGCGCGTGATTCTGCATCTGCCTATTCTAGATCGACCGATCTCTGAGATGATCGATAGCTACGATGCGCGTTGCGGATGCAACGGAAACGCGCGTCGATTCGACCATCCTTTAATTGACGTTACGTGCGAGGACGTCAAGCGTGGTATCGGCGTTTACGCGCAGTGAGTTACATCGAGATCCGTTTTACGAGGGTCCGATCGCGTTAACGACACGCGTAAACGCACGAAGCAATACGCCTTAAGCAGTACGCGCGAATTAGACAGTTGGGAAGGAACTGTGATCTCGCTGCATCGTTCATCGAGACACGCGATGCACTTGTTTAACATCCGCGTGCCACAAATTACGTCGATTTCTCTGGTTCGCATCGCTCTCTTCCCCGTCGTCACCCTGCGTCCGGAATCGCGAAATTCAATTTCCTCGTCGTGCTTCGCGACCAATTGCCGGCTCGTCTACCGCTTACCACCATCGAAGAAACACGGTATATAGAATTTCGAAGAACGAATTCCATTCAATTTCGTAGGTGTTTACTCGCGAGAAACGCGATCTGTTTGAGTTTCCACCTTACCAGGTATCTTTGATTCCGCGAGATCGGTTATATCAATAAAAATGCGAAACAGGGCTTTATAAGGAGCGTGGGTCTCCTGTCTCGCAAAATATTACGTTTGCATCTCGAAAGAAAATTCTTACCACTCTGTCGATTTAAATATTAACTCGCGGATTAACGAGATATTCGTTGGAAATAACCGACGCAGAAACGTTTATGGCTCTTTGCACGTGAAAGCTACTCTTCGTTCGCGCAACCTCCAGTTTTCCAATCTTCCAACTGAGACACGTTAATCGCGAGTTTCGCGATGCGATTTTTTTTCGCTCGATTCGCCGCCGTCGGAGGTTCGGGAGGGACAACGATCGAAGAAAGAGGCAATGATCTCCGTTAATACAGCTCGACTCTGCGGGGTGAAAGAGCGGCGTTCTTTAGGCGAAGGATAAAAATAAGTTGACAAGGAGGCGTGGTAGGACGGAAAAAAGCGGGCTCGGTGGGTGAAAAAACCGGCGAAGCGAGCGAGCTTTCGGCTGACGTCTGACGAGAGGCGGGCCGGAAGACGGAAGATCGGAAGTAAGCGACGAGGGAAACGGGCAGGACGAAAGAGGGATGAAGAGAGAAACGACGACGGGGGTAAACAGAGCTAAGTGAAGTTAACGACGGAGCAAGAAGAGCGGCAAAAATGACCCCGGGAAAATTACCGCACGCGAAACGGTTTAATGTCCAAAAAGATGAGCGAACCGAGAACGTAAAGAGGGGGACACGCGAGCAAGACGAAAGGAGAGAAGGTGCAGCCGCTTAATGACCATCCTGTACGTTCGTATCTCTTCCGGATAGCCTCTTCTCCTTCTGTTTTCTCTCTCTCCCCTTCCTGTTTCTCCCTTTCTCCGTCTTTTCCTCTCTTTTCCACCCTTTCCAGTCTTATCTTCTGTTTCTTTTTTTCTCTCTGACTTCTGTACGGTTCCGTCGGTGGGTGCCGTTGGGACCATTATCTGTAATTGCTTTCCTTAATTCGATGCTCGTTGCTCTGCGTAAATGCGAATGGGGAAAAAAATTCTTCCAACGCACTGGGGAAAACAGTTAACCAATGTTGGAGGAAAAAGAACACGAATGCCGATCGAGTCGAGAGTTTCGAGACCGATCCGATTAAATTTCTGTCCCGATGCGTTAGCGACGCACCCGTGAAATATGAAATCGATTCGAATAGGAACGTAACGTCCAAATCGGAGAAGAAAGGTCGTCGAGCTATTTAAATGCCGCAAGTTTCTGACTAATGTCTTAATTACGCGCTAATCGACTTTGGAGTTGGCTTGTCGGGCTGTCGGTCGTTTTACCGATCGAGTTCTGAGAGGAGTAGTTTTAATGCTAAGTAGCCGAGAGCCTGTCTCGTCTCTGCTCCTTCTCTCTCTCTCTCTCTCTCTTTCTCTTTCTCTTTCTCTTTCTTCCGTCTAATCGAAAGATAATCAAATGCAGTCAGAGAGACGGAGAGAGAGGGGGGAGAGAGGGAGAGAGAGGACGTAAGTAATGGTCGTTTGTTCTTGAATGTCGAGAAGTTGATGTACGAGAAGTCGTGGCAGTCGGGTGGTCGCGCACGGGCACAGGAGAAGAGAGAGCGCGTTCCATGCTCGCTCGCATCTCCCGCTTGCAAATTGATAGACGCTGCCGCGACCGTAAATCACTTTACTGACAATTGATTTGGTGCCCTCCGTTTTACCTCGTTGTAAACTCCACGCCATGCTGATATTTACGATCGCGCGTATACACACGATGTCACCCAGTGACTCACTGCGCGCTATCCACGACAAATCTTTTACATTTTTGCGTCATTCTCCTTCCTCTACATCGACTTTGCCGCCCCCCCCCGTTCCGCATATTTTTTCTTTTTTTTCACTTTGCTAACCATTTTTAACGTTTTTCCATCATCTATCCAATAGACGAGTTTGAGCGCGTGGTGAAAATGAATAAACGCGTCGCCATACACTGTTATTTACGAGTTACGTATCTAGCTTTTTCATAACGACGACAGCGCGATGTCGTTCGAAAACAAACAAAAAAAAAAGAAAAAACTCTTTCTCGACATACGCTTCAGACTGAGGTAAATATTTTTTCTAGCAGAAAACGTAACGAAAAAACTTGGAAGAAGTAAACAAAGAAATAAGCGAATAAAAGAATTAATCGCGGAGCGAAAGTTGGAAAGCTCTCGATGTTTCGAGTTATCGATGAAGACGTAGGCCCGTTTCTTGGATTAAAGTCGGCACCGGCTAAGTAGCACAATGTACATAGAGACCGGATAATGGGTGTGGTGCATTCGTCTCGGTGTGTTGTCTCGGGGGTGGCGATTCGTCTTGCTTACTAACCTCGTCGTTGACACCACCCACTCGGGAACAACTACCATCCGTTTCAAAGGCGGCGCGGAACCCGCAGAAACCAGGCGGCAGCGACCTTGCCTGCTGAATCCCTGAACGCTTTGTTAATCTCCTTGACATCGGTGCCGGTCACTATATTGATCAGGGTCAACCTAACGCGGCTCGTTTCTCTTTGAACGCGCTTTCTGTTCGATTAAGCTTACGCATGACAGTCCATTTCTCATTCTGTCACTTTGCTTATCCCTTTCTTTTCTACGAGTTGACTTTAAGCTCTGGTCGATTTCTTCGCAAAGCATCTACTACTACCTTTTCATGAACGTTGCGCACGTTTCTTTGTTTGTTGATGGTCAGTTATATATATATATATATATATATATATATATATTTGTATATTCATTTAGGATCGGTATCACGAACGATTTAAAGGCGTAAATGCAAATAGAAGAGAGATACAACTTACCGGTACGTTTCTCGGCGTCGCGATAGGTGACCTCGCTGAGAATGACCGGTTGACTGCGACCTTTAGCGTTTACGGCGTAGACCGCGACATGAACGCCTGCCTCGACGGACGCCTCCAGACCGGCCAGAGAGAAATTCGGCTCGTCTACGTTGGAGACGTTGTAGAGAGGCTGGCTGCTCGATAGGAAATCCACGTCGCCATGGTACACCTCCAGGATGAATTTTTGCGGAAGTCCGCCATCGTATCCGGCCACGCATTTCACCTCGACGCTGGTGTAAGTCTGGTTCGCGAGCGTGCAGTTACGGACCGGAAATGGTTTTCCTGAAACGAGAACGTCACCGCGGTTAAATCCGTCACGACGCTGCTCGGCTGCGACCACGTTGTTAAAATTTTACGAGCTAACGTCGCACGTTTTGCCATTTTGATTCGCTCTTCCTAACTGTACCACCCGCCCTTTTCTCTTTCTGCGATTATTCAAACAGACGGCCACTTTTCCACGCAGTTCGATTCTCCGGGGTAGAATCGATTCTCGCGATAGCGTTGACTTTCGCTCCCACAGCTCTAGAGACGCGCGCCAGTTGGTTATTTCGTAGAGCGAAAGTTGACGTTCTTCTGCAAGCTTCGAATATTAAAACGAGCCGACGCGTGAAATTGCTTCGTAAAGGATTTCAGTCTTGGCTGGCTCTTTAGAACGTTACGATTGTAAACGGACGAGGTCCGCAGCTGGTCGCTCGGCCTTTTAACTCGCAATATTCCACGGCTACTTTGTGCGAATCCGTACGCTTTCAGCAAGCTCTGCGAGCTTCCTTACTGCAAGCGAAAACCGGCGCGCACACCGAATACTCGGATCAAGAGTCGCGTCCTCCCTCTTACGTGCAAACGGTTATTATCCTGCCTTTCCCATCCACAGTCCAACCAACGAATCAAACGAACGGCGAAGATTATTTCCTCTCTGATACACGCGCCACTTCCATGTTCTTTGGTGCCGGATTCCAGTGCATCGTCGCTGGTCGCGCGTCGCGCGTCTCTCGTATGGCGAGACGCGCTTGTTCGTTGGAAGGAAATTTCCGCCGCGCGATCCACCTTCTTCCTCTTTTGTTGTCTCTGTCGCAGGCTCGTTTGTCGCCCTTTGTCCGGTAATATTTTCTGGATACTTTGTACGCGCTCGAAGGTCGCTCTACAGGTTGGCTGAAAGCGTGCGAGACCGTCGGCTCTCTGGAAATCAAGCTCACCCGACCCCGGGTGAAAAATGTTTGCGCGTCTACGAGTGGCAAGGATTTAGTGTACCGGGATAGTAATGGTCACAGAGATGTCCCGCGCTTTTTCTTCTTTTCGTTCGTTCCATCTCACCTCGTCCCGTCTCCCGGCGTTGATGCAGTTTGTTGCATCCTACGAAAATTCTTTTTCTCTGCCGCCACTGAAAGCGCAGTTGCACCCGTGATTCGCCTGTTTTTCGCTCTAGCCCTTCGCCTCGCCCGGCCATTTCCCTCTCCTCCTCCTCTTCCGTCTTTCATCTTTTTTCCCGTGCTTGGGCTTCTCTGTCCCCACGGTTCTCGTTCGTTCCAAATAAAATTTCCTTCTTCTTAAACAGACAGCGAAGCTATCACGAGTCCGAGAGGCAAGGAGAAAATAAATATTGTTCGTCTTTTCCGTCGACGCGAGTAAACGGACGGAAAGCGAATCCTTCGGCTCGACTTTATTTCGCTTTGCATCCTATTACCCTCCGTACTCTTTGTTTTTCCCCGCTTCAACCTATTTACAAGCCGCTCTTCGCTTTTCGCTCGCAAACGCCAACCTCTCTCGTACATTTCATTCGCGTTAATCGCGAAACCGCCGCGTGCCATACCTCGCGTTCTTTTCAACCAACCGTTTCGGTTCCTTTCTAAGATATATCGAATTTTACCAAGGCTTCATCCCCGCCTGTCGTTCCACGGCCGTTGTTCAATTTATTTTCATCCGGTTCATAATACATGCCGCGCGGTTTCGCGGCGAGGCGGTGAAACGCCATGCCATCCCGCACCGCGTCGCTTTTTATCTCAACCGCGATTGAAAATTCTATTCCCGATGCACCCACTCCCTTCGTTTTAACTTACTCGAATGGCTATCTGAAAAATGGAAACGCGAAACGGCCGATGAATCTTTCTTTTTATTTTTTTTTTCTACCATTCGAGCCTGGTTGCAGCCGCCTCGCCTTGCTGCGTCGAGTCAGAGTCTGTTATTTAATCAACATCGGCCCGAGGTAATGACGTTCTCGCGTCAGCGATTTCTTTCTTTCGTTTTTGAAATTTCGCCGCGTCCAGCGGAAATTCGCTGGAAAACAGTTTTTTTTACGGTGCAGCGGCGATCAATGCACGAAAACCAGGCGAATAACCAGCTTAACTTTCTTTGATCCGTGTTAGCCTGCTGCTGCAGTCCACGAGCTCTGCTCGTGTCGCAACATCGAACATCTTTCCAACCACCACGCAATATCCGATATCAATACCGACAGATTTGAAAATAATTTCGTTTCGTCGAGGGCCGGTTTCCGGGTCGCTGCGAATGAATCGGAGCAGCCAAAGGTTACGACAACAGCCACTGTGTCTAGCAGAATCGACGACCGACCGACTAGCCTCGATTTCACTCGAAACTTTACGTCGCTTCATCAACCATCGAGTGCACATTGCTTCGCGATATTTCTTCCAACGTCAAGTATCGTAATACATCGTAAAAAATTATTTCAGCCGAGATGCGTTCTAACGAAGTTCGTTTTGTTCAAGGCATCTTCAACGGTTCCCCTCGAATAACACGCCCAAGATCTTCGAAAATCTGCGAACGAATAAGCGATAAATCGTCCAAAGAGCATCAGTTTGCAACGCGCCGCCGCTTCTTTCATTCTCTTAGCTGCGACCGAACTTTTTGCTGGGTAATTCCTCTGTCGAATAAAGGAAAAAAAAGGGCAGAGGAGAAAAGTACGTAGGTAGAGGTTAAAAGGGATGAAAATGCGCGTTGCGAGGGTCGTACAAAGAAGAAAGGACGCCGATTTGGCCGCACGTGTGTATTCGTCAATGTCAATACGTTTTCGGCAGGTCGTCGTGTCAACGTCATTCTCGATCACACGCGGAAAAAAAGACATCGAGCCGAGGCCGCGCGGTGAAAATCCGCTCGCGGATTAATGTCGGTTTACCGCGCGATGATTGGTAGCATCGCATTGTACGCGCGGCGATAATTCCCGAATATCTGTCAGGATTTTGACCTCTCGTTTCTGCCTGCGCCTCCCTCGGAAAAGAAGGTCCCTTGGAAAATTGGTCGCAGCTCGAGCAACGGCTCGAATGGCTTGCAAAAAATTCGTTTCGGACGCACGGATCGGTTATGCTTGTTGATTGTTTTGCACCTATTAATCGCCGAGCATTAATTCAATTAATTTATTTTCAATCAATCAAATTCCCATCGCACCGAATATACGGCAGAAGTATATACACGCAGATGTATTATTACCAGATGATGTTTATCAACATGTTTATCGTGGGGAAATTCGTCGGCGCGTCGCGTATAATTTCTCCGCTAATCGATCGATTATACTGACGCGTTAGTGTTAATGAACGAGCGTTTCAAGTATTCGAGAACGGACCGATTAATTGATTCTGCCGATAGCTTTTTACGCGAGTGTTCTTGCGAAAAAATGCAATCGTAACGTGATATAATGTGGTAGCTAGCGGGGATAAATAATGGTCGGTTGCGTAAAAAAGCAAGTAGGAATCGATAAAGAGTGGGATAAGTGGTCGGTTAACGGTGATACCGGCAGCTTGATTAACGATCGCTTTCCAACTAATTGGAAGGATCTTTAGAAATGGAACAATCTTGGTTTCGAAAGGGTAAATAATTGAGGCGTTAATAGTCTTGGTGGTTTGGTACGGTCCCGAGGGTGGCAAGAATGCGGCGCTCTTTGAATAATTTACGCAGGTCGGACTTTCGAGCCGGAGTTGCAGCGGCCCAAGCTTTCCACTATTTATTTCGCGTTTTACCATCGATTCGATTCACAACGTACTTGAAATTTGGAAAAAGCGCCGCAGATTGCAACGTTGCTCTTTGCACGCGAGCACAATTTCAAATCACCGCCTTTCTTCCCTCCGATCGTATGCAAATGAAATACCACGTCGTTACGCCGATTCTAAACACTGGGATTTTTGTGCGGTTTGCGAGAGATTTCGGTTGATCGCGTTGCCTCGAGATTTCTCCACGCGGAATATTTTCTCCTCTTCGTTCCGTCGCCAAACTACGCGTCTACTTGGAAAGACGAATAGAGCGAAGCTCTCGAGATATTTTCCAGGCAGTTTGTTGCGAGTAGCACGACCGGTCGTCTACAAAGTGTCTTATTTACACGATTTTAGGGGTGGACGAAACGTAACACGGAAGGTTGTAGTTTAGCAGCGTAAACAGGCTGGTTTCTGACGGTAGAAAGGATTTTAACTCGATTTCCTGACCACTCGAAGACTCGAGATCGAGCGCGAGGTCGCTGCTACTCGGCTGATGTAACATTTACTGAGATCCGGTAAATACTTACCGGCGGCTATCAGCTGGAAGAGACACGGTCTCGCTTGTGTACCAACGAAATTGTCCGCCCAGCACGACAGAGTACCGTAATCCAGCTCTGTGGTCGGCGTGTACCTGAGCACGCTCACGCCGCTTGACTTCTCCATCGAGAATCTGCCCGGTGCTACTTCCAACGTCTCTCCGCTGTTGTTGAATTTCCATCGGAAATTGTGCGCTGGCGGATCGGCCTCCACTTTGCACGCGATGTTCAACGATTCGCCCCTCGATGCTCCGACCACCACGATCCGGTCCTCCTTGCAAACCGGCGCGACTGAAAAATATTTCGACCGTGAATCTCCCCCTTTTCCCAATCACCACCATCTATCGCCGTTTCCGCTGCCTGCTTTTTCAATTCCAGTCACACGAGAATCGAACGCCACAACCGCGCGACGCGTTCCACTCGATCGAACGTTACGTCGGAAAAGTTGAAATGTAAAAAAAAATTGGAGCATCCTCGAAACGGCGACATTTAGCTAGCATCGATGGAACGCTGGCTTGGAATAATCAAACGCGTTGCACGACCTGTTACGCGTGCTGCTACTTACTGAAAACTGAGAACCGTTTATTTAACCTTTCTGCTGGAAAATTTTCCAAGCATGCCTCGCAGAGCTTTGTCACGAGGCAGCTTTCGCTCGGATGGAATCGTTTCGCGACTGATGTAAAAAGATTTCCCACCTACGACTACTGCCACCTTTGCCGAGCTACCTTTCCCGTGATATACATTTCTTCCAATTTATCTGACTCTCCTATCTCCACCTGCATCCGTCTCTTCTGCCGCTTCGGGCACGTATCTTGTCGTTTGAAAGAAGAAAAAGGATTATGACTTTTTAAGGCCACTTGGCAACAAATATCGCGCAATTGCTATAGACAATGGCAAAACCAACAAAATTTCCAATGATTGTTATTCCCAAACAAGATTATCGGACGAATGGCTATTTCTCATAGCTGGAAGTCCGATCGTTCACGGGTTCGATCTTTGAAATTGAAGAGCAGGAGTAAAATACGGTTTTGGAGAGATGGATGAGACAGTCATGAACACAAAGCGGCAGGATCGTGCTCAGAAAGCAAAGAATACTTCCGCTACTTTTGAACGTAAGTCCGTTTATGAGTCGAGGCAATCTTCCAGATGGCAATTTTCACGATATAGCGAGGTCCTAACTTATAGTATCAAGCTACGGTCCCAATTGATGCATCGACACTCACAGTCACGTGCAACCTTCTATATCCTTTGCGTTAGTATAAAATAAATTCCAACCTAAACTAAGCTGTACTTTACGAAACGTTAATTCTGATTTTGAACTATTCGATGTTCTGTCGATTTGCTCGCACGAATCATTCAAACATATACTTATCGTTGCTCTAACGTTATAATGATCGAACAATTATTATTACTATTATTATTATTATTATTACTATGGATATTCATCTTTCTCGTCAAAGAGTAATCAATACCTAGCGCGTACGTGCGAAGGTTCTAATTCATTTTTTTTCGCCTTTGATTTTTACGCGCGCCGCGATATATGCTATCAAAACTTTCCTGTTGACTGATTATTTGGCGCAGGGTAGCGTCCACCCTTGTAATTAACTAGTGCTTTCCAAAATCATTTGCGTCAACCAACTGGCTGGACGCTTTTGAAGAACCACTTTCCGGCTCCAATTATCTACTACCGTGGATAGCGTGTTCATCCAAATGATGGGAAATGATAATGTATCACTTGTCGGGCTTCCCTTCGGCTGTGCTCTGTCGTGATGAAATTGGGACATGGAAAAATTTCCACATTTGGAGGAGCAATCCTGTTACGGAGGAGGGATTGTAGAAGGAATTTTAGCAACGGGAAAGCTCAAGCTTCCTTGGAATGAGAAATTGTAGCGATAAAAAATAACGCAAAGGTGTCAACAAAAAGAGATCCAGGCGATAAAACGAGAACAGGACGGGCAGCGAAAAAAGGAAAGTTGTAGGAATAAGAAATACAGAAGCGAGACACGAGAAGAAGAATTTCAGAAATAAAAAAGAAAGCTCGAACATCCTAAAAGTGTAGTAGCAAGGCGGTTGGAGTGACAAGCCACGTTATAAAAAGAGAAGAGAAATAACTAACAGGTGACCAGGAAAAATGGTTTACAGGAATGAAGTTTCCAAGAATAAAATAGAATTTACAACGCTTAGGAATAAAAGCTGCTTTGCATCTTTAGACCATGTTATTTACGAGGGAATCGAGGGAACAGGTTCGAAACACGAGAACGAAAGCTCGTGGACAGAGTCGAACCGCAAAGTTACCGACGTGAAAATCACACGCGACTGATATCGTGCCGCGCATAGCTGCTATCTGTATGACTTATTGCCGGTCATTTCGATGCGACTGATGTACGAGCCTCGCACTTTACGCGTTTAATTCGTTTCCATTCGTTTCTTAGTACGAGCGCGAATAAATATTTTCTGTCATTACTTTTTCCATTCGCAATCGCTGGCCATTTCTTTTCGATATTTTCTATTCAGGTGTTTAACGATTCAACGAATAAATGACAAAAGACTCGGTGAAACGATATTGCTGCAACGAACGAATTAAATTGCAAATGTGTCGGCCCGGACGGCTGACTGAAATAAATATAAAAGAATATCGGGAAGTATTGGTTAAAATGCATATTGACGGAAATCGTTGATGCGGAGGAAAAGGCGTCGCGCTTTCGTTCTTTCTTATCGAAACCGAGCGAACACCGCGAACAGAAAATTTGACGAGGAAAACCGGTTGACACTGGTTTCCCTCGGTAATTAACGCCGCGGACAGAAATCCGAGTCCGTAACTCGAAATTTAATGAGAAGAATTATCGAACGCGATGTCGCGATACGCGTTATTCGAGTAGCACGAATATCGGTAAAACGTTGCTACGTTCGGATGCGACGATTTAAGAACCGGCGCTCTTTGATTTTATACAGCTAGCGCGCTCCGCCTTTTTTCCCCAGACTCTGCTTAATTGCGGGCAACGTTGTGACATGTAGTACTTTGAAACGGCTTTCAAAAAATATGCTCATTCATCGAATGGCCCTTTGAACCTGTTCGCTCCGTTTTCCCTCGCGTTTATTCCTAGTTTTCTCTGATGAAAGGAGCAGCTTTATCGGATGATTTGCGTGTAATCGTACGGGCACGAAGTCGTAATTTCTCTTTTCGCGGAATTAATCCAACGCTCGTCGTAAATCTAACTCTTTCCGTTGGAAACGTGCTCGTATATAAGCAGATAATCTAAATTTACGCAGGCGAACGCTTTTGGTTAAAGTATCATCGGCGTATGGCGTTCCGTAAGACCGATCAACGCGTCGACATTTCGATCGAAGTTGGCTTAAATCCCGACCGAAGGAAACCACGCGGCTTCGAGGCGGACGTGAATAGCCTAAAGCAAATGTCATTCCCAGGATCGGGGCGATGATGTAATAACCGGGAAACTAAATTCAGATACGAGGTTGACTTCGATTCGCAAACTCCCGCGAGATTGCTGCTTATACTGGCTCGTTTCCTTGTCCTTTACGAGCCCGTCAGGAGCCGCAGTTAAATATCGGGCATCGTGTTCCGGGCTTGTTTTCACGGTGCATCTATATTCGATGTCGGAAACCGTTCCCATTCTCCGTGTAGAATATGCGGCCGAGCGTCGATCGGCCCACTATGTTTTTACGATATCGCGTTAACGTTCGCCTATTCTAACTACGATTTAAGTGGGTAAAAGTATCGGGTAAATGTGTTTTCGCGTGCAAAACGGTCAAAATCACTTCGAGCCACGAGCTCATTTCTCCTAGTATCGCGAAACCAAACAGTCACGATCCAGCAGCGGTCGGGATTGTCGTCGCCCGGTTAACGGCGCAGCCGACGTGACGACGACGACCATCGGATCAACATCGATGTCGATATGTTGGGTATGTTGGGCAAACGGTATCGATACGTGGACAAGCACAGAACGATCGCCGGTCCGATACCGTGGCGTTAAATGTTCGGTTTATCGAAACGAGCGTCTGCGAGAAAGATCTATCTCTTTAGTCTATCGTTTTTTAAAACCGACATATTCAATTTGTACATCGCGGTGCCGAGGTAAGAGCGCGTTGCTTCTCGAGGTCGCATCGTGGGTTGGCGGTTTGCTCGGTGTAAAACGGGAATTGGATATCAAAAATGTAGCTAAAACTAAGTACGACTGAAATATTCAGCTGGAATAAGAGGAAGAGGAATTCGGGTTGGCTGTTTCGGAATAAATAGACGAAAGTAGTACAGGTGAACCGTATGCGCGAGAACGGCGTTCGTTGCTCGTCGTTGAATGCCGGCTTCGTTACCGAGTACCGAGGAAAATCCTCGATTAAGTCCGCTCGATTAAAATAAAGTACGCTCGGAGGCGGATCGTTGAAGTGGTTCTCGTGACGAGCCGCGGAGATACTCACACTTGACGCGAAAATGAAGAGGCTCGCTCCGAGTTTCGTTCAGGTCATTCGTTGCGGCGCACACGTACTTGCCGGCGCTACTCCTAGTCACGCTCTGAAGTACCAGGCTCTGATTCGACCAGATTATCCTGGCTGACGTATTATGCGCCAGTATTTGGTTCTGCAAACAAGAATTTTCGTTTTAAATACACCGGCCTCTGTCGGTCGGTTATTAAACGCGTCTTAAACTAGAATCGATAGGAATTACGCGACGTTGCGACGCTCGTTTATTTTAAGAACGAAAGAAAAAGATCTACCTATTGTTTCTATTTCTTTTGTACTCTTTTTACCAAGATGAAACACTCGTGAAAGGAAGGTATCTGCATCGGCTTGGCAGCTCGACTTTGATCCATTTCTTTCTCGTTCGTGCTCGGGCTAACAGTAGATTTCGAATCGCGATTTCGTTTCTCGTTACGGTCTGCCTTCGCGATAAATTAGAGATAAACATGCACCGAACCGTTCCACGCTGGCGTCTTCCTCGCGATTCCATTGTCGGTTGTGTTATCATCTATCAGCACCTTTTTCTACTCAACGCGAAACGTGTGCATTTTTAGAAGTAATTACGATCGTCAAGGACAAAGTTAACGTATATCGTGGTTCTCCATCGGCGAGGGACGACGGCCGCTATTTTTTCTCGTTATAAAGTTCGGTTATCGAGGAAGAAACGTCGCGGCGGCATATAGAAGGGATAAATCCTTTATTATTGCGAGCACGTTATTCGGCGAAAGAGACTGGAGGAAAGAACGTGGTTCGATAACTTTTACGATCGGAGATGTTACGCTGGCCGCCGTCTTTGTTACAAATTTATCCGTTTCGACGTGGCGCGACACAGCGGTGAAAAGGCAAGAAGAGGAATCGGGATGGGAGAAGAAAAAGCGAGCTCGGGCGAGCGTTGCTTCTCTTGTTAGTTAACGTCTCGCGTTTCCTGCGAAGCTACGGTATCGCTCGATATCGCCGACGAATAATAACGCGGTATTCTTTATCACCTGAAATCCTTTGACTTTGTATTCCTTTGTGGGGATTGACAAGGAAACCGACGGGAGAAACGGAAGTCCAGGCTGACGGCTTATCAACCGTCGAGCATAGCTAAGGACGATACAACGGTGCACTTAGTTGTTTAATCAAACCGGATGAAAAGAGTCGCTAGTTTCGTTATCTTTTGTACCGTTCCTCTTTTGTCCCGTCTAACGAGGAGACGAAACGAATGCATTTGATTCAAGAATTCTTTCCTTCTCCGGGAAAATTAACATGACAGCGGTGAGCAACCCGGTGGAAAAAAGGCCTCGACGCCTTGACGACGAGGCCGAGAACGAACGCTACGTACGAACTACGTCTACTACGGCTATGCAACGAGAACAGGCTATCGTCCGTATACCCACGTACGCTTTTACGCGTGTAAGTACTTATTATCCACGCTTTATAGCGAAGCGAGCGCGTCTTTTCAAACCAACACGATGCCAGGTTTAATTAGGCCAGTTTGGGACAGAGTTTCGTTCTATCTTATTTCGTTGCTGTTCGCTCCGTGCGACAAAACGAAGAACCAAGCAAACGCAACGCTCTGTTATTGCGGAGTTGTCTGCAAGTTGCAGTGAACTCGATTCGGCCGTCGTATGTCGATCCTATTCCTTTCCCGAACGTTTCGCCGGGTATTTCCGTTTAAACACCGAGTCGACAAGCGGAGAACGCGACACGCCCAAAAGTTTCTTCCGGCTCTTTCGGTTTGTTTCGGTGGATCGCGTTTCAATTAGCCGACGGGCAAAGGACGATCGCGAATCATGGATCTCGTTCGCAGAGAAACGCTCTACCGAAAGAGGCAAGGGTTAGAGCCAACAAGTAGGTAAAACCGGGACACGGCTTACTAGCCGAAGACCGTGCCAAATGCATCCGCGCCTGTTTAATCGGACGAGAGACGTCCTTCGAACTTGTCTTTGTCTCTCGCCAGTCGTCCTCTTCCTCGTTTAAATTCCCTGTTGTACCTGTCTTCGTTTTTTCCATCTTCGTTTTGTCCCTTCTTCTCTCCGCTTTTCCTATCTCTATCTTTCTTTCTCTCTGTCGCACCCCTTTTATTCCTTATATCTGTTTCTCTGTCTGCAGCTCGTTTTCTCCATTACACCGATAGACTCTCTTTCTTTTGTCCCCACTCCTCCGCAGGAATCCGTTCGCCGAAGATAATTCGAAATCGATTCGAAACGAGGCCATTTGAATCTCGGAGAAGGTGGCGCAGACTGTCAGAACAGATCAAGATTTCTTCTCCTCCCGCGAGTCTTTTTTCCATTCCCCTTTTCCGCTCCGCTTCGAGCTTGTTCCTCTTTCTTTTTTCGTCGTCCCCCTTTGGCTTTGTTCGATTGTTTTATAATCTCGGCTCGCAGCC
The DNA here is from genome assembly GCF_910591885.1 of Bombus terrestris. Classification (NCBI taxonomy): domain Eukaryota; kingdom Metazoa; phylum Arthropoda; class Insecta; order Hymenoptera; family Apidae; genus Bombus; species Bombus terrestris. The sequence goes on from NC_063273.1 coordinate 4,825,524, forward strand.
ACATTCTCTTGCCGGAGAATCGTGTCCTTCGTTGGATAGGTTTCGCATCGACGGATAAGCACTTAATTACTCGCGGTCGATCGTCCAGGAATTTCAATTCGTCTTTATCCTAATTCGTGTTGCTGATGTTCAGCGACGAATTAAAAATCGAAACGAGGAATTCCGCTAGATTTAATCCCTTAAAGAACTTAATCGGATGGGAAGATCTTGGATACGATCGATAAACTCGGCGGCTTGGAAGGGTCGACAATACGTCGACTCGATCGAGTTGGATTGTAATCTATGCAACTTGCCTCTCTTCCGTGTTCCACAGTCCAGTCAAGGAGCTTTAGCTCGCTTAGCATAGGTTAAGCTTCGGTTAAGGCCAGAGGTTTACCTTCGATTTACTAGCCAGTCAAGACTCGTTAAACGTTATACTTCGTTAAGGGGACTAGAAAAATTTATGACCAATACCAACAACTTCTTTTCTTTCCTTCTTTTCTTTAAATTCGCGCTGTTCGTTCATCGAGTAACTCGCAGCTTTACTGTTGGCAAAGAACGATCGTTAATTTATAAAGTCCCGTTACAAATTCTTTCGTTTATCGTGCACACGACGAGGAGGAACTCGGCTAAAGTCAACGATCGTAGACTCGTCGTTTTCCGAATCGATACATCGATAACCGTCTCTTCGAGTCGCATATTACCTACGTTTCGCTTTGAGAAAGTAGCTGCAAACTTTGACGTTTCTATTCGAGCGCCTGGCTGCCGTTCGCTTCCTACCATTTTCTCTCCAGCTGGGACTCCCCTGGACCTTTCCACGTTTCCTCCTGTGTTTTCCCTCGTCGTTTCATCACGCCAGAAACGAACCAACGATACAGTTCGAGAGCTTTCGTTTGTCTTTTATCGTTTGCGAGCCAATTCCAACGAAGGCTAGTAGTAGCCTGGCTACCAGCCACCTGCCACCCCTGCACCTTCTTCCACCATTTGTCGTGCGTACTATTCTCCCCCGTGTGTGCAAACAGTCCCGTTTCTTTGCGTTTCGTTGCAACTGTGGGAGATCGGAAGCGAGTCGCGCTCTCATCTCCTAGAGAAACCGGCAAATTGAAAAGCGGCCAATCTACAGACTGACTGTCCCACAGGTCGATGATTGGCCAACCGACGAGCAAAATTCGGATAACGACGCGTCGATCGGATGCTGCGCCGCGTACCACTTCTTCCATGGTTTAGACAGCTTGCATAATGAGTTCGTAAGCGCGCACGCGTTAATTAGAACCCCTTAAGGATCGCGTTCTAGATTCTGGTTTGCCGTTATTAATTCCATTTTCCTGTTACGGTTTCGCCGAAAACGAGCTGGTCCTTTGATCCTCCTCTCGACGGAACCACCTGCGCGAAACATTTTCCTTCTCCTAATCAGATTTCGTAGAGGTAAACGAGGATCGCCCAACTTGGTCGTTAAATCCATTCTCTGGATATGGATACTCCATCGGCGACTAACTTGTTTAACCCTTTTCTGTCAGCCGCCCATCTCTACACCGAGACATCAAAGAGCTCGTTACGCGTGAACACGATCCGCGTGAAATTTACATTTCCATGTAGATCGCTTTCGCGACTGATTTTACGAGGCTTTAAGCCCCGACGTGTCGTAAATCGCGAAGAGTTGCGAGGGCGCGTAATTCGTTGCAGCGGTTCTCACGACGCTTTGGCAAATTAAGGTTACCGAAACGTTTCTTCTCCGACCTGGTGATGAATATGGGTTACGGGTAGAAAACTTGGGTCGAGAATGGTATCGATATTCGAACGGTATCCAAAGCGGCGGGAGGTCAGGTCTGAGGATACTAAAACTTTTCGTTTGAACCTGACAAGAGCGAGGCGGGCAAGTGTGCGCGGTTTTATGCAACGGGTCTAGCCGCAGGAAGAGACAGTTGGAACGGAGCCCAAAAGCCCGGAGCTTCATTTTGAGAATATTCGGAATCCGGTATAAGGGTGGAATTACTCGTGGCACGTGGTACATACAACCATCCGGGTACAATGGGCCAACGGCATTGTCTCGTACGTCGCCGTTACATAAAGTAGGTGTTAACCGTCCTTTCGTACACGCTCTCGTGATATTCCGTACACGCATCCTTCCAAGGTTAGCCGATGCAGCCGCCTTGGAAAATGGAAAATGGACGAATCTCTGGCTTTATCGAAGATCGTCCGATAACGGCTTGCATACAGCACCACTGTAACTCTGTTCGCTTTAACGAGTCCGGTAGGTTATATGTAAACGTAAATTGTCGACCGTTTGTCGCGTTTCCAGGCAAATCCCCCGGGTCCGAGTTCGCGCCACGTTCCTCTTCTTTTCCTTTCTAATCTCCAGCAACTCCGACTTTCTTAACTTCCATGCTGTAGTTTTTCCTGTACCGATGTTAAGTCGCTCCTACCCTGGCAAAACGAGCAAGATGTTATCGACGACACCCGATTACGAGGAATCTTCTGGAAGTGGATCGGCCGAGACAACACAGAACCACCATCGAATATCTGGCTCGTTCGATCTCGTCGTAGAAGCTCGGTTCACATCACCTATCCCGTAAGATTCATCGAATTTCTTCTTGCATTTGGATCCTAAAAAGGTTCACCGGTTTCGTAGGATACGTTCGTCTCTCTAGTCCGATCTAAAGCTCGGTTGCCAGAATTTTCCGGTGAAAATTCGACTCGGTCGCGATTCGGGGCTTCTTCTACGTCGCCGTAGCCTTGCCCTGCTAGACTGGGGAGAAAAAAAGGCGATTCAGGAGGGTAGGAAAGAAAAGAGGCTAGAGGCGGGCGTTCATTCCGGTCAGACGGCGCACTGATTCCTTGAAAAATTGCCAACAACTCGTGGCTGTGCTTCCTTTCCTCCTTCCTTCCTTCCTCCCTTTTTCCGTCTCACCTTTTCTCCCTTTCGCCCTTGCATTCGTTATTTTCGTTCCGTCTTTTTCTTCGTTTCCCTGCCGTGTCTAAAGGCTAAGCGAAATTCATTTTGCCTTCCCTCTTTCTACCACCCAGAAACCAGAAACTTGGTCATCGATCGTTCGCCAGTGTTTTCGAACGATTCTTACGATATCTATCTTTCCTTTCCGATCTTATCCCTGGAATTACGTCGTAGCGAGAAGAGAAGAGCAGGCGAGTTATTTCAGTTTCGCCAGAGACGCGGACGCTCAGAGAATTACAAAAACGTCGCTATCGTAACCTCGTTGCGAAAGATCGTCACTTCCATCGAATATGCGCGTGCCAGAACTCGCGAGTTCAGGTTTCCTCGGTCGATGAAAATTCGGTTATCGCCCGGTGGCGAAAACGTGGAAAAAAGGAACTAGGCAAAGGAGAAAGCGCAGCCAGCAGCGAAAGCGATTACGCGTTTAAACTTTTTCCGCGGCGTTAAAGGAAGCCATTATCGTGGACGTGGATCGCTCCCGGAAAGCGAGCAACGGAGAAAGGGAGAGAGAGAAAGAGAGGGTTCTCTTCGAACAGTTGTATTTTCACGAATCGCTCTGTACACGTACTAATGTGTCGACGAACGAGCCAGGGAGCGTACTCGAGACGTACCATGGAGAAGAAGCCGAGAGCATTGAACGACGGTTTAAAGAGACGAGGTAGCTAGTATGCCGGTCGAATAGGTTGCACGGTAGCGGCATTTCCGGTGCGCTCGTGCACACACGCGCGTCTCGTCTTTTCTTCTCTCGCTAGTCTTGCCTCTAATTTTTTCTTTTTCCTCGTGCGCGTTCCATACAGGCAGGACGCGTCGCAGACGTGCCGCGCCGTCGATGAAATTGAATTTATCTTTGTCCGAGTTTCGCGTCTGCTTGTCGGAAAAACTATTTTAGGCGACAGACATAATTGTATCGAACGTTACATAAGTACTTTCGTCTTTCGTTGTGTTTTGTCGTTCCATTAAATTTTACACGCCCGTTCGAAGATCGTCTTAACGCGTTCACGGCGAACGCTCGTAAATTTTGTCGGTTTTCGACGCGAGCCGTTACGTTCGACCCTGCCTGTCTGTTTCCTCCGTGCTCTGTTGGCAAAGGAGCTTCCTCGGAAGAAAAAATGCTCTCTGCTGGTCCCGGCCAGGGCGGCAGCACCCTTCCGAAAGATTTGTGGCCAGGATTTCGTAGCTCGTAGCGCGAGGATTGCCTGAAAATTTTTCATCGTGATTATATCGGCGGCATTGTCGCGATACTTCCGCTAGAGAAATTGTTACGCCAGCGACGCGCGATTTCCTCCCTTTTTAGCTTCGTTTTGTTTTAAAGCGATTTATCAATGACAGAGAAGATCGCGTGCAAGCCAGACTAGCATGGGCTTCGTTAGCTTCAAAGTTGCTCGGTATTCCATGTCAATTTTCTTGCTTTGCTTCTGTTCCAAGAGAGAAGAGAGAGAGAGAGAGAGAGAGAGTTGAGTTCGTTTCATCGTTTTTTCCAACGTGATCGAATGGAATTCACGGCTTTGAGTCGCGTTCAATTTCTTCCACGAGATTTTTTCGTCTTCTCGCGCGGTGGAAGCTTGCACGTCGATGATCGATGAACGCGAGCGATTCGCGAAGAAATCGATACGCGATGTCGAGATACCCGACTTTGACGCAACCAAGGGGTTGATGGCTGGCACATTTGCGACCGGCAAGGATGATGCATTGCGGTCCGGAATGCGGAAGGACGCGAGGAAAAAAGGTGAAGCGAAGATGCTTCCGCGGCTGCTTTCAGCCTGCTACGTTCTCTCCCGCCCCTTTCGTCGCCCCTTTTTTCTTCCTCTTTTCGTAGCAAGGAATCTCTTCTCGTACCTTCGACGTCCGGCGTGCCTCGTATAAATGCTGTAAACCCTTCCGTGTAGCGGAAAACTTCCCTCGTTATCTTTGATTACGTTTTCGATTCTTCTTCGTATCGTGCCGTTGGCCGCAGCACCGCGTCGTGCAACTTCTCAGCTCCCCTTGCTCAAATTCTCCGAGTTGCTCGGAAATTTTGTAATTTACTCGATCGTTTGATGTCTCTTTGAGTTTCCTTTTTCCAACCGGGTTCCGGTATTAAGCGCGACGAAAGTATTTTAAAAGGTTCGTGCGCGCTGCTTGCGCCATATTTCTCAACGAACAGAAAGTAACGAACGACCGACTTGTTGCGTGGGGAGAGACGAAGAGAAGATAGAAAGGATTCGTGACAGAATTTGGTTGACCGTATGACTGATATCCGATTCGATTTCACCGGGACCCGCATCTCCGAAGAAAAAGCAACGGGAGATCGCGATTCGGGGGAAGAAAAGGCTCTTCTCGCTTCGGTCGAAGGCAACGAATCCGAGCGGAATTCCGGCACGGCTGTTCGATCGCGACGCCGCGCCACGTCGGTGAAATTGATTGATGTACGGCCTGTCGAATCCGGCGGCAGCCTATTTCCGGCTCGCAACCCCTTGCCCGATTCCTTCCAGCCAGTTCTCCGCATTAAGTCCTGGACTTGTCGGATTGAATCTCACGCCAGTGGAAAATGCACTCGACCGATTCATTGCGAGAAAGCCCATTACCCTCGCGTCGTTCCTACGACTGATCGGTGTACAGCAGAAATAACGTCCATTTGAAAATCAACGGCGCAACCGTGTGGAATTCAAAGTCTCGTTCGCTTTACGAGTACTGTGCTTTTCATAATATTCCAAGCTTACAGGCGTTTCTGCGCGATTACGACGGAGCCGTAATCTCGTTCGATAGGAAAATTCGTTGCTGGAATCTGCGCGAGATTTCGCTTTCTATCGATTTCTTGTTTCTGTCGAGAAATTGGCTATTTCCGAAAAAGAAGTGCGGAAAAGTAGCGTGTCCGACATATCGATGACGGTGTCAAGATTAAGAAGAGCCTACTTCTCCGGCAAAAAGTATTTGATCTTTTGCCTCGTATTTAGGTGGACGAGGAGGACATTAATAGAGTTCTTCCGGTTGTCTAGTCGGTCAATCCACTTTGCCATCGGAAAGATGAAGAGTCGGGAAAAATCTTCCAACGTCTTTTCCCGAGCGGCCGATTGGCTCGTCGATACTTGGCGTAGCTACAGAACGTCTCTATTGTCCTGGTGAATGGTACAGCCAGCCTAATCACTGTACCCCATTATAGCGGCTATCTCTGCCTTCCTCGTTTTTCCTTCCTCTTCCCCCCTCCCCCTCCCCCGCCTCCCGCTCTTTCCGCCGCCTCTTCTCTCCCTTCTTTACCTTTTAACCAATATTCCACTGCTGTCCCTATCGATGCTGCGTCGTCCTTCCGTTCTCTGTTCTTCTTTCGTCTTTACGATCGCCATTCAAAAGGTTACTGCCGCTGCCAATGGCTCCAAGCGTTTTTTTAAGACCGACAGTTCGGAATCCTGGCTCGATTGCTACCTTGGGATTGATTGGCAGATTGAACGTGTCGATGGCCTCTTGTAATTCCTAGGCAAACCCTTTTAATCGAGCGAAAAGGGTCGTCTTCGTCGAAAGGGACCGGCACGTGCAGCTAGTTAGCTGCGCGATCTATCAGAAAGCGATTCGTGATATCGATCGCGTTCAACTTACTCCACTTGCGAGTTTATATAGTTCAGCCATCGAAGTTGCGAATAATAACGAGCAACCGCGACAGCTGGAAACCGAACGATACGAGTCGACCGAGGGAAACGAGCCGGATGCGAAAGAAAAGCGACGAAAGGATGCGAAAGGAAGCAGCGCGTAGATGGGTGTCGGGAAAGCCGAGGTTACGATAGTCGCTTTGCTCGCCTACAATGAAGTCAAATCATATTTTTAAGATGCAATTTCGACGGAAATCTCTTATGCCGTAGCAGCTGCTACCAGGCTACCGTTAACCTGTCTCCTTGCCGGCGTCCTTCCTGAACTACGACACGTATCCAGCGAAACGTCTCTCCCGAGTAAACAGAAAGAACGAGGCGAACGAGAACGGCAAGAGGCTGGATTAACGTAAACGAGAAAAAAAGAGAAGAAGAGCAGCGAGGACACGGTAGAGGAAAAAGAAAGTGCTCGTATCTTTGGTCATTTTCCCCTTGTAAGAGATATCGGACTTTCTGGCTTCCCTTGGCCCCACGCGATACGCTTTAATCGGGCCACTATACTTTCCTTCGTGAATTCCGATTCGCGCCGTACGAACGAGTTGGAAAACTGAGACAACCTCGTACGCCTTCTGGATTAAACTTTCTCCCCTACGAAATCGAAGCCGAATCCCTTCGACAAACTTTCTCCGGTTTCTCAATGCTGGCGCTGAGGTGGACGCGTGCAAAATCGTCGCTACCGATAAAGCGAATGAACAACGAAAAATTCTGTCACGTTGGCGAATTACTCTTCGAACGCTGTCTTCTTCGCGGTAAAAATTACTCTTAACAGAGAAGCTTATAAAACGACGTGTAAAGAAGAAGAGTAGCGGAAATTCTATTCTCCGTGAAGCTCGTTCCCCTTGGAATTAACGCGGCAACTGTTTAAACGTTAGAAGAACGTAGCAACTTGCCATTCACGGTAACAAACGTAATTTTGCCTGTAACGGTAAAAGGAGGGCAAGAAGGAGTACGTTGAAAGTCTCTTATCGCTTTTCGCCATAAATCCGCGAGATGATCGGCTTTCAGCGTAGCGTGTTTCGCGGTGCGGTGAGGTGCGGTGCGACGCTTTAATTCTCCGCGTTCTAACGGCGTTGTACTAGATCGAGCCTGTCGAACGATCTCATATATTATGCAAATAAAGGATTCAAAGTTTTAGCCAGTAAAATATACGAGCCATTATATGGGATAAGACTTGGTTGGCTACGGTAACGTGCCCTCCACGGTGATTTTCTTTACGTTCGCGGACGTTGTCGCGTAAATTACCTGTAACGTAGCTCGCTTGTAAATTTAGGGACGCACGCTGCTGCCTTTTTGTCCACCAGAGATTTTTCTCCGCGAATCTGGCATATTATGTTTCCGCTATTGTGGCACGCTAAGTGTACGGGAATTTTTGTACCGCTGCGTTGCGAGCTTCTACTTTACGAGATACACCCAGGCTTTTAATAGCGCCATAATAGTGTACCCGCGGAGCACGAAATACCGTATTCCAAAGGCTGAAATAACTTTGTTAAAAGAAAAAAAACGTCCGATTCGTGCAGCGCACGCTATCAACGAATTATTACGTCGTGTATCCGTCTAAGTATACCAGCAGCTATAATCGTAGGAAACGCAACGAGACAGCGACGTTGATTACGCGGAATATTAATCGATGAAATCATACGTACGTCGTGTATCCATGTCAATTTCGACCAGGGCGGATTAGCTCTGATGTGACACTCGAAGTAGACGTCGTCGCCTTCCTTGATATCCTCCGGGCTTAGCGTCGATCCAAGGTTCAGCGACACGATCGGCGGATCTGGAAACAGATTTTAATCGAAGCGATCACCAACGAGACAGAAAGAATAAAATAGCGTCTCGATTGAATTATCGAAAGTAGAAACACGATCCTATCGCCGAAAGTGTACGTGCGAGGATCAAGTAAATAATCGCGGACGATTTACTCCGATAATAGATAACAGGAATACGCGTTATCTCCTTGCCAAGCTTTTACTATTTTTTCTCATAAAGGAGGAATACGTTGAAGGGTTTGGATACGTTTTATCGTCACGGTAGGCCCCACCCTCGTAGAATTTCATCAACCTGATACCAGGTCGAGACACGCTTTCTCGGTTCGTCCTCATCACGCGGCAACCTATCCATAGTTTCGATACGAAATATGTATTTTCGGTTTCGAAACTCAGTTCCTCAAGTTCCCGTTTTTTTTCCTGACCATGAAGCTTCTTTGCCTGTGATATACGACCGTCTCGATGTCAAGGGATTATCTTAATCCAAAATACTCGCCACGTACGCTCGTTCCACGGTGGCCACAGGGTTGCCGGTGAATTACAAAGAAGACAAATCTCTGCGGGTTTTGGCGCATGCTTATTCGCGTAATTTTTTCGTATTCTTCTAGCAGACGACATCGGCCACGGTCTCGCTAGCTCGATTGTCTTGCAGTCTAGCTTCACGGTCTCGCTTGGCAGTTGATTTCTTCCTGGTTGGTGTAACGTTCTCGAAAAATTCCAGTATTTTCTTTGCCTCTTGTATCTCTCGTCTTCATTAGTTTAATCATACCGGTTCCTCTTAGCTCGCTTTCCCGTCGGGGAGTTTATTCTTCGGGCGTTCTCGCAGGATTTTATCGCGCGCCACGATAAATTCCCTCCTTTCCGGTGGCTCTTCTTTTCCCCCGTGCACCGGCGTGTACTGCTCTTTCGAGATAGTATTAATTAGCTCGATCGCGTCTACCCGCTGCTTCTTCTCCCTTCAGCCCCAAGTTCAACGCCGCCACTTTTTAATTCTCGAACCTCCGTCGTTGCATCGTGCCGTTTCGCTCCTGTCCCTTGTTTTCCGCTCTTCTTCCACCGAGGCGAGATACTCGTCCAGGATTGCAATAAATTCCACCCACTATCCTCCCCTTTCATTTTCTTCCCCGTTCCTCGCGAATCGAGAGCTCGTGTGTGTGGGCGGAAATGAAGGTGGAGCACGAAAAAGCCGGGGCCTGCTCGCAAGGTAATGCGTAATTTCAACGATGCTGCTCGACGGTCAACGTAATTGGATACACGACGTGACGTTATTTCTCCTACTCTCGCGCTTTTTCCTCAGACGCTATCGAGCATGTTTCTTTCCTGCTGTCGATACACCTGGCGTATCTACGCGCGTACTTTACTTACGGGACAATGTTTGACAAAAGCGGTCTGAAAACTCTGAAACGAACCGGCGGAAGATCATACCAATGACGAGGAATCAGTTCCCCTTACTTTCTACTTACAAAGTTCCCAAATAATTAATTGCAAAAAGTTACGCCACTTCCGGCGAGCTGTGCTTCCGTTCCGATCGGAAGAATCTTGGAAATCTTAAGCAGATCTTAATCAGATCTTGACAAGTGTAAAACTACAAAGTTTCAGGACGCTGGGATTTCCACCAGAAACTACATTTACGTTCGATTTATCCGCTGCAAGCGTAACAAGTGCAGCCGAAGTTAGTTTCGATTCGTTTCAGATCCATCGTTGTTCCATAGAAACACACTGTGACGAGTTTCGTGGCTACGCTGTAAGACGAGGTAATTATAGTCCTTCGTAGCCTATGTACGCGGTACTCAGACGCTTAACGAATAACAATAATCTCGTAAGAAGGAATGCACGATCGTGTGCTATCATCCACGATCGTCTTTCTACGATCCGGTTTTTACGCGACGGACGAATTTGTTTTTTGGCAAAGTCGACAAATACGCTGCGCGAGAAGAAAGTCTGTTCGCGTCATGACTTTTTAACCGATTCCACGAACGAGGATGGTAAAAAGGAAAGTCCATAGGGGCGCGAAATGGAACGAGTCGAGATGACGGAATACCCATCTCCCCCTGTCTTCAAAGGGGAGAGGAGAGAAGAAAAGAAACGTGGAAGCTCGTGGATCAATCGGAACGACCGAATTCATCGATGGCATCCTTTTTCTCTTTACGAGCTGTCCGTCCCTATATGTCACATATATCTTTTTTTTTTGTTTTACGATCAACTAGATCGGAAAACGGTTCCGCGGAAGAACACCAACGATCGGTTTCGCTGAATTTCGGCTGTAATTCGCTCGAAATCCAGCGGAGGCCGTTTTATTGCAGCTGTAAAAACAAGGGTTGGGAGAAAAAAGGAAATGGAGGAAAAAAGGAAGAGAGGGGCGACTGGAGGGAGGTGTGCGTTCAACGTAAAAACGCTCGTAAATCGGCCGATTTCACGATGCGCCTCGATAGAAGATAAGAGCAAGGGATACGCCAACCCCGTGGTGATACTCTATTTTTTTATGACGTTCGCGCGACGCGTATGCATACATTAAGAAGCGTCGGACGAACGCGGAGCAAGTTTAGCACGACGAATCATCGAATATGCATTTAATGTCACGTCCGCTCGTAAAACGTCGTAACAGGAAACGAATCGGGATCTCTCTGAAAAGAGCAATAGAATATATATTTATCGTATACTTACAGACGACGTCGATCTTCCAGGATTTCTCCACGAACAGTCCCGTAACGTTTGGATTTTCGGCCCTACAGGTGATCGATTTCCCGTGATCTTCCACCCCTGGCTCGAACTCCACCATGCTCACCGTCCGATTCTCCGATCTCTCCTCCTGCGTGACAGATCGTTCCAAGTTACGCAAAGTTTGTATTTTTTGGACAGTTAAATGATCGAGCTCGATGGCTCGCTTCGTATCAAGAGTTATTCGAGTTTCAAATGATAGGAAGCTACGTGAAGGTGCGCTAACCGTGTCAACGATTACGAGAAGAACAAGATGCCCGAGCTTTTCCAGCAAATCGTTCTGGACCGTTGAAGAAGACGAAACGTCGTCACGTTGTAGAGTTTCGTGTATCCTGGGAAGGATATCTTGTTCTTCTGGTGTTTAACGTTTTCGTTTGACGTTTTACCGAACGAGCTTTCGATACTGTATTTTTCACGCTGTTTTTGCAATCTTTTCGATCGTTCTTCATTTCGCAACGAAAAGGACGCTCGCTCTTTTGCACCGTCACTTTGTCACCGTACGGAAGAATGTAATTTTGGCAGATAATAATTTTTATCGAATACCATTCTCAGTGACGTTGCTCGATTCAATTCCGCGGCGCAAGATGGCGAGAAACGAGAACGAAGGCAGAAGATAAAAAGCGAAGGGAAAAAATGGGAAACTAGTTCGACGGCAACTCGGCATGGTTAATTTTGGTTATATTAAGGTCGAGAGGCAGACCGTAAGCAACGCTGGCAACATCTGCTGGAAATTCATTCCTGTTAGCCCGGACTCGAAAGGACCCGGGTCCTGCTGCTAACGCCGTGGAATCCTTTCTAAAGAGTACCACCGGATTCTACCGAGCGTGAATTTTACCGGCAGCTTCTGACGCGAGATTCTTCGCTCGCGTTTTTCTATTTATTTTCCAGCGGTGTCGAGAGAAAAAGCCAGCCGCTACTTCGACCGGGAATTTTGTTTCAAAGCGTGTCAACTGATACTACGCTCGACGCGGAAGCGCGTTAAGGGGTCGGAACCAAAACTTTCCTCCGGTTGGACACGTTCTCTTCCCTATTCTTCCTTAGTTTTTCTCACTTCCAAGTTCTGCTCCTCAGCCGCAAAAAAGATGTTCTTTCCTTTGCGCGTAATATAGGAATTGTCGTTACCCAACCGCCGGAATTATACTTTTCCCTGCGCTCGTCTAATTTTCTTCGCGCGAACGTTCTCACGGCAACCGAGAAAAAGGAGGGAAAAGGCAAGGCGGTGGCGAGCACAAGAGGGCACCGGAACGCGCAAAGGCGTCGCGGAATTTCATTTAGAAATATTTATACGCTCTTAAGTGCACCGATGCGTTCGCGTTTCGACCGAGTAGGAAATAAAGATGATATATCGCGCGATTACACGTCGACCCTATCGCAGTTTTCTCGGTACTTTCGGTTCGCTAACGAAACGCTTTCTGGTCGTGAAACCACGTAATACGGAACGCGTGGCGAGCGAGTAAAGACAGCCCGAATGACTATAGGATAATCAGGATGGTAATGCGATAGAAGCGGTCTACGTGTTCTGCTGCTTATAGAATCTGCTTACGTTAATATCTCTCCTTGGTTCTTTCTTCAACCCTACGCTATCCCCGGTATCCTTCGTACCCCTTTTCTTTCTCACCGTTCTCTCGGGACCGCAGCGCTCGTCCTCGTCGTTCCCTCTTCCTTCTCTTCTCTAAAGCCATGTTATGAGGCTATATTTTATTATCCGACGCTTGTGCCACTGGGAATTTTAAAGAGACGCGTCGCCGCGTAAACGAGCAACGACGTGGCCTTATCGTCCAGCCTGTTCGTTTTAACGGCGCGGCGTACTACGTTTCTCGTTTGTAACCCTCGATCTCTGTCATTCCCCGGTGATTTTAAGCAAGTGCTACACGGAATATACCGAAAGTCACGAACCGTTGGTTCGTGCGATCGCGGGTCTGGCGATTGGATAGAGGTTGGTTCGTGGTTGTTCCTTCTCGTAGGGAGACATCTATCTCGGAAGGGGAAGTCAACTAGCGGTGGATGTCGCGAAGGCGGTGCGAGATTCATTAAAATTCCTCGCGTTCCGTGACTGTTCGATGTCCGGCTACGCGGTGTCTCATCGGCGAATCTTCACACGTATCCGGTCCACGGCTCGTCAAAGAATTTTAATTTCATCGCATAAAAGTTGAATTGGAGCTCCAGATGGTCGCAGAATCGTCATGGACGCGGCTGTTTTGCTCGAATTAGAATTCAGCCGAGTTTCCATCGGTGACTGTCGTTTACTCTGTTAATCAGTCCGTACGCCAGAGTCTTGGTCCGTGCGTCGAGAGTACAAGGGCTTGGAGAGAGAGAGAAGGAAGGAGAGCACAGGTGCGACAACGAGCGAGGATATTGCGACTGCTGGTGCACGGATACGCCGCGTCGAGGCGTCGTTAAGCGTTGCGGGCAGGGCTTGTTAATGAACAACGCGAAATTAATTAGGGTCGCGCGTCAACGTGCCGAAGACAACGGCGGAGCTGTACACGTGCGCCCTGAGCCTGGTCGGCCAACGTTACATCTGTGATTCCGGATTATCGATAATGCGACCGCCTCGGGCCTCTGCCTAACCGTCGTGATTTAGGTACCAGCGTATCTGTTCGCTCGACCGAGCTCCAGATTAACTCGAATTGCGACGAGATTACGAATCGACGAGATCTCTCGCGCGAACTCGATCTTATCTTCGATCTTCTCTTTCGCTTCCTGTACACACTCTGTCGCCTATTTTCCACCATAGACGCTTTCGTATCTTTTGCTTTTTGCCACAGAAATATCTCGGTCCAGCCAAAATCGCTTTAATGGCGGCGAATTACGCTCTTGTCGATCGTTTCGGTAAAGACAAATCCGACCTCTCAGCCGGATCCGAGAGGCTGCATTTCATTCGCGAATGCTGCAATGCAAAGAAAATCCCCGACTCTGCGTGGTGGCGTTGCCTCGCCTTGATGCGTTGACGGCATCGGTGAGAAGCAGCAGACCGGAGCTTTTTCGCGAAAATGTTCCCCAACTCGCGAGAAGCTTAGCTCTCTCTCTCTCTCTCTCTCTCTCTCTCTCTCTCTCTTTCTCCTCTCTTAGTATTCCAAGGAGTCGAGGAAAACGCGCTCTCCGACCTACCTAGCCACCTACCTACATACGTTATCGGCAAGCATCGAATACTCCTATCGGCGTAGACGCCGATTTTCGCGCTCTGCTTTCCAAACAACCTAAAAGGGCTCCTAACTTTGTAACGTGGTGCGTAGTTGGCTGGAAACTCGTAGTTATGGCTTTTGAAAGTGCTGTCGGAATGCGCGGCTTCGCGTCAGAGTCTTTCTCTTCATCGACGTTCCATTTCGTCGATCAAATTCACGGTTCTGTTAAATAGCTCAGCCGCTTCGCCACGGGTTATCTCTCTATTTTCGACGTTCGCCCTTCTTCTCGTCCTTTTTATCCCTATCTGGCGATTATTTCGCCACGTCGAGAAGGTAAAATGATGGTTCGAACGCGTTCTCGTTTCTTCCGACCAACGAAAAATTTTCGTTAAAATCCGCGACTGCATCGTTGCGATGCTTCCTAATGATTTCGACGTTTTCCTCTTCCCTCTCCAATCGACGTACGCCGTAATGGCGCATCGTTGTCGCGAACAAAGGCTTTCGAGCCTTTCGTGTACCGAATGTATCTTGGCAGGTTCATTTCGTAGCCAATAGCAATGCTCTTCGTGGCCGCGTTATTGGAAACGTCGAATATCGCAACTTCGAGTCGAGAGTTCTCTACTGGACGGATCGACCGATGTTCTTCCACCATATCGGGTCCACCGAAATACAGGAAATACAGCAGATTCGATCTTCACCGCCAACAAATCATACAGCTGTTCGTTACTCTCTGGATCAATTTCCAACTCTCCGTCGATTCGAATAAATTCTTTGTAAGCGCATCATCCGTTTCTCGGTCACGACGCACAGTGGCATTGTAATTTTCACCACACACCCTAGCGGACATGTTGTTACGCATCCGTCGAATCTCATCCAACAGCCATCTACCGAATCTCGACTTTCGTTCACTTTCATTTTCGCTTGCTATTATACGAGTAATATTGAAATAAAAACAACGTGTTTGATTTTGTTATTAAACATCGTACGAACGGAAAACCATTCGTAACGACGTACGGCACACGAGGTAATAGAAACGGTAAATATTAAATGAAATTAATATCGTATGAAAAACAACCCGTGTTCGATTACTGCGCCGTCGTTCCTGTTTTGTTTCGTTTTTCTTTTTCAATCAAATGAAATAAAAACCCTTTATGTTTGCAATAATTCTCGAATATCGTTTCCTAAAGTGATTAAAAAAAAAAAAAAAAAAAAATCTAAAAACTATATAAGCGTCGGTATATACCAATATGCGTCACAGTAGAAGATGAATTTCAAGTTGCGCTCGTTTGTTACGTAACTTTTAATTCGAGTAGCACGTCCGCTGGAAGAAACGTAAGTGGATCTGCGACATCGCGAGATTTCGTTAGGAAATCGAAGGTAAGCGTTAGCGAGATTCGTTGAACGAAAATGAAGGAGAGGCGAGATCGCAGGATGGTTAAGTCGACATTGCGTAATGACCAATTAGCATACCGCCAATGAAAATATCTGCAGTCGACAGGTGTGGTTGCTTAATTCAATCGACGTCCCTCGAAAGTGCCAGCCTCGAACCTACCTTCCGATCCTTCCGCCCTTATACAGCCCCTTTTCCTCGTACAATCGGACGCGACCCGAACCTGCGAATCCAATCCGTTCGTGCAGAGTGCCGCCATTTCTCTTGCCCTGCTGCACTCTCAGCGCTCGGTCCCGTTCCGTTTCAAAGGCCGACGCTAAGCAACGCGACGCGAGGTTTCGCTCGGCGTCTTCGTCTTTCCACCGCTTTGACTCTGTTTCCGAGCCGAGAATCTCTTCGGAGGAAAAGATTCGCCGCCGAGGGGTATAGTTATCGGTTCCCCGGAGCGTTTCGACCTTTTCAACCGTTTCCTATCTCTCCTTTCCGCTCTCTCGTTACCTTTTCTTTCCTTCCTCTATTCGACCACGAACCTCGAAGAGAGCTCTTTCGAAAGATAGTTCGATACTCGCTGCTCGTAACTCCGGTTCCAGCTACTGTGCAATGGGAAATCGAGCCGTCCACGTTTTTAGCGACTGTTTCATCGAGTATTGTTCGCCTCGTCGTCGCTTCGGCTCGGCCTGCGTCCCGAAATCTTGGCACAGTTCTCGTTAAATCGCGATAAGACTCGTTAGCGGACGATCGTTTTTCAATTACAAGGACGCGCGAATATCGTCTAACGATATTCCTTTGCCGCGTACAAAAGGAACGTTCGCGAATGTCTTTAACCGCTACTGGCGACTATTAGCTCGCTGGGAGAAGAACGTAAAGCGAAAGGGCGGAAGTAGCGAGGCGTAATTTACGGGACACGGACATTCTGATTTAAATTTCGACCAAGTGAAATTGAAATACCTTAGTGTCAGGACGCGTTACCGTATTTCATCGTAGCTGCGTCCAGCCCTGGAGAACGGGCCGGGTTAATTAACAACTAGCAAGCCCAACGCGCCGACTATAATAAGCAGCTTAGGTGTTAATTAAATGCCGCCTGCTACCTTTTGTTCCTTCGTCGCAAACGCGACAAATTTCGTTAAGGTGATGCGCTAATAATTAGAAAGCGATAACGAGCGGATTATCGGGGTCTAGTTGCGCGGATAATGGACCAGCAGGCCACGCACAGGAAACACATATTTTCGCCTACCGACGACGATAATAAGTTAGTCGGACCGGCACGATGCTGCGTTACGTCGCCCCCCGCCGTGTCTATCGATATCGCATTATCCGGCCGCTATGAGATTATCCCGAGGAAATCGAATTTCCAACCGACGAAATTAGACCGCGGCGTCTTAATTTCGGGTTCGCTCGCAACGAACCTTCCTGTCTTTCCGACACGACCTCACCGCAAAACGGATACGAGTTACGAGAAACGGAAACTTTGCCGAGGAAATTTAGCGACGCGAGCATTAGCGACGCCGCACCTCGCCTTTGTTTATTTCGCACGAACGACGAGGGGAAAAAAAGCAGAAAGCTTCGGCTGAAAGGAGATACCAAGGGGAACCAGGCTTTGTTCCCGGAACAAAGGTTGCACGCGAGACTTTCGAAACGGGGTAGAGAATTCGGACTAAGCTTCTAACCTCGATCGCTCGTTATTTCTTTTTCTCACCGTGGTGTGTTTCAGCTGTCTTCTTCGTCCCTTGTACCAAGTTATCACCGCCGGTGGTCTCGAGCCGATGGTCTCGCATTCCACCTCGTACCGTTTCCCAGCCAGCAGAGATTCGTTTCCGACTCCCTTTTTCCCTGGCCTCCTTATGGTAGCCGTCAACGGTTTCACTGAAAATCAACCAACGAGAATTACGACGTTTGCCAATCGATAGATCGATCGACGGATCGGTCCTCGATGTCGACGTTTCACGTCGTTCTCCTTTTTTTCGAATCACCGGGTCTCGCAACCGCGCACGGACCGACGACGCTAATCGGGCGCGATAATTAAAGTGAACCGATAATTAAGGCGGACAAACGGGCAGGGGATACGTGAGCTCGATGCAAATCGTGCGGCCGATTTAACGTTGTAAAACCCCGACAGGTCGATTGCCAGTCATTTGTCATTTCCGAAGAACGATTCTCGGCCCTAGGGCATTCGCTTTCGGGCTTTTCCGCAAAAATACCAATAATCGTTTGCTAATCTTCCATCTTTCTGTCCGTTGGTTCGCCTCTCTCTTCCGATCGATCGATCAGCCGAAAAATCGGCGGACACGGATCGCAAAAAAGGTAGATTCGATCGCAAATTATTTGCCAATTTCTTTCGCGAGCTTCTGCCGTGATAACGATCGCTACACGAGGTAAACATTGATTTTTCAACGCGTGTGTAAACGCGTGGAACGATACTGTTCGGAGCGAGGCGACGATCGCTTTGACGGACGATAAATCCGAGTATCCAATTGGCCAATACCAGCCAGATACGATCCGTTCGTGCGTGAAATATGAAAACTACGAGAATAGGTCCGTGGCTTCGTACACCGTACCACTGTACCATTTCTGTTCTCATCCGACTGCCAGCGATAATGAGTTTCGACATTTTTCTCGCGCATCCATTCTCCTCTACTCGTGTTCGTTTCGTTTTGCTTCGCTGTGCGAACAGTTGTAGCGCGGCATTCTCGAGAATGCACGGAAAAACACGGCCACGAATTATCTACGAAAATACCATTATATCGATTTGTTTCTCATTCGGTTTACGATTAATTAAATACGGTAAACAGCTGAGAAAATGCGTACGAATTATACGAGTGTTGCCACATTAGTAATTTTTAAGCGAACAACATAGCGGATCGCGTGCACGCAAATATTTGATTTGCCGGATTTCCGGAATCACCGGTCTTTTCGATTATCCGCAATCTCGTCTATCCTGCGCTTCCCCGGCAGCCGTCTAGCCCGGCAACGGTTCGCCTCGTCACCGTTCAGGGGTTTTTTAATTTCTCTTTCGTTTTTTGTTCCACCAGCCATGAGATGAATACACGCTCGATGCATGGTCACTTGGTGCAGGTCGCAAAAATCAAAGAGCGAGCATCGATCAATCTCCCTTTTTCCCTCTTCGTCCCCATCGCTTTTTCTCTCTTCCGTACGCGTACGCCATTGCCGTGGCCACTCTGCTCCTCTTCCTCCCCCTCGCCATTTCTCTCGCTCTATTCCGCTCTCTCCCTTTCCTTCTTTCTCTTCCCTCCCCCCCTCGTTCCGTTATCTCGCGCACGAAGCGCAGATTTTTATTTTTTCGTTCGCCGCTATGATGGGTGTTCTCGTTCGCCAATAACGGGTCTTCAATTTCGTCATTCGCTTCGTCGAAAATTTCTTGACTCTCGAAAGGACGGATCATTCAGTGCCGATCAATCACGGTCGTCGTTCGCGTCGTCGTCCACGCTTTCTTTTTTTTCCAACATCGTCGACTCGCCGGAAATAGACGAGGCTTCGGTAAATATCTCGTAGAATTTCCACGAACGTTCATTCGTCGAACAGCGAGATGGTAGTAGGATGGAATGAAATTTCCTTTAGGCGAATCTACCCCTCGCTCTAGTTTCACCCTTGTAGCGGTAACCGTGCCGCGCGAGGCCAGATAATTGATCTATGAATTTTTCAGTTTACTCTCGAAATTAGTATTTCGTCGTTCCGGGTTATTGGGCGGTCGCGAGTTAACGAAGAATTCTAATTTTGAGAAAGCCCGAGGTTTGCCCGCTTTCATGGTTCTTCGGCTTCTTGCAGCGATGGAGAAAGAGAGAGAGAGTCAGATAGAGATAGAGATAGATAGATAGAGAGAAAGAGAGGGAGAGAGAGAGAGAGAGAGAGACACGGATGAGCCAGGTGGGGCTCGAGGCAGGATTTAATATATTTCTCGTCTTATCTTGCCTTATCTTCCCTTAAAGGCGATTCACAGCGGCGAGGGAGCAAAGGATGTTGGCCCACATTTGCTGTCTCGTAGATGTTATCGTTAATGCGGGACAAGATAGGCTCGGGGTGAGGCTTCTGATTTGTTGGCCACGCGATAAGAATTTGTATCTACTTCTTGTCTTTATTTCATTCCTCTTTTAACGACGCTCCACCATCGCCTATGGCTATGCCTAGCGGCTCTTAACCCCGGGGAATTACACGATTTCTTTTGCCCTTCGACGTCCATCTCGTCTCTCGCTGCTTTTCTTCCTCTGCTTTTATGGCTGGTGGTATGACGAGAGAAAAGCCGAGATAATTGTTACTCACGGTTAAGTTCCAAAGTAATCGAGGCCTCCTTTGGCTCGATCAGGTCCGTGTTCCTTGCCTGACACGTAAAATTCGCCCCGAGCTCCGACCGAGTGATAGGCTGCAGAGTCAGCCTACGGAGGAGAAGATTGGAAATGAAAATTAACTGGAACGCTTGTGGCGATACGAGGAAGGAAACAAGGCGTCGGCGTACCTGTTTTCTATGACATCGCCAGCGTTCTTCTCGTACTCCTCGTCTTTGACTTGGCCGTTGACGAGCCACCGGACCATCGGTTCTGGCTTGCCTGGAAAAGCAAATGAAAGTATCGTCAAGAACGACGCGATGCGTCTCGTGGAAGATTTAGAGGCCGTAATTTTTATTCGTCGCTGTGCCGCGACAGCGAAAACGGAAGCGGCGATGGAAACGGAAACCGCGTTCTCGCGTTCGTTTCGACGAAACGGGTAACTCGACTCGATAAACCGATCGATCGAACGGAACGAGCGCTCGCGAAGATTTACGAAACATCGGGCGACAACATCAGGCCGAGCCACGAAAGTGAAGCAAATCGCGGCCCCGTATGCTCGTAACGACTCGTGCAAAGTGATTTCGACCCCGATGAAAAGACTTGGAACGGTTGCTCGCGAAACCAAAGGAGAAACGCGGTTTGGCAAGAGAAGGGAAGGGTAGGGCAGAGTTGGCTGGATGGCGAGAGGAACGCGAGTGGACAGGGGAATCGTATACAGAGGGCCGGGACGAGTTCGGTCGGAGCTACTAAAGGCTAGATGAGTTGCCGGGAACTTTTAAATTAGCCGATACCCCAGAGTTTTGGATGCGGTACTTCAGACAAAAACTGGCAGACTTCGAGTTGCTTCGGAGCCGGTCGCTTCAATATCCGCGCGTGTTATACTCTCTCGTTTCTCCGACAGATCGATAAATATCAATTATAGAAGGACAGATGAACGGAAGAACGGATCAAAGCGGCACAAGTATTAAAAAGCAAGACTATAACAGGCCCCGATTTCATCGGAAGAGAGAGAGTAAGAGATGGTGGTGAGAAGGGGGGTGAGATGATACCGAATCGATCGCGTGCACCCAAAGAATCCGGCTGAAATTTCACGTATAAGTATCGGTTCGAATGATAAATAAGGGTTTGCTGGGCGTGCGTTCGATCTCTTTAGCCGGTCGCCCTTCGCGATCTACGTGCTTCACGAAAGTAGCGTTTATCGGAAATAAATGGTTGGAGGAGAGCAGCGAGGGTATATCGCATCGAGTTCTCGATTCGACGGAATGTTCCGTGGATAGACTCCGTATTATATCACGGATTTACATATCTCTCGCGAATAATACGCGGTTCCGTGGCTAGATGCATATTTTTGTTGAAAAAGCTGCCGGTTAAGGTGATAAAATAGCTGCAGTGATATACGAGCATTATAAGAGGCAGGTATGCGCCGGTAATGGGTCAGAAATCATAAAGAGAGAGAAAGGGAGAGAAAGAGAGAGAAGAAGCTTGGTGCGTCTATCGGTCGGCGGAAATTCTCGTTGCGAAAACAGGCATCGCGAGTATACCGATAGCCGATTCGAGCCAGCTTACGTTCGCCGTTTCATTGTTATTCACGATACCGTACCATACTGGAATCGCAATTTAATCAGGCCCGACGCAACATCGCCGCGACACTTAAAATTGCAAGTCTGATCTCCGATGGAAGCTAGCTTAGATTAACTCCGCGTCATTGTTATTCACGGCGCTTGTCGATCTAGATTGCGTTTTAACCGTCTCGTTCTTTTTGATTTCTCTGCCGTTCCTTCGTACGTTTCGATGGAGGGAGAAGGGACGGTGAGGGAAGAACAGAGAAAAGGAAACTGTAGCTTGGAATTTAGTCTTTGCCTTGGAAAATTTCATCTCTGCTCGCAACTCGCTAGGTTTTCTTTGCGCCAATCGAAGATCGGCTTCAAAAGATCTTTCAAGCAGACGGAATACGGAATACGGTCACGACGATAGAGCTTGGCCAGTTAATTCGTAAGCTCGGCCGCGAGGTCGTTTGCACGAGTGCTTAGGGGCGAGAGATAGGTCGTAGCGTGGTTGCGTGGCTGCGGAAAGGGAGAAGGACTAGATGGTCTGGCTTTACCTCCGGTCTGGGTTAGGTCTGGCAATGGCTTCGGTACGCCCCTGGCGTTGACTTTAACTGCCGGACTATATCCGAACTCCCACCAAAACCGAGGCTCCCTTAAAACGACGACAACAGCCGCGCTATCTGCGCGGCAGGGGGTACTAAAGTGCGGATTTTAATCCGCGGATACCGGACGATATCTTGCAGGATTAAGACCGGTCCGCAGCTACTCGCCCACATCTAACAAGTTTACCGTTGGTTCGAACTCTACTTAAGGCAAATATCAGCCGTTGGGATTCGAGGTCCTTGCCGGAGTTCCTTCTTCGACCGGTCCCTTTATTCAACCTTGCACCCCGTTCCCAACTCCGTCTACCCGCGCCCACCCTTCGGCTTCTCTTCATTTCATCGCCGTGCGGCGCCGCGTCGCCTTAATTCAGGGCCTCTTGATTTAGGATTATCGAGGAAACGTCGATAAGCTCGACTTACTGTCTAGCGTCCCTTTAGCGACTATATGGCAGAAAATATATCGTAGTTCCATCACGCGATCGTCCAGCCGGTCGATCAAGTGAATTTCATAATCTACGTTGAGTCAATGAAGAATAAAACGTCTCGCGTTACGGTCACTTACCGCGTAAATGTTCGGCACAGCGTGGTATCGGCGCTTGTAACGCAGCGAGATTAGAGAACAAGAGAAGAGAACTAAAGTTGGAGAATTCCGTGAGATGATGGAAAAAGCAATCAAAGACCGACTCTGCTCTGATATCACAGCGAAATCTCGTAATATTTTTAATGGACAAAGCTCGGCAAATATATGGCGACGCGACCCGATGCCGATACGAGAAAATTTAACTCGTTTTGGAAGTGGTAGCGACGTAACGGCGCCGCACATCCCCTGCTCCGCTCTCGAATAATTTTTAATATCTTTTATGGCGCTGCGAGTTCCGGTTTCACGGACAGGATTGAAAAATAAATATTCCCCGCACTCGGCCAATACGACACGGATAGATTACGATCCCGCGACATTATTCGCACACCCCTGGGAAATAGGCAAAGTGCATCGCGCTCGATGACTCGAAAGTCGGAGTTCTCTCCGTTCCCCGAAGATAATTATTATTCGAGTAAACTGGCTTATTGCGTTGCCCCGTGTGTCGTTGGTCTAGAAACGTGAAATATGCCACACGCGCGCTTTTACGTTCGCGTTGAAAGCGGATTTCGATTTCGCCGTTCCAATTTCTAAAATTAACCAACTCTTGCGTGCAGTAGTTGGAGAGCGAATCGAAAGAAGAAGCCTTTCGTTTGAAGAGGATCTGCTCCCGTTCGCCTTGACCTTCCTTTAATCGGTTCTTCGTGTTCGTAGATCGTCTCAAAGGGATTCGTTTGGAGACGCGCCACGGTGAAAAGGGAATCAAGGGAGAAAGGATGAGGAGAAGAGCAGGTGGACGGGGACTGACGTAGCGTTCGATTCGAGAACTCCGATAAACGAGAATGCTGCTCTGAAACTTGTAATACGTCCACTCTTTCTCTCTCTCTCTCTCTCTCTTTCTCTGTAATCATCGAGGGAAAATATTTAAAGGAAGAAACCTTGCCGATAAAGTGGAAAAATGATTTTCCGAGAAACGAGTTTACCTCGTAAAGTGGATCTTTCTACGTTAGGATACACTTAGTATATAGCGGAAAACGAAGAGGGAGTAGAAAGTTGGTGTCGAGTATTGGGAAGAGAGATATGTAGGTAGAAATAAGGGAAGGAAAACCTCACCTTTACGTGCGTATACACCCTCGAAGTAGGACCCTCGATTCTTTCCGGGCACGAAGTCAAGTAATTGGCAATAAATCCAGCAAGCGGGCTGAGTCGTAAAATTTTCTCACCGCTATTGCCATAAATTATAGATAACACGGAATACCGTGGAGGAAGTTAGGCTTAGTTGTAAATCGCGTATAATAGAGCGGTTGAGAGAATGCTATGGATGCGCTAGGACGAGACGAGCCGTGGTTAAACGCTAACAATCTCGCTGTACGTTACGTCTTTTGAAATAACCATGAGCTTAATCTTCTTTCATATCGAGGATCGTCGATCATCGGATAACGACGGAAGATCGATCGATGCGTCAGGGCTAATTTTTTCATTTCTCTGCGAGATTAATGTAAGTTTCATTTACGGGAAATTCTCGCCTCGACTCGGGTCAATTACAGTTGATCGCTGGTGGCACAGCGGAAAAATATTTATTGTTCACTACGAGAAAGATAAAGCTCGCGTACGTATTAACGCGTGTCTCGTGTAATTAACGCGCAGCGTTCACGACCACGTCAGGTTTCTCGTTTCAAACGACCGCGTTTCGCTTCGAGACCGACCAATGAAAGTCAACGTCGAACCGAGCACGCGTTTAACGCTGTATACGTGTTTTTATCGCGTTGTTGCGTAGCGAGACCGAGTTCTTTTCGCCGTGAAAACGGAAGAAGAATCACGAGGAGACGCGTGGTTACCGCTCTCGAATTTCCAACTGGTTCGTTTCTCTCGGTTTTACTCGCTCCTCTACAAAGATTAAATACTGTCCAGGCGGTATCACGCGAAAGGCAAATGCGGTTTCGCCGTTCCTATGAGATCACGCTATCCTATAAAGAAGAACAACCAGCGCAGAACGCGAATAAAGCTACCGATTATTCAACTGCGCGATAACGTTTTTTTTTTCTCCTTTTCTGGCCAACTGGTAAAGTTTCTCCGATTCTCATTGCGAAATCGGCCGCAAAAAGGCTGCCTCGACAAAAATCGATATCGAATTCCGAAATGTTCAAACAGAGTGCCTATACAGATATCGTGAATAAGCTGGCAATAAAACGTGAGCTCGGCAAATTTTTTACGACGCTCAAAAGATCCAGGCTATGCGACGTTTCGTTTGAATAATCGGATCTATCGTGGTATCGTATCGTTCCCGTGATGGTCTTTTCCGCGTAAATAACCTACATTGGCGATTCTCCGCGATCCTGCAACGTAGCGGGGGTCAAAGGGAGCGAGGCAAAGTCGGGCCGCGCGCATTAACATTTAATCGGTAAAGTATACCAGGGCGTAATTTCGCATTGACGGCTAGCGTTCCCGACCCCCGGCTTTTCGATTGAATTGCAAATCTTTGCGGGCATGCCGCGAGGACAGAAATGGTAGCAGAAACTTATCGCGCGGCTCGGCGACCCTGGGGCTGGTTAAGAAGCGAGACAGCGCGAGATCGAGGCTCGAGAATCGTAGGGAAAGGACGAGCGAGAGGCGGAGAGAAACGAGACGCGGCGAAAGTTTCTCCCTGAAATCGAACAAACATCGGGATCGCCAAAATTTCAATGGTTGCCTTTTTGTGTGCAGACGGAGACGATATCGGTAACCGATACACTATCCTGGCTTCAAGTATAAATTTCAGACGCTCTAACGATCCAGTAGAAAAACGAAAAAAAAAGAACAAGAAGAGATGAATATTTCATTGAAAATAGAATCACCGAGAGGCAGACGATCTTCTTTTCCCTGTTTAAGGATGATTTACAATTAAATGAAAATTCTAGGCTTGTTGTCCGGGATCGGGATCGTTTGCAGGGCTTTCGCTAGCGTATTGTTAAGGATAAGCCGATCTTCTCGATATTCAATTTATACGCCGCAATGCGTATGATCGATGCGCAGCGTCGATGCAATTCCCATCGAATCTGCATACGGCAGTATTGCTGGCTTCGAATTTCGATGTATTCATCGAACGTCGGGATCGACGATGAGTATTGAATCGTCATCGTATACCTCTGTATTTGTACCATAGTTATCCAGTTTACGATATATATCTGATGCGAAACGGTTTTCGTATCTTTGCTGCGATTCAACGGTACCGTGATTATTTATTTGCAGGGAACAATGGGCGAGGAGTTGCGGAAGGCGAGCGAGAATCATGCAAAAATCCTCGTTCGACGGAACGTAACCGCATTTAATCGGGGTGAATGACAGGAAAGCGTCTCCTCGTCTGAGAGGAGATTGGGCACGACGGAGAGGAGGGGAAAGTGGCTGCAGGGCCAGAGGGAAGGAAATAATCTTTTAAGGCAGCCGAAGAAGTTGCCGCAGTTATAAACAGAAATTTAGATCCAGTTGCCAAAGTAAACACCGGAACCTTGGTAGTTTGGTGCTTCCTCTCCCGTTCCACTTCAGAACGCTTGATCCACCGCACCCTCTGCTCCTCGCTTCTATTTTACCACATCCTTCTCTCTTCCCGCGTCGCGTTCTTCCGAACATAGAACTTTTCACTTAGCTCCCTTCGTCGATAAAAAGTTGCCTGATCTAATAACTGGCGACACCGGTGACTCCGTCAACTCTTCCTTTTCCCCTACTCACCACTACCATCTCCGTAGTACCGCGCTACCTTCTCTCCATTCTTCATTTCCTTTCAAGGTTTTTCGATCGAACTTCCGCCGACGATCTCACGGCGGATTAAATACCAGTTCGAAGAAACGCACCGGTGAATGCGATCTTTACACATCTAAAATTCGAAATCCTGCGAGATGGTTCTGATAAAAAGGTTTGCCTAATGCGAGATACGAGCTGGAGTATTTAATGAATTTCATGTATCTTAGGTTTCACTGGATCAAGAAGGAGACTTTGGGAAAAGCGGAACTGTTGGTTGGCGGGTAGATGTGTCTACGGATAGAAACTTCTCGACCGCTGACCAAGTCCAAAGTTGTTGCCGTGCCTTCAAGAACGTTTCAACAGTTTGCAGCGGCAGATTAAACACACCCGTTACTTTTGCGTATCGCGCGAATAGTTTGCTGGACTTACCGCCCGTTACACGACACGTCAGTGAAGGTGTATCGCCTTCCTCGTAAGGACCTGCCGTTCCGTTTACTATCCTGCCCCACTGATCCAAAATGGTAGGTTGTTCCGGTGGCACTAAAACAGACAAGGATTCTCGATCAGGCCAAGTCAATTTACTAGCACTTGGAAAATAAGCATAAAACTTTTGACATTCATCGTCACGTTGTCGTAATATCGTTCGAATAACCTATTTCGGACACTGGAAAGTTAGGAGTGGCTCGGCAGCAAGTTTCATAGGAGGTTCTTCGAATGGAATTCGTTCCAACTGTAGTTCCAGTGTGCCGTATCGACTCGTGTGTAGGTATGATCGTTTGCGGATTAAGCGCAACGATATTTTTGGCTGGAATATTCGTTCTCGGAGCAGAGTCGGATAAACCAACCTGGATATTTCTCTCGCTTTTTCGTTATTTTGGAAGTTAGCTGCATACGTCCAACGTATTCGATGCTTTATCAGCGAGGTTACGGCGAGCCACACCTACGTTTATTCCTCTTCCTGGCTTTCTGTCTGCCTTTCCGCTATCACCCTATTTAGCCAATGCATCGTTCGTTCGCAGAAGCTTATAGCTTTGCCTATATCGAACAACGTCGCTGCAAACGCTTTGACGGATATAATCGTTAACGATTGGAAACGAATTTCGATCAATTGCAAAACACGAAGATCCGTACGATTAATGGAACGTGTTCGTTTTCATGTGATTTTGATATAACACGGAAATCACTGGCCGATATTGTATATCGTGTATATCGATGTTACCGCGACGATAAAAATGTACGGGCTAAAGCAACGCCGATTCCTCTAGAATTTCGTTCCGTTTCGTTCGATGTCAACGAGTAAATAAAAAACAAAGTATTTGGTAACTTGCGAAACGTACATCGTAGGTTTGCCAGAATGCAGCGATACTGTTTTCACGATCGATGCCAAGATCACAGGCCACTCAAAAAATTGCTTTAAGCGGATATAGGAATGGTTATTCGATTCTGTGATGTCGCGACAGAAAAACTAACGCGAAACGATCGAGTCTTGTCGTAAACTGCGACAAATCCGAAATAACGTTACGGTTCTTGCCTAGCGAGCGTTCGATATATATTCGCCTAAGCTTCTTCCACTCGTTTCACACCGTCGCTCGCTGTACCGTAAATTTTGATCGAAAAATTGCAAATTAAAATGAAATTCACCGACATCGCGTTTTTAACGATACGTTTCATCAAGTTTTCTAGGTATATTTTTCTAATGCCGAGCCTCTTGAAATCAGACAGCTCGCAATTTTTCCCCTCGTAACTCAATTGCCGTCGGATCCAGCCCATTTTAGGCGATCCTTTTTCCAAACCGTTAAAATCCGAGCTTGCAACTTTCCATTTTAATCTTCGGACGGTCTCGATCAAAAATTTCGAAATCGTCGCGATTTAGATTTAACCGTGGAGAGAGATCGTAGTAATATGCGCGAGGTTCCTCGAAATGGAGAATTGCAGGGAAATCGATGAACGGATTGTAAAGCAGCTTAATCAAGCGCTGGGAGATTCGGTAAATTCAATTCCCTGGCAACTCCATCGAAAACTCGTTTCTATGACCGCAATGAAATTTTATCTCTGCTTTGGCCTGCACTGCCTAGGCACTGGTACGTACGTGTAAAGTATTCACGAGAATTTATGGTCGCTTTTCAATCCATAATTGCCGATATCGATGAAAACAGGGCGCCGTTCATTCTGGCCATGCGTGTCAGCCTGCCAATCGATTGATTGATCACGATTTCGTCCTTCGAACGGATATCGAATTCCAGGTAATCCTCGTTCGATGTCTGGATCGAGATTCTATCGAAAATAAAAATTTCAGATATTTCGAATAGACCGGTCACGCGATATAGCAACATTTTTATATATACATAGACAGGGTGTCGAATTTTCATACAGAGATGAATATATCGAAAGAGAACATTACCGGGATGAGTATTACGTAACAAAATTTACCAGAGAAATTAAGGTTGATCTCCGATCCAATTAACCGATTCGATCGTATGCCTCATCCGATTAGCGATATGAGAGATATTAAACGTTGCCCAAGAATTCCAGCAATAGACCCGGTTCTCTTTCGAAATTGAAAAGGTACTAGACTCGATCGCGACGCTGTCTGCATCTTTCCATTAACCGAGCAGATAAATTTGCAGATTCAGTTGTCTGAATGTAATGGCGATTTGTAACAGAGATGAAAGAAGAATTCCTGATTCTCGTGGAAACGAATCGAAACTACATAAATAGGTTTGGAGAGCGCGCGAGATCCATAGACTGTAGACGATGATTTAAACGAAGCGAAGCACGGTTGGTGCGCCTCGCACTCGATAACGGTTGACTTTCAATGCCAATACAGAGAATATCCAGACGTTCGCGGTGCTGGAAGAGATCGTAGCGGGTCGAGTAGCGAGGAGAGCAAAGTGGTGCCGGGAGATGGAGGTTGTAATGGCAATTACCAGTGGTAATCAATGGACCTCGCTCAGACCACGCCGATAATTTCAGGGCTGGCTGGAAAATAGGCACCCCTATGTAGCATAGCTGCGCATATATCTGAGGCTGCCTCGCTTTACGCGTATCCACCGTTACCAGCGATGGTCATCCAATTCTCTCTGTTGCAAGCTGTCGAGCAATTTAGTCGCGCGCAGCTTCCTACCACCTCGAGTGTCGACTTCAATTTTAAACATCGCCAATGTACATTCTCTATATTTCCATATGAGAAATTCACTCGCTATGACGCGCATAGACAGTAATAACTGTAGAAGCTTTTAGATAGACGCCAAGTTCAAGATGATTAAATAGAATTAATCGATTGAAACGCATAACGTACGCGTACCTGTAAAATCTCTATGGATGTTTTAATTTCGACCGATTTGTATCGGAGATACGAAACTGAAATAACTTGGGATAGTCGGTACGGTCGGTAGACGTACGAGCAAAAAATGGTTAGTTCGTGTACGAAGGTGGAGAAATGAAGGGACGTTGGAGGTGGTGCACACGGTGGCCGCAATTTTAATCGAGTTAATTACAAACCACTGTGTACACGCACCCAGAGCCTGCGCACGCGTTTATCCGAGATGGTTCTGAGAAACTATCGCCCAACTATCCTAACCGAGGGAAATGTTGGCGAAACGTGGACAATCGGGCGACACCTCTTCCTTTTTCCGGTTAGCGGGGCGCGATTGTTACTTGTAGTTGGGAAATTGCGCCGAAGGCTGGATCCCGTAACGAGAGAAGCCAGTGTAACGGGAGAAAATTAGCAACGACGAATGAAACATTTATTTCAGAAGGGTATTGAGTTTCCGAATTCACAAGCGAGGAAATGCAACGCTACGTAACCGCACACAAAACGCTCAGCTTTTTATTTCGCCATGGCGGTCGTTCGATTTCGAACAATGCGACTCGCAGGATCGCACGATGAGCTTCAAACTGGAAAGTAAAGTACGTTCTCTCTTTAATTTGCCAAACTTTAATACATCCGCGAATTTTTATCCGAAACGTTGTACTCGTATTATCCGAATCGGAGAGACGCGACGGATTAAAACATGGCGAAAAACTGTCGTTCAAGCCGACTAAACGACGCAACGCGATGACAGCAAGTTGTAATTTCTGTATACGCGCGAATCGTTTCACGGTGTGATAATTAAAAATATTCTGAACGCATTCGGAGGGATTTATTTGGAAATTCGCGTTTGGAAAATTGAATACGATCGAAATAGGAGGGAGCGGCTGTGAGAATATCATGGCGATACGTTGGAGCGCGAGTTGGATTTGTTTTGATACTAGTTACGCGATCATGGATATGAGGGATTACCCGTTAAATAGATTCGTCCGATCGAGCTCCGTTATAATAATTCAAAACGTTCGTTACCACGATACTCGCGTATACACGATGTCCAGTGATCTACGGGAATTATAGCTGCTCGATTTAACATCATAATTCTTACATTGTTATGGAAATTTCCTTTAACTCGACTAATTACCGAAACATCGAACCTCTCGTTTCCGCGGTCGATACGCGGCGAATGAATCAGCGAAATAGCGATCGCGCTTGGACGCGTCGACATTGTTCATTGAGATCGACGAACGAGGATGGATCGTTGCGTTGCCAGAATTTCCCATCGCGTCGCATCGCGTCGCTTCGTATGGAGACGAAAAACCTGCGAATTACACGGCATCGTCTGAGCGCCTAACCGAGAGAAAAGCAATTGCCGCTTACAAAGGAAACGAGGCGTACGCGCGTGTACGCCAACACGCAGTGAGATATAACGTTAAACTCGAACTGTTATAATATATTAGTTGGATCGATGCCTCGCATTACCATACGTTTCACAGTGGATTCGCGTGATGGAAGTCTTCGCGTCAATTGCCAGACCCTATTGAGAGAAATACCGTGGCGCATCGATGGTAGGAGCCACTATTAAGTCAGACAACTGGGAAGCGTGTTAAATTTCAAGGGAATGGTTCCCCAATAGTAATAGCCGAGTGGTGTCAGACGAGCAGAAACATTATCGTAAGTGGCGAGAGAGAGAGAGAGAGAGAGAGAGAGGGAGGAAGAGAGAGAGAGAGAGAGAGTCTCGTGGTCGGACAGCACAGCTTTAAGATCCGCCGGAGTAGAAATTGGAGTAGATTCTCTCTCTGGCTCATCGACACGCAGACCTCTCTCGTAGACCTCCGCTCCATTGATCTCCGGCTTTGATCAACCCCGTAAACGGCCCGGTTACCGCTGGGTAGGCTTTTTAAATATTTAAGGACCTATCCAGATTAAATGGACGCCTCGTATTCGTTACGCTCCAATTAATTCTCGGCTGCGACACTTTTTAAATTCTGGCGCCGATCTGTCAAAGTGACTTTTCGGTTTAAAATAATCTAGCGAAAGCCCGTTCGGTCGCGCAGCTAAGAAATCGACGGAAATCGTTGGTCTGATGCGAACGACCCACTGACCTAGCCGAGAATGGAGCAGATTGCTCGCAGTTATCGGGATCCCCGACTCGTTTCCCGCAGGCTAGATCGCACCTTCAGATGGCATTCGCAAACGAAATTGCATGTCACGAAAAAATTCGCTTATTATTCCGCTCTCGGATTCTCCGACAACGATATCGCCACATTTTTGCCCCAGATTAATCTTGCTTACTCGCTTCCTTTCGTTTCTGTGTGGCAACTTTCCTACCATTCGATCCGAACGAGATCCATTAGACGGTCGAGATCGATAGCCGACTATCAAATACGTATTATCGCTCTTGTATCAATTAAAATGTTTTCTTTTTCATTATTCATCGACGCGGCGAGAACAGTTTACGATTTATGGAATAGACTTCCGCGCATAATAATTACCATTGGCCGCCCGCTCGAACAATTCTTTATTTGCATTTTTATTGTTCTCCAGTATCTGAAAACTCGACCAACAAACAAATGCGCGGTTAAATAAACACTTTAATAAATTCTCCGACGCTCTCGCGCCTCCTCCTCCACTACCGCAAAATATTTTTCCATCTACCGACCGATGCGATAAAGTCTCCAGCCAGGGTTTCGATCAACGTCGTCGGAAGCTTATCTCTCGGTCCTCTAACCTTCGGTCCTCTTTCTCTTCTTATTTTTTGCGCTACCGTTAATCCGCCTCCAGAACAGCTAGCTGGCTGGTGCATTCGACTGAAGAGAATAGCCAAGATTCAACTGTGCATACAAAAGGTAAATTGTTATTGACAAGAATATCATTGTCCATGCCGTGACGTTCCGTATTGGTTAAGGCGACAGCGATTTCTACGCTACAACCAGATAAATCGATTCTCGAACAATTACCACCCTTGTAGTACACAGCGTCTAGCGGTTAGGTACGTCGACAGAAGCCACGCCATTCTGCCACGACTTCTACGCTCTGCCTTCTTCCTCCTCTCTACTGCCTCTCTCGTTTCCCTTTTTCGAGTCGAGTATCTCCTCCGCCGTTCGCCGTCTTTCTTCCCAGCTTTTCATCCTTTTTTTCTGTCTGCGGCAATCTTGGATTATCCTCTCGCGCGACGATCTCCAAAGGAACGAGCACGAACACTCCCGGGAAAAGGGGTCCCAGAGACGCGCGGAAATTCTGCCTCCACCGGAGGGAAAATCATTCGCTCTGGTGTATACATACCTTCGCGAATGGATAGATGAAAATACACGAATATCCGTACTCGGTCTGGTCCTACGATTAACGTATTCCTTTTCACGGGAAATCCGCCGCGTTATGGCAGCGACCGGAACAATTAGATTGTAAAGTCGTCGCGAGAAATTGTTCGCGGGAATGAATGCGTTTTACGTTAAGTATACTTTAATCCCCAGGGCAACGTCGTATTGCTCCGAAATATACGTATGCATGCGCGACCAAACTTGAAAAAAGAAAGAAAACTATAAAACGTAGGAAAGTAGGATGATTCAGGCCGATAACAATTTTTGCGTTTGCCTCTTGATAGCATCGGGAGAACTCGTCGCGCGTCACGTTAGACTTTCGTAGTTGGCGTAGATGCAAAGCACGTTAGCGAGAAAAGCGGAAAGTTACAAGTAGCGAAACTTTAGCAGAGTCGGTTGGTCAACTTGCGAGTCTTCGTTAACGACATTCTTTCCTCCTCGATTAATAATTACCTTCACGTGGATGTTTGAGCGGCGACGTGCTGAAATTTCGCTCTGGCTGACGTTCGGCAAACGTCCATGCCGAAAACTTCTCGTCGACGTTGAAATTTTCGAAAAATTCGCTCGACTAACGAAACTCGGTATTTTCGGGATTTTTGTCAGATTTTCCGCGATTTATAACAGTCGAACGAGCCAACGAACCGAACGCCTAGAAGAATTAGCTTCTAATGGATTACATCCTTTGGGAAGCAACGTTCGAGTTAAAATCCATCATCTCGCGGGTACTATTAAACCGTCTGAAGATTTTCGTCTTTGAAGGATGTGCTATATATATGCGGGTGTATACATAGTCTGTCACGGCACGACAAGACATAGTACGATACCTCGTTCTTGGATTTCAATAAAAATGTCAAATTTTATTTTCAAATTCGTCGACGGGAACGTCGTCCCATCGTTCATGTTCCTTGTCAGCCTCGAGCTCGTCGTTCTCCGCGAACTAGATCCTCTTTCGTCCCGCTCTCTCTCTCTCTTCCTTTTCACTCCCCTTCTCGACGTTAACAGCTCGCAGCTAGCGTCGTTCGAGTCGATAGCGAGAACGTAGTTCTCCATGAGAATTCCAGCTCGAATCCGTCACCACGATGCGACATCGAGTTGTGGTTTACCTCCGACTGTATCATCGGACGATCGATAAAAATAATAAGGAAGATCGTATCGAGAAGGACGTCTGCCGTTTCCTTTCCAATTTGTTTCGTCTGCTCGATATGCCGTTGTTCGATCGTTAATCAAACTGTTCAAGGCGTTCCGGTTGAACCGGACCAGCGAAGCGGTGTAACGATGTCCGTTCGGAATATCCGGACGACAAAGCGGATGCGAAGCCCGAAAGAAACAGCGTGTACGGAGTTTTCAATGGCAAGAGGTGGACTGGACTGGTTGGTCACGAGGTCGTGAATTAATTTGCACCATCGTCCATTTCATCCTCCCTTGCCGTCGTCGAAAAGTTAAATTCACGAATCGCGCGAACTACACGAGTTTCCACTACCCTCCGAAAATTCAAACTGAACCGTTGGTGTACGGCCGTGCCATTCGTTCGTCGAGAGATCGTGGTGCGGTTTTAAAATACTTGACCACGCTCCAATGGAACTCGTCGGAATGGCCAACATGCAAGATGTCGCGCTGGACAAACGCGAAAGGTCGTAGATAAAACCGTTTACTTTTGCATTCCGTTGGAAAATGTTGTATAGTTGAGTTACTCGAGGAATAGAAAGTGCCATTGACGAAGGTATTTCGGCTATTGCCGAAATGGCAATGACGACGCAAGATATTCATCCGCGTTATTCTCCGTTTCGTCTCGCAAGCTCCTAGGCGAAGCGGAGGAAAGTACTACGGTCGTGGCTGTCTCTGAAAGGAGCAAAAAGAGACGAGGGAAGACTGAGAGCAAACCGGTAAAAAAAGAAGGAAAGCTGGCTAGCGAGCTGTTTCAGCTTCTAGCTGCTGCCCCGTTCTCATCTTCTCCGCTGTTCCGGACGATTTGAATAAGCCTCGTAAGCCTGAAGCTCCGGGCGAGTTGAAAAGCCGCGCGATGTTTGCCGAATGCCACTTCGTATGCCGGCAACGCAGAACCAGGGACATTTTTAAGCGCGTGTGAGCATTTTTCATGCGTACCTCGCGTACCGATGTCATGCGACACGTCATCACAGCATAGTTTACCCGTGTTTCTACGGAGAAAAGATCGGAACAAGGAAGCACTGCTTGACCAAACAAGTCGGTACACACCGTCGTCATCTTCTCCTTTTCTTTCTTTTCTTTTCTTTTTTTTTCTTTTTTGGTGTATGTCAAAACCGAGCGACTACCGAGATTAATTTCTTCGGTGTTTCTTTCGAGAGTTTACGAAAATTCCGTTTTACGCCGTCGGCAAGACCGACGCGAATACAACGAACTTGGAACGCTTCAGCAGGGAGTTTCATTCAATTTGTATATTTCGAGTTAGTTCTTAACGCAATCCACAGTTTTTACTTTACCGTTTGTTTCGCAATTAAATCGAAATTTATGAATTTTAATTTCGTCTCCGATCCGAATCGGACGAACAATTTTGTAACTGGTTCAGACGATAAATAAATACGAATCCGACGAGATCCTTTCGCAACGTCAACGATGGTCTTTGTCTCTTCCAGTAGCTCATCCCGTAGCCATCTTTCCGCTCCATCGTCTCCCTTTTTACCTCGATTCGACCTGCTTTCCTGACGATGACCGTTCCATTACTCGGTAGTACGCCAAAAGCTGCTTGTTAAATTTTTACGGCCAGCAGTTTCCTCGAGGACGACTCGCGAACAGCCGTGTTATTCTTTAACATTGTCTAGACGAAAATGAAATATTTAGGGCGACTTGTAAATTAAATCGATAACATTAGTTGGCGGAAATGATTAATTTCCGAAGCGTATCGGTCGGGACCATGTTCCGAAAACGGAAGAAAGTTAGTTGTTCGACACGACGCGACGCTACGGGAACAAAAAGGTCTTACGAAGAGCGGGCGACTAGAAAAGAAAGGAGATCTTGGGGGTGGTAGGTCGTAAGACGAGGAAGAAGAGGTCAACGAACAAAAGGCTTTCTTGTTTGACAGGGTATAAAAGGCAAGATGGCTAGGAATTCTCGATGACTAGGAAGAAGACTCGCGTTGCCTTTCATCTTTCCGCGGCTGCAGCTTACGTCTTTTGGATGCGGACGCGGTCTTAGTAGAGCGCTCGGAACAACGTTGATTAGCCGGAATTCTGTGAAAGGAGAGACGACGTCGACGACGAGGACGATTTCACGGCACAGAGAGGAGAGGTGGATTTTGTCGGGAATTCTGCCATGTCTCGTGCACGCTTCCGCCAATTCGTATATTCTTTTCGACGAGCGATCGTTCCCGTACCGGCAGCCGATAAGTCAAAACGGCGGACGTTTTAATTATAGAGAGGCCGGATATTGCAAGGCACACGGAAACGAAGCTAACGCTACGGATCCTCGTTAATTTCGACTTATTCTTTTCCTCCCATCTGAGCCGCTTTCTTTTACCTTCTTTTCCGACCGAACGAAATGGGATCCGGTACGTTCTGCGTTTTTATCGAGACCAGAGATTGAATTATGATCACCGTGTGGTATCGCTGGCCGATTAATCTTCGATTAACGCGCCAAATTCGATCATTAAGGGACGCACTAACAGGTCCGAAAGAATCGTAAAATATGATCGGTCTTTTTCTATCGTTTCGACGCGGTGCCTGGCTTTGCCGCAGCGTCCCAGAAAAACTATCTTTGACGGTAAAAGTAAATAATTAATATCTCGAAGATAGCCGATTCGCGGAAAATTTGATGCCACGGTTCGTTGTATGATTCCCGGCGAAACAGCTCTATTCTTGGCGGGCTTATTTTTCTCGTGGCAGCGAGACCTCGATCGACCGATCGTTCTTTAATTACAGTGGCGTGCATTCGTATAAAAGTTCGACTAACTTGGAAGGCCAGCGGCCCGCAGATTTCGATCCAAGTGTTTAATAGTTGATCGGCAAACAGCTGTCCTTCGATTCCCTGATAACTCGTTAACCGAGACGATACGGTGCCTCGACGTTTCGCGGTCCTTTATCGACCTGGAATATCCGGAACCGTGAGAAAACGAGTTCGCGTTACCTCCAACTCGACGCTCGCCTCTATAAATCACCACGAATCGCTTAACACGCCATCTTTGCCTCGGCGTTTGACCCCTTCCGAACATAGATGGGATAAAGGCGAGGAAGAAAGCGGCGGTGTGGGAGGGAAGAGAGTTACAGGTCGAAAAACAAGGAAGAATTTTTGCTGACAGGGTGATGGTCGCGATCTATGCGATCTATAGAGGTTTTTCAATTTCGAAAAAGTCCCTCGTTCCCCTCCAGTTTTCGCTGGCGGTGGATGGTGACGCAACAGACATTTCTCGAGAGAAACGTTATCCGACGCCATACGTCGTCCGGATAATGCAAAGGGAAGCAAGGGTCGGTAAGAATAATGCGGGTGTTTCCAGAAGTCGTCGACGAGCTAGCGAGCGAGCGAGCGAGCGAGCGAAATGGATTTTCGCGAGTTTCCATGGGATATGGGTTATGGGTCTGCGAAAGGAATGAGAGAGCGGGGATACGGTCGGGAAACGGTTCGGGGATACGAAACGACGGGCGAAAAAGTGGCCGCGATTCGTATAAAGTGATTTTAAGTGAGAGCCAGCTCGCCATTTCTCCCGGCAAAAGTTCGCCCCGTTGAGATATGGCTGCAAATATTAAAATCTGCTGGCCGGTCGTCAGATTTCTAGCTTTGCCTCACCCCGTGAATCAGTGGTTGCCATTCCTCTACCAGCCAGACTACATAACGATTTCTCGTCTCGTTTCCGTTTCCTTTTCATCGATTTCTCCTTCGAAAGACGCGACCCATCGCGTCGCGCGCGCTTTATTTCGGCGAGTACGTCTTCAACCGGAAATCGAAGATTACTTGCTAGGAGAAATAATTCTTCGGTTGGCCGAGCGATCGATACACCACAGGGGTAACTTACGCTGTGTCCTCGCCGCGATAAACGTTTCGACGTCTTCTCGTTCGTTTCTTATTTTTCCACGACCGATAGAGATATCGGCGATTCTTGCTTTTGCAGGAAGCGGAAGCGCGTATTGAAAGTCACTGCGAGGAAAGTTGGTGGGCACGTGCGACGATATCGATAGGAGTTGGGGAATAGATGTGGCGAAGAGTGCCAGAGGAAGAATGGCCAAGCAGTTTTCACAGTAAGAAACTTGTTAGATCAGACGTATTAGCAGATTCGAAGATATATCGCGTCCCGCTGAAGTGCTGCAATCGCGAACTCCTGCGAACCGCTTTCCGATCGTAATATTCCGAGAAACCCGAGTCAGGAATAAACTGTGATATTTCGGCAAATTACGAATCCGTATTTATTACGACCGAAACAGGATTTTCTCCGGTGTTGTCGCTGTCGCTGTCACCGTTGTTGCGCCAACAACTTTGAACCTCTTCGTAATTAACGAATACTTTGGCTTGCAAATTGCTACACCGACGACGGTAAAATATTTGCGTAGCATTGTTAACGTCGCGACTAAAAAGTTAAAATAGCTTGGAATTCGCGCAGGGAGAAGGACTTTCTCCTTTTGGGCCAGTACGCTGAAACGCCGACAGGATTGAATCGGAACGTATTTGGTCTTGGATAAGGACGTATTCGAAGTTTGTTGAAAGCACACTTTGAACTTTATATCCGAAGGATTCGTACTTGGAGACATTTACGGGGCAGCTGTAGACTCCTCGCTAAGAATCTTGTTAGACTCGGAACTTTGTAAACGCCTTGCATCCGTGCGGATTGTGCTCGACTGTGTCAGCTCTGGTACCTAAGGTTCGTTTGGACCTTCGAAACTCGACCGTTACCGCGAGAATACGATCAGAATGGGTCAGTCCCTTTCCAAGCACGACATCCTATTGCAGTTGATAATTTCAGGATATAAAAGCCATATAGAACCGGACGAGCGACGCGGTGATGATCAAAAAGGCTGGTGATTGTTGGCGAGCATGGAACAGGCGACAGGTTTCGAAGAAGAGAGGATCAGAGGACGGAAGAATTTCGAACGGTAACGTGGCTTTCGAGCGGAGACAGAGTCGGATGCGTTCTCGTAGAAGACGGTATCCTCGGTGAAATATTCGTCGACAGCAGTACGGCGAAGAAAATTTTGTGTACTTATTGAGTTATGTACCCGCTCCACGTTCGTCGGATGTATCGGGCCAATTTAGGCGTCTGCAGTCAGATCGCCGCGTAGGAGGGACTGAAACGGGGCCAGAACGGGGCGGAACATGGAAGAGCCGATTTCTACGTCAATATTTGCGAAACATTACGCTACGACGACGTAGCATATATTCGCCAACCGACACACGTACGAATCTCGATGTGCCGGTGCATCCGCGAGCCTCGCCTGCCTTCCGGAACAACTTTCTCTCCAGTCGATGCAACAACGAATCGCGCATTCCGCATTATCGAATCATGAGCTGTGGCTAGAATCCGTCCGATAAAATCTGCATTCCGTCTGGTATTCGTGCGCGATGCGTTCCGACGTATCGATCGTTCCGATAATCCTACGATGACCAAACGTTACGAACCAATTTCTCGATCGACGTTCAACGCCCGTCAATGACGGTTCCAGTTAGTCGATCGAAATTTTCTAATTCTGCACCGAGAAATCAATATTCGAACGAACGATCGATAATGTTTTTTAATCTCGAGATTGGATCGTTTTATCCGTCGATCGAAGAGCCTATGTACCTGGCTATGCGATCGATTCTGGACGATCGATGACGGTCATTAATCTTCGGGACATTCATTTAACTGCAGAAGGGTTTCTTCCCCCTCGTTCAATTTCCCACTAATTACATTCGTATTCGAGAGCGGAACTGGTCGTGGCACCGGTTACAGCGGGGAAGCAGTTGCAAGTACGGCCAAACAGGTGGCAATACTCACACTTGGGAGTCACACGGGTCTTCTCGTGGGAAACTAACGTGATTACCGGTCGTTTTTGGCTACCCACGTATGCTTCAAGCAACCGATGCACCGAATGTCGATTCCATTTTGTCGCTGGCCTCCTTCTTTCGATTACGCGACACATCCCTTGCCGACCTAACTGCTCGATAACATCGACTCTGTGGACTATACGGCGAACCACCAGCTATACCGTTTTCACGCGAAACTCTCGCAAATACACCGACTAATTGCACGCTGCTTTTTCTCCTGTTTGCAATTATCTGTTTCTGCAGAATCGGCGCAGCTTAACGAAGCTTTAAGGAAACGAAAGAGTTAGGATCAAGATACAAATTAGGATCAAGATGCGATTAGCCGCAATCTCGTCTATTTAATTCGGCCGGATAACGAGATTTCACGCTCCGAATAGAATTCTTTTTAACTAAAACGCGCAAAAGCTTCTCGAAATGGAGCAATCGCTGTTTCTTCGCGAACGTGAAAGCTCTGAAAAGCTGTGCGAGGGATGCCCGTCTTCTATTCTGCCATTTGCATCCACGAGCTCGGCACGAAATCTGCGAGAGAAAGTTCTTGAGGAACTAGCGTCGCATTGGCGGCGGCGGCCTCCGCCGCGCCAGTACCTTCTACTTGGAATAATTCGCGTAGTTAGCGACCGGCAGTTTATCACACCGCGGGTGACAACACTCGCTCGTTCTAACGCTCTGTTAGCCCGCAAGCCTGTTGTCGGCACACACATAGTTCAGCAAGCCGGAACCAAGATCGCGCGGAGTGCGAAGTAAGCGTCGGCTTGGAAGGAGTCCTCCGAATGCTCCGGAAATCGAGCATGGGCTGCATTCCTGTAAAACTACTTCTCCTAAATATCGGCGTTCCTCGCTGATTCCTCCCCTTTATCCCCTGGATGCTGCTTCTTTTCACTTAACCAGTCACGACGTGCTATAATAGAGTTAAGAGTACATCCTCCGAGATTCGCGTTCTTTTTCAACAAAGCAATTAAGAAACGACGTACTTTATCGAGGTAGCTGTTTTGAAGAAGTTCTTCAGCAGCTGGAAATAAATGACCACTCGTTTTTTGTTCGAATTTGCCAACCTTTAAATTTATTCGATTAAAGGCGCACTCGTACGGTCAATCTACATTTTTGAATTGCCCGCATAGGAATTGGATAATTACGTGCCACCAGACAATCATATTTTTTCGACGTTGCTCGTCCTTTTTCAACCGGGCAAAATCATAAAACGGTTTGTAATTTTTCGTAGCTTTTGCCGTGCACGCACGGCTCTTCTTCCAGCTTTAATCTTTTTACCCGAGATAGCAGAGAGTATATTTTCTAGGATTTAAGATGTCTTTTCCTTTATTGCACAGTTGTAGCTGCAGTTGTTCTAGCGAACGATCGTCGATCTTCCAGGTTTCTCTCTCTCTCTCTCTCTCTCTGCCTTTTTCTTTCTTTCTGTTTCTCTCTCTTTCCCTCTGCCAGACCACATTACGATCCAGCCAGCACATATTTAAAGTCGTCCAAAAATTTAGAGAGGTCCAAAAATTTTAATCGTATAATCTCGTTTGCTCGTTGG
The DNA here is from genome assembly GCF_910591885.1 of Bombus terrestris. Classification (NCBI taxonomy): domain Eukaryota; kingdom Metazoa; phylum Arthropoda; class Insecta; order Hymenoptera; family Apidae; genus Bombus; species Bombus terrestris. Next base: position 4,866,931 of record NC_063273.1, read on the forward strand.
AAAATTCTCTCGGATGGCGGTGCAAGTTTTGTACCAAGTATCTCGTCGTAGATTCTCTCGTGTATTCGGAAATTCAAGGTGTTGTTCGGATTTGCTGATAATCTGGTACAACGCGATGGCGAAGCACTTAAACGCCGTAGTCGGACGTTGAATAAATTTGCCGAGAATCCTGTCGCGCCAGCAGCATCTTTCCAATTTCGCCGTGGGAGATGCAGGCTCTGGAGGCAACGGAGAAGTGCGAAGGCCTCGGTGAAAATCGTGGTGCGCGAGAGCGGATTTATGCCGGTCATAAATTCATACGACTTCGCGGACCGTTTTTCCGATCTCGGACCCCGTTTTGCCAGCCCCTTTCTAACTCATCGTCCCTTTACCCTCGGCCCTCGGCCAAGCCAACATTCACACCTTTTTACCCTTGTCGCATTCCGTACGAGCTCGCCCATCTTGTCGCATTTTCATTCCGCCGACTATTTGGCCGGTAGTGCGACTCCTTGCGCGACCACGATGGAAATTTCGATCGCTCGGCTTTCCACAGTCTTTTGTGATCGTGAAAGGCAAATGCTATCTCGGTCTCTCTTTTTCTCTTCTTCTTTATTCCTCCTTTAACTCTCTTCTTTTCCTTTTTTATTTGTTCCTTTATTTCAGTCTGGCTTCTCCTTTTGCTCGTTGTGTAGCGATGCTGGTTCGCTGGAAGAAAGAACGCGAACACGCGTATAATCGCCGGTTTAATTCGATTTGCTAGTGGCCTCGCCGGTGGAGCATTAGCAATGCCGCGGAACCGAGGGCCGGATTATCGAAAGCGAGTAGAAAAGCGAAGAGTACTGCAGAAAGGAGAAGTACTCGCGATTCAATTTATACGGTTCGCAAGAGGACAACGGACGTGGGGGTTAATTATCCTCGCCACGGAGAGGCTCGATTATGTACAGCTATCCGGTGGCCGATAGCGCGCAACCAACTTTTTTCCCTTGCAGGCCTCCTCGTCCTTTTTCTTTTACCTTCTCTCTCTTTCTCTTTTTCGCCCGCTCTTCTCTTACTATTTTTCCCCATTAGTCGGCGCGTAGCACATAACCCTACACCTGCACCGGCTGGGAAAAGGGTTGCCGACCTCGGTACAAACTCCCATAGTACGTGCAGAGGAGCGTATGCGCACGAGTAAAAGCCCGGAAAAAATTGCTGCTCAACGCTTTTCAAGTGAAATTGCTGCTTGTTGGAATAAAGAAGAGTTATTTAACGAGTCATCGATGCGCGCTTCTTCTCGTCCTGGGTCTTTTCAATTTCGAGATCATTCCGATATCGACTGCCTTCCCTCTCGACCGATGCAACGCTCGCTTCGTCCTTAAATCAACTATTTTACCAAATCGCTTTCGAATTTCGTCCGTTCGGCAAGCTGCCTCTCCGAAACGATTTCGTTTCGTTTCCGATATTTGCCCTTGACATAAGGATCGACTTTTTAGCGGGCGAAGCTGAACGGCGAACATTTAGTGCACGGTTTCGTTAGGCCGTGACGTTAAGAGGTAATCGCATCGGAGATCGAATAGATATCGATTCGGGGAAAACGTCGAGACAATTTTCCGCGTGGCGAATGCAAACAGAGACTTTTCGAGAGGAAACGTTAATACAACCGGAAGAGGGTGCGGTGAAATACAGTCGGAAGAAATAAAACGAGACGTAGCAGTAGCAAAGTAGCGAAACGGTCGAGCAAAGAAAGAAAAATAAAAGGTGGAAGGTTAGAGAAGGGGGATGAAAAAGAATGACGAAGAAAAGGAGACAAGAAGCGCGAAAGAGAGGGAGGTTAATTAAGGGAAAATTTAACGACGGGGTTTGTCCAGCCCAGTCCATTTCTATGCGCAGTTCTTCCCCCTTTCCTTTTCCCTCGACCGACTTTGACTCGAGTTAACGTAGAAAGTTTCGCGTGGATTTTTGAAATTCTAATTCGACCACCTAATCTGCTCGATCCTTCCTATTCTCTCTTTCTCTCTCCCGTTTTCTCTATATTTCTCAGCCTTCTCCGATGACAAAGACGATGGTTTGACACGAATTCGTGAATACGCGAGACCAGGACTTTCGCAAAAACGACAGACTCGCAGTAGCTAACTCGGGGAAACGAAAGGAGAGCGCGTAAGCGTTAGTGCGCTCACGAGCACGCACACTGCTACTGGAGAAACCAAGGGAGAAAAGCTGTTTCACCCTCTCTTGATTCCCTGCACCCACGCGGGGACAGACACGACGATACGTTCGCGTATACGGATCGTTTCAAAATGTTCGTACTCGCCGCGAGAGGCTGTTTTCACCAGAGAATAGAACGATTTTCCGCGCGGTTAACGCGTTCAAAAAAAAAAAAAAAAAAAAGAAAGGAAGCTTCTCTTGTTTTCCGGTTCTCGAAGTTTTTGAAAGCGCGGAGCAAGCCACCCTTTTCACGCTCGTCTCTTTCCCTCGAGTGAAATTCCGCAACGACTGAGAATCGCTCGAGACACCCTGTACGTCGCGAGCGTACGCACGCACACAGCCACCATCCAGCTATAGAAGCAGAACTAATTGCGCTGTATTTAATTAAGCCGCGGATTATTTCCTTAACGAGGGCAGATCTCTATTCTTCCTTCCTACCACTTCAGCAGCAGGCTTCGCTTCCATCTTTTACAATTTTCCATCTCCACCCCTGCGCTCGCGGCTGGAGGAATAGATCTCGGGGATCCACGGTTTCACCTCTCGTTCGACAACCTGCCGGGTTTTCTTGCACTTCTCTCTTTCTCTTTCTGTTCTTCTCTTTCTCTCTCTCTCGTTTCTTCTTACGCCAGAACATCCGTCTGTGGCGTCAACACATACCATCGTCGCTATCACCGCCACTGCTACAGACACTTTTCCGCCCAGCAAAAACAAAGACCTTCCGGCACACATGACGCCCGATTCCGCGTTCCCTGTTTTCTTGTCGAGAAATTTGCCATCCGTGTGCGTGCGATCGATTGTTTTTTTTTTGTCCTTGTTTCTAGATCACTCGCCTCCCATAGATAACAGCTTTTACATTCCGATTCGATCGGCCGATAACGTTTACACTTCAACGATCGACGTGCTCTTCGTGTTTCCACGTTTTCTCGTTTCTTTTTCGTCAGCTTATCTCTGCGTAAAGTTATACCGATATTAAGTCGTACACTTATCATCAGCCTTCATCAACGAAGGGTGGCGGATAAGTTAAATTTCCGTGTCAACTTTTTATCGTATCATTCGCCGATGCGAGATCGAGGATCAGCTTGACTTGCTCCATTTAAGGAGCTTACTTTTGGGCCTTAGCCACCGTGTGAGTACCGGGTGGTAGGAGGTAAGTCTCGACGCGTGTTTCCAAGCGGCTTAACGCGTCCATTTACCTGCCATACGTGTTTTTCATCCGTAAATAAACAAACCTACGAGAGAATCAATTAAAACCGATCGGCAAACTTTTTGAAAGCTGTACGCGCTTTTTTCTCGCTATTCATCGACTGATGGATCGGATGGCATAGGATCTTTTTTTGCGATGGAAACAATGTTTGGCATTGTTCGTGGGAAGCCGTACGCGACAGTTTCATGTCGCTCGTGACCGCCCTAATGGAAAATTGCGCTTAGCGTAAGTACATTCTTCCGTTTCTTTAATACCCGCTTACAACGCAGCGATGCAATTTGCAGACTAAGTTACACCTTGAGTGGCTTTTGCCTCCATTTCGACTCTTTTTGTCCGGTCTCCGCAGCGCGGTTAAAAAGAGCACGAGGAAACGTTGTCGGCGAATTATCATAGTTCTTGCTTTACTATACCGTGAATCGAAATAAACAACAGTCGTACGTTTGGTCGCACGATTCCTAACTTTTCCCAGAATTTTTACGATTCCTTGTAGGCGACTACGAACGCGGCTGCGATCCCATAGAATCGAATTTTAGCAGACTCGCGTGTGTTTGTTTCCGTGACGTTTACAGCTGGAAATAAAAGAACGAATAAAACGATACGCGTTGCGCGGCAATCGGAAAACTAATATTCGCGTACCGGGAATCTGTTCCCGGAGATTCATTAAACTCTCGGGCAGTCCGCCGTCTCTTGACTGCCCCGTCCCACCTGCACCGTGTTTTTATCCCTTCGTTTCCGAAACGGACGAGTCAGAGAAGTGTGAGCTACTCGATTTTCGCACGGCAACGAAAGCGTTGATCCACCGCGCGGAAAAAGAAACAATAGCACGCGCCAGAGGGAAATTCGATACAGGCCAACAAGTAACTCTTCGCTTTCCTCTGGTCGAGGAAAAAGTCCGAGGTTGGAGTATACAAGGATACGCATATCGGCGTCGGGTATCATCGGAAATGGGCGGAGAGTGGAAGCAGGATATGAAAGAAAGGGAAATGACCGATAAAAACGTAGGTCGAGGGACCAGGGGCAGCGGAAGGACGCCTGTTACGAGGGAAAATCCAGTGGATGGACGCAATCTAGGAACTCTTGGGAACCAATCTCCTCTGATGAAAATACCTTGCTCAAAGCGGACGGTTTTCTAGCCGGGCAAATTTCTTCCGTGACTCTTTTTTAGAATATCGCGCGCATCCAACCATCGCGCGTCCCGCTCTTTCGGCCAGCTGCATCTACGAAAATTTTCTACGATCCGTGCATTCAGCATAGGAAGATCATCCAAAGACATCGCGTTACATTTCTTCCTGGAAGATGCGCGCGTGGCTGAACGCGTGTAAAAACACAGAAATCCGAATGGATAAAGATCGAGCAATTCCCCGTTAGCCGGAAGGTTTTCTCGGAATCTGCACTGTGTCATTTATACCATTTTCGCCCCCTTCTTGCATTTTTCTACTTCTCTCCGTCGTTACCTCTTCTTCATTTCCACTCTCTTTTCCATCGCTTGGCTCTCTCTCTCTCTTTTTCTCGTCTTCGTTTGCTTTCTAACTTTCGATCGATGAGTTAGAAACGGAAGAAGGTACGGGATTGCGGCGAAAGATGGATTCCGGTATCGAAGGATCGGTGCCAGGATTTTCCAGGTTATATTCCTGCCGCGAGCTATATGGAATATCCCGAGATTCGAAGGTACTTCACTAGCGACTGCTTTGAAGAGCATCCATGAAAGTTATACTTTCGTATCTTGTGGACTTTATGATCGACCATCGCCGCGACGCATACTTGCTCGATTCCTTTCGTTCCTGAAAACCTGTCCAGTTCCTGTACAGAATTTATTTCCAGAATTATCGTCTCTCTTCTCCCTCGATCCTGTCCTTTTCATCGATAGCACGTTCCGTTCGATTTGGATTTTTCACAGACGAAACCGTCAAACAACCGGACACGAGGAATATCTTCGTCTCGAGAGACTTTCAACGGTTTTCAATTCCGATAGTCTCTGCTCGTGATCACGTTACCAGGATTAAAAGAAAAAGCGTAAACAGCAGAGATTGCCAATGAGAGATCCACGTGGCTGACGATAGAGCCACGGAATACGGAACGGAGTCTAGCACGGAGTCGGAGCAAGGGTTGCGCGTCTTCGATTGGCTCATGAATTTTTCAACAGTCGCCATTTGTTTGATCAGACTTAGAGCCCGCTGAGAACTGCACTTTTCACTCGACGTCGAGAGTAACGGGGCGACGCGAAGCGCGCGCTTCGTAAGTGGAGCATGTGTTTGTTCGCGTACCATGGAAATGCGAGAATATCTTCGGAAGAAGAACGACGTTAACGCGTTAGCGCGAAATTGTAATCTTGCGCCTGATTCCCGATCGATTCCATCGCTCGAACGTATATTTGTTCGTATTATTATACATTTCGTATTGCACGTCCGTATACAATATATCGGAGCTGTGTGTAGACATCTTTGTAGTTCGGCTTCGTTTCCTTCAGAGTTTCCATTCTCCAATTTCGATGCTTTTCGAAATCGTAAAAGATCGTAGAGAAGCTTCATTTTTCCTCTTGCACGTCATCTTCTTCTTTTTTACCGATACTCCTTCTCTCATCGTTCTGCTATTTCTGGCATTAGCTTCTTCAACAGCTATTCTCGCATCGTGATTTTATCATCGAAATTTTCGTTCCTAAAATGTGATCTTCGAGTCTCAAATTTCATTACACGCAGTGTCACCCTACGAACGTATGGCCGAAAGGAAACCCATTGAGTGATAGATTATTTCCGATCAGTGATCGAGCTTGAACTCGCTATCCACAGAAGTAATTGGAACCGGAAGAGAGTCTCCAGAAGCGTCCACAGTGGCGAGGTAGTCGGTAGAAATGATTTTGAGGAAAGTGACCACCGGTGACCATTGATTGACCACAGAGTGAACGCTGTTCGCGTCAGGTAATTGGCCCAAGGGCTAGATTTTCGTAGCGTAAGCTGGCTTTGACGCCAGTAAAAATCCAAGGACCGCGAATTAGGTCAGAATACCAATCGTGAAAAATGCACGTGTACCTGTACCTTTCGCGAATTTAGCCAAGAAATGAAATTAATGAAGTTTAAACATGGTTCTTGACAAGTAATTTGCTTCTTAAGATTTTCGTGCTCGAGTCGAATATTTTTAAACGAAGTACAGATATATCCGCAATTGTTTCTAATTCGTGTCAGTATTAAATTTAGATTCGTACTTGTGCGATATATATAAACTGTCGGCAATGCTACTTCACCCAAACCTTTTAATATTAAGCAGAGAATTAATAAATTAATAAATCAATCGAGTGTCTAGACGGGCGAATCGATACAATTGCGAGAAGGGTCCTCTTTACAAGTATACTTTAACCTGGGTTCAATCGCCATTGAAAGGATAGAATGCCTGCTGGGTATCGATACACCAATTGGCGTTGCTACCGGATGTTCTAGTTTACGACACGTCAGTCGAGATTGCTATACATATTTGGTGTCATTCAAAATGAAGAAATACGTATGTACCTTCTTCTTCGCAGACCTACCGTGATCATCGACTTTTTCTCCCTTTCTCTTTTTTTCTTTTACACATTGCTTTTTCATCTGTAATACGTCGTTCGAGGGTCCTTTTCAACGACCCGCTAAATTTGTTTGACATCAGAAATTACGCCGCGCCTTTCACCGGCTCCTAAAGGCGCCGCTTTGATCTTGATCAAACTCTTTCGTCGCTTGCTGCCGCCTTTAGCAACAAAAATGGTATTTCGGACATGGAAAAATATGTACTCTACGTGAATTCGAACGAATCAACCGCGTTCCATTGAAATGTTGAAAATGCTAACGAAAGACTTACCGATGACGGTGAGATTGTATCGGAAGCTACGTGTTTGTCCCTTGCGGAAGTCGACTCTGCACCTGTAAGTGGCCGCGTCATGCCTCTTGATGTCCTCGATCACGAGAACCGCAGGACTCGGGAATGCCGTGCGGAAGTATGCTCGCGGTCCAAACACCCCGGAATCCGAGGAGTGTTGCGCTTTGGTCACCGGCTTCTCTCTGGCATCGATCCTACAACGAGTAAAAAAGAATCCCCGGAGATCAATAACAAGCCGACCCCGTTTGTTTAGCGTTCGACCGATATAATCACCGCGTCGCTTCGAACAATGAAAATCGTGTGTTTGCCAGGTGGAAATCGACACTGAAATTTATTGGAATATCATAAGTGCTTAACGTAATACATATGCGATTCGCATTTATCGAAGCTCGGTGGTAATGACACGGGGCGAGAGGGAAACGGGAGGATCGGTAATGCTCGGTAAGTAGTTGGAGTGTTCAAAATATAATAATCGTTATTGCTCGCGTATATTTGTTCGTAATCTGTCGCGATCAATGACACACGTATTCCGCGCTATTTCATCGACTTGGACGTGTTTTTCCACTGTAATGCAAAAACCTATTGCCCTTAAAAATATAGCGAGAAACTGGAGAAATTTTAGCCTTTAATCAAGGTCGGAGGTTAGTTTTATCTTTCTAGTGGCACAGATAGAGAAGCGTTTGATGAAAAGCGGCCGATAGTGTCGGAGGGAAGGAAAAGAGATACTCGATATAGGATGGTTCGCATTCCTAGAGCCTTTTGAATGGAACCGTGGAAAGTTCTTGTCGGACCGCTTTGTCTTTGTCGTTTCTGTTTCTCGCCCATTCTCTTGCTAGCTGGCCGTAGCGTTTTTTTCTACACTGGGACGCCCGACTTGCACGTGGAATGGCAAGAATTCGCGGAACGGCCTGCGGTATTCGATATGTATGTAGGAAACGATCGCAATTTCTAGCCAATGAAATTCGAGTGGAGCGTGCAGGTTTCATTGTAAGAGGCTTCATGGTACAGAGAGAAACGAATGGAAAGGACAGAGGTGGAACGTGGCCCGAATCGGCCGAAAAAGTCTTTTCCATTGCGATTCATTGAGGCAGGCGGTGGTCGTCGAACGCCAGCCACTGACCGCGGCCATTATTACTCACCTACTAGAGAATGTAATTATTTCAAATCGATAAAATAATTATCGTCGGTCGAGAGTACAACGTGCGGCCGACTAGAGATAACGCAATTAAACCAATCCTGTATTGTTTGATATTTCGTGTACGCGGATACCTCACATTTCCGATTTGTAGCTTTCACACGTGGATAAAGGAAAAACTACCGTGGCAAAATCAATTACGCCAAATCAAATCGTTCTAATATATGTACGTAACTATCTATACGCGACGCGTATCCAATTATACATTTTCGACATTTCTCAGAACTTTTTCCAACCAGTTATTTATCTTCGCATACGGAAATTGGTCTCGACCAAAGAGTATCGATATCACTGGCGGAGCAACAGAGTGTAATCTTTAACGAACTGCTGGACATGTTGGAGGGAACAGTTCAGAGTTATTGTTCTTGCTGCGTACACTCGGAGACGATGTTTAACACGACACAGAAACCGTTTACCTTTCTTTAAAGCTATCATTTGAAGCGACGCGAGTCAACCGAACACCGGCTGGTGTTGATTTTATCCCTTACTCGACCGGATTCTTTTTACTTCCCCTTCAACGAGACTCTGCTAACAACAACGACAGCGCGCAATAACGGCGATAACACGTCGCGCCACGAGAATGTTCCCGTCGAACGAAATCCACCAAGTTTTTGCTCTATAAACTGTACAAACAAGCTCAATTCGTTATTACGATGACGACAAGTTACGATTCGCGGCATATTTTTGCTCGTTACGCGCGAATAATTATTACGAGCCACGGAATGTGCGTCGCACGAAGACTTGGAATTTCAAGCTGTATCATGTCCGAAACAAGATTCGTTTATTCGGTAATCTCGGATACGCGATTTCATTTTTCTTTGGTACATTATGCGACGTTGAGGATCGAGCGATAAACTCGTCGTTAATGTACTCGTTGACACGGCAAATATCTGAGCATCATTTTTAAACATGCCGAGCAACCGTAGTCTGATAAAATTTTTCCGGTGGAGTGGCCATTTCTGTGTGACAGTCGCGCATACAAGGCGGAAGCGAATCGCGAAATAAATGATCGGTGACGAAAGACGATGGGACGGGATGGCTAAAACGGCGGAGATTGATGAACCTAGGGTGTCGTGTATCGTGAACGGATTAAAATATGGCGAAAATTTCCGCGTGTTCTGCCGTTCTCGTCGTTTCCTCACAAAAATACCGTCTCAATTACTTTTTCGTTGAAATTTCGCGATGATCGATGCGCCACATCGTACGATACATCGCTATGCGTTTACACGCCGGCTTGCAAATACTTCATCGCGTACTCTAATTCTTAAAACACCTCGTGATTCCCGAAATTCTCTTTTATATATTTTATTTGCTCGGCTTGATCGTCATTTCTGCGCACGTAGCACGGAATACGTGTTTTTAAATAAATATATTATTAATCGTTTTTCATGGCAAATTGGTAAAAGAGCGCGGTGAGCTTGTAATAAAACAACGATCGAAATAAGAAGATAAAATACACGGCATGCACGTTTCTTCCTGCACGAACGTTTAACGATCTCCTTTAGTTTTTCTTTTTCTTTTCTTTTTTGGGGTAAATTTCATAAACGTGCTTCAAGCTGCAGTCTACAGGGGCCGGTTCGAAATCCAGCAATTTCGCTGGTTAATCGTCGGTAATGTTTCGTCTTGAAAATTCAACGAAATCCTTAAACAGTTGCGTAGGACGTTAAACCGCAGTCTGACCATTTCGCTCTGTGATATTCATTAAATGAATATACCGCCGCTAAAAACGCCTGAATCGGCGCCCCTGTTATAGCGGACGATAAAAGAGATGAAAAAAATGTCAAGTGAAATACTGTTATGGAACGAAGGTTTAATGTGCCATAATTATGTAGCATTAGCCGGTACCATATAATGCATCATACAGCAATTACGAGGTCTCGCGATTCTTTGTATTTACGGCGTTGCCATCTTGACTCGATCCATAAAATTGGGAACAGTCCGCTTTCTAGCTGGTACAAGCTTTCTGAACGATACCCGAAAAGACGAGAAACAGAAAGAAAACGACGCTAAAAGAATTTTCTCCTGAAAAGTTTCTACTTTCGTCGTACAGGATTTGGAATTAGCGAACATCGGCGTTAAATCGTGCTTATTCGATTCGATCGATTTCGTTAATCGTTGGCGACGAGTCTATTATCTTTTTTATTTCGTCAAACGTATCATTAGTCGTTGCAAAAATCTAAAATATCGTCGAACGAATTTTTACGAGATATTTCCATAGGTCAGCGCGCGAAATATTTGTCGTCAAATATTGTTTTACTCGAAATGGAAAAATCCTGACCAATACGATATATCTTAGTAGAATGGGGGTTTTGTTTCGAAAAATTTCCGATTGGCCGTGTGTGCGGTGTCTCGTCAACGCGTCGTTATCGTCGTCGTTGTCGTCGTCGTCGTAGCGAATTCTTCCTTTTGATGGGATTTTCTGAGTGGGGTGGATCGTACCGATAGACAGAAGGATGAAAAACGGGGTCGAAAAATAGAGGAAATAAGAGCACAGTGAGGGACGTTGGCAATGTCGGGTATGGGAACACGGTTAGATGCAATAAGGAAACGCGTATCTTTCTTCGTCGGGTACTCGTTACAGCGACTTTTCAGCCACTCGTCGAGTAGCTTTGCGACGCGACGGGCTGCTCGATTCACGTCGACGCGTCACCGAGTAATACGGAATCGATGTCTGTTTTATGAAACGTTTTATCTCGCCGCGCAGCCCGTTTTCCAATATTTCGCCCCTTTCTCGCTCTACCACCTCCGCGACCTTTCCCTTCGATCCCTTTCGCTGTTCCTGCGCGACCTACTTCTCCTTTTTCCTTTCTCTCATTCTCCCTCTTTCCCACCTTTGTCGCTCTCCTCCACTTCGCTCTTACGTGCCGGCTACCCTTCTGTTCAGCCCTCGTCTCGTAAAAATGATACACGCCCTCCGGGCGAAGGGTAAATAGCACCGGCACGAATATACGGGTCTCGGTTCGCGATACGGATCCACTTTACAACCCGTTCTTCCGAGGTTTTTCTCGTTAATTAAGTTTCTCGACTTTGTAGCCGATAGGTTACCCCTGGCAACCGTGGTAATCCCGGTAGCTCAACTATAACGAAGTTATCAATCAGCCTGTTAACGCAGCGACATCCCACGATATCGTTCGTTCCGCGTTCGATCTAATGGGAGGAGAAATCACAGTTTCAAGCTTTCAAGATTATTGGAGAGAGTGGAAACGGCGAGTACGAGGAAAACTTAAGATTGCACGAGTTGATCTTTCGTCGTCGATTAAGATCGTTCGAGTGAGCGAACGAGCCACTGGGACAACGATCTATTTTCCATGCACCGCTGCGTAATTACAGAGGAAACGTACAGGTCCTTTTTCAGTATTTTGCCCCATTTACGTTGCTTTTCCACCGCAAGCTTCACCGGCGTTGCTTCTTTTTGCGTGGCTCTCCGCGGTTCCCTGGCTTCGCGTTTTCCTCGTAAAAATGATGCATGTCCTCCGGGCAAAGGATAAATAGCGGCGAAATAAATGGAGACCATCCACCATTTACTTCGCTTACGTTTCCTTCAAGAATATTGTATGTCCGCTTATTTATTGCCACGCTAATTTTGTGACATTCTCGTAGAGTTGTTTTACCTCACAGAGAACATACTTTATCGTTCTGACGTCTTCGAGCTTTATAAATTTATATCTTTATCCGACCGTCTCGGGACGTTTCTTCTCCTCCATTTTACATCTTTATTTTGTTCTGCATCTTTTCTCTTCATTTTACGACCGGTATTTTTCTATTCCGTACTCTGCACGCGTTGTTGTCATGGACGCGCGTTGTTGTTGTCACGAGGATATTCCCTTTTTAAAGAGTGGAAGAACCGTACGCGAGAGTACTGGGTGCGTGAAAAGAGAATAAAAGGTAAACCCTTTACGGTTCGTTAAAAAATGTAAAAATGATTAGAGGTGGACAATTAAAAATACCGTCAGTGATTTCCAGTCCGTTAGCCGCGCGCCACATGGCTTTTTTCCGTTTGGTATCGTGCTTTCATTTTTTATCCTCAAACTCGTCCCGCAAAAATGATAAACGATGTACGAGTATAGGGTAAACAACAACGATACATAGATACATACTCGTCATGCGCCTGTGTCACTATCAACGCAGTTAGCTGCTCGCTCTTCCGAGACCGCGAAGTAAAACAGTGGAAACTCGGTAACTTTACTCTACCGATCTCATCCGCTTTTGCCGGGCTTTTACTCGCGCGATCTACCGCCACCGTGCACCACACGAATTTTTGTTGCGCGTCGGTCGAACCGCGGCTTTAACCTGAATTTCAAATACCACGTTCCTCTTTGCTCCTCTTCGAGAACTTTCATTTGCATTCGCGAGTTATAGGAAGATGGAAGGAATTCTTCTCGACGAGTCGTCGCATGTCGCGTCGTTCGACGGTAAAAAGAAGGAAACGCGTGACATCGATAAATTTGAACGAAGAACGTCTTTTTTTTCGTTATTGCGTCCGCTTGGAATTCGGGGCCACTGGTAGCAGAGGCGAAAAGAGCATTTCGTCGAGGCAGGAATGACGAGAACGTTTGTATACGATAACTCGTATCCCAACGATTGCTATTTGTTTTCACGTTCGTGCTGTCGGCGACAATGAGTCTCGTCGAAATGGAAGTTGGTTCCGGTGAATATTTCCGGAGCTGCGTGTACGTACACGTGTGTGCGCGGGCGCGTAGTCATGCCTACGGACGGTGCGACGAATTTCAGTAGAAATAACGACATGCAGTCAGACATATCGGAACGGGACGCGTAGTTGCGACTGACGCTATCGTGACGTACTACTGCCGGCCGAGTGCTCTCTGCGTTGATCCGCGTCACTGTTCTCCCCTCCTTTTTCTCTTTCTCTCGCCTCTAGGCTCGCATCTTTTTCTTCTTCCCTCTTTTCTTTTTCTCTTTCATTCCACTCGTTTCGGCTTCCTTTTTTCCACCGTCGCGTCTGCTTGTTGCGCCACGATTCACCGCAATAGAAACGGACGAAAAATGTCGAATAAAACTTTCCGAATATCTAATAGGCCGTTTAATCTGGAAAGAGGCGCGACTATTTCGACAAATTATTAATCCGAATATTATAGCAAGTCGCGAGATCGTCTGAACGAGGATGATTACCTCGAACAGTATGCTACGTACGCACTGTACGAACAAAGAACAGGAAGTTCGTGAGAGCGGTGACGGCAACTTGTTCATACGTCGAACCTGTGGCTTATGAGCTTTAAAGCACACGTTGAACGATTGCGAGGCGCACCGGCTCCTAAGCGCGTAATTAAGACGACCTGGTCTCGATTCCCGGCTAAAGTTTCACATTCGATGAATGTATCAGAAAGGGAGGGCGAGAGAGAGAGAGAGGGGGAGAGAGAGAGAGAGAGAGAGGGAGAGGGAGAGAGGGAGAGGGAGAGAGAGTGGAACGTCGACGTGTGTACGCACGAGGAATGTGGCCCGACGCGTACGTAGGTGGATGCTAACATTAACGGAGGAATAACAATACACGAGTTCACCGAAGCTCTCACGCTGCGCGTACACACGATATCACGGCGTGCAATTGCGGTCTAACTATACTTGGAACCATCCTCCTGTTCCTCATCAATCCTCTTCTAGCTCCAATTTGCTATTCCGTAATAGCGACATATTTCGAGTTGAACGTTCGCGATACGAGCTATCCATTAAATAAAAACCCATCTTCTTCTGTAGATGCGAGCTCGTGAAAAGCAAAGCTCATAAATTGAATTCTGAACAAACTACTCTCCCTCTCTTTCTCTCGGCACGAGGCGCCGCTAGAAAGTACTGCAACGGCGGTAACGACAACGACGAAGACGACGAAGCCAGCTCGACAAATATGGAGTCATCCTTTGACGAGCGAGTCGATAAGAACACGCGTCGACAAAATTTCATCAGACAATCGCTCTTCCTCTTATTACAATATTTCGTCTCGCGTTTCTGCCTGCATCGTAGCGCGCACACTCCCTTCCATCAAGTTCCTCCGCTCCGTGTAATTTTAAAAGACTCCACGTTCAACGCGTCGACGTTGATGGTTACGCGACAGAAAAGATATCCCAAAGTAACATCGAACATGGTTGTACGACGTTCACAAACGGCGACGTAAAGAGCGGCGTTTCGGTCCGACACGTTCGATTTCGACTGTAGTTTCCTTGTTCTTATAGTCGTTCTTGTGGCCAGGTCAGTCCGGTAATAGCAGGTCGATAACGAAATTCAATATTTCCACGCTAATGACCAAGCACGGTGGCGATGGTAATGGCGGGCAATTCACCCGCGTGGGGCCCGTGTTAATATTTAGGGTTACTGCCCGTGAACACGCCATCCGTGTGCAACACGCACTCTTCGTTCCGAACGCTCGCTAACGTCTTCGAAATTATCGAGGTTCATCGAGAGAAAAGGAAAGTTTCTTTCGTTGGGACACGGGAACGATTACGAACGAGTTCGACTTTAAATTCGACAAAGTTGTCGAAAACCACGGTCTAGTTAATATATCACCTTTTTTTTTACCGGCGCGGCGCTGACCCGGTACGTCACGGAGCTTTGTTTTCACGGCTAAACATTGTTATGCAGATAGGACCAGACGGCATTGTTGTTCGGGTAGACCTCAGCGCGCGACCATGAAGCTATTCTCATGATAATTTTCGAGGATTATTTTTCGTAATTTCTCATAGAATACGTTGAACATCCCCCTTGGCCGTTTTCTACAGACCCTTTAAAAAAAAACGAACATTCCATCCCCAAACTCATGCTCATTTTCTTTTTTATCTCCGCTCGGGATGTTCGTTTAATTTATTTACTACGAACTCCCTTATGTTGATTAGCATTTCGAATGACAATTCAGGGGAAGAAAGGTGGCGCGAGAGATTTTAATAAAAATTAGGCTCGGCCAAGGTGACGAATACCAAGGATGACAGAAATGCGCGTGAGTATTTTCCCTTCCTCTTTCATTCTCTCCCTTCCCTTTCTGGTTAATTTAGCAGAAAAGCGAGACGCTCGAATCCGTAATCGAATTTTCCAGGCGTTCTTCACGGATTAGACACGGCGTGCTAATAGCGGCTCGAGAGGCATTTGATTAACGCAAATAACGCCGCACCTGGCGCGTTGTTTTCTGAAGACTTTAAATTTCACACTGCTCTCCGACTGCTCGCGTCCCCTATACCCAGCAGGAGCCCTTTCAGCCATTCAAACCCTCTCGCGGGTTAAATGCTTGAAATTACTCGTAGCAAGCCGAGTGTTGGTATACAAGTACGACGCGTTGGTATATTAAAACCTATTTACATGCGGGTGGAGGAGGGTTGCGCGAACCAATCCACTTGAATTGTGTTCCAGGAGTTATATTCGCGTTTATCGCTTATCCCTCGTTCGCCACTACCTCACGCTCTCTTAACGAAAATCGTCACCTCGAATTCGCATCTCTCCGAGTATCTTACACAGCGCACGGTTCTAACGCGTATTTCGCCCGGTGAGAAACGGCCGGTCTCTATAACGAGACTTGGAAGAACAATCTCGTAAAGGGTGTGTTGGCGCCAGCAACGATTAACGAGATCGACGAGCTGATTTCTATCTGCAAACGAACGGCCGTGTTCCCGGCTGTTTCGCTAACGTAAAGGGACACAGCAGGTGTAGCGCGAAGACACGACGAACGATGGTGCAGCTCCCGTCAGCTTCGATTAAAGGGACCATGGCTTAATTCGGGAAGAGCGTAGCTACAGCGCGGCCGATAACAGAGACGCTAAATTCGAGGATGTGCCTGCTCGACGCGTGCCATCGGCCGTTTACGTCCAGCATTATCTTATTACCAGCGATGTGTCTTGCAGAGCGACGTCGCACACTGCACTTACGTGCATAGATTGTCTGGCGTGACGAATTGGAAAAAAGCTTGCGACGACGCGATGCTGCGCGACGATGGCAGCCGTTCGGTTCTTCGGTGGAAACTGGCAGCTCGAGGACGACGAGGAAAGGTAAGAGGCTGAGACGCGAGTTACACGTGCAACGACAATACGAGGAAAGTTCTCGAGTTTGCCTCGAGCTCGATTAAAGGGGCCGTCTCGTAGATACGGTCGATGGAAGGCTAGAAGCGTGATAACAGAGACGTTTGACCGTGCTACGTTGCTCGTCGATCGATGCGCGCAACCGAATGCCTTTACGGTCCGTTCGCTGCGTTACACAAATTGTTGCAGTTACGCGCAACGTACGTAATCGGAAAACTCGCGCGCTATCTTACTGTATCCTCTTCGATGGATTTGTTCTACTTTGGAACCGAGATAAAAAGGCACCGTATTCGCGACAGACGGCGTATACGAATCGACTCGTTTAACAATTGTATTCTTCGTCAGAACCTTTTTACGATTACGAAACGTAATTGAGTTTCGTTGCGAACGAAGGATGCTCTATTCGCTTAGGTATACACGGGTTGTTACATAGATCGGGCCACATAGATTTCACGATCCCCACTTATTTGCATGCAAATGTAAAAATGCTGGCTGTGTTGTTGACTCGTTCTTACGCGAAGTTCGCCGTATAGCCGAGAGGGATAGTTGGCAAGAATAAAGAGAAGGAAGGAAGGACGCGGCAAGGGGAAAATTCGACGCGCGGCTTTGCGATGGAAACGAAACAGGTGCACCGAGAACACACGGTAATGAGAATCGATAATGGCAGTCAAACGAAATCGCGCCTCCGACGAGATTCCACTTTCGGCTAGACAGAAGTCAAGCCGAACCATCGACCGGGATAGCGTTTCCACGGAAAGGGGATAAATTGAACGACGATGCTCCCAACGAGATCGTTTTGATATCGTGATTCGTTTTTAGTACATCACTGGACAGTTCTGCAAGCTATAGGGATCTCGGCTTTTTGTAGCGGGAACGAGTAGCTACGCGCTCTGCTACAAAGCGACAGTTAGTTGGTTGAAGTAGACTAGCCGCTGGTCAATTTTCTTTCGTTTAACGCCCGTTAGTTGCAAACTATACGGGACTAAACACAGAGATGTAATTTTTAGAAGGAACGACGAGGCTTTTACCTTTTACCATGGAAAATTTGATTCCATCGTGGACAAAGATAGACATTCGTAATTTACTTTTATTTGTAAATTCAAGCGTTCGAGATCGAACGGTTTCTAGTATTTCTAAACGAAAGAGAGGAACTCGCGGAGCTAAGCTTAGCGAGCGCACACGCGAAACGAGCGCTTCTATTTGTCCGATCATTAACGTGCAAACACAGTTTCTAGGTAATTCAAAGCTATTACCGTGTAAGTTTCATCGAAAAGGATCGATTGCAGGATATTTTTCCGGGACTGTTCGTCTCCACGTTTCCTCGGTACTATGTATCTCACGGGAACAAAAGTTGCACTATCGAGCGAGAGAAAACCGAGGCGGATGATATTCGAAATAAATTTAAACTTTTCTCGTAATTAAAACCGACCGTGCAAGGAAAGCGGATAGCAAAATACTTTGCTGCGTATCAAAGGGTGAAATGAATTTATTCCGACGACCGGTGCATCCGAGCAATTGGATTTCAGCATGGATTGATCGAGCTGCAAAACGAAAGCTGTTAGGCAAGAACGGAAACGTGCGCGTAAAAGTCGATGAAAATCGATGGAGCGGGGGGTCAATCGAGAGACTACGGGATTAAAGAGAGCTTTTAAAAGCTCCACCCAGCTCGTCTCGCCCGTCAAGCCTTTTTACATTTTACTGTTTTACGCCGAATAATTCGGCCATAATGTAGTTTCATCGAGCATGCGAGGCGTAAGTGGGCGCGACATCCCCAGGAATCGAATATCACGGACAGCGTTTAAATTATTATGACGAATCGGGATTTGAAAGAGCGATTCGGCAGGTACGACGAGTCGTTTTGGAGGATTTGACGTTCGATACGAGATACGACCGGTCGTCGAGTTATCTCCGTTGCTCGATAAAGAAAGGTTAAAGCTCGATAGACGAACGAACGCGCACGGTATTCTTATCGTGACTGGTCGATCGCGGAAAAGAATACACCGGGTACGAAACCGCGTGGGAGGAAGTTTTGACCGTCTACCAGCGAAACTATTCTCAGGAGGGAGCAGAGAACGATATAAACGGTTTGCCTGGAGCGAGAGTTTTAAAGGAAAGCAAGTAGAAACCCGATCTACATTGTTCCCCTTTGAATCGAATCTTTCGCGAACGTAAACCGCGCCGCGCGTTTCCTCTCGCTCGCGTATTTTACCAAGTGGAATCATTTTTGAAACTATCGAAACGAGATTGGCGCGATTGTACGCCGAATTCCAGCGTGTCGTGACTAATTCGCGTAAACCTTTCCAACTGATAACGAAGCGAGAATGTATGTGCCGGACAGAGAGTATGGAAACACCGAGGTGTTCCTCGGTGTTGCAATATTCATCGCTGTCTTCCATTTTCGGGACAGAAGCTGCGTCACCGATAACGAGCATTGTGCGAGAGGACAGGAATCGAAAGCGACCTAGTCGTCGGGTCGGGGTGATGCGACAACTTTCTCGATTGTCGTATACGGTAGGTTGGTTCGGTCGCGAATTCAATACGGCCGGAGTAACGATAACGCGCGCGTACGATAACTCGACAAGGTCGACGGCGGTTCAATTCGAACAGTGCCGTTTGCCAGATGCGATCGCCTCGTACTCGTAGCTCGTACAATTTCGTTGGGAGAGATTAGACGAAAGAGACAAGGAGGGAAGAAGAGGAGGATGGAACGTGGAGTTTCATACGACTCGCAAGCGCGCCACCTCGACTCGCGTTAATTGATTAGTCGGCTTCGAACTTGCGATTAACCAGTCGACCTTCCATTGTCGGATTTTCGATGCATGAAATTTATTAACACGGATCTCGTCTGGTTCGAGGCGAACGTAATATTCCGTAGACGCGACACGTCCACGTTCAACGTTCGCGAACGAACATTTGAAAAGAGGCGATCACGGAACGCCGGCTGGCCGGATCCCGCGCGATACTTTCGCAATACCTGGCTGTCGTTTCCCTCTCTTTTTCCAGCCGCCATCCTTTCAATCATCCTCCGAGCTGTCTTCCAGCCGTCTTTCCCTCTTTGTCATTCCGGCTTTATCGGCTGACACTCACCGGGTCCGATATCAAGCTCGTCGTCCGTCCCTCTGTCCTCCTCCGTTTATCTCGATCTCTCGGCCGTATTCTCGTTCGCCAGCCTCCCTCTCGCACCCTCTGATTTAGGTCGCAGCCAGCCCGCTAACTGATTGAGGGTGATTGACGCTCTGGCTGAATACCGGACAAGCCCAAAACCCATTATTTACTGCTCGGGCCTCGTACAACGTTATAATTGCCGGCAGCTATTCCGCCCTGCGCGCTCCCTCTTCCTCTCGATTCGATTTACCCCGCCCCAACCGGCCAATCCAACGAGTTGGCTTATCGTCCGGTACCTGCTAACTCGAACCCACCATGGAATTCTTGTTGCGATCGCCCGAACCTGCGTCCTAATTAAGCACACTACCCACGAATTTCATTGGTTTAGTGTTCCCCTAACGTGCGGAAATATCGAAAGCACGGCGTATCAGCGCTATCGCTGAAATTCCTTCTCCGACATACCAGTGTCTCTTTGTGCCGTGCCGTTTAGCTTGAAAACCGTCGTCGCAACCGGCCGCGGAGGATGACGAGCTTTACGAACCGAAGCGAATGCAATTTGAACAGCAGGAATCGCGTTTTCCTTGTGCCAGCATTCTCCGTCTAGAACCAGCTACGAATAATAGCCAGATCTCGCGATGCCGCTTCTCACGACCGCGTGCCAATCAACCGCTTCTGGGTATTATCTTTTTATTTTCTAGATCGTCGATGGATAAATCAAACTTTGGATTTCCATCGGCTTGGTTTTATCGGAACAGCCGGAGAAGGCAGGCGAGAAAGGAGAGACAGAA
The DNA here is from genome assembly GCF_910591885.1 of Bombus terrestris. Lineage (NCBI taxonomy): Eukaryota > Metazoa > Arthropoda > Insecta > Hymenoptera > Apidae > Bombus > Bombus terrestris. The sequence goes on from NC_063273.1 coordinate 4,887,235, forward strand.
ACGGTAACGCGGCCGAAGGAAAGTGGGCTCGAACGAAGTACGTCACGTCCGGCATACAGTTTACCTTGAGAAGGATCGATCTCGAAGGAGTTAAGTGGCTGCCGGTTCTTCCAAGAAGTATACCCATCGACTCCAGAGTAGGAATCACGTTCATGGCCGACCGTGCTCCATCGCGGCCTCTGTCATCTTAATCCCCGGGATCCTTTTTACACGGCTTTCTCATTCGCGTCCTCTGTGTACCCGCCACCTTGTGGACTTTGCTGCCCAGACCAAGACCCGGGACCACCTTCTCTCTTATCCGCTTGAATTACGGCGAGGCACGTCCGCCCCTAGTGGATGTCCTGCTTCAGGCTGGACCTCGTCCAGCTTTCACGGAAAAGGAACCTCCGTCGTCAAATGGCCGAACCGTATTAAAACGAATCTGACCTACGTGATGTTGGATCTTATTCCAACGTTAGGAAATCATCACAGCTTCCTGCCGGATCGCTTTCGCAACTTTTATCGAATACCGCAGGATCGTCGAACGCGTCGCGTTGTCGTTCTCTTCGCTTACTAGAAATCTTCCTCCAACTCGATACGTTTCGCGCAATCTGCTGTCGGACAGACGTCGCATCTTCGCCGTTCGCTCTTATACGACGAGAACGCTTCGCTGCATCGGACATCGTCGCTATAATCGTATCTATATAGCGTTCATCGACGAGGCGTCACGTATGACAAAGATGGTGTCGCAATCAGGTAGAATCGATCGGTCAGTCGATAAAAGCTCGAAGGATAGATATTGTCCGTGAAGATGGCAGGCTGGCGGTGATCTTCGAGTAGACAATAAATGGTCAAGCGCTTTAGACACGTTTCCGTGAGCACGAACTATGGGGCCTTCCGATTGTACAGGCCAGCAAGGTTTCTCTTTATTCTTCGACCAAGGGGAAGGTCGATCGGCCCGATGCCGATCAACGAACAAAGCGTTTCTCCGTCGACTAAGCTCTTCCTTCTCCTTTTCTTCGTCGACAAGCGTATTCGTTGCTCCTTTTCCTTCTCTCCTTCGACAAGTATTCCTTCAGAAATACTCTCGCCGCGAACGTTTTCCAACGGACGGTACGCGCTAAGTAAATTGCATTTACGAAATTTTCTCGAAAGTATTTCGATTCGAACAAAATTCATGTTCGAAAGAGGTTTCGAGAATTATGTACGTGTTTCGGGATGCGTCGACTCGAACTACTTTATCGAGCGAAGCGTTCGTTTCGGGAATGTCTTCTGCCTGATTTCCATACCTTCTGTTTGCTCGTTTACTCGTCGGGGTAGACAAGGGCCACGGGAGCGTGCGCAAGTTCTACGACATTTCTTTAAAATTCGTCGAGTGAGAAGCGTTGATTAAGCGACATTCGTTTTTCTCCTTTTTGTCTGTCTTCCTTTGCGTCTCTTTTCCCTTGGTTCCGGGCTTGTTAAGGTGCGACCTGTGTATTCGCTACGAGGTAACGTCTCTCAAAGGACTCCTTGGACTTGGCCGGTTCTTCACGATAACGAAATCGTTGTCGAAGTCTCTGAGATCCTACGTCTTCTAGAATCACCGAACAAACCTAATTCTTTCTCCTCTCTTCTCTCAACCTCTTCGAATCTACAGTTTCCTCAACGAGGACTATACCAGTACGAAATTTCGACAAAGTTTGGTCAAAACGTTCGCCGAGTTCTAAAGCAAGTAATTTCATAATTGCCTATTCCCTTCGTACCTGTTCGTACGTCGTAATTCTCGCTTAGATCGTCAAAACGTACGCGACATTCGCGATATCTTGGATTCGTTCGCTCGTAGAACACAATTATTACGGTACTTTGGTATTCTTCTCGCAGTTTCTTTCTTACAGCTTCCTAGATACATCTTATCTCCCAGGCCTGAAACTAGCTTGAAACTCGAGTGCCGGTTGGGAGAGATAGCAGCGAATTGTTTGGTCCCCCGAGTGAACTAGGATGTGTATAACGGTGGTTAGAAGTTGCCAGGATGCTTCCAAAACGTCGAGGCGGGGGAAAGCAGCAATTTCTGCTTCGACGTACCACGAAGAGAGCGGCTCGAAGTTGCGACTCGAATTGTAAGTCGAAACCTGCTACGATGCTGTTGGTACTTTGAAACTTCGTCGCCCCGGAGTAGATTCAACTATCCAAATTTCCCCAACAAAGAAATAATCAACGATTATGAGCCCGGGACACGTACGGCTTCAACTTTGCCTCTCTACCAAATTCACCGTCATGGCCGCTAGTTTGCCACCGTACAATTCGCCGTCGAATTAGCTACGTTTCAAGCAAACGTTTATCACGTCTGGTTTACCGCTCGTTTTGCCGATATTAGCACGCTTCTCGAAAGACCGCAGCACTTTTTCGCGGTAGCGCGAGTTTTCTCGAGTTCTTTGAATTTTAACATTCGCGTAAATATGGTAATGTATGAAAAAACGAGCGACAAGATTCGACGAGATCGGCCCTGTTCTCTCGCCATGTTTCTTGTCCCTCGTTTCTACATCTTTAATCTGGCGTACCGCGTAGTTCGACGTCCAACCGTAAAACTCTCGTCGCCAGTTTCCGATTACGAGCGAGAAGACGTCCAATTTGTTTCTTCGTCTCGCCGCTCAAAGATATCGAACAACGAGGGGAAGTGTGTTACGGGAAGCCGTGTTAAGGAAATAGGGAAAGACAATCTGAACTTTCCAACTTCCCTCGAATTCCGGAGGTATCCTGGCGTGATTCGACCCGCGCCTTTCGCGATTACTCGTTATTCCTTGCGAACTTACAAATTGATCACGTAAGACTGGATCGAACAGTCCCAGGAATAATAAGCGACCGTTTTGCTTTCCGTTACGCGTCTTCTCGTAATTGGCAGAGTGAGCAGAGTCGGTCGAAGCAATCGGAATAACACGGCGAGCTTCCAATAATGATTTCGAACAATGACTCGAACCTGCAGAAAATTTACGCGCGATTTATCAGGTCACGAGAATGGGAAATTTATTTCTAGACAACAGGCAAATTGCCAAAATAGTATCGCTGCAGCTTCGTAAATAATCCTGCTGTGGATTCTCCTGTTCCACCTTTCCAATCGTTGTTCTGATTTCCAGGAATGACCGATCCGGGACGTCGAGCAACTAGCTAGAAGTAGAAACGAAGAAGAAGCGAACGAGACATCCGTGATCCGTTGGACGAGAACGATCCGAGCTCTGGAGCCAGGGAAAACCTTATTATGCGTTTCCCCGGAACTCCCCGCTTTGCACGGATCTTGTAAAGTGGCGAGGGTCGCGTCAACCGAATAACCAGACCATAAACCACCAGAGGCCAAGGCAGAAGGACGGGTCGAGCGGCAGGCCGACTGCTAGAACCCGTTTACGTCACCCGTAAACCGGCATCCTGTGGATTTCGACGAGCAAATACACTCGTGGCTATGGTGCCTCGTAAACTCAGTCAAGACGTGAGCTGACGCACCGCTTTCCTGACGTTTCTCCAAAGGTGAATGCTCCTTACTTCTCCTTCCTTTCTCCCTTTCCTTCTCCCTTTACTTTTATCCTTCTCGTTGCTGACAGCAGCCGTTTTTTCAATAACATCGATGTACAAACCTGGTCGACTCCTTTCGCCTTGCTTTCGCGTCGCATGTTTCTCAACAAGCAAAATTTTAGTTAACGAGAAACAAGTTGATTCAGTTGGAACGTTTCTACATGAACGTCCTACGAATAGAGCGAGGCAAACTATAGACTATCATTTCGCGCGGTAGAACACGAGCTACGGCCAGCTAATGACAGTTATTACCGATATGACAGTGATGTAGTAATGAAACCGCGATTGACGAATCTAATTGTAGTAATGCGTTTCATATTTTATCGAGTGCATGCGGTATCGCGTATGAAATTTTGATTTCCAATAGTTGCCAGTGCAATTCCACGTTGTCGACGTTTCATTTTATGCGAAACCAGGGTATATCGTATATCATTGAAACCTACCAGAGGGCAAGGTTAAACGAGTGTAAGTAATGCAACACGTTCGATTCGTACGATTTATCGATAAATTGATAAATTATTCATTCAGTTGCGTCATTACGTGTGTACGTGTATACACCGTTCCGATTTCCCGAAATACTCTTTTCGATAATGTCTCGCGTAAAACGAATTGTCTAGAAGGATCTTCATGTTTCAAAAGCGTATCTTTTTCCGCGAACCTTCTTCTATTTTCGAGGAATGTCCTAACTTTTCGTAGAATTGTTCGTAAGTGACGTCCGTAACAGTACACTAAATAAATTAACCTATAAGCTAGCTAGCTAATATAGAAGTAGCTATTTGAGGAAATTATCCGGGTTTCGTTTCCGTTGGGTCGTTTCTCAGCTTCTCGTTATTGATTTTACATGGAAAATGGTACTACCCATGCGAAACAGTTGGAATTTCTGTGAACTCTTTCACCGACGAAAATAACTCGAAAAAAGGCAGAGGAAAAGGAGCGGTAAGAGTCGAGAGAGGCGGATGGTGCTCGTTATTTCGTCCTTGCGAAGAATCTGCGAAGAACTCGAGCGACACGCGAAGTTGGTTAGCTCCGGTCCCGTTGTTATCAGCGAAAATTTTCTCCGGCGTGGCATGCTCGTCCCCGTTATGTTTCCCGACCTAAAGTCACGGTGTATCGCGTCGCAAACGACGAACGAGAAGACAACCAGTTCAGTTGAAATTTACAGCGGAGAAAGTGATACGAATTTCCAAGCACGGCCGGCCAGTTAAGTGCTTCAAAGCGGCTGCTAATTATCGCTGTAACGACACGGATTGTATCGCTATCGCGGATTCAATTCGACACCGTCGCCACGCTCTTCTGGTAAATTGATACGATCTTCCTTCATCGATCGGGAACTTCGATGTTTGCGCTCTCCACCGATGATTACATAATATAGAGTTCTGCCGAGCCACGAGGATCAAAGTTCGTTCTTACTTCTTCCTCTATCGACGTGATTAAGTGAAAATACTCGTGGCTCGTGCCAAGTAACTGTGGAATAGCGGCACGCCTTATCTCACGGTATACCCTTTTTAATTGCAATTACTTAACAAGCCAGGGGTAATTTAAGAATGTGTCGTAAAGCGAGATCGCAATGCGCCTCGAAGATTTGTTGTTGATTGTATTTAACGTTACAGTGCACGAGTTTGAATCGGAAGGAAACGAAAAACGCGAGCGCGATTAACGTCGCAGTCAGTAAAGTTCCTGCGACGTTATCCTAAGCTCGTTCGTTCTCGAGTTATTCGATCCTGGAATTAATTGGTAATTGGTTAATTGGTTAAAAGGTAGAAGCCGCGACGGGGGACAAGGTTTACGGGAGTTGCGAGATTCCATAAAATCGGGTTGCAGTTTTCATCGTGGCTGCGTCATGTAAAGTTCCGGCCGCTTAGGGAAGAACGAAACACAGACGGTATATTTACAGTAATAGTAGCGTGGCACGAGTTACTTCCGGACAGCAGTGGCGATGTAGTAGCCGGCGGGCATGGCGAGTATGGCAGGCATCGCGAGCACACACACGTTTCGCGTGTATGGCAGAGTTAAAGGCGGGCCTGCGACTACGAGAGGTGAAAGGGTTGGCAGAATCGAAAAGGAGTAAAAGAGCTGGAACGGTCGATTTAGAGGAAACACGCGTCCGGTGTCGCGTGCGGCCGCGGATATCTGATACGAGCGAAACGCGAGCGTAATTCTCTTCGACGCTGTCGCGTTATTTATAAATCGTCCTGAACTGCCGCCGGTTATTATCACCGGCCGTTACAATTTTTCACTGGCACTCCCTGCTCCAAACGTCCGCTTAACTAATTACTATTAATTTAACGGGCCGGGCGTTCGTGCCCCTCGTAATTTCCATGCCGCGACAGCTACTGTTCGTGGATTTCGATTCCAGTTTCGAGCCTGGTGGACCCGAGTCCGCTCGGATACGCGTCACCGACAAAAAACAGGAAAACAGGACAAAAAAAAAAAAAAAGGAAAATAGATAAGGCAAAGTGCATGCTCGTTAAACGCGCGCGATACGCGGACGAGCTGCTCTTTTGACGCAGCCTCGCCACTTTGTTCGCGCTAACCAGTCATTACGCTCTCTCTTGCCTGGCTCCGGTTGAGAAAAATGCGCGACACCGGATGCATCCGTCTTCCCTCCTGCCTTCTTCCTCTCATTCGACCACCATCGGATTATTACACGGCCGTTAAATCGTTGGTCAAGAGTTGTTTCGACGGATGAGTTTTAATATTCCCTGAATGTTTCCTCTGTTTCACCGATCCTTCTTTCTACAAAAAAAAAAAAAAAAAAGAAAGAAAGAAAGAGAGGTAACGCGTTCGCTTTTATTGCGGGCTATTCCGCAGGTAAATACCACCCTGAATCGAATCACGAGCGAGTATTTTTCGCTTCTCTCTTTCTTTTTTTCGTTCGTCTTTGAATTATGGGAGCAGCTGTGCGGCAGCGTTCTACCGCGTCGTGGATTAGCATTGATACAGTTACAATTCGAATTCGTTGGTAATCCATTCACTTTGGCAGTGTTCGCGACCCGAACGTTTCCCGCGATCGGCCGGTCATCTCCTTTTAAACGAAAGACAGTTATTTCCGGTATCTATCCAATTAAATTTCCCATACTACATCAGCCAGGAAAGGATGTCGTAAAGATAATTGAAAGACGAAATTAAAGGAAGGAAGCCGAATAAAATGGCGCGATTAGAGCGACGTATACGAAGTAATCCTGGCGAGCACGTAAAATCTGGTCATGACGTAAGCGGATTAAGGTATTAAGAGGTTGAAGTTAAGAAGCTACCGACTGATACGGCTCGTTCCGTCTTGTCAAATACCGCTTACCTTAATCATAGGATAGTCGACTCATTACTGACGTTTCGTGCCGGTACAGAGGATGACGACGACTGTCGAAAACGAAGGAACCACGTAGCCCGATAATAAGATTTCGCTTTGCGCTATCGAGCCAAACCGAGGCTCGAACAACAGCGAAACTACGAAACGCTGGCTGACGTTGACGTTCGTAGTGTAAACGAGAAATTGATTGATTAGGAAACTTTCTTATGCTAAGGAACGCTACCAATACTTGCGCTGGCGTTGGTCGCCTCAAAATCTCATTACGAGCCGGTGTCGAGTTTAGCCAAACAGACCTGCCAGCTGGCAAATTCGTTTCACGGTCTTTCGAAAGATCGACGACAAAACGAAAGGTTAGCGGGTAGTTTAAGGGTTAATTAAGTTGTAGGAGAGATCTATCTTTCCTATTAGAACGCGAACGGGAACGTTTTAGCGAGAGTAGCGTGGAGACGGTGCTCGGACAGAATCGTCACCGATCGTCCTAAGAAACACAAGGTGGTTTCTTTGAAGCAGAGCGATAACCCTCGGGAATAATATCAGATTCTCTCCACGCAACTGCACCGGCTACTTTACGACGTTTCGCCGAGCAGCTTTTTAACGGCAGCCTAATTCGTTTCCGCGTTGCACTTTCGCAGCCATTGTATTTCTTGTTTGCGACGAGCACGTGGTTTTCCGTGGAAAAAAGTTTCGAAGAAAGTGGCGTTTCACGAGCTCGCGCCAGCCTTTATTTCCTCGTGCTCTTAGCTCTCGAGTGCGAGTAATCCTCCCCTATCTGCTGGCCCTGTGCCTCGTCTTACCTTGCCTTCGTTTCGTGCTTTCTCCTCGCTCCCTGTCTCCATTTGCGTTGTTCGTTCGGTCTCTGACGCGTGACTCCGCACTCGTTTCCTTCGCGATCCTTTTTCAATTTCTTCTCGTACTCGCGTACAGAAAGGCGCGATCGAATTTACGCGCAACACGTACATTCGACGATTGTTTCCCCGAGCTTTTCTCCTCTCTCGGTTGGCTCTCTCGATCTCTTCGACTCGGCAGTGCCTGCGCCGTTTCTTTCACTGTTTTCAGCTCGTCGCGTTCCTTTATTCCGCCTCGGTCACATTTTCTCCCGTCCTCTTTACCCGTGCATTTTCTTGCATAGTCGGTGAACCGGGTCGAATACATACTTATGCGACGCGCGTGTTACATGCACGCGGTCTGTGATACCTTTTTAAATATATTATGTATGTGTGTACGTGGCTTTCAGGTGGAAACAGGCGAGACTACGCTACACACCAGACCACACCGAATCACACAGCGCCAGGGAAAATACAGTTTCGCGCCGGTTGCTACGGTATTCTTCGGTTGTATTTAACTTAAATATCACGAACCCAGTGAATACGTTGAAACTCGCGCGACCCAGCTTTCAAATACTAATTCAAACGATCGCGATTCGACGCGGCTTTCCCCATTCATCCGGCAGAGCTGCGATATTTTTGCCTGCGATAGGGAGAGCAAGGGTGGTGGCGTGTCGCGTCGTTTTGCAGTTTGGATCCCGGCAGATTTATCAGCCGCGTCGCGCGACAAAGTATTTGCATACATTTCAAGTAATTACTGGCTGTATTTCAAAAAATTACGCTCGCTCGTTGATGGATAGAACTGTTGTCGCGCGGCGCTGTTTCAGAAAGTTTTTTTCGGGCCGCAGCACGGCCACCAACTTCGCACTGTCGCTACCTTTCCCCGGGGAAACGACCATTTCGCGTTCCTGCTACAGTGTCGCGTGGTTATTTGACGAGAGAAAAGCGCGCGCGATCGCCACATAAAAATCTGGATGAATAAAAATTCGCCTGAAATCATTATCGGCCGTTACCATTAATAATCACGAGGCTCGTAACAACATCCCACGGGATTTAGATCTATCGGTGAGTTTCACTACGCGTTCCTCTTTTTCCTCTCTCCCCCTCCTCCTCCTCTCTCTCTCTCTCTCTCTCTCCTCTCGACGTTTCGTTGCCACGGTGATGCAACCTCGTTTAATTGCGAAACATTTCCGCCACAACACGAGCAGATGAATCAACGGCTCGTGGTCTCTATTTCTGTTTAATTACAAAATATTCGCGATATCAACTCTCGTCTCTGGCCGTTCTTTGAAAAAGTCGCGATCCTGCTATTATGTTAGTTTCTTTGTCCGGAAACCCGCGAAACCATATTTTCTCACGCAGTCCCATGGAAGATGTCGCGAACCGAATTCACTGGAAGAGAGGCGATTCACGGCGAACCTTTCTCGCTCGTAACTATGTCCATGTCGTTATCCACCGAACTTTGTTGGATTTCAATGGCTCGTGGCATCGTTAGCTTTCCAGATTCGTTTAATTTCAGGCGGTCGATCGCGTTGCTCCGTGTCGACCCGATCTAAAACTGATTTAGGCGCCACGCTAGGCGCTTCTGACAGGTGAAACTGGTTGAAGCAGCGCGAAAATTTTAGTTTAAGAACGTAGCAGCTAGGGAAAGCTCGAGAAAGTGTGAAGCATTAGCTGGAAGGAAGGTTACATCGCTGAAAGTAGCGTTTCGCGTGAACGCGGCGATTAAAGAAGAACGAGGTTTATTCGCGCCTCTCGATTTACGAGCGACCGATAACGAACAGCCATTTTGTGGACTAAGTTGCTTCGTTAGCGGCTCGTTCGGTGGCTGTTGAAAAGTACGTGGAAAGCGATCGCACGTCCGACAAACTTACAGGCGAAAAAATAAAACTGCGATCGCGATATCGGCTTGCGAACTTTGATCGGATGCTCGCCATCGTCATCGTTTAACATGTCCGCGGCAGTTCTTCGACGAACTTTGCCGAGCGTTAAGCTGAAACTCCATTAGTACGAAACGGCCGTAAAACGACGTGCTGTTCTCTTTGCACGTGCGCAAGCTTTGCCGTGGGTTTTGCCGTTAAACAATACTCGAAAGATGAGAGGAGAAGTGGGAAATACGAAAAAAGCAGACAGAAAAAAAAAACAAAAAATCGAGAAAAATAGCGGATGGTGAAAATACATAGGAGTTGAAGTGGATCGGAATTTGCAACTGTTTTCGAAGACTGCCAGGCGATTCGTAAATCAGAAATCGATAGCTCTTTCCTCGACGGTATCAATTTATTCGATTTCCCTCGGCCAGTTCCCATTTGCCATCGATTTAGCGAGCCGGCTCTCCGATCGGTCCGACTTATTTAACACCACACCCGTGCTGAATTTCCGGATCGCTTGGATTCCAATCGTTCCAATTAAAAATTCAAAGCGAATCGAATTCCACGAGGTAGGCAGTTTCGAATGGCGATTCGGACGATGTTCGGTGTGGTGCGGCGCCTCGTTTCTATTCTCGTTTCATTTGCAAGCATAGCGTTTCGATCTTCGAATGCCGAGAGACGAGAGGAGGAAGAGGAGGAGGAGGAGGGGCGGTTGGTCAACGAGCTATCGTTGATCGTAACTCGCAGCGAGGCATCGTAGGACACGGGATCGGAAATATCGGTGTACGATATACACGCACCACGTCGATCTTCGCAGTTCACGGTACGACGTTACAATCGGCGGTACGCCAATGACCAACAAGTTTCTGATTGACGAGCCGCGACGTTTTCGAAAAGCGACCAGCTCCGAATCCTACGCGGGAATAGACAACTGCGGCGTTCCGCTAACAGGTGCTCCAGTTTGTAGGGACCGATTTAACCGGAAGCACGACAACGTTTCTGCATGCCAGCAACACCGCTCTACGAGCCATTGCGCGTTTGTTACACGTACAGCAGCCTCGTTTCTGCCCGATGCAACCGCTCCGTTATTACTCTCTTGTCGGTAGACCGGTCGTTTATTGTTATTCGGCACAGAAATTTGGACAACAGTCGGTCAACATCCCAAAGGAAAGCAGATTTCAGTTTATCGGTAACTGGGATTCTTGAGAACGATAACGCGAGGTTTGCCAGCGTGTACGATTCGCCGATCGTTCGGCAAGCATCGTAATTGAAATATTCAGGGCGAAATCGTGACCGACGAGAAGCTCCGCTGATCGTTAGATAAACGGAGTTGTTTTATTGGAGAAACAGAAACGCGGCGTAAATCGGAGTAAATTCGTTCCGCTTTCCGGTGGCAAAATACCGAGTATCTCTGAATGGTTTTCCCCTTTGCCACCTATTTCACATTTTTGTTGGGAACATACGTAGGTATAAATAAACGAGCACGCTTTGATCGCGAACGATTGCAGGAAACCGAGCCAATCGGAATATCGGATGACAAGCATACCGCGGACACGGTGCAAACTCGCACGGTTGGATACGTTATGGATCGCAGAGGTTATTGCACGTTGTTCGAGAGTAAAGGGGCTGGCAGAGAGGGTGTGCTGTACAATTCGTAGGATAGTTAAGGGCACTGACGTAACTACTGCAGCTAATGAGGCATAAACAACCGGGGTGCTAGCTACTCGGCCCCGCGTCCTAACCACCATCCGAAAACCCCTACCTCTCCGTTTTACCTAACCAACTATCCCCGTCCATTTTAGTGGCCGTCTATAGTTTAGTCACTGTTCTCGTAAACTAATAATATCGGTGCGGCAGTACGGTCCTTTCGTGCGGCCAGCCTCGAATTTATCGTTTCCAACCACGTAGACTCTGCTGGTTTACATACTGACAGATCTTTCGGTCGGATCATTCCGTCGAAACACTCCTTCTCAACTCTTTCCACTTTTAACCGACTAACCGTGAGTCGGACCGGTTCACGGAACACCGCTTATTCTTCGTTTTCTCGTTAAAGCACAGCTACGTCTTCCCCTGACCCCTTTAGCGAACGCTCTAACTTCCGGCAATACTTTTAGACCCTGGAATGGAAAGGTGTTCGATAACTGAATTATTCATAAGTCCCGGGTGGCGCGTTACGGCTTTTATTTAATTCGGAACAACTTAGATGCGTTTCGAACGCTTTCCAGCTATGTCACGGTATCGTTTGCCAGCAACCGCGATTCTTCACGAGGTATTGCAATGCCCAATGCGTATTTCAACTTGAACCGTAAAATCGGCCGTTTCTTCCTCTCTTTGTTTCTTGCCCGTTTCAACGAATCGCGATCTGCCTGGAATTCTAATCGCATGCGACACGCAACAAGTTCGCGTGAATGAACGGTCAGCGGCGAGCTTTCGCCGATTCGTGCGCCGTTGATAATTCAAAGGGAATACGCCTAGGGGAAAAGACGATGTCGAGATGCAAATTAATATTTATACAAAGTTGCTAATCGCATCGTGCGCGTCACGATTTTACCGCCAGTGTACGAAGCACGGACTAGGCGTTGACTCGCACTACTGGCGCCCCATCTGGTCGCCCTGCCATAAAACAGGTCGAACAGGGGGTTGCGAACGCGGCGCGTATATAAACGAACGAAAGATAAATTTGTTCGCCCGGTGACGTTCCTTTCGGCAATTAAGAGGCGAGCCAGACAAATTGCCGACCTGTCGTAAAACGTCCTCCCGAATTTTCTCGAAAGCCGCCGGTGCTTCGTGGAGCAGACACGACCAGCGTACCGATTCTCATACCAACTACGGACGACTTTTCCAACGACGACGACGACGACGACGGGCGCCATTCGTTGAAAGAGATCTCTTGAAGGACTTTTACTTCTTCCCGGCTAGAGGAGCGTCGACTAACCCGATAAGCTCTCTTCGTCCACGTAGCGATAATTACGTAACATCAGCGAGCTATTCGAGCTCTGTTTACTCCGAGGAAAACGCGGGAAAGTGGGGACAACTGGAAGACCGAGGTGGGTCACGGAGGAAGGAGGGAACTGCCCCGAAAAAAGAAAAAGAGCTAGCCAGATAGTGAGCGAGAGAGGGAGAAGGAGAGAGAGAGGGGGGGAGGGGGAGAAGGGAGAGAAAGAGGGAAGGACCGGTGTAATTCTAACGGGTTTAAGAGAGTCGTTTTTAAAGCTCGTCGACCGAGAGAATCGGTGGGTGTAGAGAAAGACGGAACAGAGACAAAAAATAGGGAAACGGAAGAAAAAGGAAAAGAAAAGGGAACGCGAGTGCAAAGAAAAGAGAAGAGAAGCGAAGTAGGAGAGGCGGGAGCATCGGAGCGAGAAAGGCAGCTCGTTGCGAAAGGATGAAATGTGGAATACGAGAGAAAGAGAATGGACCATCTATGGAACTGCAGGGAACATCAGGCGGACGTACTTCTTTGCGTTTCAAAATAATTTCGTTAAACGCCCTTGGGGGAAACGTTTCCGTTGTTTAAGCGTACAACGGTTCGTTTCGTCGTTGAAAACGCTTCGTGGCTATGCTCATGCGTCACCGACAAAGGCGATACGTATTTTGGAGAATGATTCCGGAACGTTGCCTTGGTGCTGCGCTGCACCAAGGAATTTATCGACGTTTACATGTTCGTTAACCCGAAAACCTCCTTTTCCTTTTCCAATATACGTACATCCTTTCGAGCCCCTGAGAACCGGTTTACCGATCGACCGTTTTATAATTTGCATCGGCTAATCCTAGTTCAACGACCATCTTTCGAATCTAAATTCTTCTTTCGCACGGAACGGTTTCTTTTATACGCCAGTTCGAGCAGGGTAAAGCCGTTCGTAATTGCTCGTTTCGAGTTCCGAACGCAGAAACGACGTCCGATCTGTGTCAGCCGAAGTTACACAATACCACGTTTAACCAGAGAAACGGAAAATAAAGAAAAACGAGACGAGTGGAACCGGTGGTAATAGGAAGGGGAACGAGTAATCGAAGAAACCAGAAGAGTCTGAGTTTCCAACGAAATCCGAGCCAAGTCGACAGCTGTTTCTTTCGGCGCTTGCTAGACGGAAAGTCGATTTCGGTTATTTAGCCAATTACTATGCGATAATAAGTTCTAAGACGACGTTTTTTCCCCACATGTTCGCGTCGAGCAATTCGTTACCGAAAATTAATCTATCGAACGACCGACGAACCATTCCTCGTCGATGCTTTAACGCTTTCGTTAGCTTCATCTCGATGCTGTATTTCACACTCTGATCGGATAACTCGGTCAATAATAATCTCCGTAGAATTTCATTAGTCGTCACTGAGCGTTTTCCACGTTCTCGACGTTCGTGTATTCCAAACGGAAATCGGCGATATTCCACGTCGTCGAATCGTGTAAATCGCTTCTTCACTCGTTTTCCGTCCTCCAAGCCATTTGGATTTCCAACGATCAAACGTCCATGCCACGAATAATATCGATCACACTGTCGACTACATACCTTTGCGTTACTATCACCGTGATGTGTAAACTATTAATGTGTAATTTTTCGCCGCTACGATCGTTACTTTTGCAATTTTAATCGGTGGCTGCTCTCCTATATTTGTCATCGCAACAATATGTTCGATACGTGGACTGCAGGCTCTCTAAGACTCCAGCTCGCTAAGCTTTATTTTATTAGCAGATGCCGGGCGAAAAATCATTTTTCTTTTCTTCCCTCTCTCTCTTCCGCCTTCTCTTAATTCCCTTCTTTTTCCTTTCCTACCTACGCTGTGATACAAAATCTGAGGCTATCTAATGGAATTTTATTTCAGGACAATCGATAAAAAAATATAGATTTCCGCTTCGAACACCTTTATACCGCGCAGCTTTCCAACGCCTTTTTTTCGCCAAGAGATCGTCGCGATAACCCATTTATTCGCAGCGTCACGCAAAACTCGAAGCAATCGTCGTTTAATTGCCTCGTTATGTCGGTTATCGCGATCCGCGCCAGCCACTATATTAGTCCCTTCAATCTTGTTTGCTCGACAGGTTTCATTCTACGCGTTTTATCTTGTTCGAACCGGAATCTAAATGGGCGCGAGAGAACACGAGGAACAACAAAACGGCCACGCTCGTGAAAGCCGCGCCCAACGTATTTTCCTTCGTCCTCCTTGTCTTCGAAACGGCGGGAAACGTGCCAGGGAAAAACGCTACGTGCGCGCCAACTCAAAGGAAATCAAAGATACCTCGCTCTCGGATGTTGCTTACGAGATCGTCGATTTTACTGCCATCGTATTGTTTCGAAAAGCATTCGAAGGATCGTTCGAACGGTAATCGGTTGCGTATTGGTTGAAGAAGCGTGTACCTTCGCATTGCACTGTGTGTAATGGGAATTTTTCATTATCGTTAATTAATACCAACGTTGTCGCAGAGAAGCGTACGACAATGATTAAAGTTTCCTCGAGGGACGAAGGAAAACTCGGCGCGATGTTTTCGTTGCAGTGGTCCGGCACGATGGTTGGACAGCCATGGAAGGGAAGGTCGTGGAAGGACAACTAGGAAGGGCCGATTCGAAGTTACTTGCTGTTTCCGACAACACCGTGTAAACGGTCTCTTCGTCGTTTACATAAACCGACTCGATCGAAAAGCGTTTTCCTCGCGAACGTCGATCTCTGAATGCTCGTCGACGAACTGTTCCGCTACTTCTTGCTGCTGGCCTCCCTCCGGTAATACGGCTGCTTTTACACGTTTCGAGACTGAACGAGCCCGGATTCAATGTGTACGTGTAACGTTGGCGCGCTTTTCGTTCGATGAAAGTTTCTCGAAGCTCTGCCGTACACAAAGAAAAACCAGCACTACTTTCCACCTAGCCGTTCAACGAAATTAATTATGCTGCTGCATTAAATATACGTGGAATATTAACGAGCGCGCAGCTCGGCTCCAAACACCCGTTTAATGTCTTGCTTGCGTTGCAACAGTTGCAGACACCGGCGTTTAGAATTACGTTCTCGCGTGGGAGGATTGTTTAAAGTAACCGGACACGAAATGTGAAAAATTGGAACGACGATCGCAAGCATCGATTCCATTATTCGGTGTATTTAGTTTAGCTGTGTCCCACTAGCAACATAAAACGGCGCATCGAACCGTGCCGCGCCGCGTTGGCTACAGATAGAGGAATGTGTGATTCAATAAATGAGTTGGGACGCGCGTTCCTAGTGATTAGGAATCAATTAACTCACGTTGATAATTCACGTTGAATAGCCGGAACGCAGTTACTTTTAATCGATGCACGCCATTCTGTATCGTATCGGGGCGATAAGCACCGGCTATTTCGCCAGCTGTATCTCTGTTCCGATTGTTTCCCCGTTTCCAGATGGAACACCGATAGCCGCCGAACGTTGATCATTCCTGCATTTTCAACCGTACACTCGCTATTTCGACCTTCTATTTCTCCGGAACGTATCGAAAATTTTACCGGCTAAAACGTTATTTGTATTATCCTGCAACGTACAATGCGATTCGCAAATGCTTACTCATTGCCGATGAGAAACTCGAGCGCGGTGAAGAGCGCTCCAGGGACAGATATTGATAAGAATAACGAACGTCTGCGTAGCGCATCTGTTGAACTAAACAAAGGCAGAAACAAATGTGAAATTAAAAATTTTGGCGGGCTTAAGAAAAAAAAGTGTTTTTTAAAGAAAATAAACTTTAAGGTGCTATAACAATTATTTAAATAAACTTTTTTCTGTTTGGTTCACCCAGAAGAGAAATATATAATATTTTAATCCTTTTTTGGGTTTTTGTTTCAGTCAAAAATCACGAGGTGAACTTTAAAAAAAAATTTTTTTGTCTTCGTTAAATATATATAAAACCATATCTCAAAATTCAATAACTTCATCTCTTTCTTTCCCTTCTAAAAAAATCACAGAAAAACGCTGTTCTAGAATATCATAATTCAGGACACCCCTTTAATTCAGCTTATTTTTTCCCATGTTAGTTCGGGCAAACGATCTATGTTATTACTATTATATTATTAGCTTGGCTGATTTCTCGTTTATTATTCTCCTTTATTATCTATTAGTCCGTTGTTCGCGTACAATCTCACGATTCCTTTCCTTCCTTCATAAGTACGTTTACAGATACCTGAGTTGGCAGGGAACGTTGCACCAATATTTTCAGTAGTATCACTAGACGTCCGAGCCAACGGAATGGAAGAGCAAAGAGAAGAAAGGAAAACCATGGTTAGATGTAAAAGGGCACTCGCAGTGACTCGTGTTCCGGGCTGAATGGTCAAAGAACAAGCATCGAATGGAAGACGCGTGAAAGACGCGGATTCTTTTTTCCAATTCGCAGCTATGTGCTTAGAATTCTCGGAAACAACGTCGAGGTCGCGAAACGAACACGGACACGGATTTACGAAGTTTATTCTCGATTCTGAAATGGAACGCGGTCGAGACTATTTAGGCAAGATAAAATTGACGATGAACGACGAATCGCGTTTCAAAAGCGGTAGTTAGGACGTTAAATATTTCTAGGAAAGTTGCACCGTGGCACGGCGATGTCGACGAACGATGAATTGAAAATTGCAAGTTTTAGGAAGCCGCGCGGCAACCATCCTCTGAACTGTCCGCCCATGAATGCGAGGAAATTGGAGAGTGATTCTCAACGTCCGAGGAATCTGTTCCCTTTTCGTCGACCTTCTCGAATCTTTCCACGTTTTCGCTTCTTCCGGCCCGATCGCATCTTTCCCCGAGCATTATATCGCGCGCTTTCTCTTCCTTCCTTTTCTCGTTACGAGTAACGATCACGATATTGCCGTAGAGAAATAATTATCGTCGAAGCAATCGCTGTATGGTTGTTCCAAAGGTTGCATATATATATATAATAGGATGCGATGTAATGATAGAACCCTCTGATGGTGCATGCTCATTGACAGCGCCGGTTGACGTGCATCGACGACGACTCGTGCAGATTTAACGAGACTTTTAAGGTATTGAGAGGATTCGGAAATACAAATAGTTTACTTTATTTCACACACAACAGCTATACATATATATTACACTCTGAAGACCTCGATATTCTTTTTACACGCTTGTTGTCAACCGACTCCACCAGATTCTCCTAACGGCTTCCAATCGCCTTTTGTCTCAACTCAGACCTGGACGCCCTCTGACGCTTACACACACATTCACATGTACAGTGTAAATGTATCATCTACCTAACAGAGACAGCTGCTGCCACAATGAAAGAAAACTTGTTTGATCCGCTCTTCTTTATATACACGCGTTTTCGAAACACGTCGGCGAAGGGTGTCGCGAGATTTTCAATTTAGACGTGCCATCGAGTCCCCATAATACTCGATGCAGCATCTTCGCCACGCTGGTTGCGTTCGAGCGACATTTTCTTTGTCTGTGCTACACCATCGTAGATGGTCGGAACATTGAGTTGGAAGATCTTTCTTTGTCGAAGCAGTTCGCCCATTTGGGTAGAGCGAGTAAGTAAATTCCGATCTTGGGAATAGTTGCGCGACACCGCTAATAACTATTGTTAGAGCCGAAGTGCAACAAATGGACGTTAAGCGTCGTCGCGCGAAATATCCGTTATGCCTGCTGCTGCAGATTGTCCATTACGAAAGGTAGTTACGAAAATTACCAGACTCGATCCATGCACTCGATGATCGGAGTTTCTGTTTTCGGGAAGACACGAGGGTTTCTCGAGCCCTCGACTCGTTTCGACGATTTGATCGAGAATCACCAATCAGTAGACGCTTTTCGAGATAAAAAGATGTCTGAGGATGCGATCAGAATGAAAATGTCTCTTTGAGGATCGTCGAAGGAGACTCGTTCAAACATAAATCTCGTTTCCGTTGGTTGTTATTCGAAGCAAGCGTAACGGGCGATGCCGTCATTAAATGATACTGCGGCAATCAAAACGAAGAACCTTCGAAAGACGATGGAATGGAGATTTTCTTTGAAGCATCTTGCAATCGTGTTCCCATAACTACGCGGCACTGAATCCGAATAATAGCGGAGACAGAGAACGAGACGGCGAATTCACCGAGCGCGGCGTATTCGAGAGCGAAAAGAGAAAGAAGAGGAGAAAGATGAAGAAGTGGAAAGTTGGTGTGTCGCGAAGAATGCGACCAATAATCGTGCCAGTGGCAGTGATCGTAACGGTAACAAGCCGGATTCGGTTCCGTTTTGTCGCACGCGCGTAACATTATTATAAAAGTCTGGTTCGTAAAGGCGGAACAATCGAATGTTTCGTGGAAAATAAACGACGCACGCGTCCCAGAGATTTCGTTGAAAAAATTACTCCGACGTTGTACGACACAGCCGCAAAGAAGAAGTTATCGTTGCTTCGTGAAAAGATAAGGATAACGACGAATTTACTACTTTTCTACGATATTTCTGCTCCTTTAATTTCGGCTACGCGCCAATTTAGAAAGAGGCCGGTCGTTTCCGTTTTTAACGAACGGACTATGTTCACACGGGCTGGTCGTCGAAACCAGCGAACGATAGCAAGTCTCGTTAATCGCGCCGTATGGTTGTCCTATCTACCTTCCCGTCGATATCGACTTTTCGCGCAATTCCTCGTTTCCGCTCCGGAATCCGGACTTCCACTCGAACGAGTTGTTCAACCTAGGAAATTGCTCGTTGAGGTCGGGTCAGCTGCGTCTCTGGCTACAAAGAAGGATGTCACAGCGAAGAAATTTCTCGTCTGGGACACTTAACTTTTTGTTTCTCGATGTCCAATTGTAAAAAGGATCGAAAGACGAGGCGATTCGGTGTCGAGAGCCGCACGGCCAAGATACAGCAATCGTCAGGAAGAAAGTTTTCCTCGCTAACCTCGTCGCTCGCGGTATCATTTTCCGTAGATCGCCTTCAATTTCAGGCTATGAGGCGTCTTTCGCTTTCGGTCTATTACCTCCCTCTGCATCGCCCACCCCCTCCCTGCCCTAGCCATGATCGTTGTCTTTATAGAAACGAACAAAAACTAAGGATTCGTCTGTCCAGCTCGCTTTCATTTCACGCATCATAATCTTTAATTAAAGCGGGTGTTCTACTGCATATAATACGAGATCGTTAAACGACGAACCCGCGAGCAGACGGTTCTCGCTTTTACCGCGTTCTTACCAATTTAAACGCTGCTCACCAGACCACTCTCTTTCTTTCTCTCTATTCGCCGTTTCTCCGCAAGACGGTCCGCATCGTTTCGGAAAAATTTCGCCAAGCACTTGAGATCGAGGTTCCGAAAAATTGAATTCCAAACGAGCTGCCCAGTTCCTTTTTTCTTTTTTCCCTTCCCTTTTTTGCGAGAGGAATACGAAGAAAAACGCGATAGAAAATTTCCCTCGTATTCGATTTTGCGCAGACTTAATCGTTGGACGATCGCGGACCAACGATCACGGTCACGATAAGCGAGTCGGAGCGCATTTCCTCGGTGACACGGCTCCATTAGCCACTGTCGGTGCGAGCAACGAACGCGCAGCTCGTTACACCTCTGGTCACGCGACACGATGCGCTCTTGGGACCCGTGGGAACGTGGCCTTTTCCGCGACCGTCGAGAAAACGAGCAACTTCGCGAGCAGCCAATCTACTGCGGTCGAGAGGGTAGCAAGACCCTTAAAGAAACGTGTCCAATCGGAGTGAAGCGTGGTAATGGAGAAGCAACGATGGAACGGGGAGCGGGGACGGATCTCGGGCTTTTATTATGTCCATGGCGAAGTCACGCGAGCAGCATGTCCGCGAAATATATCGTGCAGCTTCGACAATAGCGGGAAAGGACAGTCTCTGCGCTTCTAGTCGTCTCTTCGTGAAGATACCGAGGGCTACGATATAAAAGGTTTTATTATGCCGTGGTACGAGCCGCGCGACGAAGTGACCAAGAGCGAAAATAAAACTCGCGTTACGTTTATTGTTCGACAGTCGCTGCGTTCGATCTAAGAATAAAGATGGAAGTATGGTATTCCCTAGGGCAAACGCGGACAAGCGACGCACAGATGCGTTTACGTTGTTAAATATTCCTTGGCGCGTTTCGCATGTTGGTCTCTGGGCGAAGGATCGAGCTTGAAAAAGCGCAACTCTCGCACCTGTTTTCTCCGATATCGAACACCGTTAATTTCTTCAAACCGTACGATTCACTATGCAATACGGTAGACTGACCGATAAAGGTGATCGATTCCATAACGTTTTTCGCATCAGACAACCGATCGAACTGCCGTTCTTCTTCGACTCGTAAATAAATTACGTTCACGTGACATTTGCCGACTGCGCGTCGCTTCTGGCGTTTCCGTGCCTTCATGTCGATGAATTCCTAACATAAAAGGGTTCTCCTTAGATAAGCGTGTAGTCGTATGCGGTCATTCAAAGAGCTTTTCCACGAACACGGAGAGAATGAGGAAGAAGGGAGGATGGGGTAGAACAGAAGAGAGGAGCAGCAGGCGCGAATGAAAGAAAAACGGAAGACCGGTTGAAAGGAGAGAGGGAAAGATATGGACCGAGGGAAAGTCGGTCAACCTACTCTTGCACGTGTCACGAGATGTTCCTTCTTTTGATCGATCAAGCGGTAAGAGAAGTTTTTTGTCGACTCTCAAGGACGTGCGATTATTCCGCGACTTTCGTAAATGTCAGCGACGAAGGCAACGACGAGCCGGAACTTACGAATCGAAAAGAGAACTTTCGTTACAGAACGCGAAAATGGTTGGCCTTTATACGCGATTATTTTACGCGGTCGTTGCTTTATTCGTACGATATAAAGGCCAGGCGAGGGTGTAGCTGTCATGCGAGACGAGTATTTCTAAATGCACGAAAGGTTTTGTTTTCGTGGAAAGCGGCGCACAACAGCGGTACACTCGTTCGCGAAAGAAACGCTACGTTTCAATAAAATTTCACGAGTACTCGCACGCGAACGCGAGAAACCTGAAAACAACAAAGAGCGCTCGACGAGGGTCGTTAACGACAGTAGTAAAAGCAAGGGCAAGTCGGACAATCGGAAGGAAGTATCCATGGCCCACTCTAAAACCGGTTATTTATTGCGATGCGGTCGGAACGAGCGCGATGCATACGCGGTACAACGAGATGCTTCGGGATGATCGGTCATTTCCGCTGGCAGGTGTCTTTTTATCTGGAACGTTTACGCGTCCGGATTATGGTCGGTCGAAATTGGACTGCGCACGAATCCCACGCATACTTTCGATCGACCGCTTTAAATCTTTTACGCTAATCTGATCTAGGCTACGATTTTTCCGCGCGCGCGATTTCGGTCGACCACGCGGAAAGGAAACCAGGAATCGTCGCTCGTTTCTTCCTCCTTGCTCCGGGATATGGTTCGTCTAACTGCATCGATCGAATCGAATAGGATACATTAGAGAATTGCAAGCATTCGTCCGCCGGAAATTTAAACGTTCCAACGAACCTTCCCAACGTTTCAGCTTTATCTTAATTCCGTTTCGAAAAATAGGAATCGATTCGCAGTGGAAGGACCTTTCGTGCTCTTCGTTCGTCCTTTTTCGATCGTCGACCGGATCGATCGACCACTTTGCCTTCTATTCTCGTCGGGTATTTCCTAACGCTTGTATTTTTCACTTATCCCAGACAACTCAGTTCGTCTGATAATAAAGTCGCGATCAGAGGCGTTAAACAGTATCTCATCGATTCTTTCTCACTGGCTCGCGATTTAGCTAACGCTGACGTTCATAACGTGGCCACCGGCTCGTGGAAATTCCTTGGAAAGTTTGGTCGAGCATGAGCGTGGACAAAATCGCGTGTTAAGAAACGATACGTCTCACCTGACCGGGGTCAATTTTCTCCGAGACTCGTATCGATACGTGGTTTCCTCGTTGTCGGTGCCACGTTCGCGATGCCAGTACGATCAATCCTCCTTCATAGCTCGGACACGCGTAGTTCTTCCTAACCTTGAGATCGGACTACCAATCCTTCTGTCTCCTCCCTTTCGTTGGCTACGAAAATTCATTTACGAAGGTGGCGGCAACGAATAGCAAAAGTTCGCGACGACGGACAGGAAAAGGCAGCGAAGGTCGTCGCGGACCTCCCGATGTATTTACTCGATTCCCCTCTGTCTTGTACGCAATTATTGGGCCGTTCTCGGATCCGCGTAGTATCGGTTTCATAAATATTTGATCGGGAAAGGGTTCGGTGGGGAAGTTTCTTCGAGTTCTTGGTTTGCTGGTGGAGACGATATAGAGTGAAAGAGTATCGTGGTCGCTGGCGTGCACGAACACAGTAAATACTCGGCCGGGTGCAAAAGCGAGTGTGCGTCGTAGTCCGTTGCGTCTCGTAGCCCCTTAAATAAAGCGATAAATTTCTGCGTCGGCAGAGGGGAGTGCACGTAGCTCGTCCCCTCTGCCTTTAAGTAAAATCTTCGTCCAACCGGTAGGCAAGATTTATAGAACGTTTAAATCGGTAAATAGTTTCGCAGCAAGCAATCTATTACCACGTTCCGCCTTCACGGAGAAGAGACCTAGTCAAATGAAGCGGAATCTCGCCACTGGTTGATACACCGCTGAAATTGTTTCGCTCATTAGAGGGGTCGGTTTCCCGTTGCTGCCGAGTAATTTCGAGACGGTCGAACGTGGTGAACAGGCTATTCCGTGCGTCGCGCAAAAATCGGCGAAAAAAAAATGTCAGCTCCCATTAGCAGGCGAGCATGTACCTAGGGCAGGTCGGTGAATTTTCGCGGCGTCCTCGCGCGCTAATTATTCGATCCGTGCGACTCTTTGGCGCTGACTCGGAATTAGACCAATTGGAAATTCGAGCCTGTTTCAAAGTGGCCGACGTTAAGCTTTAACGAGGTACCGGGCCAGCTGGTCGTTTACAAATACGAAGGGCTTTATTTCGTGCTGTCATGTACCGTGCGCGGCACGCAGCGTGCAGGGATTCCTGTAAGATTAATGTTTCGGAAGATGTACAACCGTGTTTTCAAAGGATGATAACTCATAGGAGAGGGCGAGGGCGGAGTTGGCGTGCAACCTGCTACTAAATTGTTCTCGCGGTGGAAAAGTGGATATGTCAACCTTCTCGTTAACCGCTAATAGCCTTTAAATAAAGCGGTAAATCATACGCGTTCCTGGCCAAATTTCGCTCGCCGTGTCTTCCTTTCCAGTTTCGGCTGCCTCTTCTTCGGTCGTAGATCGCCCATAAATCCGCCAACCGACATCTCCAGAAATCTATGTTGCCTCTTTACGCTAAAGCTCAAACTGTCGAATATTTCCGACTATAATCAAAGTTTCCCGGGTATCGACCTGCTATGCCCGCAATGAATTGTGCTGAATTACCACGCGGATACCTACTCGTCGTTTAAAAGGTATCGAGGTAACCAACAGATTCCTCGGATTCGTCCGATCGATACGTCTTTCGGTATCGTGTCGCGTCTTGCAATCTTTCGGAAGGTTCCTTAGCCGAAGAAGTGTAGCGGTCGGTGGTACACGGTTCATCCATAACGATACAAGAAAGATCAATATTACGCTTTCATCGGGGCGGAATCGTTAAAAGTTTCCAGGAGGTACGATTAAGGAAATGGATGGTAGCCGGGTATCCTATCAAGGTATAATATAACGTCGGATCTGTTGGAACGTCGAAGATGGAGATTAACGCGTTCGCTGATCGACCAAGGAAAGTAACGGGTAGAAAAAGGTTAGGGCGTTCGCATCAACTGGGAAATGGTAATTATCGAGGGAACCTCGCCACAGGAGTAAAGAAACAGCTGCCAAGTGTCGCACAAATTATCTGACCGTAAATGGACGTGTACCGTTTCCCATAAGTGGATAGCCATGGTTGCCAAATTTCAGCGTTATTCATTTCATCAATTTCGTTCGCGCATTCGTTATTTGCGGATCTCGCGGCCAACCAAACGAAGGTTTCGTAGATTTAACCGTTGAAAACGTAACTGCGATTCAAAGGCAGCGCGCGAGCGCAGCACATGATTAGCCCGAATAAAGCGATAACGTATAGATTTCGCTCGGGTCGGACGCGACTCACCGAGTAAAGTTCTAATTTCCATTGTTTCTCGCGGCGGAACACCGCACAGGAAGTCGGACGAACGTGTACCATCTCGAAATGACTTCCACCGGTAGCGAATAATAGCTTTGCCAGGCGGTAGATTAAAACGCTCGCGGGTTTTGGCTGTCGTCTGCGCTCCGTCATCGTTTATGTAGCCGCTGCTGCTCCCTGTATGTACCGCTATCTTTGTATGCGCGCCGGGTTTGCGAGTGACCTCTCTCTTCGCAAAAGCGTAGCTTTCGAACAACGGCGAACCTTCGGCTACGCTTGTAATGAACCGTTAGTGTACACCAAATCCCTCTGCGTGCCACTCTCTTTTCTTTAATCCCCTCACTGACTCGCACAATGCCATGTGCTTTTTCTGTGAATGTAACAAATTTTTTTCCCGGAAACGCGCTCTCCTATCGTAAAACATCGTTTGGTCGATTAATCGTGAACGCTAGGTTCGCTACGCTGTAAATACCTTCGAGGATTATACTCTTTTGATATCGCGAGGTAAAAGCTAGCGTGTCAATGTTACTTACGTTTCGTTCTTCTCGATCGACCAACGTTGCCGAGAATGGTACAGAATACGACGGCAAAGTTTCAGTTTTACGCACATTTTCTACCATTTCCGTATTACACATCTTCCCACTGTCTCGGCAAATTTGGATGTTTCAGCGGTTACAAACATCGACAGATCAAAGTCCGCGGTCGCCGTAAAGTTGGAAAGTACAAGCTCGCATACGAGATGCAATGGAGCGACCGGTTCAACTTTGCCAGGTAAAATATTATCGAGGTGGTAGGTTGCGAGACAGATGGACGTCTGTCGATTCGTGGTAAATAACGCGCGATTCGAATAATTCGACGTAAAGTAAGTGCGGTTAACAATCGCGCGATCGAAGAGAATGAAAGAGAAGGAGGAAATTCGAAAACGAGATTACCGTATTTTCGTTTAATTCTTCGAGTGTCGGACGATTCTCGTTTCTACTTATTACAGATCATCAGTGTGTGTTCGAGCAAATAAACTTCGTTAACATCGCTACGTACGTATAAACGGGTCGCTTGGAAAACTCAACCGACTATTTACTGGACTGGAAAACGGAGTTTATTTAAATATCGACAATATTCGTAATTGGTATAACGAGCCACGTGACGTGGTCGTAATTAAGCTGTAAAGCTTTGCCACGTCGATGGACACGCATTTCGCCGACACATTTTTCCGTCTCGTCATCGAGTCGTCAGGAGCGTGTAATTCGTGTAATGGATCTTGATGTTAAATACATTGCATTCCTACGCGAGTCTGTCCACGGCTACGTTAATACACTGAATTTCATTCCATCTCTAATAATTAGCACTTCTACGATCCTACGTAAATAACGATATCGCTTTCGAATTCTATCGATATTCCAATAACTGTATACGCTGTTTTAATCTCAAATGTTCGTCGTAGTTGTTCTTCGACCGCTTTTTAATTCTATTGTTGAAAAATAAAGATCGACGACAGGCCGTGTCGCGACAATTCGGACGGAAATCTATAACCGATGAGAGACGTTTCCCACATGCTGGATAAGCGGGCCGAAGAAGCTCGAAGGCTAGCGTTTAGTCGTCGTGAGATTCCATTTGCTGAGAAACGGAATATCGGGCAAATTAATCCTTCGTATTAAATTTCTGTTTAATTAGTTCGTGCATCAAGCTCGTCTACGGAGCAGTAACTTAGTCCTGATGCTTAGAACGGCGTTTCAACTCCCCTGACATAACTCTCATCGTGTTCCCGGTTACGATCTTGGTTCCACGATCCTCCCACGTTCGTTCTGGAATCGCGGACATTTTAACGAGGCTTTTCATCTACCTGTCACTGGCAAAGCCGGTTGAGGCCTTCGCTACCCTTTTCCGAAAACCGACCACCTATGTTGCTCGTCGGGAACTCGCCGCTTTGTAATTACGATCCACCATTTTCGCGTTCGAGGGAGCGAGACGCGCGATTGCCTCGCTGAAAGACCGTCCAGCCAGAGGACCTCGGTAGAACGCTAATTATCATCGGTTCGACGATTCATTTCAATGGAGTTCATTAGCAGCTGTTGGACGCCGATATCCGGTCGCGATCTACCGCTATCGGGGTACGGAAAAACCGGCTGAAAGATACCGCGCCGAAGACCGGTGCGTGATTATGTAAGTGGAATTTTCTCTGAAAAAATATTTATGCAAAAATTCATGCTCGTCCTATTCTCTTCGAGATTCGGCGTAACACGCCGCGTGAGCGTTAGAATAAACAACGATTCTAATTTTGCCCATCAATTTCTTCGTCCCCTCCTCTCGTCTGTCTTCTCTAAAAACATTTGTCACCGAAATGGGACAGCGGCGGAAACGTTTGCTGGCGAAGAAAAAACAACATCTAGATAGTCTCCCCTTCGTCCGACAACTTTGATGAAATTCGTCTTGTCGCGCTTCTTACCTGTCACTTTGATCCCCCTTTGCCATGATAAGCTCGTACGTTTAAATAGAAGTGCGCGTGGCAAGCCCTCTCCGCGACTAAATCCACCGCTGTGAGTATCGCTAGTTTTGTTGTACGTAACATCGCGATACATATGTATGCGTTAAAAAATAAAAACGAAAAAAAAGAGAGAAAGGAAGAAAAGTAGCCAGCGCTGCCATACCGAGCCGCGTCGTTTCATAACTTACAATAATAAATTACGACCAATAGGAACACGTTGATTAACGTAGATGCGCATAACCCGATACGCTGTGGTGCACCGAACGTAGAACACAACTGCGCGAAATTACATTTTTATTTGTTCCGTATCGATTACTCTGGTATCTGCATATTAAACATTTACCCAATATCGACGTAATATTGTGCTCCCGATAATTTAATATTGCCATTTTATTAACGGCGAGTCAATATCGGGTTGCACTTGATTTTACAATATCGAACGATTCGTGTCAACTTTCCGACCTAGAAATACCGCCGCTAATGTTCCACCTTTCCGTTTTCTTTTTCTTCTTCCATTTTTTTTTTGATATCAAAGCCTTATCGCCATCAACGATAAATTAAAAAGTTATTCTTGCTTAGTCAACTCGCCGATAATAAATATTATCGTGACGGTCGATCTTGTCCGTATCCATCCTTTTTATTTAATCATTCATTTCGTTCGACGAATAATCAAATAACAGCACGGGTTCGTAATGATTTTTAAAACCTGTCAGACCAGACTCCTGTCGAATAATTACAATTTATCGATTGCGCAATTTGTTTCGCGATCGGTCACCCGGTATATCGATTTACCGAGTAGTGCGGTTGTTTTTGGCAACGATGGCTTAATGCCAAAAAACTGATCGCGTTGAGCGCGTCGATGTCGTAAAAACAGGTTCGCGTAATTCGATCTCGTGCCAATAAAATAATCCACGCGATCAAGAATTCGAGAAAATTCTGGAAAATTTTCTACAAAATTGCCAATCTCCAATCGAGTAACTAACTCCGATAGTTCTAATAAAGGTTTCGTACTTGAGGCGTGGTGTACTCGGTAACGTGCTCAAGGAGCAAGTAGAACACGGTCGTTTCGGTCAGACACTGGCGCTACCATTCTATCGATACACCGAGACGCGTAGCTAAGTGGTTGGTTGTCAAACTTTGAACGTAGCCCGTGATCAAAACAAACGAAAGCTCTAAAATTCGAGTGTTGGCTGGCCGCGGATAAGGTAAAACCTTTTCGCTTGGTTGTTGGTGCGAGGCAACGTTCGGAACGGAGAAAACGTAGCGACGACGAAAGAGAAAAAGGAGGATCGTTAAAAGAACACCAAACTCAGCTACGATTTAACTGTTTCTGCCGGAGCAACGGGACATTAAGTGGTGGTGAACGGTGAATACCGGCCGAGGTAGACGCGACCAGAGGTAAAACGCGCGCGAAAATATTACTCCCCTTCCAGTCGCGGCTGCCGCGCCAGAAAAATTAATGACCCGCGCTTTATTACGCAGATGTGTTTTCTCCATAAATTACGATTTCAATAAAAGTAGCAGGCGTGTCGAATCGAGTATACGATCGCTAATGGCTATTACGGTTTTGGATTATTATTGCCGAGTGTACGCGTGACGAGATCATCACTGGAAATCCGACGGTCTTTATATCTTGTCTCGATGATATCTGCGCGTCTTCGAGATGGTTAGGGGCAAAACGTATCCAGGAATCCGTTCGAGTCGACACGCTTCGTCTCGGTAAATGATTTGCGAGGCAAGGATTCATGCGCCAGGAGAAAGATACGGGGGAATATTTTCAAGCGAACAGATCGTTATCGGCAGAACAACGGAGCTATAAACGTCCCAAACACCGTAATTTACTACGATATTCCGTGTTCCGTAGCAGTACGCGGTAACCAAGACCTCTATGAACACCACGAGCTGCAGAGAAAGCGTGAAACTAAATAAACATCGAGGCAGTATTTTACTACGCCAACTTTTTATCCACGTTCCCGGTTCTCTTCTCTTTTTCGTCAACTTCTTTTCCTTCGAAGCGTCCTCCGTTTTCTTCGCCTCGTCGCCTTTATGTCCGGACCAAAAGAGATTCACGTTGTCTCTCTTTCTCTCTCTCTCTCTCCCTCTTATCTCGAAGCAAAGCGAATCGCGTGCATCCTGAACAACTACCGACGGAAGATGTTAATTTTAAACGAAAAAAAAAAACACCCAACACGAGAAAGACAACGTTCACTACGATCTTATTATCTCGTTCAAATAGCCCGAGTAAACTGGACATCTCTAAGAAGCCAGTAGTAATGGCGATGCTGTGTTCTGTCAGAGATAAAGATTCCTCTCTCGCTTTATTCTGCCGTCTTTCTCAATCCGACTTGCGAGTAGCGTAATCGCGGAGATGGGAGTAACGAGGTTCTTGAATGAAATTCAAGAGGGGGGAGGCGTTTTAATAAAATTAGTTAGCAAGTTTAGCCAATAAGGTGGCGATGAACGATGCGGTTGCCTATAGGTCGTGTTTGCGCTGCGCCGATGGTGATAATATTGCGGGAACGGAGGCTGGTGTTACTTGACGCGAAAATACGGGGCTACTCGAGCTGGCAAGTTTCCTGATTAAACCTGTTAATTTGTAATTAAACGGAAGCCGCGCCAGACGGAGTAACCCTTGGATTCGTACAATAGACGACACGCGATCTATTCTCTAACTTTCCACTAAGATAATATGTGCGAAAGAATAAGTCCGCTATCCAATCTTCTTCCGTTTTCCAATCGAATATTTCTTCGGAGAAAATACAGAATCGCCCGAGGACTCGTTGCCGCGAAGAGCGAGGATCTGGCGCGGTGGCGAGCGATCGTAGTCTCGTTCACCACCGGTTTCTGTGTTGTTTCGCTCCTATTTCGTCGCCTTTGATAAAATGGTATTTGTGCGCGAAACGCGTGATTGTAACGCGATAATATTTTCCCGTCATGGGACGAATACTCGGTGCAAACACCGGTATTTGCGTAACCACCGTTATTCCCGTGTTGACGGTCGACGAATGTATTTTTTCTTTTTCCTTCGCTCTTTCGTTTTCTCCGTTTTTTCCCCTCTCATTTTGAAAAGCAAATGTTAAACGAGAAAACAGTTTCCTTTGAATACACACACACACATATATATATATATATATATATGTATGTATGTATATGTATATATTATCCATATATATAAATATATAGGAACGTTATTTATACATGTACACAAGAACGTACGGCGGATCTAGCGGATCAATAGCGAATCGGAAGGGAGAAAGAGAAAAGGAAAGAGCGAGACGTTCTTCACGAGAGTACGTTTTTCACGAGTTCGGTGAACGTAATCTATAATGAGAAAATGTCAGGTAGCATAACGAGAAAACGTCGGGGCTGTGTAATCAGAAAACGGTTTTCAATGGTCGTGTTGGCACCGCCTGTAAACGGGAGAAGGACGTTTACTGGTCCGGCACGTATTGGAATTCCGGATTCAAGATTGAAAAGCGACGCGCGAGAAGATTCTTGAGAAACGACGCGACGTTGTCCCGAAGCAGTTCCATCCCATGTTAAATTATCGATGCGAGCAGCGTTCGTGGAGATGCTTAAAAGAAATAGATGCGTTTGTAAACCGGCGACGACAACAATCACGTTCCAGATTGTTCGAGTTCCGATGAAAAAGGTTTTGCTGTTGGCCAGGAAAACCGAAGAGTACGATTAGACAATTTAAAGACGAGAATAGCGTCCTAGCTTCCGGTTCGAACTGCCTGTTCGATCGAGCGCAATCGCTC
The DNA here is from genome assembly GCF_910591885.1 of Bombus terrestris. Classification (NCBI taxonomy): domain Eukaryota; kingdom Metazoa; phylum Arthropoda; class Insecta; order Hymenoptera; family Apidae; genus Bombus; species Bombus terrestris. The sequence goes on from NC_063273.1 coordinate 4,917,996, forward strand.
GAAACAAAGATAAATTAACGTAAATACGTCTGCTTCTTTTGGTTTTTTCTTTGCTGCTCTCCTTTTTCATGGAGAAGTTGCCAACGTTACCCGAACGATATTTCTTCCAGAAGCGTCATATTCTTAGGCTTTGTTTCTCCAAGAAGAAGCTGGCAAACAAGCGGTGGGTGAACGATACATCACGGAGCCAGATTTAAAGCCGGACGCGAGATTCGGTCGCTGGCACGGACACGTGAAATACGAATGCGATAGGAAAAATGTATAAAGTAGCGGAGGAAAGGGAGAGGAAAAGAAGGGATGGCTGGTACGTAGGAAACGTGCTACGTGTGCAAAACAGGAATCCGAAGGGGCAGGGCCCGAAAACGACTGCCGTCATGACAAAACGGGATCGTTCGGGTTTCTTTCACGACGATCTAGGAAACAGGGAGGCGATCCTTCAAAAGCGAAGAAGGTATTCTATCGAACCTCCGGTAACGTTTCCTACAAAATCCAGGCACATTGATTACGTCGGCCAACGGAATTTTGAATAACCGCACGATGCAAGGGACGTAAACCATTTTCGAAGAATTTGCATACGAAAAGTCGAATAGCCGGTAAAAACAGAGTCATCCAGCCGATTAATATATTGAAAATTATATAGAAGAAACTTCTATTGAAAGGCGTCATCGCGGAAACAATCGCTCGAGCGATGCAGTCACTTTGTATTCTAAACAGGAAATTCAAAGGTGAGAGAATATCGAGGAAAATCGATAATCGTTTCTGGCTGACCGTAGTCCATTTAGATTTAACCTTTACCTCGCAGCGGGTTGCCGGCGTTTCGCACGCGATTATTTTTTTTGCCCTGAAAACGTCGAACGTCTCGCAACGAACGGGAAACTCTCGACGCGGAATAATTCACCGAAATTGCTCTCCACCGGAATGTTTCTCGTTTTCCTATATTCCTCGGAGCTCGTTAACGAGCCACGATCGTCCGTTAAATCGATGCTTCTTTAAAATTTTGCGACAAATAGAAACTCTTTGAACGATATCGCACTTTAAATACGTCCGCGATTCAATCTGAAAAACAGTGGTGCGAGGCACAGCACGAGACTGCGTTGAAACGATCTGGTAATTGCCGCATTATGTAGTTTCCACTGCTCAAGATTACAAGGCACGCGAGCTTTAAGCTCGGTAATAATGTTGGCGTTCAGAGCTGGACTAAAGGCACGTGCGAGTTAAATGGTGGCACGGGACCCCAAATTATACGGACGTGGCACTGTAGTCTTAAATTTCGGTCAAGCGAAACCACACCAAATTTTACGTTTCTTCGTTTCAGCTACTTTGCTTGTTCGACGCATCGAACAGAACGTAGATAATTCCACCAACTGATTCGGACAAATATTGTCAGGGGAAGAACGGAAGTGGCATATCGGCAACTGGAATGCGAATTCGAAGCTTCCCATTCGGCATACGTCGAACGAATAAGTGCAAAGAAGGAAGAATTCAGAAGCCTTACGTCGGGAAAGACTACAGAGGGAAGTAAATTCGGGGGACAGAGGCGAGAAATCCGCTCGGTGGAGAGCGACGCGTGTACGAGCTGAGCTCGGCGAGCTTCTAAAATATTTGAGTCGCCGGTTGTTGAACGTGTACACGCACACATATACAGAGAATCGGGACAAAAGAGGGGTGAGGACTAGGAGGCAAAAGTACTCGGAGTGCTCTCACGTGAGACAACAAGGTTGACGGAACGCGCGTGCATTTACGTGCAGAGTTGCTCCAGCGAACACGAGTACGACAGAGACACGAGGATACAGAGGAGAAAGAAGGGTTTCACGCGGTGGGAGAGATTAACGAGTACAAGGGATAATTGCCGGGACACGCAAAACGTCGAGCCACTCGACTCGATCTTCAGAACGTGGAAAGAGAAAGAAAGGAAGCAGGGTGAAACAAGGCGAGAGTGAAGAGGGGTGAAAGAGTTGGAGATGGTAGGCCGTGGCTATGCAACAGACAGGGAAGCTCTACGGAAGAAGCGGAACCTGGTAGGGGAATAGAAAGGTCGTTACGCTGTGGAGAAGCGGTGACAATGCCTCGACTTTAAATCTAGACGAAGAGAAATACTTGGAGGGAGAAGCAGAAACACCGGTTGAGAGAAGATGAGGGAGGAGAGGGTAGGAAAACGCGGAGGAGGGTAAGATCGACGAGAGGAAACCGAGGGTAAAGAAAACTCGGGCCGTATATTCGTCTATCTATCCGTACGTTCGCCATCACCGTCGTCTGTGTTTTGTAAAATTCAAGGAGTTGCTCGCAAGGGGATGACACGACTATCGAGGATGGGAAATGAAAAAAGAAGACAGAGGTTCTTTGGCCGGTTGGATACACAGCAAAAGATCTTTATATTTTAAGTGTCGCTTTAAATTCTACGTTAATTACACGAACACCGGTTTGCCGAGCGATCTTCTTTCTTCTCTGCTAAAAATTTTGTCAAAAACGTCACGATACTCGAATTGAGAAAGGTATGAACCATCAGAGCGATAAACTTGTCACGAATCCCGTAACGGCGAGCCTCAACTTGTAGTTTCTGTGTTTCAATTTGCCCTGTTACATGCACGTAACGCCTATGGCGGTAGCTGACTCAACTGGCGTAAGCACGGTATGGCTAAACTAGCTCTGAAAACGGATTGCCATCCAGGAGAATTCCTCGTGCAAGCGATGAAGGAAAGCATTACAAACATCCTATCCTCCGTGTTACCAGCTCGATAATCCTCCAACTAGTGGCCTCGATCGCCAACTACACAACTTAGGCGAGTTCTCGTGACCTTCGACTAACCCGCACCGATGACACGACTTTGATAATAATTACTCGATGATTCTCGTACTTAGCAACTTGGGTACGCGTGCCACGATCTTCTATCCACAGAATTTACAACTTTGTTATTCGTCGAGTAATCGGATATTCGGATATTCGTACGGTTCGTACGAATCGACAAGGAAGAATTAGAATTAGAGGGAGAAAGGAAGAATTAGAGAGCAGACCGATGGCCAATCACTGTTCCAGCGAGTTTAACTATTCGCTTTAGGACAGTACGTTGTAGCGAGAGGAGACGGGGGCAATACGTGTAAACATCGGTCTGAATACCAGAGTCGGCCGGTAAATAGATACGAAGCTCTAACACAGAGAGATGGCGTGTGGCACAAGCGCATTTGCTCGTAGGAGATATACATAAACGGGAATGGCGAACCCTCGCGTCCTCGAGCGTTTCGATAAGTGTATCGTGGGATGCGCGTGCGAACAAACGGTCCACGCGTGCATAAGTAGACACGCGCCTATATGGATATGGCGCACACATCGTCGGTTGGCCGGTATATGCGTGGCCACGTTTCGCTTAGGGAGAATAGCGATCGTGGTCCTCGAGCGGTAAATCAGGGATTTCGGATGGTACGTGCACGTCCTGGAACGTGGCCGATCGCTGCTCGTGTCTCCGAACCAATCCCTATTACGATTTTCGTTCGATCCGAATACGCGTGTTCGTTTGTAAGACGTATCGATATCGCCTATCGTCGAAACGTTAATCAGCTTGTACGTTCGCAAACGCGTTCTTTTCTTGCTTGATCCTAAGATTTCTTTCGAATAATCGCTTTAAAAAAAAAGAAAAAGGAAAGGAAGAAGAGAAAGAAGGCGTGCGAAAAGAAGGGACGTGGTGAATTCGAAGAGAGACGAGAACGCTTGTAGAACGCAATTAAAAATGCAAAGGTCGCTTAATTCTAGGCACACCGGGAATTGCGGTATTATTCTCAGGAGTGGGCGAGTGGCTGTTTCTCTTTTGCCAACTTTCCGTAAATAAACTCGCATGGAGAAATAGGTAAACTTCGGAGGTAGGACGAAAAACAACTCCTCCCTCCGGAAATGAGTCACGGGACCGGAGGAGCGAGACCCTTTACTCGAGATGCGTGAAATTCGTAGTAAGGTTTTGTGGCTTCACTCCCCACAACTCGAGGGACGATGAAGTTAAACGGAAGTGGAAGCGGCGTATAAACGAACGAAATCAAATCTAGGTCAGGCTTTCGGTGTCTCACCTGCACCGTGCCGCCTCTGAGATGGCACATGTACGTGAAAAGAGGTTGGTCGCGAAACGATTTCATCGTAATTACTCGAGAAAAGCGATGGAAGTTCGTTGTTCGACGAAGCGTACGCGAAAACAATTAACGCGATCCATGTTAATTTGCAACCTCGACTCGGTATCTTCCAACGAAACCTTTAATTGGACGCGGCAAATAAATAAGAAGGTCGGTCGCGGGTTGGTTACTTTTCAGGGAAAGAGCCCAGAGGGAATCGAGAGCAACGCGAATCTGGCCGTTTCAATTTCAACGAGTTCGCCTGAACAAATATTCTTAGATAAAGAGAGCTCCGAGCTGTCTGCACGAACGAGCCTGAATGCCTAATGGCGCCGGAGTATCCGAGTAACTATCTGCCTTCCCCTTTGCGAGGCTGGCTGCGTGTAAGCTTATACATCGAATCGCGGACTGGGATCTGCGCGACACCGAAATCCAATATCGAACCGCTTTCTGTCCGCCACCAACCGTTGAAATAACACAGATTGTCACCCGCTTAACCTCGTTCGTCTTTTTCTAATACGACCTCTGCTTTTAGCTATTCGTCTTTTTTTTATATACACGTTTCTATCGTCGTTTTTATTCAGATACGTCGAAATAATTAGCAGAAATGAATTTTATACCGAAAGAACGTACGTCCTACGAAATAGAGTCAGCGACGACAAGTAACATCGAATATAAATAATCGAAAGAATATCGCGCCGTAAGATGGATCAAAGTGATTTCGATTCGAGAGTCAATGATTTTCGACGTAGAGCGACGTCTGCATCGTAGACGCGCTTTCGGATTTTTCTCAAGATTTCCGTCGTCGTGAAAACCGACGAGGTTACGATTGAGAGATACGGCTACACTTTTGAAAGTTGGATGGAAAATAATTTCAGGAAGACAGGGACTCAAAGCTGAACACGCTGTCGTCGAAAAATAAAGTGGCGAGAGCGTGAAGCCAGGTAGCTTCGTTCGGTTCGCCTCGGTTTCAAGAAAATCAAATTTTCCCAGCAATGTGCGAAATCGATAAACGAATTCTACGACGAGTTTAACACGAAACTGGGTCGATCGTGTCTACAGTCCCATGACGCTTTCCGACTCCTATTAATTCAATATTTAATCGACGGGTCTTGGATATTTAAATTCGACGTTGTTTAATTATTTCGCGTCCTGGTCCACTGTCATCTCATTGTCATCGCGCGTCTATCGTTCGATCAGCGAGTTTTCCGTCACGGATTCTCTCCTGCTTTAGCCTAACGAACGCCACCTGCGGGAAATTCCTCCATCCATTTCTAGGGAGAATTTAGTCGAGAAAGTGGAGAGAATTTCGTCGGATGGCATTCGCGGTATGAGTTTCACGAAATTTTCAACTGTATATGAAAATTTCGCTGGTAACGGACAACGAGAGAAATGAAATAAGAATGGGATGGGGATGAAGCGATGGATGAGAAGGAAAGGGCGAAAACGAAAAAAAAAGAGACGGAGAATGGAACATCGAGCGGGATCTGCGAAAGATTTAGCTAGTGGGTACACGTGTAATAAATTGGAATCGTATTCGCATGAAATTATGACGGACGGTTTGTAAAAAATGTTTAGCTGTTCTATAAAATCCGTAAAATTTGCCAACGTTTTAATAAATTTCCTGTATTACATTCGAGGCGAAAAGTTACGGGTGCATTCATCGATTATGGAAACTTCATCTGTATATTCACGGGATGGTAAGACTAGACTCGCATATAAAATAGGTGATTTATCTTTAGCTCGGTTTTCTAACGAGTTGCACGATCTCGTCTTAAGGTAGACGTTGGATGGTGAAACTTTGAGCAAACTTGGGGTATTTATTTATCGATTATTTTCTCTTCTACCGGGTATACGCGTAATTCCATTATATTATTTCAACGTGGAAGATTTCTTTTGCGATTTACTGGGAGATGGAACTCCGTGTTCCTCTTGTCTCCTTCCAAGAGAACGATAATTCATCGAATCATTGTTTCACGCTGGCGAAAGATAAATATTTTCCATCGGTCGAGCCTGTCCGTTCGATGGTCAGGCATTTCGTAATAAAGTCGGAACAGTAGCCGGTAGATTCTTCGGCTATTGTGAGGAACGTCTTTGCGGAATTCATGTCCTTTTGAAACTCTCTCAAAGAAGCCACGTTGGATGCCTTTCACGAACAAGGCGTATTAATTTTGTCGCGACTCGGGAGTCATAGTCGGAGACTCGCAGTTCGAGAAAAGGGAACGAGATCACTGGCGGGATTATTATTTGCGAAAGAAAGGAACCTTTCCTAACGTCGCTCTTTCATCGGAGGGTAATTTTTATCCTTCTGAAACGGTATACCTCCCGAAACGAGGCTATCTTCGACACTATCCGAAAAACTATTCACCGTTGCGAACAAAGGAATTTTCTACGATCGTCGTTCTATACGATTCCGCTATAACTATACGTGTATATAATAGTCACGGTAACAATTGCCCTTTCTATCAATTATACCGAGATTTCTTAGAGTTAATATCGGACAAAGCAGGGCAAATAATCGAACGATTTCGGCGAATAACAAATACGAACTTTGGGAAAATTCCGTGGGATAACGAGATCGAAAGAACATAGGCGGATGAAGAATCTTAAATTTCGGAGACGGCAAAGACGGCTGACGGTTCCCTGACTTTTTCTAATCGCATTGAAACGCCGCTCGATCGCACTTAATCCGCGATTAAACTCCGCTTCAGGCGCCATTAAGCCGGAACCAAAGGACACCGGAATCCGGTATTGGGATATCCGTGAGATAGACGCGCGATCGATTCTCCGTTTAAGCCGGGCCTTGACTCTTCGACCATTCACCGATCGTCCTCGATGCGAGTGGTGCTGTGGCGTTCCGGTGCTTCGATGCTTCTACGCTCATGTTCGTGCTTCTGCTGCTGCTCGTGCTCAGACTAAACGCGGGCTTTACCACTGTCAGTCCGTCGCGCTTCTCTCTACACACGGTTTGTAACCTAACGTATCCTAGATTCCAGGGGTCTCACGATACACGAAATATCCACGCCAAACAGATCCTGGATTAGATGAAAACTGATCTACGAGAGGCACCGTGGGGAGAAGAGAAATTTTATTGAGAACAGAGATATACGGGATCCATGACGATCTCCGGAAATAGAGAAAAAAAACCGGACGTTGTTCGCTTTTATCTTCCCATTCTATTTCTCTTCCGTCTCTTCCCGTTTCCCCGTAGTTGTAACTATCTATGTCGGCTGGAGTTGACGCTCGATCAGTTTCCAAGTTCCATCGCCCGAAACTGGGCCAACTTGATTCGAACGGAATTAAAGCGAACCAGAGTTTTCAATAAACGATTGTATCCAGCGCGACTAACCGCTGCGACTAGCGTGCCAACCTGAAAGGGTTAGGCTCAAACTCGTTAATTCAATGCCACGGTTTTTCCCGCTGCCGAACACCTACGCCTTGCGTCAGATTTTATAATTTCGCTACCTCGTCGTAGCCGTCATCAACCACGTAATTTCCATGAAAAATAATTAACGCGAAGAGTCGACGTAGTGACGTAAAGCGAAAAGAGCGCAGTCCCATGTTCTTTGTCTACTTCTTTGATTCAGTGAGCCGCGCCATCATCGTTTCGTTTACTAACGTCGATTGTTCGACGAGAATAAAAGAAAAAGTGATAACTCCAACGGGAACTCGCGTTCGCGAAGTTCATCGGCGGAAGGAAGCGACAGGAGACAAAATTAGTTGAAGATACGCGTTGGTGAGACAAGTTTGCAAGCGCTTTCGGGAAATATCGTGGACCCGCAACCGCGCAACAGCGGCAGGCGCTATGGGTACAATGAAATTCGAGGAATGAAACACGAGGAAGCTTCATATTCAGCTCGGTCGGCTAGTCGGTCGTTCTCGGTTGGTTTACGAGCTCAGCGACGCATTAATTCCTTTCGTCGACGGTTTTCGGCCGATCCACTTGGTAACCAGGACAAGCTCACCTAAGACAAGTTCTGGACCTTCGCTGATCAGACGTGGTGGGGATCGCGTGCTCGTCAAAAAGCTATACGATATTACGCGAAGTGTAAAAACACGTTACAGATCCTTATACATAGCTACCGTTCTAGCGAACCGGTTTATTTCTCGCACAATTGTTTCGCTATTTTCCTCTCGAGCCCTCCGTTTCGCGTCGAATACGAGGAAATAAAATTTATCGAAACACGATCAGTCTGCCAGCTGTAGAGATAAAGTAGAAACGCGTAATGCTGTTTCATTGCCTGGCTGAACGAAACTACGTAGTCTCTTTACATTGTAAATAGATTATGTACATAAACTGTAGAATGTACGGATTTCCCTCGTATTTTTGCCAGCAATTATCGTGCTATTTGATTTCTCGCCAACGTTTGTAGGCAGCGGACGCAATGTACCGTCAAATATTACCGGGATACGTTACACCAGCGTCAAAACGTTTACGCGTCAGCGTAAAAAGTTTCGACGATGAATAAAACTCGCACATTGGGGAAAAACCAAACGATTCGTGCGTTGTACGCGTAATGTGAAGCTAGCGAGATTCGAGAATTCTTAACGGCGGGTTACGAAGAAAAGAAAAGGAGGAAAAAATTCGACGAAACGGCCGATAACCGATCGCCAGCCTCGATCCGAGAACCGGGAAAATCGCGCCGCAAGAATCGATCGATCGTAACTTCGGTAATCCGGGCACGTGCATTAAAGGAAGTGGAGAAGAGAGAGAGGGAGAGAGAGAGAGAGAGAAAAGAATCGATCTAACGAGTATCGTTGATCTTTTACTTCTACGTGAGTTCGTACAGAGAAAAAGAAAGACGAAGAGGAAGCGGGGTGTTAATATCGGTGATGGCAGCGATCTAGATGAAATTATAAACGATCGCCAAGAGAGGTTAATAACAGTGGTTATAATTCTCGCGTGCCAGCTCTTACGGCGTAATTAAAGTCATAATAGCCGATCGAGTCGATAATGGCCGAACGAGAGGAGGCATCATAAGAGTTGACGACATCGAGTTGGTTCAATGGAATTCGTTATACTTGAACGATCCTCCTACTTTTTTCTCGCTAGAAATATTAATTCTTTCCGATCGAGGAACTCCACCTTTCGATTCGTCCATTTCGTCTCATCGAAGAGATCCCAGACAGAGCGATTTCGTGGCATTTCAATTACAAATCAAGCGTTTGGATCGTTCCGATGGAGGCTGCGAGAGCCCGATCCATTGCTGTGATAGTAAGGGTACTGGCGAGGGGATGAATTTTTAAAAAGCTCCAGGGAAACGGGCGAGTTATTTGAAAGTTTTGGGGACGTCGAGCAGAAAAGTTTTCAAAGGGTGGAGACGGAGAAGAAAAGGGAGCGCAGCTATGGGGAGGATTAGGTGAAAAAAAGGGAAGAACGAAAAAGAAAAAGAAGGTTGCGCGCGCGGTAGGCTGTGACGACCACACCGGACGCAAGAATAACGCGAGCGACGAAATTGTACCAGCTGTCCGCGACATTTCCGGTTTCGAGAATACGCCGGTTATATACATATATCGAGACGCTTATCGCGAGAAGGCTAGAGCGAAAAAAAGTTTTCCGCCAACGCGATCAGTTTTTACGACAAATCGTGCTTATGAGATTTAAATGGCGAAACGAACTCGCTCTTCCCTCTCTTCTTTCCTGCCGCCTTTGCCGGACTGCCTCGTTACGCGCTATGGAGCTTCGGTCGCACCATCTACTTTAATAATTAATCGAAAATTATCGACAATGGACGAGTGAAACTTGTTCAAACGATGCGCCACGACGGAGGAGAGGAGTCTCTCGAGCGAAAAGTGCGACAACGACACGACAATGGAAGACAAAGGGCGAACAGCGTCGGAGGAAAAGGGACGGAAGGTGGATAACGGGATGGGCAGAGGGTGGAGAGCGGAGAAAAGAAAAGAAAAATCGTCTCCTTTTCTCCGGGGTAAAATTCGAGAACGCGAAAGAGCGTGTCGGGATGGTCGCCGTCGTTTCCTGCCACTTGGTGTATCCGTGCGAGCGAGTTCTTGAACGTTGTTGTACTGTATCGCGTTGGTACTGGTAGAGCTTGTATATCCAAAGGGACTACTCTCGAACGTTGAGGTATCCAATGTATCATCGCGCTAACAATACGAAAGAGAGGGATGGAGAAAGAGAGAGGAAGAACGGGTAAGTGAAAGGGGGGATGGGTAGGGGAAATGTCGGGGGTAGGCGCGAGAGGAGGCAGCCGTCCGTGTTACGGGATGGGTTCCACACCCACCATTTTGTTCGGAAGGTTATTTATTACTTATTGAAGCGGTCTTGTAATTTCCTCGCGTGATATACTACTAGCGGAAAAATAATATCGGCCGCGTATGCATTATGTATCTGCGGACGGAGTTCTCTCGATTCGTACGGCACGAACGACGCCGATCGTGCTCGATTTCGGTCGAGCTATCTTTGAACGCAGCTACAAACAGGGAAACGTCTCCTCGTTTGGTCGTTTCGAGACGGAAGTCACGGGACAGTATGCATGTCGCGGCTTTGGGTTGTATTTAATGCACTGAATAATGGCAACCTCCGTTCAATTATTCAGCTGGACAAGTTTGCTAGGGATTCAGTCGTACCTTGACGTTTCACCTTCGCTACCTTATCGAACTTCTGCAATTGCCTTCGATTGCGTAGATTTCGTAGAATCAACGGGACACGATTGCCGCGAACAACAGAATAGAAATATTCGAAGAAATTTGCACAAAGAAAAGCGTTACGATTGGATACAAACCACAATCGGACTGACGCATCCTCGACATATGGCGGGATCGATAAATGATGAGAAGGGAAAGACAAAGTGGACGATAGTACGAATCGATGAATATTTCACTTTCTCGTACGGTTGAATCGACTGCACGCGTTTGCGTCGAATCTAAAATGCCACGTCGCATCGCGTCGAGCTTCTACGTTACCGTATCGATATTTCTCGATGTATGATTGACAAATTATATTCCTCTGTCACAAAGGGTAATGTTCAAGCGGATAATGTCGAATAGAAGTCTGGCTCGTTTTACCCGGAAACTAACCGCGATAGGAAACAAGATGATTGGCTATTTTTCCCGCGACAAAGGTCATGTCTTGTTAACCTTTCCAAGTTTGACCTATACGAGGGTATACTTAAAAAATGTATCAAGATCGTTTTCTCTATCGTTCGTTCTCTTAGATATTCCTGTGTTTTACCCTGCTTGAAATTACGAGACTTTAAATTACTATGTTGTTGCGATATTTGTCCGCTGCTATAGCGGAATGGAAAACACGGAAATCCTATCGCCGCTCGGCCGTAACTCCTCAACGCTTCGACGCGTTGTTCGCGACCGAAACAATACGAATGAAAACCAGGCGTCGATCTGCCGGTCAAAGAAGAGACACTCGATATATTTTTTCCAGATAATTTTTGTTACGTTCGGTGACAAATCTTTGCAATTAATGCGTACACCAGAAAACGGCTGTTTCTCCGATGAACGAAACGTTCGTTACCCAAATTGGACGATCGATCGATCGGTTGGTCGCGTGGCGTGGCGTTCGCCGATTAGACGCGTTTCGTATTAAAATCCGTATTAAAGTCCAAATTAAAATTGCGACCCGCATACGAAAAATGTCGGGCTGTCGCGAGCGAATATGTTTGAAATATCGGTTATCCGGGGTCAATAACATTGCCAAAATCAAATATAGCGTACCGTCGCGCAAGGATATACCGCATTGCTAGCCAGGATGACAGGAGCGAATAGAAACGTTCATAGTGTCGCGCACACGTACTCGAGCATGTGCATACTCTTGCGCAAGCATCGAGTATAGGATACCTTTCGGTAGAATTGACCCGGATATAATCGGACGTTGGTAGTGCAGCAGCAGTGGCAGCAGCAGCCCTTCTCGAACCTGCTTCTCAACCGCTCGCCTCTGCTCTTCCGTTTCTCCGGCCCTTCCGGCACAATGAACCAACCGACCGGTAGTAGCATCGGTGTCCAGTGTGTATCAACGTGGACTACGAACTGTGAACTGCCACCGGCCGGCAGGCTGTTGTGCGGTAAGTGGTACGAGCGCGAAACAGGTCAGCCGTAAGCGGCGAAATCCCAGTCTGTCGGAATAGTTGGTTGCCACCTTGCCGCGATGCGTCGTCGCCACGTTACAACGGCGTGGACATTGTTTGATGCCATCGGAAATCATATTTAGCCTGTCGCAATACTATTCAGATAGGAGACGTCGTCTTATCGCCTGACACTCGGATGGCAAAGATTTTAACGAGTATCGACAGTGATATTATTTGTCATCGATGAGCTGTCGGATCCGTAAACGACAAAACTTTTGCATTTCGATGTCGAGTGAAAAATCGGAAAGAAGTTGCGAGTAAAAATAACGCGCAAACTTGGTCGGGACGTTCCTCCGCGACGAGACGTTCTAATAACGCGTGCTAAAGGGAAAATAAAAAGAACAGCCGGCCGATGTAACGAGAAAAGGCGAGTTAAAATATAACAAAGCGGCGAGAAACTCAAGAATAATTGAAGGGCCGACGCAAGCTGGGCGCGAAAGCGAACGTTATTAAATCCAGTCAGTCCGCTGCGCAGTGGAACGTAATTAAAAATCTAATTTCATCGCAGCGACTCCGAACGTCCGCCAGACGCCGGCCGAAATTATGCCCTCGTAATCGTTTCATACACAAATACCTAAATAATTGTCGTTTCCCTCGCGCAAAGCGCACGCAAATTGCCTCCGCTGCTTTGCCCGCCGCAAATAGCTCCGGTCTGTCAGCAAATTAATTTAGATTCGATTCGACGCGCCATAAACGATCATTTTATCGTCCTTCGCGATCAATTAACTGGCTAGCCGATCGTACTAATTTCTACGATTCGCGTCGGAACTGCCGGAAAACTACGCTTTCTCTTTGAAACGTTTCGATCTTCTTTGTCCCTGCTTTACAGTCCAGCATAACGTCTAACGCGTTTCAAGTTTAAGATCAACGCGTTGACAACGGGACAAATAAGAAGCAGCGGGGGGTTGAGAAAGAAGTAGAGAGAGTTGCAAATGGACAGGTTTACGAGTAGGCATATTTTTGTTCTTTCTTGAAATGTTTTATAAACGCGGTTCCTAGTGTAACAACGAGCGGTCGCGCAAAGAATGTAAGGTTGAACCAGGGTGCAATGTGGCGCTGGCAGGCAGGGAGTGGCGCGACGCGGAGGGGATGCAGCTGCCGCCGGGGTTGCCATATTCAAAACGAGCAATAGCTCGGAGCCAGCTACCGCTTATTTTATGGGTAATGCGTTTCGCCGTCGCACTTTTATTTTATTTTGTGATTTGCTACTGCAACGTATTACTCGACTCCAGCGACGTCACGTACCGCGTGCATCGTACGTACATACGCGTGCGACCAAGCGCGTTTACATCCTCTGCGGTGCAATGCGTCGCGAAACATCCAACCTTGCCAACTTTCGCCTCTTTTCGCCACGCGATTTCTTTTTACCCCTCGTCCGACCGACTAATGATCTCTCTTCGCTCTTTTACCAGGTTTTTCCTGCGCTCTTCCGATGCGTGGACTCGAACTCTCCACTTTCGTCGCATCACGTTCGCAAATTTTTCCCGCAGAACGATTTTTCTAGCGAAGGAGACGTTCGTTCTATCGGCAGATGGTCGATGTCGGCTGACCACTTCGCAAAAGGATCAAACTGTATCTATACGTGATATTTCGTTGAAATTTGACACGCGATCACGATCTTGGAAATCGTTCGTCGACGGTGCTCTACAAATATCGAGTGTTTATCTAAAAAATAATCGGCTTGGCGTAGACTGTTTATCGTTGGAGAAAGGATAAGCCGTTCTATCGGACGGAATCTTCGAGCATCGAAATTTAATTTCAGCAGCAGGAAGTTTCTGCCAGCGATCGCTTCCGACTACCGTGTACGCTATTGTCCCGAGCGTCGAAATTACCGGAACGTTTGGCTTTTAAAGAAGTTTCTGTCTCTGGGTATACTCTGCGCCATGTACCGTGTACTCTCTGCCGTGTACTGTGTACCATGTATCGTGTACAGTGTACATACAGGATAGAACAAGCGTACGGTATCGTTCCCCCTGTTTAAACGGGGTAAATAGGAATGGCAATAATACCCCATGTCTTGGGAAGTATCGACCCTATCGGTGTCTCTCCGGAGACCGATATTACGTGTGTTACCAAGAAATGAAAAAGGAAACGAGACTCGACTTGTACGCACCAACCGAATCGAACGACGCGAGTGGGAAAGAGAAGAGAAAGGAACCGCGGAGGGGAAGTCGAGGAGGAAGGAAGAAAGGAACGAACCGACTGGAAAACGACCAAGAACAACAAAACTACGTATTCCTGTCGCGTGTCTCTGGGTCCCTTCTCCGATTTCAGTATACGTTCGGTCCCGTTTCCTTCTAATTTGTCTTTTCGCAACGAATATTTCACGCTGCCACTGACGTTTCACGGCGGATTAAAGGCAACCACTCGGAGAAAATGTGAAATCTCCCTAGAAGGAGAAGTCGAGGCTTTGATCGAGACACGACACGGACTTACCAGAGATATTAGCGAATATCGTGAAACATCGACGTGCCTTCCTAGTCTCTCGTATCCGATTTTGAAACGCGATCCGACAATTAACGCCCCACAAAGAGGAACGTTTGCAACGGGGATCCCTTCGAGTGGAAAAAGGCTGGCGATTCGATGGCTGACAAAGTTACTTGAAATCGATGCTAGAGCTCTCTCATTAACGTAATGCGTCCGCTAGAGTGCGAGGTTGGCGAAGCTGACGCGACGGCGATGCCAAAGCCAAAAGGAAGCAGCGGCATCCGAGCAGTGAACGCAGGTTACGCGAACCCGGAAATTGATTGTCCAGCCGATATTAATCTCGCAGCTCGTCTATGTCGCGGTTTCAACGACAGGCTGGACGGCTGCTTTGACCATTCTCTTAATTGGAAGATGAGACGGAGCAAGGGAACCGATGCGACGTCAAGCTCCGACAAGAGAGAAAATAATTATTCAAGGTCGAAGGGCCACGCGTACTTTCTCTCGCCCGGCCATTTGTCAAATCCTGATGAACTCTGCCACGCGTCACCAAGTCGTTCTCTCGGCCATGAATTAAAGCGACGACGCTTGCGAATTCGCGTCTCGAGCATTGTTCCGAGTTTCGAGTTTGCGGCTGCAGTTATCGAACTCCGAGATGTACTTCAATCTTACGAAGAGGCGCGCGCGGCATCACGGATCCTTAAAGACGATTCGTCAGTCAATTACTTCCCGACAACTTTGCCCGCGTAAAAATAACCGCCACGTCACGAGCCACGAGCGCCGAAGTTACGACAAACGAGAGAAACTTCCCTCGGAATCGCGGAATTCCAGCCGAATTTTTCATCGTCGGTGAACATTATTCGAGAACTTTTTCAACTTAAAGACGCCGAAACGAACGAGCGGAAAAAGATGCTTAATTAAGGTTTAATTCAGGCCCCATTCCGTTCCTTTTTCTCGGCTAGCGACGTTACGTCAATTTTTGTTCCGCCGTTCTGGATGCGTCTACCTACCCGCGTAATATTTTACCAACGGATTTTTCAAAGGGCAAAGAAGAAAAGGGGAAAGAAGGAGTGAAAGAAAGGGAGAGAGAGAGAGAGAAGAGGGAGAAAAGGAGAAAGAGCTAGAAGGGGAAAAGGAAAAGGCAGGGATGGCGGGCAGAAAATGGTCGTGGACTGAAGTCGATGGCTACAGCCGTACAGCCGGAGGAGCGCAAAAAAATTGCAAGTGCGAGCTGGAAGTTACGATTTTTCCGCGGCCTAGTCGGCTCGCGTAGCGCCGGTCCCAGAGGTATAAATTTATGTGGCAACTTTCGCCAGGAACCAAATGCACGCGGATTCTGATATTATATATAGCCGGGAAAAGTAAGCCAGGGGGTAGTTTATCCTCTGGTAGACACAACCTAGATATTATGGTTTCTAAAATGTACCGCAGTTGGTCCGTTCGAAAATGGTGCGGATTCTTTTGAAATCCTCGTCCGAGTCGACTCGTCCTCCATCGAGGAAAATGGAACGCTTGTGAACGATAAACGATCGAAACTACGTCCACGGGATCGAAATCTATCGTTTAAATCGACGAACATAAACGCGATTGCTCTTTGTTACGGTATCAGGCGCGTGCATTCATCCTTTGTAGCTACAATTTGCTTTCAGCGAATCCGTTATCTTCGACGAGGAACGTTCGCTAAAGCCAAGTTACCGGCAAGATTCAGCAAGTCCATGCTGAGCCAATGCTCTATGAATTAAAGATGGTGCAGAGCGGAGTGGCGATTCGCGAGTGAGAAAATACGAGGAAACCTATATATTCGCGAAACACGCGCGCGGTCAAAAATCACGAATCGCGGCGAATCGCGATCGTCCTAACGACGAAACGATCGCGAAACCAACGAAACTCGATGGTCGTTACCGAATTTAAATTGTATATCGCGACGTGAAGCGAGAATCACGAAACAGGGCCAGCTATTATTCCAACAAGGAAGTCCTGGTTTCGGAGCGAGCCATCAAGACGCTGCACCGTTTTAATTAAGCACAGCGTAGTCGAGCCGGTAGTCGAACGTCACTCGACAGCACCGATTGTTATTATCGTCGCTAACGAGTAATTTGTTTACTCGGGACGATATAATTTAGAACGTTTGGCGAGATCGGATAGTTCTGGGCGGTTTAGGTGCGAGGTAGAGAGCGAATGCCGGGAGGGTCGGCGGGGTAGGTGGCGCAATGACGTGACAGACCGCAATCGCTTTACATATTCATGATGTAGCTTCGTGGACGTGCACCACGAAATCATAGAATTCGTCGGCCTCGTCGACCATTCGGGATTGTTGTAAAATCGTTCGACGCCTATCCGTGTCGTTCTTCCTTTCGGTCTCGTTGCAGAAATTCTCTGCGAATCATTAACGGCCGGACCTCCGTGAGATAATTACCTCTATTCTCAGTTAAAATTATAGCAGAGGCTGGGAATCTTCTCTCGTCGGTTTACTCTGTGCGGTGTAGCCTCGCCGCATCGCTTATTACATTTTGGATACACGATCGCTTCAAGTATTTCCTTAAGTAAATCGAGCGACGCATACAATGTAATATTCTCGACCACGTTATGACGCCGTCGTATTTACCCGCGTCCGTTCTCTTTCACGCGGATTAATCCCATCGTATTAATACGGCTTTAACGAGAGCGATGGGCTAACGACGTGAGAGCGTGTCATTGGCGGGGATAGGAAGACGTCCTTTAACGGAAAGACGAGAGAAGTAACATCGTAGGGGCAAGCAGAACGATCCCCAGGCAGAACCGATCGCGCGTCTGGATCCGAGCCACCGAGATATCGATTCGGTTCTTAAAGCGTAAAACGGGTCGTCGACTTTCATCCTTTTCCGTTCGACACTCGGGAATTAGGGTCGACGAATCCTTTCCGAGCGAAGAACTCGAGAAGGGCCTGAAAGCCGTCAGAGGACTCCGGGGGCTCTTTTTTACGATAAATTTCACCGAGTGCCGGCTCGGGTCAATCGTTTCGTCGACCCCCTTAGACCCCTTACATTCCCTATATTCCCTGCTAGGCTAACCTTGTACTTAACCAAGCATCTATTCGTTTCTGTCTAACAGCCGTACCAAGGTGCAGTATCTGATAATAGGCGATTTCAACCGACTTCCCGTTATTTTGCTCGTGAGATTATTCGATGTGGCGACCGATGCGATCGTTGGCCGGTTCGTTTGATGGTTGACTGAGATTTTAGTCGATTAGCTGGTCGATTATAGGGCAACGAAGATGGAGAAAATTTCGTTTTCTTAAGCCGTTCGGCTAAGCAGCGAAGACGCTGTACGATAGAAGAAGTCGGGAAGTTCGAGAAAGCTTTGCGTAAGTGCTTTTGGCCCAGAGTAACGGAGAAATTCAAAGGCTACCGAGAAATCGAGCGGATTCGTGAAGAAGCCTCGGGATAGCGAATAGGTCTATCGACTGATCCAGCCAGAGTCCTGAGAGTCGAAGTTTGAACGAATCGGAACGGTGGCCCGAGGTGCCTGTGTGCGGCGCCGTGGAAAAAAAACGAGAGGAAGATGAAGATGCCGAGCGAGGATGAAATGGACAGAGAGAGGGGCAGAAAGAGAGAGAGAAAGAAAGAGAAAGACAACAAAAGAGCGAGCGCCGCAACTCCTCTTTCACAGTATTTCTATGACGTTGCCGCGTTTCGTGGTTCATTAGTGAAAAAGGGTTTCCCTTTTGTTGGTCGTGATACCATTGCGAAATGCTGCCAGTACGATTCTATATCGCCGTCTGCGCAGCCTTCTCGACCATTAGCCGGTTATTCGAAGCAACTACTTTGTCAGATGTTGGCGAAATTTCGATGATAGCACGGTCGGCAGGCCGAATGTCTTGCGCCGTGCCGTTTAAAATCGTCGTGATTGTTTCACCCAGCCGAAAGAACGATGTCTATTAATCGGGACGTCGTCGTGGCGTGTCGCAACGACGGCTGAACAATTTGAGACTCACCTCGTCGCCTGTAAATAATTTTTATTTATGGCCTAAGCTTCAAACGCAAGATAATTGCGACTCGTCGAATGTCATAAATAGAAGAAAAGAAAATCTGGTGGAAGAATCGTCCGTAAACCTCGCCGCTAACCCTCTCCTGCTCGATAAATGAGTTTTTGTCGTGAGAGGAACCAGGTGGTACCGTCCAAGTATGGTACAAACGCGATTTTCGAGAGAAATCGTTCGAACTGAACATGATGTGAAAGGGCGACAGCGAGGGGCGCGGAGACGCGCGTACAGACGCAAATGGATGGTTGCTGCGTTTCCGGAGGCAGAGCCCGAGGGAGGCTAGGCTTGTCCAGAGCTGGATTTAGGATGAGTCCGAGTCCGAATTCGAGTTCGAGAATATCGCGAAGCGGTAGATGCCGGTTTTTTGCAATTAGCAAAATGGCAGGAGGAACGACGAGAGCCCACCGAATGAATGCACCTCATCGAGCCATTGTACCGAATCGTAACGCTGCGCCGCACACCTATCCACGATAATTTCTCGAATGCACGCCGTACCAGCTCCCGTCGCGTCGCTTCTCTTTTCTATCGCCTATCCTAGGATCGCCACGCCGCGTTACGCCGTACATGCGAACGTCGGAACTGCTATCCGCTGCGAGTGCGAGGCCACAAACTTTTCGGTATAACGGCCAGCAACAACGTGCCAATCCAGACAACTCTGTGACGGCTCGAAAATTCTAAACGAGGAAGCTGCCTGCCTGTCTACTAGCTCAGTTCGATCTTTCGCAAAAATCCCGTCATTATCGCTAGCGAAATCTATTTAATGCAATTTCGACGATAAATATTCAGAGAGCCGAAGTACGCCGCGAGGCAGCCAGAGCCGAGTTGTTCGCGATCGAACGTGAAATAAAATTTTCCACGTGAAAAGAGGACCTAGCCGACCGACGTTGATCCAGGATTTACAGACATGGCTCGATGAGCCGATTTTCAACAATCTGCTAGAATCGCCTGAACGCTGACTCTTTGTAAGCGCGAAAAAGGCAAAGATAATTAGGACAGTTGTTGGCCGGACGCGATATAGGAACTGCGATATCGGCGTATTCCATGGTGTCTCGTTTCGGTTGGCGAGTCGTGTACGGGTCATCGGGTAATCGGAATTTCATAAATCGGCCAGAGAACTAGGAGAATCGATTTGTCGATGCGACTTGAGATTAGAGTCGGCGTTGTGCAAACGGAAGCAAAATTGTATAAACGATGTTCTAATCTGCGTGTAACGATACGAGATTGCTCGTTGTTGAATAAATACAACGAACGTTTATGCGAGGAATATTTCACAATTGCGCAACATCGCCAGGCGCGACGCGGTTCGCTACGGAAATGGCACGGACCTAAACGAATTAAATTTTGCTTTTAGAACGCGCACAGCGTTAGGGGGAAGGTGGGACGTTTCTGCCGAAAAGTATTCCACGCTCTTATCGTTTTCATATTTTCCAGAGTACCTCGAATTTCTGACGCGAATTCGCGTTTGGCAAAATGGTTTGTCGAAATCGGTTTTCGTCGAATAATGACGGAGAAATTGAATTCATCTGGCTTATTCGATCTAGAATTTCGCGTGTTTGCAACAACGAGCGCGGTGTCCGACGTAGCCTATTCCCTTGCGACAACACAGCGGCAATTTACGTCGGTTTCGAGAGGGTGGAAATTGGCAATTACTAATGCGTGACCAATCCCACGGACAACTCTTGCCAACAACACTCGTGCCACCGAGCCGCAACAATCTGGGCTGCGCTCCGAGAGTTTCAGAGTTCGCCCGTGGTAAACATTCATCGACACGATAAAAATGAAACGGTAAGCAACTTTCTCGGAAGTGAACGCGCCTTTTCCACGCAAGGGTAAAAAGAGACGAGAGAACAGAAGGGCGACAAAGGAATAAAGAGCTAAAAAGGCCGACGAGAAGAACAAGAACGATTTTTCTCTCTCTCTTTTTTTTTTAACAGTCGCTTGTATCCCGTCTTGATTTTATCGCTTTTTAATTTGCCTTTGCCGCGCATTTCGCGTTGCCTCTGTATTCGTCAACCTACCTCCTTTCGCGCCATTGTGTGAAAGTACATCGTTGCCGTGTCTTTATCGACGGAACGTACATCGAGCTACTATTATCGCAGTCTATCGACCGAACTGACTTGTTTGCGTTCGCTCCCCCTTAAAGAGAAGATGAATTTTATTTGTCGACGCACGTACACGCAATCTCGCTCTTGTACTTCGTTCTGTCTCGAGATTGCGTTACGCTCTGCTCGTTTTTGTTACGAGTTTTCTTTGCGCAAGATGAAAATGGAGCACGTCTTTGTACATATTTACGTAACCTCGTAGTTTTTTACAGAAAAATACTCCCGACAAGATTTTTATCTCGCGAAAACATTTGTAATATTTTTTGTTTGCTTGGACGAGCGTTGTTGCTTCTGGTCGTGGTTGCATCGGTGTAACGTGCTTATTTAGAACGTACGATTTTCGAGTCCGCGAAATCGAAGTGGCAGCAGAGAAAATTCAAATTCGAGGTATTTCGAAACCGCGAGGCGGACTTGCATGGAAAATCAGTGGGACGATCTCTTGAACGCGTCGAAGCCGAAGCTCGCGAAGGCACACGCGTTAGAGAGCCCGACGTTAAAGCCGGCTTTACTTAGAACCGGGCTTCCTACGTCTACGATGCATATTTATGAATCGTAGTCATCGTCGTTGTCGTCGTCGTCAACGTGGTGGTCGTTGTGGTCGTCGTTATCGTCGCTGCCGCCTTGCCATCGGACGATAACATCGATTAAACGTCATTTACGATCGCCAAGTGGTGGAAAATATTCCGAGACAATTTTCAAAGAGCTATATATTCTTTGGTGAATCGCATACGGGCAAAGTTCTAAACGTTGGCATATCTGCTTCTTGGAGATTTTGCAACTTCCACTCAGCACTCGTCGGTGTGTATGCGACTAAATCTTTGCCAGAGCTGGCAGATTCGCGTAACGCAATTAAAACGGGCAAACGAGAGCTAACTTTTCGCGAAATCTTGTTATTGCTCTCGTGTAAATCTAGTTCACGGCACCGCGTCAACTTTCCGGAGGAAAAGATTGCGTCTCGCGTGTGTGCTCAGCTTTTTCTTGTCAACAACGTTCTGCGAGCGTTAACCACGTTCCACAATTATCATTCATTGTTGCGTTTATTCCCGAGGTTGGAAACTGAAATGAATGTGGACGGCGCGTGTTATGGCGAAACATTTTTAAATTTTCAATTTGACCGTGTTACGTGGCTGTGCGCGGCGTGTCGCGCAACCAGCTCTTCGGAGAGAGCCGACCCCGTCCAATTGCATGGAAACGAGAAAGTCGCTTGGAAAGACAGTCGTGCGACAAGAGCTGGGGGTGGAAGGGGAGGAGGGGGGGGCGGGTGAATTTCGCGAAGCGGCGATACGGGAAGGGTGGCTAAGTAACCAGCGTGTACGCGAAACCGAATTGAATTAGGAACTTTCCGCGAGCACATGCTCGAATTTGCATAAACGCCGCGAACTCACCTCCGCTACAAGCTCGAATCCGCTCGCGCGGTCTCGTCTGTACGTGTTGTCACGCGGCTATGTAGACGTGCAACGGTTAAATCCGCCGAAATGGCCCACAGCGCCCGAGAACGATGCACCACACGCGCGCGCTATCGCTCCTTGCATTCGTATACTCGTTCCAGTTCGCGCTCGCGTTCGTCGGCGAACGCAAAATTAATTAGCCACCTTTTGCCGACCTCACGCGGAAATTAGCGACTCCAATCCTTTAGCATTCCGGCTAACGATACCCGCGCCAAATGTATTCCCTTCCATTAGAGAGGCGTGTCTCGCGTTTCTTCGCGTCGACGATGGCGACTATGACGACTGTGACAACGACGTTGCACCGTAATCCAAGAGCCACGTCAACGAATCCAGTTGTCTCTTAAGGTAACGCGAATTTCTCCCTGATTTTACTTCAATGGAATATCAAACGAGTTCTCCCGGTATCACCGAAGGTTGCCTGGTAATTACTAAATTGCGAATTAAATTACGTTTCACTCTCGCGGAACAGGTTATTCACCGTATCATTTTCTCGCGTCGCACAGCTATGGTTTTGCTCGCGTGCGCGACAAGGGTTTCCTACAATTTCAAACTTTTTCACGTCGCCGTCCATCTACTTTCCATCTTTTTCGTTGGCCTTTGATCTTGGCTGCTACAAGTTCGGGGGTGAGACTAAGGGCACCGAACGCTCTGTGTTTTTTCCTTTTCTCCTTTCGTCTGTCACGGAATTAAAAAATGTTCCGGAACGCGCAGACGGAACGATGCCGTCATCTTGGCCGAACACTCGCGAAATCGCTCCGTCAAAATCTTACGGGTTACGAGGAGCGTAGTCGTTTCGCGTCGACGTGCTCCCGCTCATAATGAATTCCAGTCGCCGTTCCGGCCGGTGCAAGTGTAACGCGTCCAGCGGCTACCGAAAATACGAACTAGCCTTGTTAGAAAGAACAAGTGCTGGAGAACGTCGACCTGCTTTAGATTCCGCAAATATTAACTGGCCGCAGTTTGCAAATTTCTCAATTGTCGAGATACGAAGCTGCACCCGCAGTTGTTTTCACTTTGTATCGTTGTCCTATTTTCCCGTTGTTTTCATTCGTCTTGTTCATTAAAAAGTAACTGTCCACGTGCCAACATAATGTGCTCATCGAATTCATTGTCCATTAAGTTCGGAAAAGATCGGTTATAATGGTGGGGCATTGCTTTGCGGGCACGCGATACGGTGCTATGATTCGTAAGTTCCGCCAACTGGAAAAAAGAGACGAAGACGTGTTGGTGATCGTGTTTCGCACATGTCTCTCGGCTCGTTTCGTCGCGAAATCTCGGCGGAGCATCGCTGCCGGTCTGATCACGATCGACGGACAAGCTCGTCCGTCATGCTGTCCGCTTTTTCACTGGATCCGGGCTACGTTTTCTTCTTTTTCCTTTTTTTCATTTTTTCGTGTATTTTTTCCTTTTTTTTTTTTGTAGACGCGAAACCCCCCCGAGGGTGGGAGATCGGCGGACGACAAGTCTGACGGAACAGCGTCTATATAACACTTTTATATTGGAATCCATACGAGCCTCATAAATCTATCGAGCGGGGCCGCGTTTCAGTGGTCCGACGTACGAGCGAATAGAGGTAAATCTGTCGTCGTGAGGGAGTTTCGAGCTAGGATCGGTGCAGCGTGAAAATCGTCGAGAAATCACGGCTGTCTAGCTCTACCTTTCCTTTGTTCTTTTTGTAGACGACACTCGTTTCGTCGCGCCTATCCTACCGGTATTTTGATATTGTTTCAAATATCATACGCGTTTCGCAGTGTCGTCGAGAAATCGTTCGGTCGTGAAACGAGCTCCCGGCGTGTTCGTTCGTCGCGGTTAGCCGTATCGATGGCGTAATTTATAACGCACGTTAGACACTTTCAATGGACAAGACGTGCCATTTTTAACGAAACTAGTTTACCAAACGGGGCGCTGTCGTTGAGTCACGTCGCGTTTTTGGCGCGATGTAAAAAGAAACCGAGACAATCGACGCTGCCGAGTGGTAGAACGCGCGACGAAGCGACGATCGATCGACACACGCGTCTGCGAGTAAATCGGTACGATTGTTCGAGTTGCCGCGGCGCACCTTCGCGGTAACGAGATTACCAGGCGTTCGACTCGTCGCGAAAGATAGTCGTTCCGAATAATCCAGAAGGGGTATAATTTTCGGCAAACAGATCGCTCTTAACGATCGTGGCAAAAGATTACGCGACGCGTTAATTGGAAAGAAGTCTGGCTGGCTTAGGACCGTGAAAACCACGAGGATTCGTGGTTACGTCGCCGAACGAGTTAGCAATAATTCGAGGTCGGGGTGAGGGCGACGGGAGGCGGATAGAATTAATTTCCGAGGGAAAGGAGCCGGAAACGACGGAAATCTCGGAAGCGTTCAACGGCGCGAAAATCGAAGGGGACGACTTTTCAGACCTTCCAGTCGACGATTACACGCACTCGTATAATAGGGAGTCGACACTCGGTGCGAATTCTATGCTGCCCGTCCGGTAACCGAAAGGGGCAAAAAGGAGAAACGGGAAGAGAAGAGAAAAAAAAGCGAGAACGGCGCGCAATCTTGCCGCTCTCGCGGCTCGGATACTTTCCTCGAGGACGACGATGACGGTCCGGAGCAAAGCGAAATGAAAAAAGAGGAAATAAGGAAGCGCCGGGGTTAGAGGGGATGAGAGGAGAAAGGAAAATGCGCGGGGACGAAAGAGCGAAAAGGAGAGTAGGCAACGGTAGAAGATGCTCTCGAGGTTGGCCGTTCCAGGGCGGCGCGACGATTTCCGGATGATTATTCTCTTGGTGGCTCGGTTTTTCGCGAAGGGTACCTATTACGAGGCGGCTGTGTGAAACGGTTGAAAAGAGGCCTGCCTCGACGGGGTTAAGATCAAAGGAAGTGGCTCGAAGCGGCACTGAAGGGTCGCAGACTGTTACTGGCCGTAGGAGAAACGAGCCAGCGAGCGGTCGAGCGAGATCCGTTCACGCTGAATAAGGGGGTGGATTCAGCGGCGAGCTGGCAGGGTCACCGTGAAAAAGGGCGCTACCGCTACACGTATTCTGCACGCAACGTTTGCCTAAACAAGCCGCGAAGGGCCAACGAGAATCCGATTACATTCTGCCCACTGACTCGTTCTAACCGAGTGACACGCATCGAGACGTCTCCAAGGACGACCACCCCTGCTTACTCTCTTGCCTCTGATCCCTTTTGCTCTGCAAACCGCCGTTGAACAGACCGAGATAAGGACGAGATTCTTTCTTTCAGATTCCAGCAATCTTTTCTCCTAGTTTATACATTCTACGGAATTCTGACAAATCTCTTTAGGGAATATTGATTAAAATGTAGTAGCCTCTGTCCAGACACTGCGTTATGTACGCCTCTTTCGCTGTACATCGTTCGAGGAACGTGGGAACGTGACCCAACGCGACCCCCGAGTTTCCGCCTCGAGATTCTCGATGCACGTAGAAGCCATCGTGAAACATACTTCCGGGGAAAGATCAATTTCTGTTATGAATTCCGAGTCGACGGTCTTAACAAGACATCGCGTTAACAGCTTCTACACATACGGCAGAGTCTGTACGAGGGACACGAATCGATGTATATTTGAATGAAATACATCTGGATGCAGATAGTCGGTGGAATAGCTTTCCAACGTTAAAGAGGGTTTGAGAAGCAACTCGGCCTGGCCGTCCTTTAACCCTTGGACGTTGGGCAGAGCCGTGAGAACCAGCGAAGAAAAGCAACCGTATGGAAAACGGATCGAAGACCCCCTGCAGGTTCTCTCGTTTCCTGTTAGCAAGCGAATGCAAGCATCGAAAGAAGCGGAGAAAGTATACGTAGCTGCGAAAGCTACCGTCCTTCCCAGCGAGAGTAGCGTCCTTAAAATACGCTGCCCTGAAAAAACTGGAAGGTTACGTTTGCTTTTGTGCCGAGATCGACCCTTATCGGTAGCCAGGGAACTGCTACGGGCTCGTTTCATCGATCTTTTTCCTGGCAAGCAAAGAAATGTCCTCGTCCTCGACAACGTTGGGTATTGTTTGCCGAGAGGACCGGCCTTATCGTGCTGCGAATAAAAAGAAGTAATCTCGCAAGTTTGGCCGACAAAAAAGTTTATACGCGCGCACGGAAGGGCCCGCAGCGATTTCTCCCTCGCGCTGCGTAAAATTCAACAAGAGAGCAAAGCTTGCTACCGTTTACTCGATAAATTTCGTGAAATAACTGCCCTCGAGTTCAAGCTTCCTCTCGGACCTCCAATAGCCTGCAGGTAGCCTTTGCAAACGGAACTGCTAGCAGATGACCATTCGAAACGCAACGCCTAACGAAACAGGAGAAACGGCCAACCATGGGAACATGGAGATAAAAACGAGAAGCGTGGAGATAAAAACGAAAAGCGTCGCGATACCGTAGAAAATAATCATCAGCGATCCGATGCATCGACCTCATCGATCGCCGAGAAGCTTTTTCGCTGGTTAACTGAGAGAAGATAGGCGGCAAGAAAAACCGAACAACGACGCGATAATCGACGTTTGACAACGAACGCTTTTCTCCTTTCGCCGGGCTCCGTTATCCTGTGGCTTATGTCGGTCATATTCAACAGAACGGCAAGGAAGTTCGCGATAAGGATAAATGTACTTAAGCGGGCCGTTCTCTGTCGTTCGTAATCGCAGCTGCTATTTAGAACTTTCTCGTCTGGAGACGCTACGACGCTCGATTACCTCTCGCAAAATACGACGATTAAACGAATCGACAATCTTCCAAAAACTTCTATCGACTGCATCCACGGAGCGTGGGGATACGTACGCCGGTGGATGTTAATTATCCTTTATCGCTGAACGTATATCGCGTTGGTAAGCTCGAAAAGGGGAGCAACGTTATCGTTGTCGCCGTCGTCGTTGTCGCACTGATTATTTCAATTCACGCAGACACTGGCCAAGGCAGATTTTCTCGGCTGTCAGTTTTAATCATTCTTTAGAGGAACATGGCGCACCAGTGTTAAACCGTTCCGTTTCTTGGTACATTTATGCCGAAAGCGTTTATCGCGAGCACGCCACTGTCGTATATCTTTCTGACGCACTCGAAGCGTTGTCCTCCGCTACAGATACATTCCTCAGGCTCATTTAATTTCGTTCACATCGCGCCGTTTATTTTTGCCACCGCGCTTCCGTTCTCTTCCGACCGTCCCATCGTCCCATCGTCCCGTAGTCCATCCTTTTCCCGCTGGCCTCCGTCCGCGCCAGAGGAAAATGTAACCAAGAACGGAATGGCCCTCTTTGCACCTGCATCTCGGCAATGCGGAGATCCATAACTCCTCGGTCGAGGGCAATTCGGTCGATTCTCTGAATACGTAATTGCCTCTTCCTCTTCTGGTTTCACCGCACGTTCTTCTCCCGTCGTCCCTTGTCTCCTTTCCCCCTTCGTTTCTTCGTCCCTCGATGTGCCGACGTTATTGCGTCGCCGATATCTTTACGGAGAAAAAGATAATCTCGATACGTTCGCGAAACTTCTCCACCGGTCCAAAATCCTGGTGATCGTCAGCCAGTCCCGTTCGTGAGCGCGATTTCACCGTTCCAACGATTGGTTTTCCCAAGATAGTCGCTTGCATTCTCGTCCAGGCCACGAACGTCTTCTCCTCGTAGGAATCACAAGCGTAACGCCGAGCTATGTTTCCTGCTGTTCCTATACTTTCCTATATTTCCGTGCATTCGCTCGCCTAAAGCCACGTAGTCTATACGTCGGCTTCCGGGTAGAGACATATTTATTGCGAACGCGGGATCTCGTTTCGCAGGAAGATGTAAAAGAATGAAAGTGTGCGTCGGTTAAAGGGAGCAACGGCGAAACGAAGAAGGGGCTTCAGGAAGATGGTGTCTGTGCTCTTTGACAAAGGGCAGCCGGTATCACGGCATTATCGTATCCCCAATCGACCAGGCCGAGTCTCGTACAGGCTGCGCCGACGTGCTTCGTAAATATCGGGTTACGGGCGTGCAAAGACCAAGATTTTACGGGCAAACCGGTCGTTATTGGTAGACGCGGCGATACGATATGTCAACGAAAAATCGGCTAATATCGCGCGTATGGACGTAAACGTGAGTGCGGTGGTGCGCATGTTTCTCGGTCGAGATTGTCGAAATCTTTTATTCTTATTGCGCATCGATCGGCTCGCGAAACAACCTGTTGGCCGTGCAAATATTTTCGTTCAAATAAGTTATTTACGTTGGCGGTCGCGCGTGCCCGCACCACGCATCAAGGTATTTGAATTCGAAAGGCGATACCGGTCGTTTCGAAGCTCGAGATGTGGATTCGTAAATATCGAGTTACGCGCATCCAGAGATTCGGGATTTCATCGGGGCGCACTTAGGTGGTTATTAACCGTGTATAGGAAGTAACGAGCAACAGAAAATCACGTAGTCCCGATCGAGTTACGTGCCACTTATTTCTTTCCCTATTATACACAGCTCCACTCCGTTGCAGTTCGAGCTGATAGTTTATGTTTCGAACTTTCGCAATTATAATTCTCGTAGAACCGCGTCGTACATTATGGTAACGCGCGATACTATCCTATGTATCACTTGTAAATTGTCCAGCCGTTTCAGCGTGGTCGTAGCAAGTAACCGCAACCCGGGCAGAAGGCATATATACTCGTACGCGCGAAACCGACACAGGAATTCGACTCTTCCATCGGCCGATTCCCTCGATCTCGGTGTAGTATCGTTGCGCTTCGCCAGAAATACTTTTAGTTTCGAAATTTTCGTGGGAACGTGTACCTCGTAGATCGCGAGTGCACCGTTGCTCCCAAGCACTCTGGGAAGAAGCTACTCGTCGAAGGATTCCGAATTTCTTTGAGAACTAACCTCGCTTCGATCCTCTATGGTCTGTGAACGATCTTGAAGAAGCGCGTACGAACAAGTTCTTCCACCATGTGGATAGTCGACGGGCTATCGCGGATCGAGAGAAGGAAATCGGATTAGCTCGCGGGGAAGGTAACACCGCGGCTGTACCGTTCGTAAAGTTTCCAGTTGCCAGAGAAAATAAAGACCACGGATCTCCCACGTGGGAATCGTTCGTTATTAGCTAGCCGGCAATAAGTTTCCCTTATTGCCGCGTAAACGATGCACTCGCTGGCTCTACGGTGGACTGGCGCCGCAGAGGGAGAGTTTAAGGGCTGCTTCAGGGCCTCGCTAGAAATAGAGTAAGCCACAAAGCTAGAGGTACAGGAAGAAAGATACGAAGGGGGTGTTTCGAGCGGATAATATACAGACACCATTTTTAAAGTTAAGTATCGCCAAGCAACGCGATTTAAATGGAGATGGACGAGAGACCATTGCCGGCTGCGGACCGGCTTTGCCACATCCTCCGACTCCGTACCACCGGTCTCACCTCGTCGTGCAGCTTTTTTTTTATTTTTCTCGCTGTCCCTCCGGTATCGCGCTTGTTTTCTTTCCTCTCTCCCCGCCCCACCTTTCCTTCTCTTCGTTAGAGTCCTTTCTCCCTCTCTGCCAGCCCGATCTCGCAATTTCTCACTATTCCGTGTCTCTACGCTCTCTTTATACTCCCTTAGCAGAAGATTGCAACGACCCTCTTGCACTCTAGTCGAACGTAACAACCCCTCGTGACATCGTCGATGGTCTCGGCAAAACGTTTATCCCAGAACGAAGCGGAAACGAAACCCTTTCTGTTTCAGTATTTAAACTGGCCGGTCGTGAAACCGGTGTCATCGCGTATCGAACAATACCGCCTCCTTTGTCGCGGTATCTTTTTTTCTCCACTTTCCGACCATGGATAATGAACGATTGCCGCGCAGCCGATAATAAATGAACGAAGCCGCAGCAGCTTTTTCTTTCCGTTCGGTTGCATCGCATGGAACGAACGTTTCAACGAACGCGAGACGAACTTTCGTCCGCGGGCTGAATTTCATCCGATCGAACGGGAAAGTATAACGTTACGTGGAGCAAAGCGTACACGGAATATTCGTCATCCAGCCGGTAAATTACAATGCGCCGTGTGCAGTTCATTGTACGAGTGGATGCGTCTATATACCCGCTTTATTACGTAATTTCAGTCGGCAAATTATTACAATTCGTCCCGGCGGTTTGCACTGTTAACGATGTTTGTATTATACGTACATAGCCGCGCGGCAGAGCGGCATTGTACGCGTGAACGAGAGGCAAATAGTCCAATCGATAGATGCCCGCCTTTGGTATTCAAATCAAACACTTTGGGCGTATCTACATTTATAAACGTCTATTATCATTCGCTGGATAATGAATCGCCAATTAATTACCATGCTCCAATCAATGGTAGGGCCGACAACGAAAGTACAACGGGTCGGTTAGCATTTCGTTCGCGTTTACCGACCCCCGGAAGGACGTCACGATTTTTCTATTTCCATCGAATCAATTGCGCGACTAATCTTCCGATTTCCTCCTCTCGAGCCGATTGCGTGACAAGCGTCGTACCTTTGCACGCGATCTTTCGCGAATGTGCGAAACTTTAGGGAAACTACGGTGGCCGACGTACTCTGATAAAGAAAGAAACGACATTTGTGACGTTAACCGGTTCGCGAGCAGGCATCTCATCGAAAATTCTATCTCGGTAGCGCAGTCCTAAAATCATCGTGGACGTTGATGGGCTCGTTTCCGCGCGATTAGAGTCAGGAAAGGACGAGGAAGAGATTCGCAACCAGGAGGACCTCCGTTTACAGCGGTGTCAGCCGGCGGTCGCGGCGACCGTCCGACCGCAGCACTGTCAACCTGCGTAATTAATCCACGTTTCAGCGGGCCTGAAACGCCCGACAGCAGCCTAAGATTTACCGCAGTCCAATTTTACACCTGTCCGTCATCCGAACTCGCGACCAGTTACCTTTCGCTTAATGAAATTTGCTCGCTTGGTAATTATCAGTGCTTCGCTCTGGGATTCGTCTATCCACGTCATTCTGGCTCTCTGGGCAAGGCGATTTCTCGTCCGTAGTTAGAGATCGACGATTAATTCTGTATCCGTTGCGAGGATATTCGAGCGTCATCGCTCGATCCATCCAACTCAAGCTGCGAGATCTCTCACTCGCAGAGAGTAACTACTAGTAACTCCTTTCGTTTGTTATACACTGCTGGAAACATTCGATGCGAGATAGCTTGCGAGAATCGTCTTTGCACTCGTTCTGAACCTTCTAACGTTCACTTGTCATGCTTATTTCCGCTTATGGGCTTCTCGGTGGCAACGATGCTTAGAATATCGACGAGCCAACTAGCAATTCCCATGCTGGAATATTCGGTTCCTCGTTCCCTATCGCGCATTAATCTGCCGTGAATCGAAATTACGCTCGAGTGTACGAACGCGATCGCAATTTTCGAGCATCGTTGATCTTTTCCATGGTGTAACGCGAAACCGTTTGAAATTTGTCGCGATTTTAACCGGTCACGTCGGATTCGCCATGCACGATTCGAATTTTAAAGGTTGGCGTAAATTTGCACCGCTGCGAATATCACGGGATTCGTTTCCTCTCATTTCTTCTTTCCTTTTTTTTTTTTTTTTTCAAATCATCGATCCCGGCGCGCTCTACTTCAGTGGGAGAGGAACGTTCAAAGTTGTTACGAGTCTCCAAAAGCAATCACACGGGAAGACGATGGATTTCGATGAAACAAACTTATTTTCTAAAACGTATTACGCCAAGCAATCTGCGTCCTTTATTTCCTCGAGTCAATATTTCCGCTCGCTAGACCCAACAGTTTGCAAGGTTATTGCAACGTGGACCAACCGAAGTATAACCGAGTTCATGGTTGTCTTTAGAGTCGTTCGTACCGGCGGCGCTGTACAACTTTTGATTGGAATACGCTTTTACTATTCCCTTGCAACGCTTTGAAACAACTTAGGTCCGCAAAATCGGTGCTCGTTACGCTTTCCATCGTTTACAACAACCATCGCTGTGGCTGATGCACGGCCGAACGAGTGAAAAGGACGCTGTTAGAGCCGCGTGACGAACATCGTTGCGATTCGGTCTTTCGTACGTCGATACACCACCACGACCTACGAAAGAGTCCCAGTGAAATTTCATCGAACGCTGTGTAAATGTCAAAATCGTACGAAATGCTTGCTGTTCGACATTGATAACTTCCGATTCAAAAGCACCCAGCTAAGTATGCACTTCGCTTTAATTTCACGGAAGCAAATTCATAGAGTTTAAAGATGCTTTATTTATCCATCGATTTGAACTAACCGCGATTCGTTTGCGTAAAAGTTAATTTCAATATTCCTCGTGCATTTTCCGTTGTGGATTTATCGATTCCGTCTGGCCGCGGAACCAGGAATTTGATATCTGATTCGGTGTTACGCAGCTGTTATTGTTACTGCACCTGTACTGGCTCGATGTTATTGCAGTCAAGCTGCCATGATTGACGCCGTGAAAAGCCGACCCAATGAAATCGCGGAAAAATAATGCTCGGAATACGACACTATACGTGTCGACGCACGGTCGACTCGCTGATATTTTTGCCGCGCTGCTAACAGTTCGTCCTACGGTTATACAATGGACAAAGCACAGAATAGACCTATCACCTTATGGGATTTCGCATCACGCAAATTAAAATATCGATCGTGGAAAAATTCAATATTTAGAGCAACGAGTTTAAAAATTATATTGAACTTGATCTCGGTTTCGCGATAATATTCCTGCACGTACGGTATAAATCTCTTTCTCTCTCTCTCTGTACAATTTTGGAGAAAAAATGAAAACCAGATTGCTCGTATGGACGCTGATAACGTGTAGTATAGCAGCTGGCATTTGCAATGTACTGTAGAATTTCTAAAAGTTGCATGTGGACTTTGGAAATCTAGAATGGATTTCAAACGATTGTACGTAAGTCCGGCATCTGCAATTCATTCTACATCTTGCTGAAGTTCCTTCGGGATTTTAAAAATCTAGAATGAATTTCAGATGCTAGGACGTAAGTATCATGTGCGGAATTTATTCTAGAAAAATCCTTATGGGCTTTGGAGAATATTTTAGCAAGCAGCTAAGGTTCGTACGTCGTGCGCGTCGCACAACCGCATAAATCGTTATATGTCAATATCTGCGGCAATCCAGTAGAAAATAGATTTTAATTTCATATATCGAAGTACGTGAGTTATTCTAAAATATTACGCCAGCATTATTGTATGTAACCGCAAAATTTCAATGGAACATAAATGTGCAGCAACATTCCGAAATGCATTGTGTTTCTACAACTCGAAACATTGATGCGGTATTACGACTCGAATTTCGTTGATAAACAGGAATATTTGATCTAAAACGTAAGTACAATAACATCGTGAAAATGTACAAGAGTCAACCCCGTATTTTGTGTTATACGTATGTGCCTAATACGAGTTCGCATTAAATGATGTGGGTTTATTATACGGTTCGTTTATTCGATTACGACATCTGCAAGATTTTACATTATCGTTCGATGTAACGTCCGCACGGATGGCTTAGCAGAAATAAAAATCGACGTCGAACGACACGCAAGAGGGCGGCGACTGGATGATCGCCGTTGAAAATCGTATTGAATAGAAGCGAATCGGTGTAAAACCTAAACGACTGCTTTGTAGCAACGATACACATCCCTACGGGCGCGTCGTTATCACGAGCGTCATTACAAAGCGACCAAGCACATAATGGTCACGAACTTGTAACGATAACGACGTTGCCGGGCTTTTAGCCGACTGCGCGACCATCTCCTTACTATACGAGCTAGAAAGCTCCGAATGGACATTGGACGTGATAATGCGCGAAAGCCCGTTTGACGATCTCGCTCGATTCTAAACACAGCTGTCGTTGTACAGACACTCGGCGATACACGGCCTGTCTCCATGCGATACGTACACACGTGTGTACCAAAGGGTTGCACGGCACTCGTGGGATGCGAGCGTTCGCTCTCATGAAAAGATGACGGGATACCGGATAGAGGTCCGCGAGACGCGATTCCGGAGTCTCGATGCGCGCTACAACGTTGTTAAAATTTATGAATAATGTAGCAGAGTAATGTAGTTTCCTAGTAGTTCGTCGAAAGTAAAATCGCTACTGTCTTACAGAAATTTCGCAGAAAATACGATGCTCGCGACTGTTGGAAATTCGGCCGATGAATAGGGGTGGTTGCGCGAGATGGATGCGAAGACTAGAAAAAAAAAAAAGAAAAGAAAAAGAAGGAAACGACGACGAGCAACGATGCAGACGAGCGTACGCGAGCCGCACAGGAAACCAAAGGGAAAGTGCCTTGCACATTGTTGCTGGGACGGTAGAGAACAGCCGGTTTACGCAGTGTAAACGATCTTTCGCGTTGTTTCGTGGTTTGCAGGAAACAAGCAACGTACTAAAGCGTTTTACGACCGGCCTATACAAATTGCAACCGCGTTAAAACAATCCACCGCGTTACAATTACAGGCGCAACGAAATCGCTGCTCCGCGCAATCCACGGATATGAGCATTGTTACACGGCTGGCTCGCACCAACGCGGATATTGCCGATTTACGAGCTCTTCACGATCCGCGGCTAACGTCGAAGTCGCTTGTCATACATCCCCTCGTCCAATCTATATTTTCCGACCGACGGAATTTTCGTTATCCTCCGATACGGTCAGCTCCGGCCCGGCTTCTCCAGCGGTGCTTTACGACGCGCCGAATACCCGCTCATACGAGAAGTAATTGCGCAGGTGGAAATTAATTTTCAGTTGGCTCGTTGCCCTACGTGACTTCGATGCTTCGCATTACCCGTCGAATTCCGCTGAATGGAAAATCAACCGCCTCACGATCTAACATTACTCTACGGGAACCTTGGTTTCAGCTGCGACAAATCGCGATGGAAAATTTTAGAAACGTTCGTGTTTAATGATATTCGGTCGGAGATTCGTGGCACGAATGGTCGCCTATAGTTTCGTAATAAAATGGGATACGCGCGATTCCGTTTGGAGCGTGGATTGATTTTGAGAGAGAAAGCTTCACAGCTCTCGCAGCCATTATGTGATTCAAATCTTGATATTATTCTATAATCTATTCGCTAGAATAATAGCGTCGGCAATGGCGGTTAGGGTCGATCGCATGCCGACCGGAGGCTCGTTCGACTTGCACGCCACCACCCACCAATAAGCACCCTTCGGTATCGTAGTTGCGTACCTTGTGCACCCGCACGTGCTTAAACATACACGCTATCGTCTAGCGGGTTTGAGCAGATAGTAGCATGCCAACCGATATTTGCGTCTTCCGGCGTCTTCGATTATTATCGTTCTCCCGAATGCCATATTTGCTCCATGGCGTAAACACTGTCGTAGCGAGCGATAAAAAGACGCTGGGATATCGGTAGTATGGGAGAAGCGACCAAGAGCACAGGATAGGAGAGAAATACATAGAGTTGAGGGATAAACGACGACACGGCACGTCTGATTTATGAGCTTCGTAACCCAGACGAGAAGACTGGATACCAGCACTGGCATGCAACACCGGCTTCTTCGTTTTGCGGTTCATCATCTTCCGTTTGTATTGCGCTATTTAATCCGCGTTTAGACTTAACAGGATTAATTTTGATAACACGAACATATATCAAAGATCATGGAAAATAAGAACAATTTTCGATCGTCAGGCTGATTATAAAAATCGAGTTCTGACCAGTGGATGGGATAGAATTCGGTATAAAAAATGTAGTTTTCAAATGATTTGCTTTTTCGTCGATATACGCGAGATAGGGCGCATCGATGAATGATGAAGCACCGACAGAATGTTTTCCACGTTGCCTACGAAGCGACATTAATTTTTCCATCGCTTGCACGATCGCTAGTCTACCTAGTTGCATGTAACGCTTCTATAATGATTTATACGTGTATAAGCTATGAAACACCGATAATTACGGTAATTGCAATTAATCAGATTTATGTGCGTTAACTATAAATCTGATTATATCTGAATATATAGGTATAGTAGTGGTAAAATCTCCGTAAACGTACTAGCCCCGATTCTATCCGAATACAAATTAGAGCGTGAACGCGACCGAACCGACGACTCTCCTTTGTTGATCGAGTCGTGTTTGCCACGATGGAATTATCGGATTCTTACAGTTCACGGCCGGCTGAAAAATCTGAATATCATGAAGAACCGCGTGGTCCATCGTACGAGCTCATCCTCATTCTTTTCCACCGTTTTCTTCGCACGACAGCGGCGCATTCGTTCGCAGGAATCGACAGCTGTGACCAAACAGCGGACGTGTCCGAATAAAATTTTCGATCACAGTCCCTTGATCCCTGACCGAGGAAATACGACGTCGACGATGACTCGCGTTCCTTTTAAAATTTCAAAGGAAACTTTCCTCTGATTTTCCTTTACATCGATCGAAGGCCGGGCCGATCTTGCGGTTTGCAGTTAAAACGAATCG
This sequence comes from Bombus terrestris, assembly GCF_910591885.1. Lineage (NCBI taxonomy): Eukaryota > Metazoa > Arthropoda > Insecta > Hymenoptera > Apidae > Bombus > Bombus terrestris. The sequence goes on from NC_063273.1 coordinate 4,954,533, forward strand.
CGGCAAGACGATAATTGCGGCGAACGAAGTTAAGCGAAAACCGGACCGGGGACACGGAGAAAACGAAAAGGGATAACGAACGAATGAAATTTATGTCCGGTTTCGAGGTCGTTTCGCGCGACATCGGATCCGCTGCTTTTCGATCGAGATTTTCAAATGGAATTCTCAGCGAAGCAATAGGTTCCGACCTAGGAATCCGAGGGCAAGACCGAGGCCAGAGATCCCCGGTCAGTTTCGACCCGGCACGTAATCCTCGGACGAATCCCCAAGACCAACGGTCTGCTTTCGCCGGAAGCCCTTCGTCCACCGTTCGACCTTTCCTAACCGATCCGAGCACCGGCTCGTTCTCTTTCTTCAGACAATGAATTCGCTCCTGGAAATTTCACTCTGTTTGCCGAACACTCCATCTTTATCGTTTAACGATCGAGTTACTGCGATCGTATGCTGCAAACTTTTCGCGCTTCTCCTCGCTTCCTTGCCCCTAACAAACTTTTCTCTTTCCAACTTTCAACTTCATTTTTCCGATCCTATCGAGGACAACCGTTCTCGTCCTAAATCTATTATCCTTGTTGTCGCGTGTACAGTCAAATCGATATCTATTCGCCGATCGCGCCAGATCTACCCGCTCACGATCGGTCGGCTTGCGGCGAAAAAACGTTTGCCACTATCGTCTCCAATATACGGATATCGAACGTTATTCGGATTAAGTTGGAAGATCGGTGGTTTCTCTGGAGCTTATACTTCAACGGTGAATCGAGAACACCTCGGAGACGCCTGAGGCAAACGGGGTCAGGAAGGAGGTCTCGGGTCAAGATGGGGATTAGGATCTCCAGGGGTCACCTTGCGAAACCCGACCTAGCACTATACGTCTAACCCATAAATTATGTCCGTCTAAACACACAATCCCTCTATGAGTAGCTGTCTAGAGATGTTTGAATGAGTAGAAAATGCGAAGAAAGGGATCAAATATCCTTTTGTAATTTCCATTAAAACACACTGATAGAGTGGTGAAGAATCTCGCTTGTTTGTCATCGAGGAAAATCATGATGAACCGAAATTTGTGCTAGGTTGTCCGAAAAGTGTCTTTCTTTCGCAAACGTGTTTTTTACAACAATGCACCTTCATACAAACGTGAAACCAGGTCTGTGAAATGTCGCGGTGCTTATCTTGTGGCGACACTCGGGAACAATGTACATCACCGAAGCGAAGTGTCTAACGAGCCATCAATATCCCCATGTTCGAGAAGAAGGCGTGCGTGGCAACGGTCGCGGACGCCTAACAAACGCGTGGATAGTGGGAATATTGAGGGGCGACAAAAGAAAAGAATCGAATCCGATCGACGGTTAAGTTTGAACCAGGAAACGATAAAGTCGAGTCGTAACCGCGCAGCGAGATTGACTAGTGAAACCGAAAGCGATATGCGACGCGATCAAAAGAAGACACTTGTTAATAAATATATAGCTGACCTAACGTGTGTCTATTATTTCCTCATAAAACGAAAGAAACTTTTCGGACAATCTAGTACATACTGTTTGGTTACCTGCTCGATATCTACGCCTATGTGTCCCCGTGTCGTAAACGCTCCTTCTCTTTTATGGGACGTGATATCGTTTCTTATTTCCTGCTCCAATCGTACGTCTTTCTCGAATGATATTTTATACAGACATTCATTGTGAACGTCATTTTTGATTATCCACTCGAGAGAAAAATGTCTGGCTGAACAAACCGCGTTTCGTAATTTTCATCGCTGTGATAGCGCGATAAGAAGTGGTTTATAGCGCAACTATGTAGTCAGTGAGCTACAGCGTCGAGCGTTATTTCAATGGACGTGTCAAATTTATTCAGACAAAGGTTTCACATCGTTAAGAGGATACGCATAAATATTTGATAACAGGATGCGATAGGAAGCGAACTCGATAGGAAGAGGGTGCGTGCGTGTATCCTTTATCGGAACCATAGGTTTGCTAAGAGAACATACCGTGTGTGTGTGTGTTTAGCTATGCGCATAGTTCACATACCGACCCTTCCTCGCATGGTATGTTATAATTAGTGCTGTAGCGAGCGCACGCAACATTGATATGTCCACGAGCTTCCGAATACTTCCTTAACGAGATGGCTTTGTAAACAACGAGTTAAGTTTTCGCGTGCTTCTCCGATCTGTCCTTTTCTCTCTCTTTCAGATCACCGAGCCGATTAAATATCGTCGTTGAAATCGAGTTACGACGTTCCAACGTTCCGAGCTTTTTAAATCGAGGTCGAAAAAACGGTGAAATCTAATTGTTTCCATATTTCATATTCCAGGCGAAATGGCAACGCGCTTGCCCTGCAACGTCCATCCCGATAGAATCGGCCCTTTGATCAGCCATCACGGGGCGCAAGAAAGTCGGGCTGTCGATTAAATTTGCATTTAGAAATCCGATTATCGCGGATTCAAATTTTTTAACGCGGACAGCCGGGCGTGGTAAGCAGCGACTGCCACCTAGGTCGGCCGCTTTTAAATTCAAATTCTACGCGACGTCGATTAATTACAAGACGTCCACCAAATGCAGCTCTATACCCCCCGCGGATCCAAACGTCAAACCGTGTTTCTCTTTTCTGCCTTCCTTTCTTTTATCGCGTCGTTTGCACGAGCTCGCGCTCTGCCATCGTTTCCTCCGGCATTTGCAAAGCCTTGCACGCAGTCGCGATACGCGCGACAAACCAAGGTGCGAACGGTAACGGTTTCGCAGAAGGCGTCGAGGGATGAATAAAGGGGCGAGTTAAAGCGCGTCAAGAGAGTGTCGTTTCCTCTTGCCAGGTTTCCACGCAATAATCGTTACCGTGAATAGTTCGCGACCTACCTCGAGAAAAAGAGTCGTCGAATGTCAACGCGCGCCGGGAGCGTCGCTGCGCGTTTGCTTCAGCTACGTATCTCTATCAAAGCGTGGTAACGTAACGTCGCGTCGCGTCTCGTCTAATCGCTACAACGTATCGTGACGATCTTTGCGCACCTAATTTATAGATGAGATCGTAGATCTTGCGGTGGCTCCCGATTGAAACCAATAACTCGAGCCCAGCGGATCGAGAATATATCAATTAATCACGCGCGGCGTGCAGAAGTTGGCGCGGATCTTCCAATGGCGCAGTTACATCGATGCCGGTACAGCGAAGAGGCGTCGCGACGGTTATCAATTATTCGCCGATAAAGCTGCCATCCAGAAGCTGCTCTCGCTCCACCCACGTCGGTGCCCCTTCAGACACCGATCCAAATTTATCGACGCGCTATAATTACGTGCCACGAAGTTGATTGTGCGTAGCTGCGGTCCTCATTAGGCGTGTACGCCTCACTGTTATGAAGAATTCTGATCGACGTATTGTCGCGCCTGTCCCTTTTATCTCTCACTCACAAGGAATTAGTTGTACAGCGTAGATGGAAAGTTTGCAAGCTAGCTAAACGAAAGACCGCGGCTTTAGACGAAACATCGTTGAGATTCCATAAAAATTGAATATTTATTCGACCGTGTCCGCGGTAAAGTATCGAGAAGCGAAGCTACCACAAAAAATAAAAAATGACAAAGATCTGCGCGATAAAATCCGACCGCGTCAATTAACGCTGTTCTTTTGAAACCGCGAAACGTTGAAAAACAGCCACCGAGAGAGAAAAAGAAGGGGGTGGGACAGAGGGGAAAAAGAGAACCTCAGCGATGTATTAATCGCCAGGAACCGTTTATTTCCTCGGGCATTCAGCAGTCTCTGGGTAGTTGAGGTAGCTAACCGCTTGAAAAATGATGCAACATCGTAGCGTCAGCAGTGACGGTGCCGAATTCTAGAACCACCGACGAAGAAGCAAACCGCGGCAGGCATGCAAGTTTAATTGCGAAACTTCCCAAACTATCGCGAATTACGGGAAATATTGAAAAACGCCAGTAATATCACGGCCGTCCGTTCGGTTTGCGGCTGTTCTATTTTTATCCAGGTATTCGGCCTGCGTCGGTCGAGATATTTCGCGAATAGGAACGAACGCATATATACGCGAACAGCTAGAAAACAGGCCGTGGTCGTAATTAGGAGATTCAGCAACCAGAGGTAAAGATCATGAAAACCATAGTGTATTTTCGAGCTATCGCGGGGAGACGCGGTCGTTAGAATACGCGCCAACGGGAGTCGTAAATTCCCGTTACGATTAGAATGATCGACACCACGAATAGTTCGATCCCCGTATTTCGATTAAGATAATAGGGGTGATTCAGGTATGATAACACTGTGGCTCACAGAGTTAAAATTTATATTTCCAACACTTAGTATACACGATTGAATAGATATAATCACTTAATAACTTAGCACGGTATGAGACTTAATGTTAGAAGTTAGGCGTTAGATCTTTGACTGTGGTAGGAAAATGTGAGAGATATAGGAACGGTGAGAGTTGTAGGGAATGCAGGAACTCTAGTCACCGTGAGAGACGATGGAAAACTCTGAAGCTTATTCTAATGTGAATAAGGAGGAAAGCTTGGTATGGGTGTGCCCTTTGAACGAAGAACGCGGATTCGTTGCTTACATTTTTAGTTAGTAGAGTGAGGGCAATAATCCGCGATGTCGATTGGTTGGGACCAATGTTAGGAAGGAAGAGAGGAGGAAGAAACCTCCTACCAACTTGGGTCCTAGGCGACATTGTTTACAGGGAAACTCAGATTTTTCGTTAGGTATATCTCCGCTTTCTTCGTAATTCTTAAGAGCACATAATTCTAAAAACCGGCCGAAAATACTTCTGGAATTAGAAAGTCTCTTCTGGCAAACAGATGTGCTTAGACCATGTGTGTGAACAATGCAGCTAGAATTGCAACTTTATAGTGGGTCCTTGGGACTATGGAGTGTTAGAAGGACGGCAGGTAGACCGGTGGTTGGCAAGCCGCGCGGGATGGCGTGCAGATGTGTTGCGCGACAGAACACATAGACCACCGGTACGCATCTGCCTCTACTCGTCGTATCGCGTGACTCTGACACGATTAAAATTGCTTAATGATCGTTTCAAAATAATTCAGAATTTTTCGTTTCGTTTAGCCGAAGCGGATTTTATCGATAAGAGGTTTTTCAAAGAAATGCTACTAAACCCAGCGTTTGGAGAAGAATTATCGCGCGAAAGGTACCAAATTCTATTTAAATCCAATGCGGTACGGTACACGGTTCGTTAAGAAAAATCATAACGAGTAATCGGTCGAGATAATTGTCAATTAAGAGGGATTCGTGTTTCATCCGATTGTATTTCCAAAGAAATAATCTGCAGACGTCATTTTGACCTATTGTGTAGCACCTACTCTTCGTCTCTTCCTCCTTCTTTTCCTTTTTCTTTACTCTTTTTATCCGAGCGAGAAAAATTATTCCGAACGCTGTAGCTGCATTTAAATTCACCCCTTCCACTGATCTGGTTTCCTTCCAATTTTCAGGTTCATTAAGGAAAATTATAGATACGCGATCGAGCGAAATAATTGTCAATTAAAACGTTTCGTATTTCATTGATCCGCAAGTTCGAAAGGGTCGCGGCGGCGACGGCCAGCTTTTAATTAATAACCGTTTCAATTAAGACGCGTCCAGTCGTTTAGCGATCCGACGTGACAGCGATGATGGCGACGTATATGGCCGCGTAAAATTTTCCTCGGGGGAAAGAAAAACGCGGAACTACTGCGGAAACAGCGGCCCTTTATGAAGGTTCCGCGGTGGCATTATTGCGGCCAACTCGCAAACGGGAGAAGCTCGCGGTCGCGTCCGCAAAACGGAATGCAGAAAGGAATTTGGAGTTCGAGTGGCAAGAGGCGAGCGAGGAACGAGCAGTGACGTACGTTTAATAACGCGGACCGGCTTGTATCTGCAGCCGTCATGGTGTACGGGCATTGTAATGGGAAAGAGAGGGCGATCCGACCGGCGCCGTTTACTGCATACTAGTCGCGCGAGTCGCGAATTCCTCAAGCGCCATGAATTTTTCGTCACCGCGGCCAACCAAAGCGGCAGGTCGTCGGTCGTCGAGACACCGCACGGATTTCAGCGCCGCATCCTCCGATACAATCTCGCTCGATCGCGTAAATTAACCAACTCGCCAACCATCTTATTACGTACTAACAAGAGCAAAGAACGAATCACTCACGTATACAACGGCACTCCAGCCTCGTTCTTGAACCAAAAAACCATGTGCAGGCTGTCCTCTCCGGGTGGAGTAATGTCGCATGGCAGTTCCGCTGGTTTTCCTTCCACGACGCTGATATTGACCAATGGTACTGCAAACGAAAATAGACGGATGGTAACGTTAAAAGGTTGCATTCGTTGTCGTTACTCGATTTCGATTTCGCGGCCGAATTGGATCGGTGGATGAAAATTCGAGCGCAAGAGAAGATGGAGAGAGTCGACGAATATCCGGGCCGCATTCTTCGATAGCGAAAATCCGGATATTCGGATGCAAACACAATTGAACGAGGATGATGTTGGGCAGCGATATGTAAAGCGCACGCGATATAGGATTAAGAGATCCGCTTATGAAATTCGGTTTGGACGGACTGCCGTAAACTAGTCGTGGCATTCTGCTTGCACAAGACGATCTTTCGAGCAGGTAAATGGAAAGCTCGAAGGTCTGATCATACGGAACGAGAAAATCCTTCGGGAATTTCCGGTAGGCTATTTCGAAGAAACGAGTTTCCATTCGATTCGGTCCGTTGCTTTCGTTTTCTCCACGCTGGACGATCGAAACAAGAATCGAACCTGCAACTACGTACCAAGCGCCACGTCCGTTCGAGAATTTCACCAGAGACTTTTTTTTTCTCTTCTCCACTTATATACGAACGAAAGAGACTCCGAGAGTGTCCGAGTGTCCCAGTTCGTCGAATCCGATTTGTCGCGGTCGTTTCACCCTCTTGTTTATCGAGCGTGACGCACGCCACGAATATGGACGTGGATGCATGAAAATTTCCGTTTATCGTCGATAAATCTCTCTCTCTCTCTCTCTTTCTATCTTTCTCTCGCGTTCTTTGGTAAGCGATCGTCCGCGACGCTCGAAAACCTAAACCGGAAGGATTAGCTGGCGTTTCGCGTTTACTCGCTGGTTATAACAACCCCGTCTGGTATAAATATCGCTTAGGGGTGACTGTTTACCATATAAACGCCCCGGAGCTACGGTACTCATTTGAATTCTCAGTTTTTCCACGTTGTAACGAGCTCAAGGTACGTGCAACAAGCAGCAGTTACCTCTTCTCGGGTGGTAACGCGGCTGCCGCCACCGCCTCGTACCTACTTTCCACGTTAAAAGTAAGAACCCTCGGGAAGCTCCTTCCCGGATTCGTTATAATTTCATGCGCGTATTTCGCGGGTTTGCTTACGATTTAACGTTTGCTTTTAGCTCAGGGTACATGCGCGCGCGCGCGCTATCCTACTACCTGGAATTTTTCATAAGCGTCACGCTTCTTTCCCTGCAAATTGCGTAATTTGATTAGCCTTGCGTCGCTGTTGCTCTTAACGGCTACATCGTCCGCGTCCTCGCAAAATTAACTACCAAAGTGTGCGAGCTAGCCTAACGGTCCCGTGTAATTAACGACGCGGTCCGTCCGATTCCGCGTCGTATCCTGGGCGCTGCGACGCGACAGCAGCTGATCCTCCGTGGCCAGCGAAATACCTAAGAGACCTATAGCGGTTGCAGCTTAACTCTGTTGATTTTACTTATTTATGTAAGCGGCGTATCTACGTCGTTGGACACGAAAGCGACCGCGCCACGGCCATCAATCAGCCGCGAACAGCTCGCGCGACCGCGTGTAGTTTAAATACCAGAGAAGCCTTGAAAGCCGTTTCGATTAATGAAATTCCGCAACATGGCCGCAATTAACCCTCAAAGACCCGAGGCGCTGGTCGAAACGTCCAGCAGCGTGCTAATGGCGGACGCGGCTCGTGTCGCATTCGAAACGCATTTAATGAATTCGTTATCGACCGGAATCAACGTTTGCCTCGGTGCTACGAACGCCCGGACGAAGAAGCGTCACGGCAAACTTCGAATTTGCATCGGTGGAATTTTCGAACGTCCTTTCGTCGCTGTCCTCGGTCTAGGGTCCTTCGTTGAAACGAAACCTTTAACTTGCCGGGGCCTCGGTGTCTTAATTAAAACCGCGTAAGTTTCCTGATCACGGCGATTGAACCAAGCGGCGCCGATCGATGAAGGCGAGAAGCGTGACGTCGCGAAAGATTTCGAGTTCAACCGCGTGGAAAATGCAATGCCGCGGGCTTCTGTTTTCCATTAGAGTCCAACGGCACACGTGTCGTACGGAAGATTGAGCAAAAGTTTCCAAAGTCACGGGTAAAAAGCGAAACTTTTCCTTGGATCTTAGTAGAGCTTCCCATCCCGGCGAGTTTTGCGTCCAACTTTTCGGGTCGAACTCGTCGAAAACTTACGGCCACTCGTCATCGTTGATCACCGCGATGCTACAACAGGACCAAGTATTTTCATAAATCTTCCACGATGACGCGGATTGATCGTACGATCGAGGTGCGACATAACGATTACGTTCTAATCGTTGGCAAGCCGCTGTGCGACTATCGCGCGTCAATTCGAATTCAAACGGTCCGATATCGATGCAAATTTCATGGAACCGGCGCAACATGCGCTTGGCTTTTACGCGGTCCAATCCAGGCTGTAACGCCAACTTTGCCATGCATTTCCAAATCCCTCTCTCTCTCTCCTCTCTTTCTCTCTAGCTACGTTCAAGGCAAATACGCTTTTACGATATTTTCATTCTCGAAGACTATCGCCTCGCTTTGCTCTACCCGGCAACCACGTTTTCCACAAGTACAACTCGCAATAAAGAGAAAACTGTGACTTTGCATCGAGAAACTATGCGGAATCGTTTAATTTTATTCAAGCACATCCGATGCGTCGTTTCCGAGGCGACTGATGCACCAACGATACAAGTTTATCCAAAATTCGTGCGACTGTTAACAGCAGGAACAATATTAATGATAAAGGCAACGAAAATACGTCGAATACGAGACAAGTTTGGCCACCTGCTCGATCTACGTTCGGCTCGGTTGAAAATGAATGGAAAGGGAGAGACGGAGAACGGAAGTTACTAAGAAGCATTTGTCAAGCGCATTAACCCCACGATGCATGGCGCTGCAAGATCGATGATTCGAGTGCGACCCACGTTCGCCGAAGGACCATTCATCCTGCAATGTTTCCACGAGGAGTAGTCGAGACAACGAGGGAGGTAGAGCGTCGCGACACCGAAGGGATAATGGGGTTCGTTTTAACAAGGCAAACGTTACGATCGTCAAAAAGAGTATGCCATCTTGCTTGCAAATTAACTTCAGTCGGAGGACCGGTTGTTAGGCGCTATTATACCGACAATTCGTACAGTCGGATGGATATGCGACAGGACATATAGAAGGGTAAGAAAGAGAGGGAGAGAAAGGGGAAAGAGAGAGAGAGAGAGAATCGTAAAAGGGACAGGATAGATACGTAGGAGCGAACGACGAGTCCGTTATTTACGGAGAGTCGAGTGTGCTCGGTGCCCTTCTCGCAGTTTCCAACGACAGAACCCTCCGATGTGACCGACCGTTTTACACACGTTAAGCGACATTGTCTACGCTTATTGTCGTGCTCCGTCTCTTCCATATCTGTTTCGTACGGCGCGGCGTTAACTCGAAGAGGGAGGGCTATAGCAGAGGACGCGTAGCGAATTAGAGTCCTGTTAATCAGTTGCTTAATTCCTTGCGCAGGTGCGCCGCGTCGTCGCATTACGAGATACGAGGATCCGTAATTCTGCTGTCTGATATTCTCTATCCTTCTCTCGTTTTCGATCGAGAAGGATCGTAATTTAATATCGGGCAATTTGTCCGACGTTGGAGAGAACGCGACCGACAAATTCGATAGATTCGTTTCGGTGTAAGAACGAAACGATGAAACAAACAGGAGGAGCAGCAGTCAGTTTATAAATCGTGGCTTGTCTTTGTCATCGAGGGAGACTCAGTGGAATCTGACGCATGGAACCTCGTGTTGAAATTTTGCGTAGTCCCGGGAACGGAGAGGGTCATCGTTTAGAAAGGAGAAAGAGACGAGGAGAAGAAGCGGGGAGGGTAAAAGAGGAGGAAAAGATGGCGAAAAGACGCGAAGGGTGGCATCGGGGGGCTTACGCTTTATTGCGTATTTACATATTTTCACGGAATCCCCTCGACGTTTCATAAAATTCAACGTCTTTACAAGGGTCGGCGCGATCCCGTTCCCAGGACGCTTCGTCGACACTTTATACCTTTGAATTTCTGCGACAAAGATTTTCCCCCTTACTGGCAGTTAGAGTGGAGCACGAGTCGCTAGCGTTCCCTCTTATTTTTCGAGGGGATCGGTTCAACGAAACAGACCGACTCGCTCGCTCGGAGAAAAAGCACATTGCTGGATCGGGTGAATTTAAAATTGATCGGCGATGCTTTCGAGTATGTAAATCGTATTTGGCAATTACCATCGAATGTTTCGAGAATTTTTCACTCGCAGTCTCTCGCTACAGCGAATGCAAAGCAAGAGCAACTGACGGTGGAAACTCGTAGATTGTGTTTCCGTCTGGAGGAACAAAGCGGAAAGTTTCTCGTGATACGGGTGTCGCGGTTCAAACTTCGCGTCGAATTTCGCGGCTCCAGGCTTAAACTCGAAACGATCCGGAAGATGCCGGAATCAAGAACGGATCAGAATCGCGGACAACCGATTCTCGTCGTACGGATCCGTAAAATCGAGTCGCTTTAAATTAATTAGGACGTTTACGAGCGCTCTGGTTCGCACGGTATTTCAGGCGCGACTAGAGCCTCGTAAAATTCGACGGCAGGCTAAATTAAAGCTGTGACATCGCCTGGGGCGATATATCGAAGTTAGCCTCGTAGGTTTCAAAAATTCCAAAAATCTACGGCTGATATGGTCGAGAGGGAAACGACGAACGATGGCCAAGGAATTTTCGAACCGCGAATCGAGTATGCTCTGAACGGACTGTATCGCGAGAGGAATGTAGTTTGCTGGCAAGCAGGCTAATTGAGATGTCGGCCTCTAGAGAGTAGAACGAATAGTTCAGCTTACCCTCATTTCCGTTTCCTCCCCTTCGAGATTCTCCGTCGAGCAGCCGTGGCGCGCTTAAAGCGTAACGACGTCGCTTCCGAATTATTAATAGCACCTTATCCCTTGGGAGCACCATTGTTGTCCGAGGTCTAGACCCTCTCGGCGTCGTCTAGTGGGTGACGACTGCCGATGACGATTGCGCGAGACCTTCGCGATGGATATAGAAACGTACACACCACTCCAAGGGGAGAGCGAAAACAGCGCAGAGGGAAAGACGCGCGTCGAGGGATTTACAGCTGCGCTCGCTCGCTCGTCAGAAAGAAACGGTCGTCTTTGTTTCAAAACGACAGCCACCGTTGACATGATGTAGAGTCATCGAGCACGATGACAGGATCGATAAAACGTTGAATACTCTAAACTTTATCGACGCGCATTGGCGCGCTGCGGAATATTAACATGCAAGCTTTCACCGATCACCGCGACAAGTTCGACATGCAAAACCAAGGAGTCGTTAATCGTGGCATAGACGACAGACGCTGTAGCCCCGAGACTCGGTATGGAGTCATCGTTTAGGCCGGAGATAGAAATCGAGTGAATTTCACGCGGATTTCCGCGAGTGCACCTTCCGAAGGTTCTCGCCTTTGACGAGCGTGCGTTCCAGTTACCGCGTACAACGCGAATCGAATACTCGACGAGCGTCGAGTACGACGTTCTCAGGTTCGAAGCAACGGTTAAGAAGCTGGCTGAGTTTTCGAAAAGAGATTAAGATTATGGGCGAGGTTACTCGGCAGTTGGTGGACAGAACGTACAGCCTGTCCGACGAGGCAACGTAACGTTACGTCGCGTGGATGTCTGTCGCCGGTGTTACAGGCTGTGCAGTTGCCGTTGCATTGTGCAAAGCCGGCACCCGGCCGCGAGACACTGAGTTACGAGCCACGGAAGGGAGGTCGCGACCACGTCCGGTTGTAATGCAGTTTGCGCAACAATAGGAGCCACAATAGGCCAAGGGAGCCACGGTAACGTCGCTCTCCCTTCGGAGACGTTGGCCTTTGACCGAGGATCAAAGCGTTGTGTTCCCTCTCGAACGTCCGACCTCGCATTATCCTTGCTGGCCGCAGTCCTTTAACGGACGACTGAGATCGACCGGATTTCGCGGTTAATGAAATTTCCCAATGACACCACGCCGCCCCGCACCATTGTCGTTTTTATTAGTTTGCCAGTTTTAGCGTTTACCTTTCGATCCGAGGAGGAATTCGAGCGTACATGGAGCACGACGCGACCTGGCGCGCCAGTCCGTGTTTCGATGACATTTTTCGCCGGGGTCGCGAGAGCGTACCGTTTTCAACGAAGCGTACCGAGCCGCGAGCTTTCGCAAATGGTGCGAACAACGCCGTTAAAATGGACTCTGGTAAACACCGCGAGAACCAAAGCAATTTGATGGTAATTTTCGTTTCTCCGCGGTGTGCAGAGATACGATCGATGTGCTTGCATTGGTAGGACCTTATCGATCGCGCGCGAATTTACCTGTAATTATGACGAAACGCGATTCGGTGCAGCAGGTCGAAAGTTTAACGAACTGGGACGAAACTGGTTCGAACGCGACATCGTCGATCGCGCGCAACCGAAAAAACTCCATCATTGGCACGGAGCAAAAGTTTGGTGGCAGCGATCGGCCAAAAAAGGACGCGCAAGGACCATCATTTGAATACCGACCGAGTTCCGGATCAGAATTTCAAACGAGATTTCTGTTTAAAGTATGCTTAATCAACGTACTTTTGCCGAAACTTTGATCGTTGCTCGTTAACGGATGTATTATACTCCGCTTTTTCCGGCGAGGTCGTTTCGTTTATCGCCATCGACGAGAAACTCGCGAACGGATCTCGTTTCTCGGCGTTTCCACCGTCAAGGAAAACTCAACGAACGAAAGAAGGAAAAGAGAGGGAAGAGAGCGGGTCGAAAGTTGATCGGTTTAAAACCGAGCTCGCGAGAAAAAGAACTATCGATTCCAGACGACGAGGCTCATTGCGAACGGTCTAGGGCTACATTCGTATTTTACTTGCGACGCGACGGTCGCGTGCAACTTCCAAGCGGAATCAATGGCGAGGTAAACGTGAACGTCGGTCGACAGCGTGAAATTGAATTAATCCTGAATTAAGAAATGGCGCGCAGGCTAGAACAAGAGCAAAAGAACCGCGAGACGAGCAAGAATTCCGATGGTAGGGAAATCGAAAAGTACCGGACGAGATGGTCGCGGCCAAGGTACGGATAGACTCTTCTCGCGAATGTTCTTCGAAAACTTTAAATAACGTTTGTAAACTCCGGCCAAAGTAATTCGCGTAAGAAAGCTAGATTCGGGACTCGCGGTGAGTGGCGAATCGAGTTTTCAAGTTGAAGAATAATATCGCGTTTTCGCGGACGATTATATTACGATCGGGTTGCCATTTACTCGACGTTGCTACGTCGTCAGCAGGATGCCGGAAGTCAAACGATCGATTACAAAAACCGACACGACGCGACAATCGCCGTGTCTGTGAGCTCTCGTTCAACAAGTCCCGTCGCTTTACTCGGGAAATAATATCGAGAAATTAATCAACGATTTTCAACGTTTCCACCCGCTGAACGTTAATTCGTTTTCTGTTTTCTGCCGAAAGTCAACGACAACCGAGTGGTTCTCTCGAGCGGATACAAGCACAGCCACGTTGCGCTCCTTAATTAACTTACTATCCCGTTAAATTACGTTCTAAGTAATAAAGCGAGACGAGTTTCTTGATCCATCGAGCGCCCCGCGGTCGCTCGTCCTTCACCTTTCACTGTGGTAGGGCACGGACTTTGAGCCGTGCTCGAACGAAACCAATTACTCGATCCTCGATTATGGATATTTGCTTGTCGCGCGCGTCAATACTGTCACTTAACAAGCAAATACCCAGATCGAGGCGAGTTAGATAGGGGTCGAATCTACATCATCAATGGACCACTACCACGGTGAAATACCGCGCGCGACAATAGCGAAACGGTAAGCGTGGAAATTCTGTACGTGAAACGTTCGGCTGTTTCCCGGTGATAGCAAGAATCATAGCTTTAACGCTTCGATTACTTGCCGTTTACAGCCTAGTGAAATTATTAGGGGCCATGGCGAGCAATATGACGTGTGCATCGCGTCCACGACATAATTAGCGCAACGACATCGTATTTCAGGATATGGCGCGAGTGGTGATCGGCGGCAAACTATTTCCTGCCGTCGCAGAAACTATAGGAACGTGTAACGTCGCGACACAGCGGTCGGAAACAAAGTGATCCGTAAATAGCGCGAAAAAGCTATTTCGCGATCGATTTCATTCGAATCTAGAACAACGACCATTTCCGTGTGCGACGGTATCGGGTTTCGGTATAACGCGCACCGAGCCCACACTCTGCCGGTTTTTCTCTCGAGCCGAGTCGAACCGAACCGAACCGAAAAACGGTGAACGCGAGCGAATTCGATCACGCGGTGATCTCCCGGTTTTGGGTGAACGCTCGAACAGCGACATCGCGCGTAGACTGTGGGTGCGATTCGACGCGCGCGATATCGCTTACTTTTTGACTCGGCATGCACGATGCAACGCGCACAGCTGTGGCTGCCTGTCGAGTTCCGACGGAAGTGGATCCCGCGCCAGCGGACCGTATCGCGTGCGACATTTGCGGCTCGTTTTATCCAGCGCTAACGAAACGATTCGTCCAAAAGGGAAAATAAGCGCGAGAACGTCGAAACTGCGTTGGCCAGGCGACGCTAATACAACGCATCGCAATCCGGCAAAAATCTTCCGTCTGCAGGGGAACGACGATGTTCGATCGAGCAGCAAGAGTGTACCAGCCGGTGGTAGCGTGCTAATTAAAACCGTGAATAATTGACCGTTCGCCGCTTTCCAATAATTAATTCCATCGTCGGTGATAACGTCACGATTCATTCCGTATGGAGCGTAGGGAAAACGCAACTGGATTCGTGTGGCCGCGACACCCGCGTACCGTCTCTCGTCACCTATACGCCGCACACACGCCGCCGCTTTATCCGCGCTTCGATATTCCTGACACGCCGACACGTTGCACACCGTTTGTACCGGCCGATTTCCCTACGTATCGACTCAACTTGCGCTTGTTATTTCCATAAACTAATACGATCGTTTAACGGTCTGTCAGTTGACTGAGCTTCGTGTCGCTCCGTGCAACGCATCGTACTATATGGAAAATTCCCGATCGGAATCGACGAGCCACGACCGCCAATCTATGCGCGGTAACGTTGCCCGTGAAATTTTATCTTTCGACTAACCTTTATCGCGTCCTTCTTTTTCCTTTTGCGCGAGTCATTCAGCTTGATCGGCGTCGTTTGTTTCAAATAATTCACGTACGAGTCGATCGGCTTTACCGCGTATTATCTAGGAGAACGATGTGGCAAACAATGTCACGCGTTTCCATAAAAATATTTTTCCTGCTGACGGCTCTTGATTAATATATACTGAATATATTCAGCTACAAAAAAGGCATTCGTTTATTTTATGACCTTGGGCGGAAGATAAATTACGAGAAGCATTTGCAGCCAACCAGGGGACGTTGACTGTGATTTTATGTTGCAGCGAACGTAAAGGATTACCGCGTGTACCCGAAATTTCATTTCGCACCCGGTACATTTCGAAAGACGGACACTGAAATTTGCAAGACTATCGAAGAAACAACGCGGTCGTTTAATCGCGCGAGAAAGAGGTCTCGTTATGTTAATGAGATTTTCGTGCGGCTAATAAGCGCGTCAATCGGAAGAAAAGGCGCCCGCGTTCAGCCGCCGAGTCCGCAGGAGAACGACACGGAAACGAGTTCGCCCGTTTCCGAGAGAAGGGGTAACCGCGACTCGATAGAGTGGCAAATGCGAAGAGAAATAGAGCGAATAGGTGGGACGATCGTATGGCGAAAAAGGCGACCGGTGAAAGGCAACTCGGGAGAAAGAGAAGAGAAGAGTCGTGGCAGGCGCGTAGATTGGCAGCTGCAGACGGAAATAGAGGCACCCGGAGCACGGATCGAGCGACAGGTACGCTCGATTGCCGGACAGACAGAGAGGGAGGAAAAAATTAAGAGCAACGAGGAGTTGAGAGCAAAGAGGACAGCGGATCGAAGTACGCGCCACGTCGCGACCTGCCAATTCATGGCCGCGTCGCAAATATCGCACTCGATCGCTGAACGCATCGACATCGAGATAACGCGAATTATCGCGCCGCCAGTCTGTCGTTGGTTTCGTTCACTTGTAAAGCAAACGGTTCCGCTCGACCTAAGCGCAGCGACGCGTTTCGGGGGCAAGGAATCGCCTTTCAAGAAAGGGTCAATAATTTCGCGATTACGTAACCAGATGTCAAATCGATCGGTGGGACAGGATCAGATTAACGCAGTTCTTAGGTAAATCTCAAAATTCAACACTATTCTCAAATTTCGAGCGAAACTAACTTGGAGTGCAGGAACTCCTAACGTAAGCTCTGAACTCGATATATCACGTAGTTATCGAGCAATTGTTAATAGAAATCATCAATCAGTCAATAGAAATGCATTTTAACAGAGTAACATATAGCGGGTTTGAAAACAGAGGGTTTTAATTTTATGCTTCTTACTGAAACAGGAAAACTATATTCAAGAACCGTATTAAAATTGGCACGAAATTATATCGAAATGTGACAAAGCAAATTTATTAATTTTTGTAAAACTGTTCACACAGTTTTTTTCTAAATGCTAATGAAGAAATAGGTTCACTTGCAAATTTTCTAGGAAGCTACGCGAAACAGCCGATATGGCGATATCGCACAATAGATATGTTCAGACATATCAATAATGAGCGATGATTCATTCGAATACACTAGTTTATTTAATGGTAATTTTGTAAAAAAAATAAATCGATATACGAAAAAGAAAATGCACAATTGTTTGAAATTTATACCAAGTTTGATTCGTATTAATCCCGGCTTTGATTCACTTATTCTTGTTAAGTAATTTCCGCGAGTTTGACGGATTTCCTTTGATAATTATGAATTCTAGAAATAAAATGTCGCAGTTTTATTGAATTTTCCAATGGCATATTGTACATATTTGAAATAAATTTTTACTACCATACTCTTAACAAAGATATTATTATGCAATTTACAAAGTAAAATTTATTTAACGTTATAACATCTGTTAAACGAACTTATATGTCCGTCCTTACATTTTGCTTTTAATAATACTTTCCGCTTTATAACTTACATTAAACAAAACGCTACGAATGGCGACGTTGTCAGGTCCGCTACTTTAATTAATTACGTTAGTCAGTTTAATATTCTATTTTTTTTTTTTTTATCGCAATTACTTATATTAACGTTTTAAAAACGAATATAGATGATGGTAAAAATGATTACTTTTACTTCCATAGTATCATAACATTTTTATATTTATTATTTATTAACGAACTTCAATTTGACTGAAATAATCGGTCAAGAACTAGCCAAGAACGTGCGTCGACGCACCGCTGTTACTCCCCACGATCCGAAACTAATTTTGCAACCCGCAATTTGCGTTAAACCAGCGATTGGGATACGAACGTCGAGTGAAAAATTGGTTCGTAAATGGACGAAGAAGGCGAATCGTTTTCGCGGCGATAGCAAATATCGATGGCTGAAAAAAAAATCGGCTAAATAGAAACTCGGCTAAAAACTTTAACGTCACAACGTGGAATACGCTGAACCGGTTATTTACGCGGCTTTAATTAAGTCACACGGAGAGCCTCTTGCGAGCATAATATTATTCCGCAGCTGATACTATCGGTTATTCGAAAGGTGGGTAAAACGTAGAGAAGACAGTGCGGTCGACCTGAATCGTTTGGGGTATTCGTAGAATCATTGTAATTAAACGTAAACAGAGCTGTGGCCGTATGCGCGTGAGAGAAAGATAGGGGAAAAGAAAAAGAGAGAGAGAGAGAGAGAGAGAGAAACGTTGAAGAACTGTCAGTAATTGCTAGACCAAAGAGCAAAGATAAAATAGTGTTTCTTTACGAAGTAAGAGATGACGGGAGGTTCACAGGTGATTCCGTGCATAGGGATATTCAGAAATTCCGGTAAAATTCTTAATGTAATTACGTAGGATCAAAATGAAAAGGGAGAAAGATACGTTCGATACGTCTCCGTAATTCCGTCAAAGAGGAGAAAACTTGTAACCTCTTTCGAGTGTTCTCTACGTAACCTTACAACTGCTTCTCGTTTCACTCGTTAAAATTGCGAACCGACCAGCGATCTCTTTTTGACTCGATATTTCCAACCGACGTCGAAGACTAATCTAAAAAATGAATTCGGTACTTTTCATTTGAAAATGGACAAAGACTCGTTTACCTGGAATCCCGTTAGGAATTCAACGTGGCTACGTGCTCGTAAAAATTAATGGATCTCCTAGAGACAAAAAAATTCGCGTAATATCCCGAAGCTCTGTAGACCTTTCTCTAATCGGAAGAAAAGACACCAGTTCGCAGGAGAATATAAATGCTTCCGGTCATTCTAAATTTATCTACGATCGCTTTCGGGAACAAAATAATCAATTTCCTTTCAACGCTACCTACACATCTTGGCGCGTACTTTACGATCAAATGAAGAGGCCTTTCACATTTCCAGAGACAGTTACCAAGACTGTTTTTGTTCCGCGTCGCTCGATCCGTCTCGTAATAATCTGCCTCAGTGACGACCTGTAACGTCCGGCCTTTATTTCCGGCTCGTTCGTTCCACCATCTTCCTCGTTACCTCATCATTGCCGCAATGTTACGTTACACGTGCGCGAGTGTTCGTTCCCGTTCACCGCGTACGCCCACATCTATTGTGTCGCGCGTGTTCGAATAATTCGCGACGACCGAGACGCTCCGTTTATCGAACCGACTTCAGTCATTAACACCGCTGCCGTGGAAACACCGCTCGTTGCCTTTGAATATTTATATACAGACTATCAACACGTACCATGGCTCTATTTGTCATTCCTTATCGCCATTTCTGTCCTCCAGCTACGTCGTGTTTTGCTTGCCAGCGAATTCTCGATCAACCCAAACGACCGTCGAAACACGCCGCCAAGACGAAGAATCGAACGTGTCGGTGGATGTTTCGATCGGTCGTTGATTTCGGGTTCCCGCACCCGGTTCGATAAACGAGGTGTTTAGGATGTTGGCCTTATTAGCGCGGTTAATTCGGCGAAATGAGAGAGTGGGCAAAAGGACAGGGCAAAACCGTTTGAATCGCGCATCGGTTAAGCCGAGAATGATTGCCTCTAATTCCTAGCCAGCAGAGTAACAAGAAACTTCCTAATGCTTTCAACATGTTCGCTGCTGGTCGGTATCAGAGCTGACTCGCGGTAGTCGGTTTTTGTAGGGTGCGCACCGTGGGAGCCGGTTGCCTGCTGCCTCGAATCTCCATCGCGTAAACGAAACGGTCCCTCCTCTTCGATTAGAGGTCCGACCAAATTCAAAAGCCATCGGTGCACGGGATACGACGCTGCAAGCTTCATTAGCGGCGAATTCGATACGTCGCTCGGTACCAGACCGCTGCGTCTCTGATAGACGCGCGTTTTACCGACGAATCAGTGACGATAATATTTGCCGGGAAGTTATCCAGCGAAATTAACAACTCGGACTCCGAGCATCGCACTCGACGTTGCATCGTCCATCAGCTGTACTCTGATTTGCTACACTTTTGCACTATACGACTCCGAGTGGATTACTCTTCGCTAACGCAACCTGTTCATTCGCTGGATCGCGTTTAACCGCGACACCGAGAGGCGCAACGAAATTCGCCGTGTAGTTAGCGACGTCCTAAGTTAAAGCGTCGTCTAGAGACATCGGTTGATACTATGAATTCCGCGGCGGCTGTTTCAGCTTTACTACGATAGCCATCGAATCACGGGCAAGATGCAGCGAGACGAATTTAAGAGAGTAACATGTCGCTTTATTGCGAGAACAACGATAATGCGATGGCTAGGCATCCGACAGCTGTGACCACGACGACGACGTTACATATCTTCTTTTAAATTCGCGTAATCTGGTCGGTGGAATAATTTCGCTAGACATCGCACCACGTGCGACCGCGTGGCAACTTTGCCAGAGTTTCGTAGTTTTCTACGAGTACCAGCTTCCGCGGCTGATATTTACATAAAATATCAATGATAGAATCAACTTGATCAAAGCGATGGATGCAAATATGGAGAAAGGCAATTTCACGAGATAATCGCACAGTCGGCCTCCCGCCACCCTTTCCTTTCCCTCCTAGTTGCCGAGTTTCGTCGTATTTAGAGATCCCCACCATTGCCACGCCAAATAAAAGAGATGTTCCCTGGTTTCACACACACCGTTGCCTGTATATGTTCGTGCGTTTGGAACCTTAATAAACGTACTTTCGTCATGGCCGTGTATAGAAACACGATCTGAAATTAAATGCGAGAGAATGCAATTTCTCGACGCATTCCCCGTGGATCTATCGCGCGCTGCGTGAATTCCCTTTTATCGAAGAACCGCGTCTAGAGAGCGCACCTCGATGCTCGAGCGTCGCGAGTATCCTTCGCGGAGATGCGACTCGACGCGATGGGATGGAAATGCGCGGCAAACGAGTATATACATAGCCGTAAAGCGTAGAGGGACAAAAGAAAGTCAGGAGGTAAGGGAGGAGAAAAGCAGGGAAATGGGACGCATAGCGAAAGCAAGGGTTGGCAGCGGAGAGCGGAGGTCGAAAGGAGAACGGCGAGCTCCGACGCGACAAACTTCGAACAAGTCGAGCAGTCTGAAATCGAATGGAGTTTCGGAGACTTAGCAGAGTGAAAAATTGCAGGAGCAACTTTCACGATGCTCTGAGACCCATTAAGCGGCTCAACAAGTACGGTTCCAGTAACCGTTTTGTCCATGGACTTTGAATCGAGCCAGAGAGCGAGAAAGTGAGACTACGTGCGCGCTGTATTGGAAAAAGAAAGCAATGCAAAACGGCGCAGAGGTGGTATGGTCGAAGGGAAAATTGTTTGTCGGAATGGCGGAACGGGAGCTCCCCAAGGGGAAGAGTCCAGGCAAAAAACACCAACTAGGAAATACGCTGGTAAAGGAGCCAAATGCGACGATATCGCCCGTGCCTTTTAACCGAATGTTGGCGCGCCGTGTCATTTCCAACATTTTTTTCAGCCGGTTCTTACTGCGAACACGCCGGTTTAACGGAATGCGGAACTGTCGATTCTGCTTTTCGTTCAAATCAGCGTATCGACGACTTCGCTTGGACGACGAGTCGGATTAATTAGCTTTCTCAGGTTACAAGCGAGATACCGTTTCCCGCTTTCTGATTTTTCCCGATTTCCTCAGAAAGCGGAGAATGATCTCGTCCCGACTTCCTGCTTCGAGTGAACGATCAAATATTTCCAAACATCGTGTTGGGAATATCTGTGGGAAGACAAATATCAAAGCTACTCGACGTCGCGCGATTATTCTTCTCGATGAATATCAGATTTTCCTTCGTTTCTTCGATGTTTGATCAACGGGAGCTGCAGCGCGTTTCGACGATCCGCGTCCCACGGCGACAATAACTCTATTGTTTTTAATCCTTATGCGGAACTCATTAAGAGAGGCGATCTTTGCGATTCGCTTTCATAGAAATAGATTGCATTGTTAGCGGTATTTCCCTTTGGCCATCTTCAACCGGTGCCTTGCTCCACGATCTTTTTCAATTTCATTGAAACCTCCGGCTGCAAGTTGAATTTTTTACAGAACCAAGAATCAACGGTATCTGCTAATTTGTAACTTGTCCATAGTTGAACTCGGTAACGAGTTCGGACGCAAACGGAATTTATTTAAATAGAGGTGGTCTTGGGAAAATGGCAACGAAGCGGAGGAGCGAATGAAAGAGCGTACGGAAAAAGCTGGAAACGGGAAAGCAAGAGCGATCGCGAGGTGGCGGATAAACTGCAGAAATCTAAAAGAAGACAGGAACACTCTAATTACTCTTTATGTATTCGAATGCCGTAGTATTCGTAATTAAGCAGAGATTTTCGGACAAGTCCGATTCTGCCAGAGGTAAACTAACTATGAAAATAGTAGGGTGGAAAGGGGAATAGACCAACTGCGTTAGAGTACGAAAGTTATGGAAAGAAAGTCACTTACTCGTGAAACGTGAAAGCGAACACGAACGAACAAAGCGAGTGGTGTTCGTCATTTTTTCGATGCCCTAGTCCGTTCTGCTCTAGTAGTCTAATTCGGTTTAGCTTTCCCCTCTCTCCGACCAGCATCATTCTTTTTCGCGAGATTTTCTTCGAAGAAAAGTTTCGGCAGGTATACTTTGCGAAGACGTGCTGGAAAACTTTAGTTTTATTTCGTTTGTCGTATAAAAAACCTGCGAGTTCGATCAATTTCTCGTCGAATTCTCTTATTTCAGTGTAGCTCTTTCAAACAGTCGCTTTCGCATCACGTAACACGACCTACACGTCCGTCTAATTATTTCTTTACTCATTTCTTCGCACTTTTCGATGTAACGCGAGTAGTAGATCGAAGAAACGTATACGGTTCCTGTCCTATGTACTTCCTGTTCCGGTATTTCCGTCGCTTCACCGAGAGCTCGATCGTGCGTCGCCGAGCTTTTCCATGTTTTACGCTCTAATTGGTTCATTTTCAAATTTTTTCTCGCTTCCGCTCTCGTACAAGCGTGTATAACCGCAGAGCCGAGAAATTTCGTAATAAACGCAAATCCTTGTTAAAGGGCGCGCGCGCAGCCCAAGGTGCCGTAAATTTTCGACAGCTTTAAAGGCAAACATGAAGGCTAAAAGCAGACGTAACCAAGTAAGCACAAAGTGCATACCGCGCTTTTCAGTCATCAACACTTTCGTGTTTCGTGCTGCGCCGCGTACTACGAACGCCGTAGAAACGGCGTATTTTGACCCGCTGCAAGTCCAACTTCTCTCTGCAACGACACCGTACAGGGGACCATTCTTGCTTCGTGCAAAGAGTAGGAAAGGTTAGGCTACCTAGAAATGCTCTCCGCCAAGGACACTTGTCGTTCGTGAAGCTTGGCGGATCTTCTAAGTGGAAGTCGCATCGATTAAACGCCGACCCTTCGTTCGTTTCAGATCTACCAAATTAAGAAGCGAGTCGAAATCCGAAAACGTCATCCGATCTGTCCGTTTCGGAAACGGAGAAGAAATCGGGTGTGTCGAAGATCGAGCGATTATTTCTCTTTGCATCGGTCGTCTCGATCGCTACAAGCAGCGTAATCTTTGCTAGTAGTACTTTGCGAAGCGGCTTGCAAATCGACTACGGGCCACGTTTTACCACGCACGGATCAAAAATCGAGACGAAACTCCGTGGAAACGAGGCAACAGCCACTCGAACGTTAATTACGGGACGCGCCAGTACCGTTCGATCGAACCCCGTTCTCGTACCTTTGGGTTTAGTCGGGTTCCACGTTCAACTCAAACGGAAATGATAGTCGAACAACGGCCTACTGTTTTCCCATTTATTCGGCGAACGATTGTCGTTGGCCTATGTAAATTGAAAGTGTCCGACGAACCACGACATTTTGCAATAACGCCTTCGCGACACGATAATCGAGTTATCCGTTTAAAAATGACGAACAATGCAAAATTCGGGCGTACACCGTGCAATTTTTCGATCGTGCCACGATCGTTAACCGACAACGATGTTTCCATCGAAAATGCGCTATCTGATTTGGCTTAGCTCGGAAGAATGGTAGTTAGAGGACTTCTTGCGAGCCGATTCTCGTCGGAGCTTAAAGAGATCGGAGCCAGTGAACGTTCTGCGGATGGCGCCTCGTTGATCCCGGAAATCCACGAAAAAGTCTCCACAGAGCCATAACTTTTATCCTCCAACTGCACTTTCCTACTTTTCAGATCTGGACCCGAGATAAGGAAAGCCGCGTCTTATGTTCGTTAACCTACGTTAAAGAGGACACCCGACGTTTCTTTTCTCGTTGAAACGGTTTTGCGCGATCCCGCGTTTTGTCTCGCCCGCTTTCAGAATCTTCCCTCTCCTGTTTGTTTCAAACCTGATCGAACTTTGTAAATTTTCTCTCCTCGCTTATCATCCGTTCGTTTCTCAATCGAGCATCGCGCGAGACACTCTCACGGAAAAACATTCTCCAAGAGACCTTTTCGTTCGTACCTACTTCTAACAAACGCGATATCTATGTGTGTCAGCGTTGCGAGCTCATTACGACCGCTGTGTAACTCGCGAAATACGTACCATCGTCGAACGACCGAGTGTAAATGTCTCTGTCGTACCGTGGACTCACAATCGTACGTTGGCTCGTCGCTTCCAGCATTGAACTCACTCTGTGTAAGTGCGATAAGGACCGAGTATCCTTTGAATATTCCGTTATCGTTTATACGCATCCCTTGTCAGCAGTTTCACTGTCGGAGAAGTATAGCGTGGAGGGACGCGCGTACGCGCGGATGTACTACTAATTATACAGCTTTGTTTGTTACCGCTGACCGGTCGCTGACCAACGTTGAATAATTCGAGGTATTTCGAACGGCGCGATACTTTGCACAGAACGTAGAGGCCGGCCGGGCCGTTTAACGAGTCCGTAATCCCTAACAAAAGGGGCTTAGCGAGCGGCAAGAGCTTAAGTATCGCGGCCGTTGCTTTAACGCGATTCCTCCGCAGAATCGATGCGATAACACTGGCCGAACCAGCAATGCGGGTTAAATAAATCGATTCGATTTCAATACGCGTAACTAAACTTTAGCGAAATTCCGACTCGAGCCGTGATAAACTTTTGCTTTGGAATTCTCTCCGATCGTGGATAGATCAAACCTTTCGCGTTATTGCCATTTTTATTCAATTAGCAGACTTCAAACTTCTCGGTATGCGCGATGTTTTGCGTTAGTGAAACAACTAATTTCGAATTTCAGGCGCAACACCGATGGTTCTATGCATATTTCATTCTGTCTCTTGTTTAACGTTACGTAGAACATGAGGTCGCAATTAATAATAGACGATTATGTATATATATATACACACATATACATGTGTTTGCAAGATGTTCAAACATTCAGGCAAAACGTCACGTTGTTGATGGCCGATGTACGTTGCGGTTCGGTTGCATAAGAATTGCCAACTTTGACAAATATTCTCCAATCGATTTTCGTTTACTTCGTTTTCGTTGCTACGCACATAGAAAATGACTCGTTATTCCGTTTGAAAGACTATAAAGAACAACGTATCGTTATTCGACAAGTCGTTAAAACCGAAGCATCGATAGTGTTTGATGACGACTATTGTCCTCGTAACGTACTCTAACCAAATTCACTAGATATGGCGTGTTCTTATCGTTGGAACAACTATTATCGTTAAATATTTGAAATCATACTAGCTAGTAAAATAATTCGACCAAGGTTCGTCGGATAGCTGGCAGAGTATTTGCACGAGCGTACAGAACGACTTGATGCCGTCAGCTTAGCCCCACGGTATACAAGGAAGTACACTTAGAGCCGAAGACCAGGCTGAAGTACCGTACAAATCTTACCGCAGGGGTCGAGTTTCCGGTTCCGGGGAAGCACATCTACCACAATGGCCGAACGATGTCGCCCAAGAGCTCTATCACGACCCCTCGGGCCTCATGAAGTTATTGAATTAAGATTTTTCCTCTTACCATTTTTCCGATCACCGATAATCGATCATTAATCTCCGTTTCCTCTCTCTCAGGCACATTCGTGTCGTTTAACCGTTCGCAAACCACGGCACCGAAGGTACCGCCGCGTTATCAACTTAGCCACGATAATCATTCCTGCTGATCCGAAGGGAAACGTTCCGGTAGCTCGTGATCTTTCTCAAGTTTATTTTAGCAAACGACGCTGACGGTGGTTCGGTTGAATCGCACGCTCGTGGCGACGTCTCAAACTTGCTCGAAGAAAATTATTAAATGTTTACGGTAGACGGTAGATACGCGTAGGAGGATGGATGATATTTCAGGAATCGTAGAGTCGGAAGATCAACAGACGCGGCAAAGCAAGTTGGCGAGCTTTATTTCAGTGGAAAATAAGCGAAATAAGCGAAACGTTCCGGGAACCGCAGCAGCAGGAAGCGAATACAGCGTTGCCCGCGATTCCGCGGGGTTAGGTTTAGGCTGATAGAGAATTCAGCTGGCAAAAAGTTTTACAGCATAGACAAGAGAAAGCGGTGAAACGCCACTCCAGCTTTCCTACGCGACAGTTTGCTTATTTAAGCTCGGCTCAGGCAAAGCTCTCAAACTCGCTAGAACGCGGGTAAAGAAGGATGGAACATGGAACGACAGGCTCGACGAACGTTGCAGTTTGCCAATCGTAAGATCGAACTTCCAACTTAGCTACTCCACGTTCTAGCTACCGCAATCTTTGGCCTGCGTGTACGTCAGTCTCTATTCACCGTGTAAATTCACCTTTCTCCGAATTGTATTCATCATATATCCACGCTGTTGCGCGAGTAGTATCGATTCGCTATCGATTCTATCGTCGCTCAAAGTCCTCGCAAACGCACCTGTCTTCTTTGAACGCGCAAACCAGTATTAACGATCAAAGTTATTTCGTTCGCAGTACGAAATCAAATTTCAAAGTTGTTAAAACACGTTTTGGAAGGAGTTTCGTTGTAACCGAGGTTACGATCATGCTCGCGGGATAAATTTCACGCCATCGATGCGGGAAAATTAAAAACTGCGAAAGAGGCGACACATCGTCGGTGCGTTGCCCTTATGAAATCCTCTGCTCGTCCGTTCTCTCGCTTCCATGTCGAGCGTCACAGCTACCCCGAAGCAACAAAAGTTGTATAAAACAAATACCACAAGCTCGCGGCGATGAAAGCGTTAACGGCGCATGCGAAACTTTTCGACCCTTTAGTTTTGACCGATCCGAGGATCGCGAAAGGTCTGGTTCGTCGACGTTTAGTATCTGCCTCTGTGTGTATT
This sequence comes from Bombus terrestris, assembly GCF_910591885.1. NCBI lineage: Eukaryota > Metazoa > Arthropoda > Insecta > Hymenoptera > Apidae > Bombus > Bombus terrestris. Next base: position 4,981,506 of record NC_063273.1, read on the forward strand.
CGCCGCAAATTTTCTCTTCCTTCTGTCGTAGCTTCTCCTTCTCCGTCCACCGAAAATGGATTCTCGTAATTCCGCAAAGCTTCTTTCTCCATCCATTATCGCGGCCCAGCCAAGTCGGCGGAAAGATAAACGGAGCGCGGTTAATATATCCGAGAATGTGAAAATTACAGTTCCTTAGTTTACTCAATCATGAGCGAGAGAAAAGTCTATTGTCTTTGCTTAACGACAGCGAATCCCTTTACGTCCGTTAGGAAAGCTTCTCGTGTAGCGCGTATTATTTTGAAGAAAAATGTCGTCGAGACGAGGGGCTGACTACTATTCGATCGTATCATCTACTTCTCGCCCGCTTGCGTGATTACTAAAACGAGAGAGAGAGAGAGAGAGAAAAAAAACAGAAAATATTCATCGTCACGAAGTGACGCCATCGTAATTCTGAAATTCCGTATATTCACGCAGCGAAGACAATAATTATCGATCGAGCAATTTATTTAACGTACCATTAGGTAATGAAATAATATTAGTAGAGACAGACATCGAGTATTCGATTTACGTAATTCCCGTGTAAAAGGGAATAGCTGAAAGCGTAATTTACCTCGTAGATGACGGATTATCCGCGGACGAGATGCGATCGCGACGTCGAACTCGTAGATTCGCGATTCTGCGAGTTTTTATATGATGTCATCGCCATTTTCTGCGATGGGGTCGACACTAAAACCGAGCACGCGTATAAAAGTTAGCGAACATTACCGGTGCATCGCACGCGCCACGTTATATTCGGTAGGAAAAAATCGAGGGCTATTTGTAGTAGCCGCGCTGCGTCAACTGTCTCACCTTAATGCTCGTAACGTGCTCCACTAAAGCGGACGAGCGTAGTGTAAAATACGGATGAGACGCGTATATTCGCGCTTCATACCACCTACACCTGTTCATGGATATAACTAGCAGCCGTTCTCTGCTACTTCGTTGCTGTCGTTGTCGTTGGCAGGCGAAACCGTGGCGCAAGGTGAAACGATCGCGCTTCAAAAATCAAAAGCAGCCAACAGATTCATGAAATTTCCCTTCGAATGCTCTCAAATCAAGCTGTTTTCGGATTCGTCTGTCTATTAACTCTCATTTTGCCCGAGTCTCGTCGAGCATCTGTAAATTTGATTTTCAAAAGTCTTCGCAGTTTCGTTCGTTCGCTGGTTCTCTGGGAAATGTACCGCGTGCAAAACGTGTCGCTCGAACGTTCGTCGTCCGCGGACAAAGCGAAACGTACGAAAGAAACACGCGTCGTCGCATCACGCTGCATCGGATCTTACAGAGTCATTTGCATATTTAACGATGAAGCGAAGGTGCGCTAAACGACCAGTTTCGATTATACTCGCGAACAATGGTATACGCGCGCTGCCGCAGATACGCCAGATCATCGACGATCGAGCTGCTGACTATCGGTTCGAAATATCCTTCATTTCGGAAAACGAAAATGTTTACCGATGTATCTCGTTAACGGCGACGATACCGAGGAGACAGTGTAATCAGCGATCGCGTATCGCGTTTGATCTTCGAAGCTGATATCGAAAGGGTTTAACGCGTAGTTGCGTCGCCTTGTAATTTTCTATTAACGAGCCCGACCCTTGATTATTATCAGAGAGACGGATCGATAAATGTGATCGAATGAATCGGTAGGTGCGTTCGAGTGTGCTAAAAGGCGAAGAAACGAGAAACGATCGTAATTCTGCTAACTGGATGCGCTGCGTTACGTATGGTCGTCCGCAAAATTTACAGCACTTACTGTCGCTATTAATTAGTTAATCGTTAGATCGTGAAACATTGGTTCGTCGAAACAAGACGCATCGATGCGTCATCGGGGATATTCGACAGGAACGATGATTATCGTTGGAATGGAAAGGCAAAACCATACGGTATCGATTCCTGTGAACGGATCCCTGCTGTTTGTCGAACAAGCAATCCGGAGAAAGAACACAATGGGGAGCGTATTCCTGTTTGACAAGATGGAAATACGTTGCGTAAATACGTTCGTCATCGAACAGCCAGCACGGAGAAACGGTCATCGAGAATCGTCAGCGAGTAAAATACTCGTAAAGATCCGCGTGTGCTGCAAAAATGAAAGAGAGATACCAGTTGCTAGGAAACCGGCACATTCGTTGCGTCCCCTCGCAACGAAAGATTAATGAACGTATTAATAGTTGGCAACTTGGCAACGATTTTTCTGCTTCTGCTGCCGCAAAAGCTTAGTTGTTTTATGGGACAACGTTACCGCCAGGAGACGCGACGCGACGTTTTCGTCCCGATGATCCGCAGCAAGAAATCGAGTCCAAGCGAACCACTTAAGAGATGACCGTAGAAAGAAACGTAGCTCGCGTTCGCGGTGAAAAGATGAGATGTATGAAGCTGTAGGTGCGAACGAAGCGAAGAAAAGCGTTTCAACGACTATGGAAGCGCGTAACGAGTAACCGGAAAATTGCAATTTCGTCGCGAAGATAGTTACGACGTTAATAATAAACTCGCGCGATTCCTCTTTTCCTCGACAATGCGATCTTGCTGCGCGCTATTTCAATTTACAGGAACAAATACCGGCGCGAATTACATTTCGGTTGTTTCTGCTCGACGCCGTTGGCCGCATTTCGATTCACCGAAAAATCCATAAGACAAAATTTATTGGAGAAGTTGGTTGTGTCACGTCGGTTGGTTCGCGGTAGTCGCGACAACCGGAAAAAAGCCGGAAGCCCCATTGTCCGGCGATGCAGCGAGTTTCCCGCGAAATATGATTTTTGCTCAACCAACTGTACGCAACGTGCGTCCGAACAATGCGGATTCACGGATCCACGACGGGTCCGAGGATTCTTCGCTTCGTCAGCGTGCAAATCCGTTTGCAGATTGCCGCCGGTGAATGGTGTCGTTCGAGCGTTCGTGCGTGCAGACTACGGATTCGGCTAACCGCGTAATTAGCGACCGCCGATCCGAGATTTCACCGAGAAAATTTCCAACGATACACGCGATACGTCGCTAAATCGATCGATTCGTTTCGCGAACGTAGGAAGAAATGAAACTTACAGTAAGAAATTTTAATGGAAAAACGTGGATCAGGGGCCTTGTCGTGGCGATATAAGCATCTTCGATATAAGCATCAACGTTGGTCGACGATCGTGACGCATCGACGATCGGACAAAATCGAAGCCTAAATCGGCTGGCAATGATCTCGATCGGTGTTGTCGGTGGGTAACGGATAGAGAGAGAGAGAAAGAGAGAGTTTTCAGGAGAAGAGTCAGTAAAGCGTGGAGTATAGGCACACGAAAATGCGTATTCGGTGTCGTGTACCTGCGACCAACGAATCCGGTGGCTAAGTGGAACGCTATTATCGGTTCGTACGTGTGCGTTGTCACATTATTATATTCTAGCCGCGCTTGCTGCGAAATAACCAGCGATTCACGGTTTATTAACATGGTGAACGAGCACAGGTTGCCGTTTGCGTGGACAATGTTCGACCCGTTAATAATTTCATTGCGGACATCGAATCGTTTCAACGGGTTAACCGACCGCGTTACGACACGGCGAGACCCGTGCGCATCTCGCTTTGTAGAGCTATACTTCCCGCGAAAACAGACTGCGGAAAAATAAAAACCGTGGCTCAAACGAAACAAACGCTGTTTAGAATAGAGTTTCCACCAACAAGCTTCGGTAGGCTAGCCATTCGACCAGTTTGTTTTGCAAAACTATGTCAACTAATCTTTAAACTGACAGTGAGCAATTAAATAGATAGTCAGCGGGTAGATAATTGTAAAAACTCGTACGGTACAAAGGTTGGCATACACCTGCTCGACTACGCACCACGTCTAGAAGTACTGATTAAACCATTCTTTTACAGCGTAAAAGGTCAAAGGTAGCACAATTAGCCGAACATCGTTAAACGATTGCGGTTACGGGACAAACCAAACGAACGAGGAAGATTGACACGCGCGATAATCATCCTCCGTGCATCGATAAGAATCCTCTCGTGCAACTTGCTACATCACGTGTCGTGGGAAGTACGCAGCAGCGGCGACAAAGAAGACGACGACGATGATCTTGACCTTCGTTAAGCGTTGAATCAGAAAATCAACCCATCGAAAAAAAATCACGGAGATTTTCCTACGTAGGAGGTGATTCGCGTGCGCCTTTGCCGTGCCGGGGAAAACTACGACGGGGTGGGAGATGAATTATAAAGAGACGTTCTACGGTGAGAGGTATTACAGTTACATTTTGCTCGCATGCAGCTACGACACCGAGGGGCAAGTACGACCTTCCATCGTGTCACGCGTATCTCGTGTGGTTATACTTATCAAACCGAAATTGTGTGTAGCGATCCAGCCAATCACACGGTGCATACCTCGATCAATTCCTCACTTACGATTTAAGGTATAACGACAAACGTGATCGATAATACGGCAAGTTACGAGACTTACGAGAGAAGTAAAATTGGAAACGATTGTTGGATAATTGGCACAACGACAATCGCTGATGACAGAGTATCGTTCGTCGGTCGTCGTTGTTCAGGATCGACGAAGAGCAGCGTGATAAAAGATTCTCGCGCAACTGTTCTCGTCCGATTCCCGTGGTGCACGGTTTCGCGGGAACGATAAACAATGAAATATTACTAAATCGCGGTTACTGTCGCCCAAAGGCTTTCGCGAAACAACTGGATGTTAGAATAATCTTTGTATCTTACGCAGTGTTGGGAAAGTACATTTTAATAACAATCGTTTTCGCGCATATTTTTTCTGCTTTATTTCTTCAGCTATTAATTCCATTGGTACGCGTTGGAAATTCAGCGGCGTTAATTAGAGCTAAATTAATTAACGCAGCTCGGTTTGTTATGTCTGTATTAATTCCGTCTCGCTAATTAATGCAAATATTTATTTCCATCCAAGTTTTTAATATACTTAATTTTCCCGCGCGATTATGTAAACGGTATCAAACGTATACGGGACCATTCCCCCGTGTGTTTCCGCGCGAAAGTCGACGCGGGTTTGAAACGCGCGATCGAGTTGATTTCAGCGGTGCGTCCCTGACTCGGATCGACAAAAACCGGAGTCTCGTCGAGACACGAATACCTGAGCGCACGCGGAACGCCTACCAGCGATCAGCCACCGTGAGCAAATCGATCTCTCGACGCGAACATTCACGAGTCATTAACGAATCTTTCGCCGCAGCACTCTGCTCTACTACCATCCATTCGCTAGTTGGTCGGTTCGCTCGATTCCGTTTCGCTTTTCCCTTGGAGAATCGTCGCGTAACACGGTAGGGCTTCCGATCCCGATCGATTCAATTAAATCGTTCGCCGGTTATCGATCGTTCCTTTTACTCCAACTACGCGCACAATAACCCCTGTTTCGTTCTTCGCAGAATGTCGTACAACGTGTCAGTCTCGGCGGCCTGTCCGGTACCATATCTCGGACCAAGCCTCGCGCAGACCTGTCCAGGATCTCAGTTTCTGACATTCATGACCCTTCTGGACACGTTCGTCCGCGCCAAAGATGAAATCTCTCACCTCTGCGAACGAGTCAGACCTATCGATCCGGCCGAATACTACTACGATTTTATCGTCATCGGCGGTGAGTATACTCGATAACTCGACGATCGTGCACGTCGTTCTACAATATGCTCGATAATTTCAGTCGAGCCGGCTCTAAAATTTTCGCACATTCCACTCAAAATACTGCAACGAAAGCAAGTGGCTTTCGCTGAATGATTAACATCGCGATTGTGTTTGTACTCGATTATTTACTAACGGCCACTTTCTCATCGTTTAGATGCAAACAGCCTAATATCGTAATAGATTAACGAAGGGGAAACTTTTATTCTAGCAAACAGGAACTAATCGGCCGTGTCCAAACGCGTTTAATTAAACTCGTTACTCGATATTCTCCATAGAAGAAATGAAATTTTCATAAAGCGTTCACCGGCTACTACTACAGGGTTGTGGAAATTCGTTGTACCGCCAGTGTATCCAGCGTTTCACTGGACGTTCAACGTTCTAAAACGATATTCGTTGCAACGAAATTCGCGACAATCCCTCTATCCTTTCCTATGCACGCGATTGATTATTCGCTTTGCGAATCGTAGGACAACTCGAGTAAACGTATGCCATTTAACCGCAACTCGTCCCATTTGAATCTGCCTGATGTGTCCCGATTGAGATTACAATTGGAAAGTTATCCGTTCGCCCGGCCTGTCTCAGCAAGCGTAACCAGCACGTGTTGTTTCTGTGTTATATGCAATCTCGAATAAAGTATGCTAGGCATTAATTCGTATATTTGTATACGTGCGCGTTCACTCAACAATCATTCGCTAATCTTTATTAGTTTGTTTTTACGTCTTTAATTAACGTTCGAAACAATTTGGCCGATGTACGAACATAAATCAAAATAAATAAATAGTCAGCAATCGGTATCGCCGCGACCAGAAGAAATTCGATGCAAGTTAAATAAATTGTAACGTTTCTTGTTTCTGACAGACAAAAAGAGAACGGTTAACGAAGAAAGCTTTTCCCATCGAATGCAAATGCCTTTGAATCCTGTTATGCGAGATGTATTATATTTGTTTCAAATTGATTCGTATTGGAACCGTTTCTTATAGGATGAATCGAAATTAGGTCAATAGTCTATTTACCAACGATTCAATTTAATTCGAAAGAAACGTAACGATATGGTTCTAGGTATATTTATAAGCGAACGAAACAATTTCCCCGACCCAACGCAAAGTTGGGTATTATGGGTTTAAAGAATATCTTGGCTACGTCGTACGTTGTAAAACCGGTCGGAGTAAACAGAAGCTTGGTAGAAAATAACAAAGTTTGATTAATCTTTTTTACAGCGAGGTATTATACCGTTGAAAGGAAGATACAACCAGAGGTATATATATATATAATCTAGGAAATGTAAAAATCAAAGTAGGAAAGTATCGCGAAGAGTAATAAAAGTGAGCGGTAGCAAGAAACAAACGGTATCTTAACGTTTTCTAAACAGCTGTAATTAGTAAACTTTGGCGACAAGTTAACTCATTACGAGCGAAACAAATGACTGTGTAACTTGTCTTGGTATGTTTAACAGGCTAAGGAAGACAGAGGAGCAGGTTGAGCTTTGCGGTGAGAGGAAAAAAAAGCTGTAATTGGATATTTCACGAGGCGGTTGGCAAAACGGTCGCGTAAATCCGTGGCGCTAGTTCGCGGTTACCATTGCATCGTTCCGTCGGTTTGACGCTCCGAAATAATTCTCCTTGTTTCTCCTTCGCTCGTTACGTTTCTTGGCCCAAACGTTTAAACACGCGCAACGTGGATCGCCAGACGAATCGAAACTCGAGTCTTCCTTTTTCTTCATTCGCAGTCGATTCGACGGCATCGGTTAAAAAAGGAAAATCTCTCCTTCCTACTCGGAAAATCGAACCTTGACATGTATTTACGATTATTGGATATCGTCGAGCATAATTACCGTCATTATCGTATCCGATAGCATTTTTTAACGCTAAGTGCTTATCTACGTAGCCATGTAATCAAGAAAAACGATGTTAAAGTGTAAACAACGATTGACCACTTATTTGTATTGTTTGTTTTCTAATTGTGTAATTCTGCTCATGACTCGTGTGGAACGGCAAAATTGTTGCCCCGATATATAATTCGCGAAAACGAAAAACTGATGTTGCGATAGCTTATCGATAGCATCGAAAGAGAGTAATGAAAAAGTTGGCTTCGCTCGTACGTCCGAAACAGCAAAACGAGCGTGAAAACCCACATAATTATATTTAAAGCAAATGCGCTTAGAGGCTGCATTAAACGAATACATCGTTCTTCCTATGCATATTTCAGAACGTTCGGGACTGGAGAAGCGATCGAACTATATCGCGTCGGTACACCGGATCGAGAAACATTTTCAATCTCGGCAAACGGGCATACGCGTGGAGGTCAAACAAAATTATCGCAAATTCGAGCGCTGCAGTGGTGCTGGTTCGATCGTAATTCGTCGATTATCGCGAACGAAGCAACGCCGAAAATTCGATTCGATGGCTTAGATGCGATCGTCGATCGTTTAGATGCGATATTAATACGAACTGTTATTCGTTCGATGAACTAGCGCGATTAGCGTGTTAATAATTTGATTTCGTACGCCATCGTCGATCTCTTGGACGAGCCACGCCGTCTATCACGTTCATCGTCTATGCTCGGCGTTACACGCGATTAGACTTTACTGCGACCTATGCCATTGGCAATGACGAACCAACCGATCGAGTTCATTTGCGGCTGCAATTAGACGTATTTATAATTTGGAAGATGGACTGTCTCGAAGAAGACAGGTGACCGAAAGCTCGAAGACAAGGTTCGACGAAAGTTTTTATCGATTACCGCGATATTTCCGTTACATAAATCGGATATGTAGAAGATCGATCGTTTCCGAAGATGCAGCGATTAAGACTAGAAAGATGTTGCGGCAACGCTCGATCGCCGATGACGAAATGGACGAATCACGAACACTCGTCTGGGGATATACAGGCGGGTCGCGACAACGATGGTAAAATATGCATTTCGCTAGGTCGCGTACCGCAAAATATTTTATAGTCGGCCGAGCCCGCATTTGCATAATCTCGCCGAATATTCAGCGTATCGCACGATGAAAACGTTATTTTCTCGGTGACACTTTTCCTCGATTATACGCAATTTTTCACGTTCCTTTTTGCCCCTGGCCATCGATGCGCGGCTACGTGCAGATTAGTGTGAAATTCCTGTTCGTCGTACAGCTTCGTTCAAAAGCCGATCGAACTTGTCTCTCGATGGTCGCTGCACGCAAATATCCGTGGAATAACGTCTTTGAACGTTGCGCGACTTTTTATTCAACGACGTGGCTTTACATAAGGTAGATAGAAACGTCTTGACCGAACGGATAAAGCGTCTGCACGGTGGCGGGATATCACAGAACGATAAGCCATACCGTCGCGTCGGGGAGAAATGAGCAGGGGCTATAAAGATACAAATCGACGAGCGGAATAAGCAGCCCGGGTCTCTTTATACGCGGATAGACTCCAAGTTGCCGTTGGAACGTAAATAACGCTGCATCGTGGCCAATGTTGGGTCATGTAGGAAGATTCGCGTATTGTGGTAGCGAGTCGGCGGAAAGAAACCGGGAGTATGCTGTACGTGTATGAGAATACGTTTCTACGCGAACATAACTTAGATCGGTACGGTTCATCCGATGCCGTGAAGACATAAAGCTGCCAGAAAATCATGGGAAATCGTGGAAACCGAAGAATAACCGAGTGCGGGGCGCTGCTTTCGATCGAGCTATTCCTTTCGGCGGCTCGGCGCGTAATAGATCGCCGTGTCGGTTATGCAACCGAGTCGGCTGTTTTTGCCCAAGCAGAACCGTTTTCACCTGCTGATCTCGTGCCGTTATAGCACTGGAGTTTGCGGAAAATGACATAGAGCTTCGGCTCTGAACACGAGAAAAACAATCTCGGCTCGTAAGAACAGGAAATTTCTTTTTCCAACACTTACTTCTTTCCCGAACGATGACGAATCCGCGAGATCGATACCCGATTTAGTCGCCAGTTTGTAAAATCAGCCGACCCAGTCGCGCGAAGTTTCTGTCTCTCCGTCCGCCAGCTGTTCCCTCGCGTCTCGTTTTCATTGTACAGTTTCTCACCGTCGAAGAATCTTTTAGACACGCGTGCGTCTACCTTCTCTCGATTAAGCGAGAAAGGTAGACAGAGTACGCGGGTCAAGAACATTAACGAACGGAGTATAGAAACGACTTATTTTCTGCGCTATTGAGCACGATCGATCGAATCAATCGAAGAATGTTCTCGAAGAAGCATCGAATACTGCAGCTATAATCGGCTATCTCTTCTGCGATTTCATCGATGGAATCAACGATGCGCTGATTAAACAGGGAACTAATTATCGCGGTTAACCTGGCTCATCGGATTGCGCGTGGCGGTTGCGTTCCTTCGGTATTCGTTAGTCGTAATACCTCTGGGCGCGTGCAACATCGTGATTATACCGGCATTTCACGAAAAAGAAAATTATATGGAAATTGTTTTGACGTAAATTACTAATTGAACGAAATTGGTTAATCATTCCCATCGATATCTTCTTTCGCGTATAAATTCCAAACTAAGAATTCGCAATTTACATAAACGAAACGAACAATCGAATGAAACGTCAGGCGATTACGCGTTTCAAAGGATCTTGAAAGCGTACGCTATCCATTCTACGAACTTTTGTTTCGATAATTAAATCTACACGAAACGACACGACGTGAAAAATCGAACCTGTGAAAAGCCTGGGGCGGGTACTATCGTTAATTAATATTAAACTCCATGAACATGTTGTTAGTCTGTTAATTACTTCGAACAGCAACGATGAGCTTGATATAATTCCGCAACAACCAAAGCTTGACGTATTAATCTTCCGAAGCGTGGGCTCATAATTACGTCTCATAAATATCTCGCTCGCTACGCGGGACTAGCGGAGCTGCGATACACATATTTCGATGTAGCCAAAGATAAAACTAGAATATTTACGTGTTATTTGCCGTAAATAGCTATATATTTACGCTAGCTCTCTCGCTTCTCCATTTTCGTCAAGGTATGTACGCTATTTTCTTTCTGATAATATATCGATTATTTTAATTTGTTTCACCTTCTGCATTTACCTATTCAGTTGCGACGATATTTTTCGAGAATTAAGATAACGAATGCGATATAAATGGACGAGTTCTCTCGAGCATTATCGCTTCTGTAAAAAAATATTCGTATCGAATATTATTTTACATACTTTCTTTGCATACGAATAACGATATTCTCGCGCGCCATCTATATGTACCGATATTGCTGTTTCAGAGGATATCTCGAATAATCTGGGCGTAATAGTTATATTAATGACTTGTGATCACAGAGAAATACGAATACGCTTACCGGTTGAGGCGAATGTGCCTTCTTTTCGCTGAGAACCGATACGCGAAAGCTGCCTATTATAAAAATGACCACTACACTTCGTGCAAACTAGCCGTTCCCTTTTTAAGATGAAAGTACTGATCCAGGTTTTTTGTCTGTACTTCTAGCTCGCTCTTTTACTTTGCCGTTACATCGACGTGCACGCGTTTACGTATGTAGAATCACGCGTCACGTGTAAGCAACGCATTGAAACACGTTTCGCTTACCGAACCACCGTACGTGAAGCATAAACGTACACGCACGGTATAATTACTTTTACCTGTTGGCGTACCATGGTCAAGGCCTTATCGAACCACTTTCCCCACGACTGGTGTACCGAGACGGATACACGGTGCTCCTTAGACTCGATCGGGCATCGTGTTTTCATCCGTGTGAAGCGAGTTTCGTACGGTCTTGATCGAGATGAAGATCTCGCTAACTGTCTAATAAATGACTTCACGGGGTTTTTTTTATCCGTAGGGGGAACAGCCGGTTCCGTTGTGGCATCTAGGCTCAGTGATATACCGGAATGGAAAGTTTTGCTGCTAGAGGCTGGGCCAGACGAACCACCTGGTACCGATATCCCCAGCATGGTCGCTATGTTTCTAGGTAGTTTGCTGTCACGTTTTGCACCGTTTATACGAGAATCAATCGGATGAAGGAGTCGGAGAAAATTAGTTTGGTCTTGTTCGAACAGGCACCGTGATCGATTGGCAGTATCGAACCGTGAACGAAGCGAACGCCTGTCTTTCGATGGGAGGATCTTGTAGCTGGCCACGAGGCAAGAACCTCGGCGGCACGTCAGTTCACAACGGTATGATGTATTCGCGAGGTCACGCCATGGACTACAACAACTGGGCAGCGATGGGTAACGAGGGATGGTCTTGGCAGGATGTAAGTCTAAAAAAGAAAAGAACGACCGATCGAAAAGGTCGCTGTTAAATAAAATTTAAGTTAAACAGATGGCGTGTGCACGCACGGACGCCGATTTACTTCTAGAAATAGTTGCGAAAATGGTATCGCGTGTAGTTAACAAGAGCTATTTACCAATAATCCGTCAGTCTGATTCACGCTAATAACCCGCAGCAAACTTAGCGCGACACACTTTTCTTTCACTCTGCGATAGGTTTTGCCGTATTTCATGTGCTCGGAGAATAACACGGAGATCAATCGAGTTGGACGGAAATACCATGCAACCGACGGATTGCTCAACGTCGAGAGGTTTCCTTGGAGGCCCGACATTTCTAAAGACATCCTCGCAGCCGCGGTCGAGAGAGGATACCCGATCACGGAGGACATTAACGGTGATCAGATCATCGGGTTCACGACCGCTCAAACGATGAGCAAGAACGGAGTTCGACAGAGCAGTTCGACCGCTTTTCTCCAACCAATTCGTTCGAGACGAAACCTTCAGGTCGTTCTGAATGCCACTGCTACGAAGATTATTATCGAAAACAGGAAGGCAGTCGGTGTTCAATACTACAAAGTTAGTGTATAGCATATACATATATCCTTTGCATACGCGTCATTAATTATGAAACGATAACGCGTATCGAGTTATCAGGTGAAAGATGTTCATTTGTTTCCTTTTCGATAATACATATCGCTGACGATTATGAAAATGGTGTAAGTAACAAGTTATTGTTCATTTGCATTTTTACGTTCGCACAAATTAAAAAGATATTTTCCATTACTTAACTCGGTATTTGGTAAGACTTATAATAAATTATAATCTTTCAATTTTTTCACTTTTATATCATTTTACAATTTCATGGAAAACTTATTCAAAAATATGATTCACGATATTACCAATGATGAATATTATTAAAAATACAAGTTAAAAATAAACAAATTTATTTATTTATAGTATATATTATTTTTATTATTATACAAATCGTAATTTTGTATAATTAATCACGAATTATTCTCTGCTTCAATAACAAAATTGTCTGTTTTGGACATTTTTAAGGGCTTTAAAATATTCACGATGAATCGCTGGCATATCGGGTAGTAGATCCATTATGCCTTTATATTTTTCTTTTGTCACTGGCCTTTCACTTGCGTATAATTGAGGTAACCGCGGATTACAATATAATTTTGGCTTTCCCCTTTTCGGTGAAAGGTTTAAAACATGAAATTCTGCTTCAGGGTGCATTGATGTTCTATAAAATGTTGTGTATATCCGAACCTTTATTTAACGACACAATGCAAACATGTTTAATTATCTTTCTCTCGCAAGTTTTCAAAATCACGCACTTACACCACTGTCAAGATCAACGTGAAACTCCTACGGATAAATACGAAAGTATATCTCCGTATCATTGGTCATTTCACAGATATTTGACAAAAATTCTTCCATAATATAGAAACAGAAATCGATACAGCACAAAATAAACGAAAATCTGTTTTTTTTTTTTTTTTTTTTGTTCCTTGACTTATGCCACTTTCATAATCACCGGCACGTACGGATGCTCATGGACCCACGTTGGTTTCCATAATTCTTTTTTTACTTTTACAACTTCAAACGCGTAACCGTTGTTCTCGACTAAATGGCAGCGACTCATTAAATACAGATTACCTTTATGTACGTATTTTCAGAATGGGGAACTTCGCGTGGCAAGAGCCTCGCGTGAGATAATCGTCTCTGGCGGGGCTGTCAACTCCCCTCAACTCTTATTGCTCTCTGGAATTGGACCAAAGGAGCATTTGGACGCCGTGAACGTGAGCGTCGTTAAAGATCTTCCAGGTAAGCGGCCGTACATCGTTCTTGTAATTTACGAACGTCTGTTACGTTGTCGATACATTTCGAGTAAAATACGATGTTTTTAGGAGTCGGTGAGAATCTACACAATCACGTGTCGTACACAGTGTCTTGGACCATAAATCAACCAAACGAATTCGACCTGAATTGGGCGGCAGCCTTGGAATACGTCTCTTTCCAAAAAGGGCCCATGGCGTCCACAGGTTTATCCCAATTAACGGGAATTCTACCTTCGAGCTACACCACTTCCGATCATCCTGATCTTCAGTTCTTTTTCGGTGGGTATCAAGCATCGTGCGCCACCACAGGGGAGGTAGGAGCTCTCATGGATGGTGGACGTCGTAGCATAAGCATATCGCCGACGAATACTCATCCCCGTAGCAAAGGTATTTTTATCGCGTCTTGCAATTTCCTGTTTTACGCTGGATTGCAAACCTACGTACGCTGTCTGCATAAACGAATCTGTTTCTCTTTCAGGAACTCTTCGGTTAGCTACCAACGATCCTCTCGCGAAACCCATAATCCATGGAAATTATTTGAACGATCCATTGGACATGGCTATCCTCCTGGAGGGAATTCAGATAGCCTTGTCGTTCGGCAACACTACCGCTATGGCGAAATATAATATGACGCTTAGTAACCAACCTCTATCTGCTTGCTCGCAGTATCTGTTCCTAAGCAACGATTACTGGAGATGTGCCATGCGCCAGGACACAGGTCCGGAGAATCATCAGGCAGGCTCCTGTAAAATGGGTCCAGCCTCAGATCCGATGGCCGTTGTAGATCCGCTATTGAGAGTACACGGTATTAAAGGGTTGCGAGTCGCCGACACGTCCATCATGCCTCAAGTATTTATCTTTTTGTTTCTTCTCTTTTGTTTCTCTCGTGATGAATATTACGTGCAGTCTGAGCAATGTATTTCGATTCGAAAGGTAACATCTGGCAACACGGGCGCTCCGGCGATCATGATCGGCGAAAGGGCAGCGGCGTTCATCAAGATGGACTGGGGTGTTAAGCCGACACAATGGTACGGGCATCGTCCATCTTCCCTATGGAAGTACTCAGCACCTCGGAAAGTCTAGCGCATAGTCACTAGCAATTTGCCATGTTTCCTAGTTCCCGTTCCACGATCGACAACTCGTTGGATCTGTTGCTTTGGGGGATCAAATACATCGACTGGGACCAGCCTATCTGGTAGTCAAGATCCTCGATCGATCTAGTCCATGATTTAGCGGGTTTCTTTCTGCAAAAGGAATTACAGTGCAGCGCTGTGCCGTGTCGTCGAGGTGCCGGCGCAATGTCACCAAAGAGACGACGCTAAAGGACGCGGAGTGCCGGCCTTTCTCCTCGAGTCGCTGCGATCCAGTCGATCGAAGCTGTGGAACGGAGAATCGACGAACACTGGCACTAGCTAATTCAACTATCGCGGATCTTGTTATTACTTTTACATTCTCCGTTCTTTCCTACGACTACTTGTTCCTGTACTTGTTCTTTCCATTTTCGCATTACGATGTTAAGCACCTATCCGAATTCGTTTAACGTGAATTTTCACTTCTTCCACGCGTTCTATTCGTAGATAAGCATCGGTTACGGATTTTCGAGATTTTATCGGATCGACGTTCAGGGTGAATGTATTTATCCAAATAACCTGCGTTATCTGGATCGATACGAAGGTAAATCGAAACAGTCTTACTATCGTCTTTCGCGATTAAGTATTATACGTACGTACGTACGTACGTACGTGAATACATACGTCGCGCACAATTATAATACCTTTCACGCGTATGCTTTCCTATTAACTATATTAAACTGAAATGGCCTTAAAGCAAAAGATTCCTCGCGTTTACGAGTGTTGCCAGTCGCACAGTCGTTTATTTCATTGTACCAACGTCGAAATAGAAACATACCAAAGAGATGTAAATCGCTGTTACCGAATTAATGTCAAGTCAATTGTACCAACAATTAGTTGTCTGAATAATAATTTTAATTTGTTTTCTTTCTGCACTCTTTGTTTTTTTTATTCACGATATTATCCTTTAATTTATCCTTATTTCACAGGTACTTTCCCTAAGCTAATATTTGTTAAATTTATTTAGCATCTAACGTGCGATCTCCGAATCCATCTTCGAATTTCCTTTAACGTATAATAATACTGATTGAGGTTGTAATTATCCTTGTTATTTATGGCTAAAAATCTAATCTAAAATCTAAAAAGCTAATGTTAGACATATATTGATACTAAGAAAAATATCATCAATGTTAACTGTTACCGGTCGTGCTTATTCTATGCTTAGAGCATAGGTCTCCCATAAGTCGGAATTACAACAAAAATCAATATTTCGAGATGAATAATATAATAAAAATAAGTAATGGGATATTAGTAATGATATAGAATAGAATAGTAGTAGAATAGTAGAAAAAGAGATAATAAACTTCACTAAAAACAACAGAACGCCGCTAAACAAAATTGAAACAGAGGTAAAATTATTCTTGTGAGATCTATCATCTGTCTCTCTATTATGTCGTGAACGCTGCCAAGCAACATTGAAACTCATTACCGCCGCAAAAATTCTCTCTTCAGGGAATACATGACGCCATACTACTCCTATCACTATTTTACTCTTCTTATCGAGTCTACAGGTCGCTGTATACAAATGGAGGTGAGATAGGCGCGACGCGAAGAGACCAGTAGGAGAGAAGAATAGGAGAAAATTCATGTCATGTGATATACGAAACGTAGGGGTAGAATGGGAGAATGTGAGGAAATTTTCCGAAAATTCTGACTGGAACTGACCTATCCTACCGAATAAGGGTTTATAATTCATCTTTTGATTGTATTTCGTACGTGCATCGTCCGAGATAAGAAACTTAAACAGTAATCGAATGCCCATTGCTGGAAGCTCGTTCCGGAAAATGTCCGGCATTGTCTGTAAGCATCGAGTGTAATGGTATACAAATTTTCAGGCAATTCCTAATCTTCGGAATTGTGCCGGAAAAAGTTAACAGATAATTTAAAGATATTAATGCATATACTAATGCATTAATGCATGAATACATACATGTCGACGAAAACATATGGCCTCAGACATATCGTGAAAGTATTAGTGACAAATAAGTTGTCTCTCAATGTGGCATAATTATTTGACTTGTACTTAATTAAGTAGTTTAAGACGTTCTAAAAGAGCTTAATGTTAAGCAAAATAGACACTCGGTATTTGAAAAATGTTTAGTCTAACAGAATTTGAACAAGGCTTCACATTTTCTACTCGCGTTAAACAAAAATAAATAGTCCTTGTACGAGTTTGTCGACAAGCTATTTGTCAATGACTGTCATAATTTCAGATAATGGTCAATTTAAAAGTATTATTCTGTTATTTTACCTGTATACTCGAAATTATTCATTTATCATTTCCTTACGTATCGATGTTATAAAACTGCAAGTATAAAAGAGGGTGTAGGGAAACACACAATAGTCAGTTGAGCAGAACGAAGCCTACCGAGCGTAGTTTTGCAACTGTAATTGGCTACAATCCTCCTCGACAATATGGTACGTTCCTACTCTTATTTTACAAATTACCGCGTACAAACAGATTATTTTAACGTGTTTATCGGATCACCACTATGCCTTCTGTTCTAACCATATTGCTCACAATTGCAGTCGAGCCTTCTCGATTTGCCGTTTTCAAATCTGCAATGTGCCGATCCCTACCTAGGGGGTCCTCAGCTTTCGGATGTTTGCTCTGCAAACAACGGAGTAATGCTGCTGACGATTTTCAACATACTGTTAGCGGGAAATCCGGAAGTTGGTGAGCCGTGCAAGCGCGTGAGACCAGTCAAGGAGCCAGACCTTATTTACGATTTTATCGTTGTCGGTTGTAAGTTGTGAAAAGCTTTGAAATCAATCGTCTATCGAGCATTTATCAAACAATTATTATCTGGCATTTACGCGAAATTCTACTCGTACGTTTCGCGTTTAGCCGGCGCTGGTGGAGCTGCAGTGGCTGGAAGACTGAGCGAAGTCAAAGATTGGAAAGTTTTACTGGTCGAAGCAGGTCCCGATGAACCGGCAGGAGCTGAAATACCCAGCAATCTTCTGCTTTACCTCGGTAATTAATTTCATTCGATCGTAGCGACGATTTATACGAAAAATGCGTTTAATCGAATGAAAACGTGTTACGTATAGGCGGCGAGTTGGACTGGAAATACAAAACGACGAACGAAACGAACGCCTGCCTCAGTACGAATGGAAGATGCGCCTGGCCTCGGGGTAAGAATCTCGGAGGAACGACGCTCCACCATGGTATGGCGTATCATAGAGGTCATCCTAAGGATTACGAGAAGTGGGTAGAACTAGGAGCCGAAGGATGGGGTTGGAAAGACGTACGTTCGTTTATCGATATTTGTAGCGCTATTAGGTGGATCGTCAGGAAATCTTGTTCAACTTTCGTAATATGTTCCTTGCAGGTGCTACCGTATTATCTCAAGTCGGAGAATAACACGGAAATTGGTAGAGTTAGCGCGAAAGATCATGCCACCGGAGGTCCTATGACCGTGCAACGGTTCGTTGATCCGAAATATCTTCATTTCTGTCATATTTTGAAAATTATTTCTTTCGATAGACGTTTCGAATTAATATCCGAATGTCGACAGGTTCCCATATCAACCTCCTTTCGCTTGGCATATCCTGCAAGCAGCGGACGAAGTAGGTTTCGGCGTTTCCGAAGATTTTGCCGGAGAAAAAATGACAGGTTTCACTATAGCTCAAACTATCA